>NW_025421329.1:11287570-11931355 GCF_011764305.1 Mustela putorius furo | reverse complement strand
CCAAAATATGACTGCCTTCTTTACCACGTATGCAAAAGCAAACCCATTTTGACCATAGTAGTAAACAGCTATGGCGACATCTTTTACTGCGCTCACTATTTTAGTGAGACAAGTGGATGACTGAAGATGACACCACCTTTGCCAAATGTATTAATAATTGGCTTAGACAATACTTCTAACATTGAAGTTTTGTTGCCAGATATTTAAACTATGAAAACCAACACTTGCTATTATCATTACAGAGGGGCTGATGGGTAAATTCTTTATATTTACTATATTTGAAATTACTATATAATACCAAATTAAAAATTATGATTATGTGAAGAGTATCTGTTAATCAGTTAACCAGCGAGACTTTGAAATTATTGCTTATCTAAATGAAATTTCCCATTTTATAATCTTGTATAAGCTTCTGTTGTCATTTCCTATTTAAAATCTATTAGAAGGCACTCTTATTTTCCCTTAAGTGGGAAGTCAAGTGTGGAACAAATTCATCCCAAAGGAAATGATTCTGTATTCCACTGAAGACCAGGTGCCTTCCATGTGGCATTTTGCCTCTTGCATATTGTTCATCTCCTACAACAAATGGGGGTATGCTCTTTAGTAAACTAATTCAACTCAATTAGAGACATTGTCTTCAAGGGATAACATCATAGAGACTAGAATCAGAATCATACTTTTGGGAAAATTGGGCCCAGGTTTTTGTTTTGTTTTGTTTTAAGATTTTATTTATTTATTTGACAGACAGAGACCACAAGTGGGCAGAGAGGCAGAGAAAGGGGGGGAAGCAGGCTCCCTGCTGAACAGAGAGCCTGATGCAGAGCTCGATCCCAGGACCCTGAGATCATGGCCTGAGCCAAAGGCAGAGGCTTAACCCATTGAGCTACCCAGGTGCCCCGTGGGCCCAGGTTTTGATGGCTTCTTTCCTCAATCTTATAAAACCTATTTGAACTCTACTGGATGCCAGAACTGCTTAAAAATATTTGGTCCCTTGTAATTTTAACCTTCCAGTATTCAATGCACCTGATCCATGTAATATCCTATAGTATTTTTGTCAAATGAAGACTCTCAAAGTGTGTTTCTTGGGAGACACTTTTCAATTGGTTGCTTACATTTCTGCATTTATTATTTGTTCTAGACCATCCTTTGAAGATGGTTGTATTGAATAGACTTGGAAGACAGAAATAGTATCTTTTTTTTTTTAACTTAACCTGTTGTGTTTGCAAATATTATCTGCCTCTGTTTTGATTCTTCTTGTGGGAACTGAGGCTCAGAACTGATATATAACTCCCACCCCTACACACACACACACACACACACACAAACAAACAAATACTGTTAATATTCTGGCTACCTCTATTGCTGTGAATAATAAACTATATTATTTCTGAACCATGAGTCTGCGTCTTCTAACAACACCCAAGAAACCACGGCAGACTCATACACCAGCTTTCAAATAAGGGAAAATAATCTCAGATGCTTTATATTTTTTGATAGTGTTACCTACTTCTGAACATATGACTGAACACATATAAAGCTGGAGCCATGACCATTTAGAGCTTCTTCTGTGGAAGAGCTATGCATTCACTAGTAAACAAAAGTAGTTTCATCTTTTTTTTTTTTTTTCCTCCTGGACACCATTTCCTCTCTCACACTGTTGCTCAAATTGGATGGAGTCTAAGGTCCTTTGAGGAAATTTTTGTTTAATGACTCAAAATAAAATAGGAAGAGTCTAAAGTGCTAAAAATAATTCTAGATAAAAGGTATAAGATCATTCCAGAAAGGATAGTAATTTTTTCTAACAACTGCCTGTTCACCCCTTATTTGTTCATTAACTAATCTCCAAATTCCTGACTAAATCCCTTTTGTAAGCCAGAATGTGAGCTAAAAACTGGGATTTTAAAAAAGTTTTCATTTGAAATCCAGTTAGTTAACATATATGGTTGTATTAGTTTCATGTGTACAATATAACATATAGCACTCAGTGCTCATCATGACAAGTGCTCTAATTAACCCTCATCACTTATTTAATCCATCACTCCTTTCAGATCCCCTCAAGTAACCATCAGTTTGTTCTCTGTAATGAATGTCTGTTTCTTGCTTTGTTTCTCTTTCTATGTCTTATTATTTTCCCCTTTGCTTGTTTGTTTTGTTTCTTTTATTCCATATATGAGTAAAGGTATTTGTCTTTCTCTGACTGACTTATTTCACTTTTAGCATTATACTGTCTAGTTCCATCCATGTTATTGCAAATGGCAAGATTTCAGTCTTTTTTTATGGCAGAATAATATTCCATTGTATATACATACCACTTATTCTTTATTTATTCATCAATTGATGGATACTTGCGCTCTTTCCATATCTTAGCTTTATAAACATAGGGGTGCTAGCATCCCTTTGAATAAGTTTTCTTATATTCATTGGGTAAATACACACCAACAGGATTGTTGGATCACAAAGGACTTCTATTTTTAAATTTTATGGAAATTCCATACTGTTTTCAAATATGGCTGTATCAGTTTGCATCATCACCAACAGTTCACAATTGTTAATTTTTCTCTTTTTTTAAGATTTTATTCATTTGACAGAGAGAGATCACAAGTAGAGAGAGAGAGAAGGGAGCAGGCTCCATGCCTGGCAGATGTGGGACTTGATACCAGGACCCTGAGACCATGACCTGAGCTGAAGGCAGAGGCTTAACCACTGAGCCACCCAGGCAGCCCCCACAAGTGTTAGTTTTTCACATCCTCTCCAACAGCTTTTGTTTCTTGTAGTGTTGATTTTAGCCATTCTGACAGGTGTGAGGTGGTATCGCTTTCTAGTTTTGCTTTGCAATTTCCTGATGATACATGATGATGGACATCTTTTCATGTATCTACTGAACATTTGAATGCATTCTTTGGGGAAACACTTGTTCATGTCTTCTATCCATGTTTTTATTGGATTATTTGTTTTTGGATGTTGACTACAAACTGGATATTAAGTAACACACAAGACAGGTTTCCTTGAGCTTAAATTTTATTTGCATGAGTATCATTAACAGGAAAAAATATGCATATGTGTATGTATAAGTGTGTTTTCGTATACACCTATCTATCTATCCTCTATCCCCTGTCTTCCTATTGTGGTAAATCCTGTAAGGTGGGGAATGGGATAGTCTGAAGAAATATGCTGCTGGATATGTTGGGTAAGCAAATTTAATTGCACTCAGATGCATTGTATATAAGTGAATCACTCAAATGAGTTATTTAATATTATATAGAAACAAATTAAAATTTTATGTAGTTGAAAATAATAGGTAGTTAAAATAATCTTTGTTGTTTGTTGTTTTTGTGTCTTTTTTTGTTTATATATACTATGGTGTGAATGTTTATGTCTCCCAAAATCATATTATGAAATCTAACTCTGGAAGTGATAGTATTAAAACATAGGGGCCTTTGGGAGGTGATTAGGTCATAAGTGGGATTACAGTCCTTTTAAAGGAGACCCCAGAGAGTTCTCTTGCTTCATTCATCGTGTACGTTTACAGTGAGAAGATAGCCATCTATGAGGTAGTGGGCTCTCCCTGGATCTGCCCATTCCTTAATCTTGAACTTCTCAGTTCTAGAACTGTGAGAAATAAATTCCTGTTCTTTATAAGCTATTCAGTCTATATCATGTCCGTTATAGCAGCCTGCATGCAGAAGGACACTATGACCTAAAACGAGAGCAATAAATATAAAGCTTCAGTAAAGTCAGTTGGTACAATGTTTTTTTACTTAGAGAAGACATGCTGCTTCATGTTAAACCTTGATATTGTATATGTTTCTTGAAGGGCCACTTCTTACTCCTTTGTGTGTCCTCCACAAAGTCCAGGATGATGCCTTACATAAAGGTAATATTTTATAAATACTGTTGGAAATATATACTTCTCTAAAATCTTATTTTGCCTACGGATTACTTGGATCCACTTTGCCTTGTGTAGAATATTTGAAATATATTAAGAACAGAATGTCTCTCTAAATAACATTTAGAATCATCATTAGTTTATGACTCCTGACTCATTTGTTTATGCAGTGATACTTAATGCAAGAACACTGAAGTTTGTAATATAATTTTTGAATTAATCACCAAGCTAGTTTATTATAACTTATGAAAAAATAATTTCTCATGTTGGTTTAATTCTGCTCTTATGTTATGGTCATGACATTTTCATTAAAATAAAGTAGAAAATAAAAGTAAATAATAAATGAAAAATAAAAAATAATAAATAAAAAAATAAAAGTAAAACTCTTGTGAAATGTTAAACTTTTCTTACTTATTTTGTTTTGCTTTTCCTCTACCATGCTGGCAAAGCTGTATTTTGCAGATAGATACAATTTTTGAGTTGCTAGGTTTGTTACTTTTGCTAAAATTTTCAAAATATAAGAAGTTGAATAGTCATGGATTGTTTATTAAACTCCTTATCTACACATATAAAAATAAAACAATGATGGTGACCTGGGGATTTCTAAAATTGTATTCCGTTTTTCCATATTATGTTTTACAATGTAATTAATAAAGATTCTGCATATATTAACACCCATCCCCTTCTATCTCATCTGTATGTCCATTACAGAGCATGTATGATTTCTATTCATTGCTATGTTGTGGTGAAGAGATTGTCTGAAGTAGTCCTATATTTATGCAGGTAGATCTTAAGCTACGGTGCTCTTGTTTATTTGCTTGTTCGTGATCAGTATGTCTGAAAGATGGTAACTATTGCATTAGGTATGACGATTAAAAAATATTATTGGTGCCTGATACACTGTGATGAAATAGGTAAGTCAATTCATAATTTGTTAATTAAATTAGAAAAAAATTCCTTTGGATTTGTCCTTTATTAAGAGTTTTTTTTTAACGAATTCCTTGGGATGTTTTTTGTGTAATATATATCACATGCCTCAACCTTTAAATTTGAATGTAGAAAAGAGTTATCAGTATGAGCCTAGAAAATATTGTTATGAAATATTTGTGTTCTGTTATATTATGTTAACTTAGGAAATAATGGTAGTTATTTTTATTAGCATTTCCTACTTTCCACATGCCCTTACAGATGAGATATCATGTTTTTCCTACTCTTTTTATCGTGGTTGTTATATTCTTCACGATCAATAACAATCAATGAAAATTCGTAACATTAATTTTCTTTGGGAACGTGATATTTTAGCAAGAATCCATGACCAAAAATTTTAGCTGTTGTTCTTCCAGGAGATGAGACTATCAATGTTCCCGAAATTTCAAGAAATAGAACTTATTAATTGTGTTGGTTGATGTTTATTGTCTCTGAACTTAGAGGTGCATAATTCACTTTAAAATTTATTTTGGGGGCGCCTGGGTGGCTCAGTGGGTTAAAGCCTCTGCCTTTGGCTCAGGTCATGGTGTGGACCTTAGGGGTGTGCTTATCTGAAATTGAGGGACATTATAAAAAAATAAAAAATAAAATTTATTTTGAATTGAAAACAAGATCTTACTGAAGTTTAGGCATCCCACTTTATATCAGGCCTCCAGTACATTCTAATTTATTTATAGAAAATATCATAAACATGAATGTCACTTTTCCTATTGCATTTATACTGAAACTGCAATGACTCAAAGATGTCAGATCTGAAAAGCACTACCTTTCTATAATTTCTGTTTCCTAGGAGGAATGGATATACCATTTTAGCACAATTATCCAACAGTATTCAAAACCACCATGAATTTTAAAACATAGTTATTACACCCTAAAAATCAAGTACGAAAATGTATAAGCAACCAAATCTCTATCTGTAAATGAAATACTCCCACACAGACGGGTTTTAAAACTTTCTAACTTAAGGAATTTGATAGCACAGACTCAGGGTAGTAGTTTCAGTGCCTACAGTATACTTTCAGGGAGAGAGTAATGTAAGCTCTGAGTCACTTTCTGCCTAGAGATGACCTAATAGTGGTTCTGCCATTGTTTGTTTGTTTTTGAAATTACGTTCCTGGGCATCATTCAGAAAATGCAGAGTTTGGCAATCTATATAAATTAAGGATGATCTTTTTGAATGTTTGTCTTTCACTACATCAAATTAACATAAATGGACAGAAATTCCACTAAATTAAGCATCGTTAGGAAACGTGTAAATTGGAGCTGCTCAAATTAGTTGCTCTTTGAACTATGTGCTGTTGGTTCAGGATTAGATAAGGAGTTTGAAGGAAAACCTAAATCATTGCTTCCTTTTTTGAGAGAGTCTTAGCATATTTTCTTAAAATTAGCTGAAATAAACAATACGTTTAGTCGCAAAGTGATTTGCAATTTTGAACAAACTCCCTATCTCCTTGAGAATTATAACAAATATTTCATGAAACATCATTGATCTTTACTTTGTGACACTGCTGTAAAGTACATTCAGAGTTGCCAGTTAAAAGTGTTAGTGTTGAGATGAAATGTCATGCATTTTTCTTCACTTCCATGCAAATGAACACAGTAATTTATTAAGACACAATGAAGAAAAAAAAATTGACAATGAGTTCCAGATTTTAAAAATCACTTGCCATTCAATCCAAATTGTGAGTTTGATCAGTTACCAGTAATTTTACAGAGATTGTTTTTTTCTTACCAATTCTTGATTATTCTGTCTTGCAATGCAGAGAAAGCTAACTAATTTAAAATAAACTTCCATTAATTTTGATTGTTATAAACTTAAAATTGATTAATTTCCATATACAGAGTTGAAAATGGACATAATTAGACATCAAGGAAATGCAATTAAAATGACACTGAGATATCACTACACACTTACCAGAATGGCTAAAATAAAATATAATGACAAGACCAAAAGAAAAATATATACCATTTGATGATACACAATGGCAAGTTGTACCATCACTTAACCATCTCAGACTAGTGTAGTGTTAAATTTGTTTTTCTAAGCAATGTTTTGGGTCACTTACCACTTTTCAAGGATATAAAGTGCTACCATTTTACTTAAAACTGTGAAATTTGGTCAGATTTAAATTTCAATTTATGTTAAAACATTCTGTAAACTGTGTTAAACTTTGACATTTGTTCCCTCTGTTCAGTGAATAACACTATATCATATTCTGAAAAATACGCTAATTTTCATTTTGAAAATATCCCTTTTTCCTTTTATGGTAATTATTAATATGAATTAATAGTAGAATTTGATATGGTTCCATATGCCCATAAATACTTTATTGTATATTATCAAATTTAATAATGAATATAATGTACTTCTTTGGACAATTTTTAAAGACCAGTCTACTCTTAAAACAAAAAAATGGAGACGCACTTCTTTAGTTCACACAAATTTCATTTTATTATATATAACCTCAGATAAATTTCAACAAATCATAATTTATTAAAATTATGTCTACTTAAAATTCTCATAGAAGAGTAAAACCATCAAAAATAAAAATAAACACACACAACACACACACATCACCCATGTATTGGCAAATTACAATTGCTGTAACAATACATTAGGCATTCCACAGTTAAGGGCTATCAAAATTTCCATCAGTGGCAAAAAGATTTGTATCCAAATGGACTGATTTTCCAGAATCCAAGAAAAAGTCTCCTAGGGTTTATTTAAAGATAAATGTTTAAACAAATACTTCTTAAATTTAGGAAATTCAGAACATATGATTAAAGAATATTTGCAGTGCAGACTATATTCAATCCTTCCTTCAAAATGTGCCTTTGAGTACATAATTCTGTTTTCTCTATCTAAATTGAGCTGTCCTCCAAGGAAGTTTTCTAAAATGTGTGTCTCTGTGTGATAAATGTTCTTAGACCTAACATGCTTCATTGTATTTTTACTGTGCTCTCAAATTTAATCAATAATTTGGCTTGATGTATAATATCTAGTTTCAAATATCTTTTCCATCTATACAAACACCCAGCTGTCTCCTTTATATGCTATTACTATTGAGAATTCTGCTGTCAGTATTATTATTGTACATTTTAGGTGATCTGTTCTTCTCTTGGGCATCATTTATGCTCTTCTCTGTTTTTGATATTCTTAAAACTCACCATAATGTATATGAGTGGTTTTGTGTGTGTGTGGTTTTTGTTTTGTTTTGTTTGATTTCTCATGTTCGGCATTATTTTAAGTCTGGTATCCTTTATCTTTCTTTAATTCTCCAAAATTTATCTCAGTACTTATTTAAATATTTTCTTTATTTTTTTTTCTCTTCTGCTGCATTTGGGCAGAAGTCATTAATTTGTTTGTTTGTTTGTTTTTCCCAACTCATTTATTCATTTTACAGCTATATTCATCTTAGTCTCCATTTATTGTATTCTTTATTTCAACAATTTTCACTTAATTTATATTCACAGTATAGTATCTTTTCTTTGTATATGTATATCATTATTTTATCATATACTTTTAAGCTATTTTCAAAAATATTTTATTTATTTATTTGACAGTGAGAGATCACAAGTAGGCAAAGAGGCGGGCAGAGAGAGAGGAAGGGAAGCAGGCTACCTGCTGAGCAGAAAGCCCGATGTGGGGCTTGATCCCACGATCCTGAGATCATGACCTGAACCGAAGGCAGCAGCTTAAACCTCTGAGCCACCCAGGAGCCCCTTTTAAGCTATTTTTTTAAAGTACAGTCATTCATTTTTTTTTAAGATTTTCTATCTTTATTTATTTGACAGAGAGAGATCACAAGTAGACGGAGGGCAGGCAGAGAGAGAGAGAGAGAGGGAAGCAGACTCCCTGCTGAGCAGAGAGCCTGATGCAGGACTTGATCCCAGGACCCTGAGATCATGACCTGAGCTGAAGGCAGTGGCTTAATCCACTGTGCCACCTAGGCGCCCCTAAGCTATCATTTAAATTCCTGTTCCAATAACACTGGGATTGCCATATAAAGTTAACCACATCATCTTTTTTAGGTAAGTGATTGTACTTTTTATGTGCATAGTTATTTTGGTCCATGAATTCAGCTCCTCTTAGGATCATCAAATCTCTGTAAAGTCTGGGTATGCTAGGATTTTCTAAGCAACAATAAAATACATTGAAACCTGGTAGCTTAAATATAATAATGTTTTCTTTCTCAATAATTCACAATAGTATTACATTCTGAGTAGCTTCCTTCTATTTTGCAGCTATAGTGTTTGGAAAAATTTGAATTGTGATATCACTGTGATAATGTGAATTAGTCAGGGTTTTTCAGAGAATCGGGAAGAGAAAACAAGGAAGAAATTCTCCAGGGCCAACTCTAGAAGTGACTATTAAAACATCTGTCCAAATTCAATTGAACAAAACTCAGAAATGCCATCTCCAGTGAAATACAAAGAAGATTATATATAGTTCTGGGCACACACATCTCATTTGACCCAATGATGTACATTAATGAAAGACTGAAGGCCAATCACCACTCCATGGGAGAATTTAAAAATAAATTTACTAATGAGGCCAAGAATTCAAAATCACAAATACTTCATAACTAATAATAACTGCCTTCACTTGATGCTATTCTTTTTTTTTTATTTTTTATTTTTTATAAACATATATTTTTATCCCCAGGGGTACAGGTCTGTGAATCACAAGGTTTACACACCTCACAGCACTCACCAAAGCACATACCCTCCCCAATGTCCATAATCCCACCCTCTTCTCCCAAACCCCCTCCCCCCAGCAACCCTCAGTTTGTTTTGTAAGATAAAGAGTCACTAAGGAATAGTCTCCCTCCCAATCCCATCTTGTTTCATTTATTCTTCTCCTACCCACTTAAGCCTCCATGTTGCATCACCACTTCCTCATATCAGGGAGATCATATGATAGTTGTCTTTCTCTGCTTGACTTATTTCGCTAAGCATGATACGCTCTAGTTCCATCCATGTTGTCGCAAATGGCAAGATTTCATTTCTTTTGATGGCTGCATAGTATTCCATTGTGTATATATACCACATCTTCTTGATCCATTCATCTGTTGATGGACATCTAGGTTCTTTCCATAGTTTGGCTATTGTGGACATTGCTGCTCTAAACATTCGGGTGCATGTGCCCCTTTGGATCACTACATTTGTATCTTTAGGGTAAATACCCAATAGTGCAATTGCTGGGTCATAGGGCAGTTCTATTTTCAACATTCTGAGGAACCTCCATGCTGTTTTCCAGAGTGGCTGCACCAGCTTGCATTCTCACCAAGAGTGTAGGACGGTTCCCCTTTCTCCACATCCTCGCCAGCATCTTTCATTTCCTGACTTGTTGATTTTAGCCATTCTGACTGGTGTGAGGTGATATCTCATTGTGGTTTTGATTTGTATTTCCCTGATGCCGAGTGATATGGAGCACTTTTTCATGTGTCTGTTGGCCATCTGGATGTCTTCTTTGCAGAAATGTCTGTTCATGTCCTCTGCCCATTTCTTGATTGGATTATTTGTTCTTTGGGTGTTGAGTTTGCTAAGCTCTTTATAGATTCTGGACACTAGTCCTTTATCTGATATGTCGTTTGCAAATATTTTCTCCCATTCTGTCAGTTGTCTTTTGATTTTGTTAACTGTTTCCTTTGCTGTGCAAAAGCTTTTGATCTTGATGAAATCCCAATAGTTCATTTTTTCCCTTGCTTCCCTTGTCTTTTGCGTTGTTCCTAGGAAGATGTTGCTGCAGCAGAGGTCGAAGAGGTTGCTGCCTGTGTTCTCCTCAAGGATTTTGATGGATTCCTTTCGCACATTGAGGTCCTTCATCCATTTTGAGTCTATTTTTGTGTGTGGTGTAAGGAAATGGTCCAATTTCATTTTTCTGCATGCGGCTGTCCAATTTTCCCAGCACCATTTATTGAAGAGGCTGTCTTTTTTCCATTGGACATTCTTTCCTGCTTTGTCGAAGATTAGTTGACCATAGATTTGAGGGTATATTTCTGGGCTCTCTATTCTGTTCCATTGATCTATGTGTCTGTTTTTGAGCCAGTACCATGCTGTCTTGATGATGACAGCTTTGTAATAGAGCTTGAAGTCCGGAATTCTGATGCCACCAACGTTGGCTTTCTTTTTCAATATCCCTTTGGCTATTCGAGGTCTTTTCTGGTTCCGTATAAATTTTAGCATTATTTGTTCCATTTCTTTGAAAAAGATGGATGGTACTTTGATAGGAATTGCATTAAATGTGTAGATTGCTTTAGGTAGCATAGACATTTTCACAATATTTATTCTTCCAATCCAGGAGCATGGAACATTTTTCCATTTCTTTGTGTCTTCCTCAATTTCTTTCATGAGTACTTTATAGTTTTCTGAGTATAGTTTAAGCCCGAAGACACCTCCAGATTTAAAGTGAGGGGGTGGAAAAGAATTTACCATGTTAATGGACATCAGAAGAAAGCAGGAGTGGCAATCCTTATATAAGATCAATTAGATTTTAAGCCAAAGACTATAATAAGAGATGAGGAAGGACACTATATCATACTCAAAGGGTCTGTCCAACAAGAAGATTTAACAATTTTAAATATCTATGCCCCCAACGTGGGAGCAGCCAACTATATAAACCAATTAATAACAAAATCAAAGAAACACATCAACAATCATACAATAATAGTAGGGGACTTTAACACTCCCCTCACTGAAATGGACAGGTCATCCAAGCAAAAGATCAGCAAGGAAATAAAGCCCTAAACGATACACTGGACCAGATGGACATCACAGATATATTCAGAATATTTCATCCCAAAGCAACAGAATACACATTCTTCTCTAGTGCACATGGAACATTCTCCAGAATAGATCACATCCTCGGTACTAAATCAGGACTCAACCGGTATCAAAAGATTGGGATCATTCCCTGCATATTTTCAGACCACAATGCTCTAAAGTTGGAACTCAACCACAAAAGGAAGTTTGGAAAGAACCCAAATACATGGAGACTAAACAGTATCCTTCTAAAGAATGAACTGGTCAACCGGGAAATTAAAGAAGAATTGAAAAGAATCATGGAAACAAATTATAATGAAAATACAACGGTTCAAAATCTGTGGGACACAACAAAGGCAGTCCTGAGAGGAATATATATAGCCGTACAAGCCTTTCTCAAGAAACAAAAAAGGTCTCAGGTACACAACCTAACCCTACACCTAAAGGAGCTGGAGAAAGAACAAGAAAGAAACCCTAAGCCCAGCAGGAGAAGAGAAATCATAAAGATCAGAGCAGAAATCAATGAAATAGAAACCAAAAAAACAATAGAACAAATCAACGAAACTAGGAGCTGGTTCTTTGAAAGAATTAATAAAATTGATAAACCCCTGGCCCGACTTATCAAAAAGAAAAGAGAAAGGACCCAAATAAATAAAATCATGAATGTAAGAGGAGAGATCACAACTAACACCAAAGAAATACAAACTATTATAAGAACATACTATGAGCAACTCTAGGCAATAAATTTGACAATCTGGAAGAAATGGATGCATTCCTAGAAACATATAAACTACCACAACTGAACCAGGAAGAAATAGAAAGCCTGAAGAGACCCATAACCAGTAAGGAGATTGAAACAGTCATTAAAAATCTCCAAACAAACAAAAGCCCAGGGCCAGACGGCTTCCCGGGGGAATTCTACCAAACATTTAAAGAAGAACTAATTCCTATTCTCCTGAAACTGTTCCAAAAAATAGAAATGGAAGGAAAACTTCCAAACTCATTTTATGAGGCCAGCATCACCTTGATCCCAAAACCAGACAAGGATCCCACCAAAAAAGAGAGCTATAGACCGATATCCTTGATGAACACAGATGCGAAAATACTCAACAAAATACTAGCCAATAGGATTCAACAGTACATTAAAAAGATTATTCACCACGACCAAGTGGGATTTATTCCAGGGCTGCAAGGTTGGTTCAACATCCACAAATCAGTCAATGTGATACAACACATCAATAAAAGAAAGAACAAGAACCATATGATACTCTCAATAGATGCTGAAAAAGCATTTGACAAAGTACAACATCCCTTCCTGATCAAAACTCTTCAAAGTGTAGGGATAGAGGGCACATACCTCAATATCATCAAAGCCATCTATGAAAAACCCACCACAAATATCATTCTCAATGGAGAAGAACTGAAAGCTTTTCCACTAAGGTCAGGAACACGGCAGGGATGTCCATTATCACCACTGCTATTCAACATAGTACTAGAGGTCCTAGCCTCAGCAATCAGACAACAAAAGGAAATTAAAGGCATCCAAATCAGCAAAGAAGAAGTCAAATTATCACTCTTCGCAGATGATATGATACTATATGTGGAAAACCCAAAAGACTCCACTCCAAAACTGCTAGAACTTATACAGGAATTCAGTAAAGTGTCAGGATATAAAATCAATGCACAGAAATCAGTTGCATTTCTCTACACCAACAGCAAGACAGACGAAAGAGATATTAAGGAGTCAATCCCATTTACAATTGCATCCAAAACCATAAGATACCTAGGAATAAACCTAACCAAAGAGACACAGAATCTATACTCAGAAAACTTGATGCTATTCTATAAGATAAATCCTACGATCAAGTTTCAATTTTAAATTCTTGCAATTTTAAAATCTTAAATCCTTATGAAGAAGCATCATTTGGAGGGAGCAGTTTTCATAATTTATCATCCATCAGCCTTTTTTTTTAAGATTTTATTTATTTATTGGACAGAGAGAGAGAAAAAGAGAGAGAGAGAGATCAGAAGTAAGCAGAGAGGCAGGCAAGCAGGGAGGGAAGCAGGCTTCCTTTTGAGCAGAGCCCAATGTGGGGCTGGATCCCAGGACCCAGAGACCATGACTTGAGATGAAGGCAGAGGCTTGACCCACCACCCACGTGATGAGAGAGCCACTCAGGTGTCCCTCATCCATCAGTCTTAATTGATTGGAGGAAAATGTGTGGAGGAATAAAGCCTTAGGGAGCTAATCTCTCTAAAGAATTTTCAAGTCTTTACCCCTTCAAGGTTTTTGTACAGTTCTGATAGCCTCTAAACATCCAGCTGACTTCTACAGTGACAGGCCTGTTAAAACCTGTCTTCAAACCAGGAATAGAGCTTGAAACCTACCAGTCAAGAGCAACTTTGAGTCTTTTAAGGGATTTATCATCATTTCTTTGTTTTTGGTTAATATCTGAAATAGTTCCATATTACACTTGCATAACTTCTCCAGAGCTGACTTTGAAGGAGGCATTCAGTTCCAGCTAGTTCCATATTTTGGCAAGAACAATAATTCTATATATAAAAAAAAAACATATTTTAGGGTGCCTGGGTGGCTCAGTGGGTTAAAATCTCTGCCTTTGGCTCAGGTCATGATTCCAGGTTCCTGGGATTGAGTCCCAAAATGGGCTCTCTTCTCAGCAGGGAGCCTGCTTCCATTTCTCTCTCTCTGGCTGCCTCTCTGCCTTCCTGTGATCTCTGTCAAGTAAATAAATAAAATTTTTTAAAAAACATATTTTATACCAGTTATTTATGTTTATTAACTAAGATATCACAATACAAATAATACAAACAGTTGCTCTTTATTAATACCTTCAACGAAGATCAAAAAATATGTCATATTTTCTCCAAAAATTTTATATCATCTGATAGGTCAGATATATATAAAATTACATTTAAAGTTTTAAAAACATCAGCAAATATTTTCATTAAAATGCAAATTTGAAAAAAAAATCTCCTTTTTCAAACAGGACTTTTTGTCCTATTTTTTATGAATTTTGTCAACAACTGATAAAATGTTTAGCGAGACTATAAATGTTACATCGAAAAAATTGATTAATACATGTAGGTTCAAATTATTGTGTTCCATTAAAAATGATTTAGTCTTTGATGAACATCTGTTTGGTAATATGTTGTATCCAGATATAGTAAATTAATGACATATATAAAATTATAGGGAAATGACACCTTCCATTCCATTATGAGTAGAGCTTCTAAAATGCTATTTGTCACAACCTGTCATCTTGTCATTATGTAGCATTATGTAGCATTTAACAAATGTATACTCATCACTTCAAAGTATTTTTGGAAATCTAAAATATGACTTTCTATGGTTTGTGTTTCCATATTCCTTTATTGCCAGTTTAAAAAATCCACATGCTTTGATTCAAAGGTAATAAATTCCTCTTATTTGGAAAAATGATGTTTATTTTTGTTCTCTTACCCTTAGCAGGTGGTTTCATTTTAGCACACTTCAGAGTTATAATTTCATGCTTATTAAAACAGTTATTATGATCTACATAGATGAATGAAACTTTTATTTTATTAAATTATTTGTGAAAAAATCTGTTATTTTTAAAAATGTATTTCCTTTGAAGGGTTATTTTAGAGTGTTCAGAGAGGATCTAGGAGTGTGGTATTATGCAGTTTTTAAGTAGGTATGAAATGGTTATCTATATGCTTGTTTCTTTAAGGCTTATGTATATTGTCCATTATATGCTACAAAATATTTTGAAAGTTAATTTAAAGTATGTTTTACATAGTTTATTTTTTGGAAAAAATATTGAAATGACTTATGAAATTCAGTATACTCTCAACATTAATTTATTTTGCAATTTACCAGTTGTCTACTGAACCTATTATATGGCAGATATTACTTCAGACTACACTGGTAAATGAAATACTTGGCTTTGTAGAACTTTTATTTTAATGGGTGAGACAATTAAAAGCTATAAACCTTAATAAAATTTGCATAGTGCATTTAAAAATGATGTGTACAATGGGGAAAAACAAAAACTCGATCAGGGTGAGAAAATTCAAGGTTGCTAGGCAGGGGAAGGGGAGCTAAAATTTTTAATAGGAAGATCAGGGTAGTTACAATGAAGCTGACAATTGAACAAAGGTATGGAAAGGTGATGAATTTGCCCAGAACTATCAGCAATAAGGTCACTCCAGACAAAGGAATTGGCTATCTTGAAGGCCATAAGGTTGGATCATGCCTGGCATATCTGAGGAATAGCAAGGAGGCCACTGTGAGTGACTGAAGAGTAGCAAGGAAAGAGGTCACAGAGGTTAAATGAGTGGCTAGATCATGTAAAAGCTTAGAAGTCATTGTAAAACTCTGGCTTTTATATTTGGAAACTTACTGTGTGATAGAATTTCTGCTAATAACGGACAGTTCAAATGTCCATAAAATTTCAAGGATTCTTATTCTAGTAAGACAGAATAAAGAAAAAGAGTTCATATTTTCACATGGTGTAACAAATTCTTGGAGATCCAAGTGTAGGAAGCTATGGGAGTACAGAAGGCACTAAAATCTCACCAATATATTTGATGACTGTGACTATATATAAATTTGTATTTTCTAGATTTTTTATAGTCATGGAATCACACAGTATATACTATTCATTGCCTGGCTTTTCTTTTCTCAGCATCATTACTTTGAGAATCTCCAATTGTAAATAGTTCATTTTGATGTTGAATAGTAATCTCTTTAATGAATAGATCATAATTTGTCTTTGCTCTATTGATGGACATTGCTGAACATTTCCACTGTTTTCAATTCTTAAAAATAAAGCTGCTATGAAATTCATATACAAGTCCTTGTATGAACATAGGGTTTGTTTCTCTTGGTTAAATGCCTAGAAGTAAAATGGCTATTTGTGTAACTGCAACATATTTTGCATTTAAAAAAGTTTTCAAACTATTTTCCAAAGTGGTGGTATCATGATATATGCCAACAACAGTTTAGATTTTTTGTTGCTTCCTAATCTAGCTCAGACAAAGTACAATTAGCCTTTATAATTTTAGCCATTCTAGTAGGTATGTAAGCATGTCTCATTATGATTTTAATTTGTATTTCCTTAATGTCTAAATGTTGAGAAATTTGTCATGTGCTTATAAGCCATCCATATCCTTTTGGTGACATGTCTCTTCAATAATTTTCTTCACATGTAAAATTGGATACTCTGTTTGGTTATTAGTAAGGTTTTTTATTTTTATTCATTTTTTAATAATCAGAGTAGATGTCCATTATCAGATATATAATTTGCAAATCCCTTCTCCATCTTTACGGTTTCTCAGTGGAGCTTTGATAGCTGTGTCTTTCAAGAAATATGCTACTTCTTTCCTGGAACACGGAGGTATGACTAGAACATAATCAATGTTGACCTTTGCAAAGAAGATCATGGCTTAAGATATAGGTAGTCTGCGGTTGTTGGGAGTGTTCTGTAATATCAAGCATATCTAATTAGTTGATAATTTTGTTCAAGTCTTACATATCTTATCAATTTGATGACCATTTTTCTATATAATATTAAAATAAGGGTGTTGAAATTTTTTTCCATTTCTCTTCTAAGGTAGAAGTTATGATTTTTGTTCTTAGTTTTTCCCTATATATCCCCAAATCTGTTATAAGTATTAAAAGTCAAGAATTATTATACTCCCTGATGAATTTATCCTTTTACTCTTCTGTAATTTTGACTTGATCTTTATGTCTGGTAATGAAATTTGCTTTAAAATCACTTTTCATTATCTTGATATAACCACCAAATTTATAGTGTGATTAGTGTTAATATAGCATATTTTTTCTTTCACTTTTTAAAGCACTTCTATATTTAATCCCGACAAAGAAACAAAACACCTTTTTAACTCTGGAATCATCTTTCTAAATTATCTTTTTTTTTTTAATTAAGCAGTAGCAATTTTTGTTAAGGGACCTAAACTGAAAGTAGGTTTAGAAATTTATTTATTTATTTATTTAGTAAAAGATTTTATTTTGTTTATTGACAGCAAGAGAGAGAGAGAGGAAGAAGAAGAAGAAGAAGCACACAAGCAGGGGGAATCACGTGCAAAGGGAGAGGAAGAAGCAAGGTCCTTGGGGTGCAAGCAGTCCCATGCAGGGCTGGATCCCTGTACACTGGAATCATGACCTCAGCCAAAGGCAAACATCTGCTTGAACAACTGAGTCATCCAGGCACCCCTAAAAATTTAAAAAAAAAAAAGAGCTTTTAAAAAAATTTTGTTTCTTTCTTGTTTTTTTTTAATATTTTATTTATTTCACAGACAGAGAGACAGGAAGAGGAACTATAAGGAGGGCAGAGGGAAAAGGAGAAGCAGGTTTCCCACTGAGCAGAGAGCCTGATGTGGGGCTCCATCCAAGGACCCTGGGATCATGACCTGAAAAGAAGGGACACTTATGGAGGAAGCCACCCAGACACCTCTTTTCTTTGTTTTTAATATATGGCAACTGATGCTTCCCAGCCACGAGGAGCATATTACCCATTGATTAAATCTTTGATAACAACCTATTTACAAAGGTGTGTAAATATATACTTACTCGGATTTATACACTTTGTGTTTTCTTCATAGTTTGGGGCTGGACCCCATGGTCACAACACTGCTTCCAGTCTTTGCCTTCCCATCTTTTGATACCAGGTATTTGGTCAGCAAAGCATATTAGTATCAAAGTTCATAAGCCCTTGGCACCATATATCTGAAGCAGGGGTTGCTCTTAGCCAAGGCCCAGAGCAGTTGACCTCCCCTCACTAGTGCTATAGCCCCAAGGACTAAGTTCCTGCCACCAGAACTCAGTCTTACATGTTATGCTAAGCAGACAAAACCAAAACAGGAAAGCTCCAACAGTTTTCACTGGCATTCCTTATCTCCAACTCCCTCGACGTCCAGGCAGTACCAGATGACAGGGAGGGGTCTTGGTCCAACACATGGGAGGGAAGGAAGTAGCCACGAGCAAGTACTGCCTCTCTGTTCCTTTCTTTCATGAGCAGGTTGTAAGGAGGAGGAAGAGGAAGGGGAAGAGAGGTGAACTTCAAGGGGTGAAGGCCTCAGGTAGGCAGCTGGCTCTTGCCAGTAGGAAAGGGACAAAGGAGAAGGCAGTGAGTCTTTCAGGGAGGGTGGGGGGTAAGGGTTACAGCTTATGATGGAATCTGGACAGGAATAATAGGGATACTAGTCATTCGAGTCCACCATTGGCAAGCTGGGCTGGGTGTCAGGGCAGATAGGCCTCCCTGGGCAATGGCTCATGAGAGAAGGTGGAATTCTTCTCTGAGGAGCAGGTGGAGCTTTGGGTGTTGGGAAAGCATAGACAGTATTGTTCCAGGGCCAAGGACAGGTCGGGGTACTCCTGGTTGGAGGTCAAGGCCACATTATGATCCAGGTCTTCTACCAGCAGCTTGAAGGTACCACATGCCAGCCACCCCTCATTATTGTGTATAACTCTCTGGTGCACTTATTGGCTTATCCATCAAATGACTCCTTCAGCTGCTTGAAAACCACCTCCACAGGCACTCCAGGGTATGGGAAGCTTCCAGAGTGAAGCTTCACAGGCAGTCCATGTTGATTGTCTTTTTATAGTAATTGATGTGGTGATATCTCTGGCAAGGCTGAAGTCTGAGATCATCATGTTGTCCTTTGTCACCAGCACTTCCCTGGTGGCCAGGTCTTGGTGTATGCACTTCTTGGAGGCGAGGTACTCCATGCCTCAGGCTACCTGATAGGCACAGGATTCCAGGTCCTTGGAGGAGAGCTGCTCTGCTGCATTGTGGCTGATATTGTAACAGTACTCCAGGTCAGGAGGCCTCTGGGCCTGCAGGTACTCCTGTATGTTGTTTTCCACAGTTTAGAAGTGGATTTCTTTTATAGAGTTCTTGTACAAGCCTACACTATTGACCGATAATGGGCAGTTGTACATTACAATTATACAAACACTTTGGTAATTTATATCCTTTTTTTGTAATTCATGACTGGATCATTTAATTCCTTAGGAGCATTATAGCATTTCATTTTTTATGTTCAATAAACTTATTGGGGTTGCTACCTTTTTTATTCAAATGGAGAAATAGTCATGATTTAATCTAAATAAAGTGTCATTGATTGTGTTGTTTTCTAGGAATGAGTCACACATGCTAGTTTAAAAGTTTTGTTAAATTCCCAAGTCTGTCACCGATAAAAGCCTTTTGTAGATTAGTAACTTGATACAAAACAGAAAAGCTATGTAACACTCAATTGTTATACTATCTATGTTTCCATCTTGCATTGTAATAACACCCATGTTAACTCTATTTAAGACAAATCATTGCCAGATGGCTTTCTCACATTGATTGCATGGTATGAAATCTAGTATAACTAAAAGTTTTTTGTTTTAGTAGCATATAACTCAATTTAGAAAATATATGAATCTGAATATAAGATAACGTTTTAAATTATTTGGCAATAGTAAACTAAACTTTTTTTTGGTAAATTTTTATTTTCTAAAATTTCATTGAGCTCTTTTGCAATAAGAAACAAGTTACAAAAAATTAAGGTTTATTTACCCCAATTCAAAATTATTGGGAATATAATCATAGAGGTTGAAGTATTTAAAATATTGAACCCAAAATATTTTATTAGGTAAATTCATGAATGCTGAGCATTCACTGTTAAAATATACTAATACTATTGATAGACTGGTAGAAGCCTAAAATCAAATATTTATTAAATATTTATATCCATATCTTTTCATGGCTTGGTAATTCATTTCTCTAGCATTAAATAATATTCCATTGTTTGCATGTACTACACTTTATTTGACCTTTCACCTATGGAAGGATATCTTGGTTGCTTCCAAGCTTTTGTCAGTTATGAATAAAACTACTATAGACATCTTTGTGGGTATAGATTTCATCCTCTTTGGATGAATACCAAGAACTGCTACTGCTGAATCATCTGGCAAGAATATGTTTAGTTTTGTAAGAAACTGCCAAGTTGTTTTCCATTCTTTATTCTCAATAGACATGGAAGAACATTCCTGTTGCTCCACATCCTCACCAACATTTCGTGTTCTGTTGTCAGTGTTCTGGATTCTGGGTATGTACTGGTGTCTCTTTTTTGTTTTAATTTGCATTTTCCTGATGACATAGGATATGAAGCATCTTTTTATATGCTTATTTGCCATCTGTAATATTTTCTTTTGTGAGGTATCTGCTAAGGTCTTTGGCTCATTTTTAATCAGGTTTTTCCCCCATTGTTGAGTTTTAAGGGGTCTTTGTGTATTTTAGATTAACAGTCCTTTGCCAGATGTGTATTTTGCAAATTTTTTCTCATAGTCTGTGCTTTGCCTTTTCATTCTCTTGGCATTGTGTTTCACAGAGTAGACATTTTTAAATTCAGTGCTTGTGCTTTTGTAGCTAAAGTTATTGCCAAAACCAAGGTCATTTAAATTTTCTTCTATATTACCTTCTACATGTTTCATGTTTAGGTTTATAATCCAATCTGAGTTAATTTTTGTGAAGAGTGTCTGATATCTGCCTGGATTTATTTTATTATTTTATTTTATATTTTTACATTTAGCTTCACCATTACTCCAGAACCATTTGTTTAAAAGATTGTATTTTGCTCTCTTGTATTGCTTTTGCTTTTATATTAAATATAAAATATAATTGATAATATATATTCTGTTACTTTTATCAGTCTTTCTGTGGTATTACAGTATCTTGCTTACAATTATTGTTATGGTAAACTTTTTTTAAAGATTTTATTTATTTATTTGACAAAGAGAGAGATCACAAATAGGCAGAGAGACAGACAGAGAGAGAGATGAGGAGAAGAAGGCTCCCTGCTAAGCTGAGAGCCCAATGCATGACTCTATCCCAGTCCCCTGGGATCATGACCTGAGCCAATGGCAGAGGCTTAACCCACTGAGCAACCCAGGTGCCCCATCATTATGGTAAACTTTGAAGTCAGTCCTCAGACTTTGTTCTCCTTCAACACTATGTTGACTATTGTGAGTCTTTTCCTCTCCAAATAAACTTTAAAAGAAGTTTGTTAATATTAAAAAAAAGAACTTGCTGGAATGCATTAATTGTATAGATAAATTTGGAAACCAGTGACCTCTTGAGCTTAGCAGGAGATAGACTATGGACATCAGTTGTCACAGTGGTGCCTCTGGCAGAACCTATTGTAAATCCCTAGGCAAAATGAGACCTCAAGGATCTGAGAGAATGTCTAAGAAGTACTTGACACATCCCTTGGGTATGGTTTATTGAAGTGTCCACCTGTCTGGAAGCTGAAGAATCTAGATAAGGGAGGGAAAATTAGTTATGATAAAACATATCAACAAACATCAATAAATTTTGTAAAACTAATTGTCATGGCTCATATACAATATGACCAACAGAGGGACCATCACAAGGAAAGCACCAGTTATGTTTATTGTGAATTTTTTATTCAAAATAAAGCAATGTGAGGGGAAGATACAATGAGAAAATAACCACTTTTTAAGTGGTAAAATTCTTACAAAATGGAATAGGTTTTATATTCTAAGAAGTATATTGAAAAGTAAAACATTAAAAAATAAAATTTTGTAATAGAGCTTGAAGTCCGGAATTGTGATGCCACCAACGTTGGCTTTCTTTTTCTTTTTCTTTTTTAATATAATTTTTTATTTTTTATAAACATGTATTTTTATCCCCAGTGGTACAGGTCTGTGAATCACCAGGTTAACACACTTCACAGCACTCACCAAAGCACATACCCTCCCCAATGTCCATAATACCCCTCCCCCTTCTCCCAAACCCCCTCCCCCCAGCAACCCTCAGTTTGTTTTGTTAGATTAAGAGTCACTTATGGTTTGTCTCCCTCCCAATCACATCTTCTTTCATTTATTCTTCTCGTACCCACTTGAGCCCCCATGTTGCAACACCACTTCCTCATATCAGGGAGATCATATGATAGTTGTCTTTCTCCGCCTGACTTATTTCACTAAGCATGATACGCTCTAGTTCCATCCATGTTGTCGCAAATGGCAAGATTTCATTTCTTTTGATGGCTGCATAGTATTCCATTGTGTATATATACCACATCTTCTTGATCCATTCATCTGTTGATGGACATCTAGGTTCTTTCCATAGTTTGGCTATTGTGGACATTGCTGCTATAAACATTCGAGTACACGTGCCCCTTTGGATCACTACGTTTGTATCTTTAGGGTAAATACCCGATAGTGCAATTGCTGGGTCATAGGGCAGTTCTATTTTCAACATTTTGAGGAACCTCCATGCTGTTTTCCAGAGAGGTTGCACCAGCTTGCATTCCCACCAACAGTGTAGGAGGGTGCCCCTTTCTCCACATCCTCGCCAGCATCTGTCATTTCCTGACTTGTTGATTTTAGCCATTCTGACTGGTGTGAGGTGATATCGCATTGTGGTTTTGATTTGTATTTCCCTGATGCCGAATGATGTGGAGCACTTTTTCATGGGTGTGTTGGCCATCTGGATGTCTTCTTTGCAGAAATGTCTGTTCATGTCCTCTTCCCATTTCTTGATTGGATTATTTGTTCTTTGGGTGTTGAGTTTGCTAAGCTCTTTATAGATTCTGGACACTAGTCCTTTATCTGATATGTCGTTTGCAAATATTTTCTCCCATTCTGTCAGTTGTCTTTTGATTTTGTTAACTGTTTCCTTTGCTGTGCAAAAGCTTTTGATCTTGATGAAATCCCAATAGTTCATTTTTGCCCTTGCTTCCCTTGCCTTTTGCGTTGTTCCTAAGAAGATGTTGCTGCGGCTGAGGTCGAAGAGGTTGCTGCCTGTGTTCTCCTCAAGGATTTTGATGGATTCCTTTTGCACATTGAGGTCCTTCATCCATTTTGAGTCTATTTTCGTGTGTGGTGTAAGGAAATGGTCCAATTTCATTTTTCTGCATGTGGCTGTCCAATTTTCCCAGCACCATTTATTGAAGAGGCTGTCTTTTTTCCATTGGACATTCTTTCCTGCTTTGTCGAAGATTAGTTGACCATAGAGTTGAGAGTCTATTTCTGGGCTCTCTATTCTGTTCCATTGATCTATGTGTCTGTTTTTGTGCCAGTACCATGCTGTCTTGATGATGACAGCTTTGTAATAGAGCTTGAAGTCCGGGATTGTGATGCCACCAACGTTGGCTTTCTTTTTCAATATCCCTTTAGCTATTCGAGGTCTTTTCTGGTTCCATATAAATTTTAGAATTATTTGTTCCATTTCTTTGAAAAAGATGGATGGTACTTTGATAGGAATTGCATTAAATGTGTAGATTGCTTTAGGTAGCATAGACATTTTCACAATATTTATTCTTCCAATCCAGGAGCATGGAACATTTTTCCATTTCTTTGTGTCTTCCTCAATTTCTTTCATGAGTACTTTATAGTTTTCTGAGTATAGATTCTGTGTCTCTTTGGTTAGGTTTATTCCTAGATATCTTATGGTTTTGGGTGCAATTGTAAATGGGATTGACTCCTTAATTTCCCTTTCTTCTGTCTTGCTGTTGGTGTAGAGAAATGCAACTGATTTCTGTGCATTGATTTTATATCCTGACACTTTACTGAATTCCTGTATAAGTTCTAGCAGTTTTGGAGTGGAGTCTTTTGGGTTTTCCACATATAGTATCATATCATCTGCGAAGAGTGATAATTTGACTTCTTCTTTGCTGATTTGGATGCCTTTAATTTCCTTTTGTTGTCTGATTGCTGAGGCTAGGACCTCTAGTACTATGTTGAATAGCAGTGGTGATAATGGACATCCCTGCCCTGTTCCTGACCTTAGCGGAAAAGCTTTCAGTTTTTCTCCATTGAGAATGATATTTGCAGTGGGTTTTTCATAGATGGCTTTGATGATATTGAGGTATGTGCCCTCTATCCCTACACTTTGAAGAGTTTTGATCAGGAAGGGATGTTGTACTTTGTCAAATGCTTTTTCAGCATCTATTGAGAGTATCATATGGTTCTTGTTCTTTCTTTTATTGATGTGTTGTATCACATTGACTGATTTGTGGATGTTGAACCAACCTTGCAGCCCTGGAATAAATCCCACTTGGTCGTGGTGAATAATCTTTTTAATGTACTGTTGAATCCTATTGGCTAGTATTTTGTTGAGTATTTTCGCATCTGTGTTCATCAAGGATATCGGTCTATAGCTCTCTTTTTTGGTGGGATCCTTGTCTGGTTTTGGGATCAAGGTGATGCTGGCCTCATAAAATGAGTTTGGAAGTTTTCCTTCCATTTCTATTTTTTGGAACAGTTTCAGGAGAATAGGAATTAGTTCTTCTTTAAATGTTTGGTAGAATTCCCCCGGGAAGCCGTCTGGCCCTGGGCTTTTGTTTGTTTGGAGATTTTTAATGACTGTTTCAATCTCCTTACTGGTTATGGGTCTCTTCAGGCTTTCTATTTCTTCCTGGTTCAGTTGTGGTAGTTTATATGTTTCTAGGAATGCATCCATTTCTTCCAGATTGTCAAATTTATTGCCGTAGAGTTGCTCATAGTATGTTCTTATAATACTTTGTATTTCTTTGGTGTTAGTTGTGATCTCTCCTCTTTCATTCATGATTTTATTTATATGTGCCCTTTCTCTTTTCTTTTTGATAAGTCGGGCCAGGGGTTTATCAATTTTATTAATTCTTTCAAAGAACCAGCTCCTAGTTTCGTTGATTTGTTCTATTGTTTTTTTGGTTTCTATTTCATTGATTTCTGCTCTGATCTTTATGATTTCTCTTCTCCTGCTAGGCTTAGGGTTTTTTTCTTGTTCTTTCTCCAGCTCCTTTAGGTGTAGGGTTAGGTTGTGTACCTGAGACCTTTCTTGTTTCTTGAGAAAGGCTTGTACCGCTATATATTTTCCTCTCAGGACTGCCTTTGTTGTGTCCCACAGATTTTGAACCGTTGTATTTTCATTATCATTTGTTTCCATGATTTTTTTCAATTCTTCTTTAATTTCCCGGTTTACCCATTCATTCTTTAGAAGGATGCTGTTTAGTCTCCATGTATTTTGGTTCTTTTCAAGCTTCTTTTTGTGGTTGAGTTCTAGCTTTAGAGCATTGTGGTCTGAAAATATGCAGGGAATGATCCCAATCTTTTGATACCGGTTGAGTCCTGATTTAGGACCGAGGATGTGATCTATTCTGGAGAATGTTCCATATGCACTAGAGAAGAATGTGTATTCTGTTGCTTTGGGATGAAATGTTCTGAATATATCTGTGATGTCCATCTGGTCCAGTGTGTCGTTTAAGGCCTTTATTTCCTTGCTGATCTTTTGCTTGGATGATCTGTCCATTTCAGTGAGGGGAGTGTTAAAGTCCCCTACTATTATTGTATGATTGTTGATGTGTTTCTTTGATTTTGTTATTAATTGGTTTATATAGTTGGCTGCTCCCACGTTGGGGGCATAGATATTTAAAATTGTTAAATCTTCTTGTTGGACAGACCCTTTGAGTATGATATAGTGTCCTTCCTCATCTCTTATTATAGTCTTTGGCTTAAAATCTAATTGATCTGATATAAGGATTGCCACTCCTGCTTTCTTCTGATGTCCATTAGCATGGTAAATTCTTTTCCACCCACTCACTTTAAATCTGGAGGTGTCTTCGGGCTTAAAATGAGTTTCTTGGAGGCAACATATAGATGGATTTTGTTTTTTTATCCATTCTCATACCCTGTGTCTTTTGACATGGGCATTTAGCCCATTAACATTCAAGGTAACTATTGAGAGATATGAATTTAGTGCCATTGTTTTGCCTGTAAGGTGACTGTTACTGTATATGGTCTCTGTTCCTTTCTGATCTACCACTTGTAGGCTCTCTCTTTGCTTAGAGGACTCCTTTCAAGATTTCCTGTAGAGCTGGTTTGGTGTTTGCAAATTCTTTCAGTTGTTGTTTGTCCTGGAAGCTTTTAATCTCTCCTTCTATTTTCAATGATAGCCTAGCTGGATATAGTATTCTTGGCTGCATGTTTTTCTCGTTTAGTGCTCTGAAAATATCACGCCAGCTCTTTCTGGCCTGCCAGGTCTCTGTGGATAAGTCAGCTGCCAATCTAATATTTTTACCATTGTATGTTACAGACTTCTTTTCCCGGGCTGCTTTCAGGATTTTCTCTTTGTCACTGAGACTTGTAAATTTTACTATTAGGTGACGGGGTGTGGGCCTATTCTTATTGATTTTGAGGGGCGTTCTCTGAACCTCCTGAATTTTGATGCTCGTTCCCTTTGCCATATTGGGGAAATTCTCCCCAATAATTCTCTCTAGTATACCTTCTGCTCCCCTCTCTCTTTCTTCTTCTTCTGGAATCCCAATTATTCTAATATTGTTTCATCTTATGGTGTCACTTATCTCTCGAATTCTCCCCTCGTGGTCCAGTAGCTGTTTGTTCCTCTTTTGCTCAGCTTCTTTATTCTCTGTCATTTGGTCTTCTATATCACTAATTCTTTCTTCTGCCTCATTTATCCTAGCAGTGAGAGCCTCCATTTTTTATTGCACCTCATTAATAGCTTTTTTGATTTCAACTTGGTTAGATTTTAGTTCTTTTATTTTTCCAGAAAGGGCTTTTATATCTCTCGAGAGGGTTTCTCTAATATCTTCCATGCCTTTTTCGAGCCCAGCTAGAACCTTGAGAATTGTCATTCTGAACTCTAGATCTGACATATCACCAATGTCTGTATTGATTAGGTCCCTAGCCTTCGGTACTGCCTCTTGTTCTTTTTTTTGAGTTGAATTTTTCTGTCTTGTCATTTTGTCCTGAGAAGAGTATATGAAGGGGCAAGTAAAATACTAAAAGGGTGGCAACAACCCCAGGAAAATATGCTTTAACCAAATTAGAAGAGATCCCAAATCGTGAGGGGGGAGAAAGGGGATAAAAAGAGGTTCAAAAAGGAAGAAAGAAAAAAAAAAGAAAAAATAAAAAAAAAGAAAAGAATTTAAAAGAAAAGAAAACACCTAAGAAAAATATAAAAAAGAAAAATATATATATATTAGATAAACTAGTAAAAAATCGTTAAAAAAGAAAAAGGTAACAGTTAAAAAAAATTTACCCAAAGGCGAGAAAAAAAAAACAAAAAATCAAAAAGAAAAAAATTAAATTAACTGCAAGACTAAAAAAAAATCACAGGGAAAAAGCCATGAGTTCCATGCTTTCCTTTCTCCTCCTCTAGAATTCTGCTGCTCTCCTTGGTATTGAAACCGCACTCTTTGGTAGGTGAACTTGGTCTCGGCTGGATTTCTTGTTGATCTTCTGGGGGAGGGGCCTGTTGTAGTGATTCTCAAGTGTCTGCCCCAGGCGGAATTGCACCGCCCTTACCCGGGGCCGGGGTGAGTAATCTGCTTGGGTTTGCTTTCAGGAGCTTTTGTTCCCTGAGCGCTTTCCGTAGAGTTCTGGAGGACAGGAATACAAATGGCGGCCTCCTGGTCTCCGGCCCTGGAGGAGCCGAGAGCCCAGGGCCGCACTCCTCAGTGCGCGCTCAGAGAACCGCGCCCAGTTACTCCCGTCTGCCTGACCTCCGGCCGCGCTCCGAGCTCACCGAGCCTGCGACCGGTTCAAGGTAACACGGAGCTGCGAGCTTACTGTCGGCTCTGTCTCTGTAGCCGGCTTTCTCGTTCCAATACCCACAAGCTCTGCGACACTCAGACTCCCCCGATCCTTCTGTGACCCTGCGGGATCTGAGGCCACGCTGACCCCACGTGGGCTTCACCCCGGGTAACCTCTGGAGCGATGTCCCTCAGCAGAACAGACTTTTAAAAGTCCTGATTTTGTGCGCGGTTGCTCCGCTGCTTGCCGGGAGCCGGCCCCTCCCCCCGGGGTCTATCTTCCCGTCGCTTTGGATTCACTTCTCCGCCGGTCCTACCTTTCAGAAAGTGGTTGTTTTTCTGTTTCCAGAATTGCTGTTCTTCTTCTCTTCGATCTCCGATGGATTTTCAGGTGTTTGCAATCTTTAGATAAGCTATCTAGCTGATCTCCGGCTAGCTGAAGTAGTCTCAGCCAGCTACTTCTCCGCCATCTTGACTCCTCTCCAACGTTGGCTTTCTTTTTCAATATCCCTTTGGCTATTCGAGGTCTTTTCTGGTTCCATATAAATTTTAGCATTATTTGTTCCATTTCTTTGAAAAAGATGGATGGTACTTTGATAGGAATTGCATTAAATGTGTAGATTGCTTTAGGTAGCATAGACATTTTCACAATATTTATTCTTCCAATCCAGGAGCATGGAACATTTTTCCATTTCTTTGTGTCTTCCTCAATTTCTTTCATGAGTACTTTATAGTTTTCTGAGTATAGATTCTGTGTCTCTTTGGTTAGGTTTATTCTAAGGTATCTTATGGTTTTGGATGCAATTGTAAATGGGATTCACTCCTTAATTTCTCTTTCTTCTGTCTTGCTGTTGGTGTAGAGAAATGCAACTGATTTCTGTGCATTGATTTTATATCCTGACACTTTACTGAATTCCTGTATAAGTTCTAGCAGTTTTGGAGTGGAGTCTTTTGGGTTTTCCACATATAGTATCATATCATCTGCGAAGAGTGATAATTTGACTTCTTCTATGCTGATTTGGATGCCTTTAATTTCCTTTTGTTGTCTGATTGCTGAGGCTAGGACCTCTAGTACTATGTTGAATAGCAGTGGTGATAATGGACATCCCTGCCGTGTTCCTGACCTTAGCGGAAAAGTTTTCAGTTTTTCTCCATTGAGAATGAACTTGCACTAATGGGTATTTACCCTAAAGATACAAACGTAGTGATCCAAAGGGGCACGTGCACCCGAATGTTTAGAGCAGCAATGTCCACAATAGCCAAACTATGGAAAGAACCTAGATGTCCATCAACAGATGAATGGATCAAGAAGATGTGGTATATATACACAATGGAATACTATGCAGCCATCAAAAGAAATGAAATCTTGCCATTTGCGACAACATGGATGGAACTAGAGCGTATCATGCTTAGCGAAATAAGTCAAGCAGAGAAAGACAACTATCATATGATCTCCCTGATATGAGGAAGTGGTAATGCAACATGGGGGCTTAAGTGGGTAGGAGAAGAATAAATGAAACAAGATGGGATTGGGAGGGAGACAAACCATAAGTGACTCTTAATCTCACAAAACAAACTGAGGATTGCTGGGGGGAGGGGGTTTGGTAAAAGGGGGTGAGATTATGGATATTGGGGAGGGTATGTGCTTTGGTGAGTGCTGTGAAGTGTGTAAACCTGGTGATTCACAGACCTGTACCCCTGGGGATAAAAAATTATGTTTATAAAAAATAAAAAAATAATAAAAAAATTACATACTGCAAAAAAAATAATAAAAATAAAATAAAATAGAATAAAATTTTAATTTAAAAATTATGTAATTTTTTAAAAAAGTTAAAAATAGCAGAACCATTTTTCTTATAACTCGAAAATGCATTGTATATATATCTATCAAAAATAACTTGTCATGGGGGCGCCTGTGTGGCTCAGTGGGTTAAAGCCTCTGCCTTCAGCTCAGGTCATGTTCCCAGGATCCTGGGATCTAGTCCCACATTGGGCTCTCAGCTCAGCAGGGAGCCTGCTTCCTCCTCTCTCTCTGCCTGACTCTGCCTAATTGTGATCTCTGTCAAATTAATAAAGAAAATTTTTTTTTATAAACATTTATTTTTATCCCCAGGGTACAGGTCTGTGAATCACCAGGTTTACACACTTCACAGCACTCACCAAAGCACATACCCTCTCCAATGTCCATAATCCCACCCCCTTCTCCCAAACCCCCTTCCCCCCAGCAACCCTCAGTTTGTTTTGTGAGATTAAGAGTCACTTATGGTTTGTCTCCCTCCCAATCCCATCTTGTTTCATTTATTCTTCTCCTACACCCAGCCCCCATGTTGCATCACCACTTCCTCATATCAGGGAGATCATATGATAGTTGTCTTTCTCTGCTTGACTTATTTTGCTAAGCATATCACCTCACACCAGTCAGAATGGCTAAAATAAACAAGTCAGGAAATGACAGATGCTGGCGAGGATGCGGAGAAAGGGGAACCCTCCTACACTGTTGGTGGGAATGCAAGCTGGTGCAGCCACTCTGGAAAACAGCATGGAGGTTCCTCAAAATGTTGAAAGTAGAACTGCCCTATGACCCAGCAATTGCACTATTGGGTATTTACCCTAAAGATACAAATGTAGTGATCCAAAGGGGCACATGCACCCGAATGTTTATAGCAACAATGTCCACAATAGCCAAACTATGGAAAGAACCTAGATGTCCATCAACAGATGAATGGATCAAGAAGATGTGGTATATATACACAATGGAATACTATGCAGCCATCAAAAGAAATGAAATCTTGCCATTTGTGACAACATGGAAGAAAATATTCTATAAAAAAATAATAACTTGTCATGTCTGGAATCAGGAGCATATGGAAAAAAATAATATCTGAGGACAATACTTCTGCCATGTTTTGTGCCTTGTTAATATTTTTAAACAGTCAGGCAACTTTTAGCTTTATTGAAATACCTGCTAAGATACCAGCAGTGCCTTTTGGAGCCTTATGACTATAAAAATTAATTGCAAATATTCAAAATGTTTACTATGGTGTCACCATTTAGGGCCACCACCAAGTATGTTTCAGAAGTAAGCATAACTGTTACACTTCCATAAGGCAAAAGGGCATGTTTTCAGGAGTTCCATCTGCTGTACCAGGAGGTGAATCAGGTAATGTTTTTGTCTATAAAATAATTCACTTTTCAATCTAAAATTCCTCATTCCACATTATAATAATAAAACCTAGGAGGAGACTAAAACAAACAAACAACTACAACTACAACAACCAGCTTTTCCTTCAGTGGAAAAGTAAATATAACCTTATGAGTAGCCTGAAATTTATTTTTAAATATTTTTAAGGTAAATGTTTTTGCTAGAAAACCATATATTTTATATTACTAAGAAATAACAGGTGAAGTTTTATTAACTTCTAAAAAGTCTAGTTACTTCTGTTTATCTATTATCTCTTTATGAAGTAGAACATGATCACACCTATTGTATCTACCCAAGTTTGTATGCTTTGGTTATTTTATGTTTGCTATTTCCTTGCTTAAATTTTACAATATTTGATACATAATAGTATCTTTAAGTCCATCTATGGTTTCACAGAATTTGTTTGAACTTCATAAAAATGTACCATACTTTTTGCACTGTCCTTGTTTTACTTCTCTATTAGCTTTCCAAGATTTATTCACTTTAGAGTGTGTAGCTATCATTTATTTTTATTCCTCCATAATGCTATGTTTACAAATTTGTATTTATCTGTACCTTTAAAAATATCTTAATTATATACCATTTCTCATCTCATGTAACACTCATGTTACTTCTGCACTTATCAGATATTATGTAACAGAAAACCACAACTCAGCAACAATATAACACCATTTTTCAAAATTAAATGGCTTACCAGAATTCTTTAATTCTATCCTTTATGTGTATTAGATGACCCTTTATTCTGGTATTTGGCATTGTTCATATGGAGGAAAGCTTATAAGTTGATATTCCATAAATAGAAGGATTTATTATGATTGATTAATTATTTTCATTTAGAATGCATAGAATATGGTTGATTTGATATTTCTTTCTTACTCTCTGCCTGGAACATAGTGCTATCTATGTAATAGCCACTAAAATATTAAGTTAATTACCTAGACTTTAAACTGCATATTAATAGGAATAACATACAGAACTCTTCTCAGATTGGGACACCTGGGTGGCTCAGTCAGTTAAACGCCTGAGCCTTTAGCTCAGGTCATGATCTTAGGGTCCTGGGACTCAGTTCTGCAACAGATTCCCTGCTTAGCTGGGAGTTTGCTTCTCCCTCACCCTGCTGCTCCCCCTGCTTGTGCTCTCTCCCACTCTCTCTCTTACAAATAAATAAAATTAAAAAAATAAATTCTTCTCAGATAGCTAATATAGAATATCGTCTTTGTATTCATCAAAGGGAAAGTGCCATATAATAATGAAATTCAGACTACTTCAAATTCATTTTTTAACCAGTAAGAAAGTACTGGAAACAAGCCAAAAATGTCTTCAATGAATTAAAGAAATAGATTGATTTTCAATATCTTAATGTTTCTAAAATAAATTGCAAGGTTTTTATACTAGATATCAGTGTAAATATTCATTATACAAGGATATTCTAAAAATAAACCCGAGAAAACTACTTGACATATATGATGACAAAAATGAGTTTGACAAAAGTCAGTTTGGGTAAAACTTACAACAGCTACCACCTGTTCTATAATTTAATTATTTTAATTTACAAAAATAGAAAAATAATATACCAGAGTAAGTATATTGATAGCTTTGAAGGTATGCTGTGGTTTTGCACTGTTTACAATTTAAAGGGGAATCAATTATGTGATGCTTATCGTGTGACTATATTAAAATTCAACAAGTTCAGAAGCATACGAGGAATAGCATAAAGACAAAAGATTACCCTTACTTATCCTAAAGATAGACAATGATATATATGTGCTAGTTGGGGAGAGAATCCAGTCAGTAGATGGAGAATGTGGTAGTGGAAAAAAAAAAAAAAGACACAACGTTTTGGTTGAAACTTTAGCACTATATTTAACAAAGTGAAATTGTGTGTTAATAGCCTTGAATAAAATCCAAAAAATATTTTCAATTCATTGAAGGTTATTTAGGAAAAACTTGAAAAATATAACTTGATAAGGATTCCAATAAAAGATTCATAAGCAATACAAGTTTCACAATTTTCAGTATATTTTCCCTAAAAAGCCATTTGATTTAAATTAAAAAGAATTCTATTTACCTGTCACTTAAATAAGAGGAAATTATTTGGTTTTGTAATAAGTCAATAAAATAAATTAACATATCTTTAGAAAACAGACATGTACACTAATTTAAAAATAATTGTGCTTAATCTGTTCAGCAAACATTTGTAAAATTCCTTGCCGTCAGCTAGCTCTGGAGTTCTGCTAGGTGAGTAAGGCCATGTATGTTACTGCTCAGAGTACTGAAGAAAGCAATTGTCCCCTTCACATCCATTTTTTGCTGTTGATATGTCATGCTATGTTGTTTAGAGATCCATAGATGGCCCTACATGAAGGCCTTTTTTTGTGTGTATATGGGTGACTGTGATTTAACTTTCAAATAAGATGGCTCCTGATTTACAATGATTCAACTTATGATATATTTGGCAATGATGTGAAAGTGAAAGTGATTCAGTAGAAACTGTACTTTGAATTTTGAATTCGGGTCTTTATAAAAAGGACCAGTGACATGTGGTATGGTGCCGTCTTGTGATGCGGGGCAGGGGTAGTGAGCCACAGCTCCCAGTCAGCTAGAAGATTACAGGGGTGAATACCTGATATACTTACAACCATTCTATATATAACCATTCTTCTTTTTTTTAGTGTAATATTTAATAAATTGCGTTGATATTTGATACTTTGTTATAAAATAGGCTTTGCTTAAGATGATTTTGCCCAAATGCAGGCAAATGTGAGTGTTCTGAGTATGTTTCAATAAGGTTAAGTTAAGCTATGATATTTGATAGTTTAGGGGTATTAAATGCATTTTCAATTTTTTATGTGTTTCTCTGTACATAGCTCCCTTGTAAGCTGAGGAACATCTCTATATGTATATGTAGCCTTGGTATGGCTTACATATTATTGGCATGAAACATCTAGAACAGTACGCGTGCCATATAATTTTCTACAATATCAAACAAGTTTCTTGAAAACTTGTGCCAAAGGGGTTATATCTTTAAGGATTCTTATTTCAGAAGGGTTCTCTCAAACGTAAGATTTTTCAGAAGTTAAGTGAAAATCTGACCAAACTAAACATTTTTCCATTTTCTTTAGTGAGCAAAGATAGCTAAAAATCTATCTGCCATTTTCAACACTGTACTCAATGATTGAAATTATAATTTAAGAACAGATTATTTATATCAAAACCACATGTTGGCCTAATCTTATACAATATTCATAAATCTCATTCAGAGCCTTGGACACTTTTATTTGTTGAGTCTATATGGTACTACGGACATTCATCTTTTTTTGACCTCATAGCTTCATGTATGTCTATACTTTTGAAAATATATGCATCATAGTTCCATTGTAAAATGTCTGGGTTATAAAATGTGCTATGCTATCAAAATGGTAATAAGAACATACAAATGACCTGATGTAATGAACTGGATCAGATTTCCAGATATCACATTTCATACCAGAAAGATTCAGTGGTAAGTTTTAAAATGGCCAGCTATACTTCGACTGAATTATAACTCATTTAACTTCTTTCTTTGTGTACAGTATTATACATTAGTCAGTATTACAGTAAATAAGTATTTTGGACAGATGTAAATATGCTGTAATAAAAAGTGTTTTCCTTCTTTCTTTTAGTCCATTTAACTTTTAAGACTAGCCACAAATACCATGCCTCCCCCAAAATAATTTGCAATCCAAATTTATCTCTAAATGAATTTATTGCACAGAAAAAATAATACATATATACATTTGCAGTAGACATGTTCAAAAATAGTTACACAACAGCAGGGCCCTATATGTAAGCAGTATTGTTGTTTTGTTTTGTTTTGTTCTTTAAAAAAAAAAGAGGTTATGTGAAATATTGGAATTTTATTTCGAGGCCTAGTATTTCATGACAGTTAACTACACTTACGGTGTCAACAGCCTCTTGTTGGCAGTATGATTTTATTGGCTCCATGGAATAACAGCAAGAATTTACTATTGCTTCTATCTTTTATGACACACACAGAAAAAAAAATTGACACATTTGCTCAAGACCAACCAGAATCATTTTAACCTATCAAAATTGATGGGAGGCCTTCACTGCCAAAGTCACTGCTGGGTTTTCACAATTCATTGCAGACAATCTGCTACTCCCATTAGGATAAAGGAGAGAAGAGTCATAATCAGGGAAGAAAGCTGGATTAATACTTGTAATTATCATTGAATTATTTAGCCTGCTATAGGATTATTATTATTAGTGTCATTTGATAATTTTCTCTCATTTTATTAAACACAACTGTGAGTAATTACCCTACCTAATATTTCTCTGTATTGGCTGACTAGCTAGCAAACATTCATGAAAATATCCATTAGCCACACATATAAAATGCTGCATATGCATTTTGATGCTGTTGAATCAGAACATACCACTAGCTGATCCTGTAGCTCTTTGAGGATTTGCAAATGAATTAATTCTATGTTTATTGGATTCTTCCCATACAATTAGAAAATTTATAATAGAGTCCATGAACATTATTAGTTTCACCATTTTAAACCAGCAATCACACTTTGATTTTTACAACAAAAGCAGAAATATAAACACACACATTTGGATCAGTTTTCTGTTAGTCTCTCCGGACTTCAAAATCCTATTCCTCAAGATAATGCACACCAAAGTTCTGGATTAAACAAGAAATTAGATGGCACCTGATTTTTTTTTCTGTTAAGTCAATTTTTATTTAGGCATCAATATCGTATGACATTCTCATTCTACAACTTGAGAATACCAATACTAAGAGAATAGAGCACTGGTTACATATAAACAAATTTTTTAGTAATGACTAAGCACTTGAAAACTTTAAAAACAGGTAGAGGTGGGTAAATGGAGGCTCAATAAGCTTTATAAAAGGACCATAGCAGGAAGTATTTAATTTCAATTTTATACCATAACCCAAGACATTTTTCTATTAATATTGAGGAAAAAAAATTAAGATATTATCATTTTCCAGTCAGCCATTAATACAAATATTTGTCTCCTCTCATCAGTGATATCCTAGGAAAAATAAAAAAACAACAGCTTATAGGGATACTGTCGTAATTCTGAATAATTCAATTAAATAATATACTGCTTCAATTGCCCCTTTGAAAGAGATCAGTTCTGAAAATGAGAAATTTGAGGCTAGTATAGGACACACACAAATGGGTCTCACTTAATGAAGGCCAAATCTGAATTTCTGAATTCTAATTTCTGAAGATTAAGTTCAAGAATTTTAAAGTAATTCCTGTATAGTACTTTTCATTAAGCAATCTACTTGCGTCAATGATGAAATAATGTTCATTTAGGCAGATTCAAGATAGATAATATTCTCAAAAGGACTATGCAAATTATTTCTTACATTATGACATTGTTTTACAAAGATCCACACTTTTATAATGTTAGTATTTTTAATAATCAATAAAGTCAATTAATCATGATTAAAAATCAAACATAAAAATTTCTACTTTTTGCTTTTGCCCCCTCCATTTGGAACTTATTTATAGCCTGATAATTCAAAGGTCCCTATGTTTATGAAAATCTGGACAGAAATAGCTCTAAGATCCCATTCAGAACTTGATATTAATCTAAGTCTTTTGGCTCCATTTATCCTGAGAGCAAAGAGTAGGACAAAGGATTTGAGTACTGTTAGTTTATCTGGGAGATAATCCAAGGTAGAAAAGAATGGGAAAGTGATACAGTGAAGAAGCAACTTTGTAAAAAAGGTACATTGTTGATATAATTGTTGTGGATAGAAAATGAAGGCTTGCTTTTACTGAAAGGTCCTGAGAAACTTCTTTAAGTTGTCCTCATGAAGACCTGAAAACTGACAATTTTATCTATGGTTCTTATTTCCACTTCACTGAGAGCTGTCCTCAGAGGACATTAACTCTCATACACTTTTGGGTTGTGTTGGAGACATTCTAAAATGAGAGAGAGAACATGAGATGCTATCAGTGTTAAGTAACTGTAATTTCCCATGGAACTATGCACCACAGGTTTGGCTATAATCAGGTGTTGGCCTTGATATCAGAGGTATTTGAGGCAGTATCATTTTAGGTTAATCACTGTATCTGAAATTTCCAAAAACTTCAACTGATGAAACTTTGATTATAAATCTATAAATATAACAATAAATCTACTGTATTCAAATTATTTTCATAGAAATTCACAGACAAAGCATCAATTGATTAATATTTAAATGTTACAAAATACTGAACTGAAAGAATTTGGTCTTATAACAACGTGTAAGAAGTAGAACTTAGGTTTAGGTTAGAACTCAGGATGCATTTGAGACTCAGTTAAGAAATTGAATGGAGGGACGCCTGGGTGGCTGAGTGGGTTAAGCCACTGTCTTTGGCTCAGGTCATGATCCCAGGGTCCTGGGATTGAGCCCCAAATTGGGCTCTCTGCTCAGCAGGGAGCTTGCTTCTTCCTCTCTTTCTGCCTGCCTCTCTGCCTGCTTGTCATCTCTCTCTGTCAAATAATAAATAAAATCTTAAAAAAAAAAGAAATTGAATGGATGTCTGACTATCTTATAGGTTTGCTAAAAATCAGTGACTTTGTGTTCACGTGTGGCTATGCAGGAATTTTTAACTTTCTCTAAGAAGTTATTAGATTTGATTATATAATGGCAGTAAAGGATGGGGAAAAGCAAAGTACAAGTTTTAAGTTTCCTTGTTGTCAATCCCTCAGTGCTTTCTGATATTAAAGGAAAAAGTAGATGGATATTGACCTGGCAACTATCAACACCTGTCAGTCTCTCTTGGATAAGAAATATCTCTATAATCTCTTCTTTCCAGTAAAAAAAATAAAATATATTCATAACCCACACTGTGCCATCTCAAGTTATTGCACCAAGATAAAATTACAATGATTTTCAGTCATTCCAAATGGACCGAATACCCTTCCTTATGATATCATGTCTTGTAAGATAGATAATTGGCTTGCTACCAATATACCCAGATGTGACTGTGGAAGATACAGGAAAAAAATAATAATATTTATAAATTCCTTGGGTTGACCCTGTTTACACAGATGAATTACTATTAGAAAAGCTGGTGTGAGTCATTGGAATGAATTTACTTAAGGGGTCTGTATGTAATAGTTTGGAGGAAATTTTTTTTTTTTCATTTCTCCCTCCTAATCTCACGCCAATGCCAGCAAAGCACTGCGACTCCAACATTCTGGTCTGGATCACCCTTCCCTCTTTTTTTTTTTTAATTTTTTATTTTTTATAAACATATTTTTATCCCCAGGGGTACAGGTCTGTGAATCACCAGGTTTACACACTTCACAGCACTCACCAAAGCACATACCCTCCCCAATGTCCATAATCCCACCCCCTTAATTTCTACAAAAATTATTAGAATTATATCTTATTCTCTTTTGTTAATTTTCACATGTTAACAAAGCCAACGTTTTTGTCTAGCAGACAAGATCGTAGATTTTAACAAAACTCAATTTTTTCCCTTTTTTTTTAAGTTTGAGAGCCTCATGTTCTCTCATGCTGCTTTAAATACAACTCAAAAAAAGGAGCTAAATGGGGCAGTAAGAAAAAACTTTTTATTTTATTTTATTTATCTTATTTTTAATTAAAAAATTAAAGATTGTATTTATTTATTTGAGAGAAAGAGAGCATGAGTGGGGCAGGGGGATGTAGCTGCAGAGAGAGACTGAGAAGTATACTCCCTAATGCGCAGGAAGCCCAATATGAGGCTCGATCCCAGGATCCTGACTGAGATCATGACCAGAGACAAAGGCAGATACATGTGCAAAATCCCTTTTTTCTTGGAAACAATACAAGAGATGTTGGAAAATGTACTGGGGAATCAACTTTAATCAGAGATACAAAAATTTAATTGACTTTTGTAAAGCTACAGGGATCCAAATGATGGGAATCCCAGTCCGTTTAGGTTGTGGACCACAGAGTATTCTTCTCTGTAATATTTTATTTTCTTCCATGTCTACTAACTCCAGTCCAAGTTTACTGATCTCTTTTTAGATAGTGCAAATCATGGCAAAGAATACCAAACAAGTGTCCAATATTCTACATTTATTACATCATTTCTGTGAACGAACCTAGTTATGCTAAAGTGTGTTTTGTTCTCCAAGAAATTAAATGCATGGTTATCACACAATTATAAAATACTTGTGTCAAGAATTTTTATTCAAAAATTAATAAGAGAAGCAGATATTAAAACCAGTTCACATGGTAATTTGGGATATAAGCAGAGTTGTGCAGCAGAAGTGCTCTGGGCCCATAATTTGGGTTATAGAATTTATGTTTTCTAATGAAAAATCATTAACTTGCATTATTGTTAACAAGAATCTTGTGCATTACCATCAGTTTTCTACATTACAACCTCTTGCTCTACAGTTTGTAAATAACTTTGTCAATAGCAAGCTAATAAACGGGGTGACTCCAATGGATTGAGATAACCTCCAGAGTTTCTGTTACATAATGCCCAGGACTCCATTGAAAGGACACCTAAGAATTTATTTTGCCCAAAAATTTGATCATTTTTTTCACTGTCCTTACCTATTATCCAAACCTAGTCCTTTTGATTCACCTTTCAGTCTACGGACAACTCTGTATCTGACTGACTTGTTAATTCTGGGAATGTTTTGCAGATTAATTTGCTTGCCAGAGGTGGTTCCTCTAATTGATGTCTAAGAACCCTAATTAGTTAAGAAAACTTTTTTTTAACATTTTCATTGCTACTTATTATTATTATTATTATTGCTAATATCTCTATTATAAATAATTCACAAGGGCATCTTTCTGACAAAAGACAAAGTGCTGGCTACTAGTAGAAAAAGTACATTTGACTCTGTCAGTGAAAGTGGTAAAGGGATTTGAGAAAATAAGGCAAAGCATTGGAATTATGTGTTAAAACATTAAATATTATAGACACATTTACTTAATTTCTAATACTGTTGTTGCTTATAATTAAATAAGATGTTTTCCATGAACCACGCATTACAGCAAATATATTGTTTATACAGATTAAATTTTCATCAAAAGGGACGCCTGGGTGGCTCAGTTGGTTAAGCAGCTGCCTTTGGCTCAGGTCATGATCCCAGCGTCCTGGGATCGAGTCCCGCATTGGGCTCGTTGCTTGGCTGGGAGCCTGCTTCTCCCTCTGCCTCTGCCTGCCATTCTGTCTGCCTGTGCTTGCTCTCTTGCCCACTCTCTCTGATAAAGAAATAAAATCTTAAAATAAATAAATAAATTTTCATCAAAAAATTGTAAGTGTATTTTATTGTAGGATCCTGATAAGCATTTTGCAGATGAGAAAAGTGAAATTTAGAAAAGTATGTCTCTTCAAATCCCTCATACAATATCTGGCCTAGATAGAAGGATATACTATCACAATTGAGGAAGATAATTGAGATTACTTAAAATGATAAACTTTACTGTATAGGGTTTTTTAAAAGTTTGCCACAGATTCAGATTCTTTAAAAATATATATCTATTTTGTGTAAAGAGAATGGACTGAGAAGTAAAAAGAAAGTGATATATCAGTGCTACCAACTAATGGCTATAATATCATCACCTTACTTATGAACAATGAAACTCTGCAATATTTAAATACATTTAAATAAATTCCTATTTATTTTATATATTTATAAATTTAAATAAATTCCTATTTATTTATTATTAAAGAAATTCCTCTAACAAACAGTATTTTTTGAAGGATGCTAGCAGGAAAGTGTTGTACTACATGGAAGTAATCAGAAAATGTGATCTAAAATTCTGCTTTCAAGGCTGCCTGGGTGGCTCAGTGGGTTAAAATTCTGCTTTCAAGAAGCTATAACAGTAAGTACTGAGCATTAGCTATTATATGCTATGGATGAATAACTGAAATCTACATTTGAAACTAATGGTACACTATATGTTATCTAATTGAATTTTAAAAAGTTAATAAAAAATCACTATTTTATAAAACAATACTCCCAACAGGCTCTTTTGCTTTAAAATACTCACTTTGTAATGAAAGACATTACTTTTATCTAGCCAATTCTTACATCACTGTTTATCCCTTCCCTGCTTTATCCCTTCCCAGTATCAATAAAGGCTCACTTGGGTTACCTAGAAGCCATGAGAAAGCTTGTAATAGATCTGGCTGTTTTTCACCAGCAATTTGACCACCATGTGCACAGGGAAGTCTATTGATAAAGGCTTTATTGCAATAAATTGCAAATATATGGATGATTTTGAATTCTCTTTCTTGAGGTCTTGTTTCATTACAATAAATTTACGGTGGCTTATTGGAATGGATGTTATTAACATATCTTCATAGTTCTAAGTACATGGAATTGCAAAATAGATTAATGAGTGTGGCATTACTGACAACTGTCCTCATTTTGAAACCAAATTACATTGTACTAAGCTGAGGAAGCAAAGCAGATTTGGGATTATGAGTGAAATAATTTTAAAAAGTCTTAGGGGTATGATCATACTATTGGGTAATTCAGTAGAAAAATGTCAACTGATTGAGATTCTGTGTTCCCTGATTTCAGAGAGAAGTTAAGATAAATAACACGAGGAGACTAGGAAGCCAAACATAAGTGATAATTTTGTGCCAGGGTGTGTATACATCTGTTTATCTTCTTGCTTTACCACTAAGGTTGCTCCTAGAGGAGAGTTTAAATATGTGTTGGAGCTAATATTTTTGGATTACACAAGGAACCACATCCTACAGCTCTCCCTGAAACACCCCTTATGATTTCAATGTAATTTGGTTTTTGCATTTTTAGAAATAACAAAATACTTTGCAAGCTCATCTAATTTATTATTTCTACAAGTTACCACCACAAGTGAGTCAGCCGACTCCACATTTTAACATAGTGACAGTCACAGAGGAATGGAGGAATGAGTAGAGTTATCAATATATGTGCTTTTAAGAAGTATGACAGGGTAGCAGCTATTTCCAGGAACCAAAACACGGGTCAGCAGCTGTGCAGGAAAAGTGATGGAATAAATGACTCATTTCAGAGGAGTTCTATAACATATTAGTTCTATAATGTATCTTCAGCACCCAATTACCCACTTTCATCTAAAGATAAGGATTTACAGTTAAGGTCCCATTTATGATTTGGCTGGTAGGGTCTGAATCATTTTTACTATTGTTTTGACTATTACTTGAAACCTATGTGGATAGGGATATGTACTTGGGATATGTGTTGTGTATTCTGTGAACATGTGCTCTTTTTAGATTAGATAATTCCTGTCTCGAACCCCTGTTAATTTGTTTGTTTTTTTTTATTTGTTAGTGGTTTCAGTAAATGGATATATCTGAAAAATTGCAAAGCCACTATTAAAATAAGTTATTATGATATATAGCATGGAATTGCACATTCCTCCTTTGAATCCGACAGAGCTTCACCATATCCTTAACAACTTGGGAAAAACATGCTATTATTTTTCTTTATAAAATTTCTCCTGTTAGGCTGTGATGGTTGTCATCAGCAGTAACTCCTCTGAAGGCTTTGTCAAAAGAGTTGAAAAAATTGGAAAGGTGTGAATGAAGCTGTTTGCTGAATATAAAGAAAAGAGCATTGAAGTACAATTCACACTCTTACTTCTCCTTCTATGCTTTCAGATGTTTGACATTTGAAAATTTTGCTTCTAGAAGAGATGCCCTATATAATTCTTACTTTAAGGAGCAAGTTGCTTTTATAATTTTTTTATTATTCTACCATTCAAGTATTTCCATTTAAATTAAATTCAATACCATTTAAAAAAAATCAAAAGTGCAGCCAGTATTCAATTCCTGGGCTAAATAATTTTAGAAAGCTTTGTGTTATTGAAGCTACAGGGTTTTTCTGTAGTTTTAACTCTTTCTTTCTGTGATTTTTCCCATTAGTCACATATGTGACTGCAATATAACAGACATTGAGGAGGATAAAGAAGGACTGAATAGAACAATCCTTGGCCTCATGAAGTTGAGAATCTAGCAAGGGAGTCAAACAATTCAATCATTCAGAGACAATTTATTGAGTGCCTGGCCTAAGGTGAGCACAACAAAACGCCAGCCCAGAGGAATCATTTTAATGGGAGAGATAGATAATAGGTAAGCCAACTTTAAAAAAAAAATCGTACTGGTTTTTCTTTAATAGTGATGCATATTTGAACTAAATAAGCACATTTTAAAAAGAGCAGTGATTGAGAAGAGGTTTTTTAACTGAGTGGTCCGAAAAGGCCTCCCTGAAAAAGTCTGTTTTGAACAGATTTCTGAATAATATCAGCTATGAAGCTGCGTAAAAATCTTAGGGATGGGTAATTTTTCCAGTCAAAAAACTCTAAAGGCTCCAAAGTCACAATGCAGCTGTAAGTTTCTCTAATAAAGTAACTTCTGACAAAGAATGAGAAGAAATAACTAACCCAGGTTTGAAAGAAAAGGGACAGACTTTCTATGGAATTCATATTTAATTAAAGCTCTAAAGGACAAAAATACAATAGAGCAAAATTCTGGTCACGCTGATATACCTAATGAAAGTTCATAAACAAGGTGTGGGTAGCAAAGAGTGTGTGGGAATGTTGGTAAGAACAGTGGGGAAGAGTCATCCCTGAACATGTTCTTAAATGAAGCAATTCTTGTGTTGTTTTAAAGGGTAAATTGGAGTTTGCCTAAGTGATTAGAGAAGGATGCCTCAGCTTATGGAAGTTCAAAGCCATAAAGATGTGATAAACTACTGCAGATATTTTCATGTATATTTGTTGTTGCTTCTAGGAATGGTGATCTAAAAACTCCTACTTAAGACAACTAAAAATCCAGACAAAATAGCTTTTAAAATTAAAAATATCAGAATGATTATAAAAATTAAGTGAGGGATTCCTGGGCCAAAATACGAAATACAATGAGAGCCTAGAGATATATGCCCTGAAGCCATTTTAGCTATAAGAGCATTTGAAACTGCTAAAACACACTGAGCTGTGTTGTTAATAGACTCTTGATACTAGAGAAACAAAATTCAAAATCCAGCAGCAATCAAATTTGAGGACTTTGGTACAACCCAAATTGAAGTTGAGATCCCCAAAGCACAAGGAGAAGCAGAAATAAGACTATAGCCTACCTTGCCTTCTGTGTAAACTGAGAAAGTCAATCACTGAATTTGGAGTATGATTGTATTGTAGAGTCTCAGATATAAGAGAAAATCCTGCCAAGGAGGACCATACCATTATTATAGCTCTTAATTATTCCTACTCAATAAGAGTTTCAAATATAATGTCTTGAACATAGCAAAATGGAACAAAGCACTCAAAGAAAAACCATTAACAAGATTTGATAGACAAAATGGGATTAAGTATGATGTTAAAATGTCAATAAAGATTGTAAAATGGCTTGATTACTCTGCTCAAAGAAATGAGAGGGGAAGCAAATTGAACAAAAAACTGAAACTAAAAATGATATTGAGAAAGATTTTATAAATGAACCAAATGGATACTCTAGAACTTTAAAGATATGACAGCTAATTTAAGATACCACAGGGGTGCCTGGGTGGCTCACTTAATTAAACCTCCAATTCTTTTTCCTTTTTTTTTTTTTAACACCTTAATTTTATTTTATTTCTTTCATTTTTGCTCAGGTAATGAGGTCAGGGTTGTGAAATAGAGCCCAGAGTTTGGCTCTGTGTTGAGCCTGAAGCCTGCTTAAGATTCTTTTCCCTTCTTTTTCTATCCCTCCCTGTGCTCTCACTCGCTCGTTCTCTCTTGCTTGCAAATAAATAGATAGATAGAAAGATAGATAGGTAGATAATAGACAAAGGAAAAGGAAAAGTAGTTTATGAAAATAAATATAAAGATTTTGAAATGAAAACAAGTTCAAAATAAAATAGAGAAAACCTGGTACACAGCTAAAAGTTCATTCAGAAAATCTAAAGAAGTCAGTATGACACAATGTTAAGATATCAAAAGATTTGAGCATGTACTTTACAGAAAGGGTAATCCAAATGGCCACTCATATATAAAAACTGTTTATCTTTATTATGAATCTGGAATTAAATTAAATTAAATTAAAAATAAATTAAAGCCTAAAATGACATACTCTTACACACTTACCATATTGGGCAACAGTAAAATTGTCTTGCAAGAATGTGAAAGAATGAAAGTGCCCATAATAAAAACATTTGAGGTAAGTTGGACAATATTTAGAAAACTTAAAAATAAATATAAAAATTTGGTCCATTCCTAGAAATACAACATGGAACTAAATGAATATTTTCACCAGGATATGCAAACAGATGATTATAGCTATTTCATTCATAACGGCAGATCAGTAGTTGTCTATTTGCACAATGTTACATTAAATAAGAGAGAATATTAACAAACTGGGAGGAGGGGCTAGGTTGTTATCATAAACAGATCTTCTATGGTGCTGATTATGTTCTATTTCTCAAAATCTTTAAGTTAAAAAAGTTTTCAAATTTATATCTAGATAGATAGATGATAGATAGATAGATATCCCAGAAGCTGCAATGCTAGGCTAAGACCAGGCTTTAAAGGGCTTTTCTATACTCTACTAAATACTTGAAACCATTCATTATATCATAGCTCGGTGTTCAAATCTCCATTTGTTTCCTCAGTTTCCTAATATTTATCTTAAGGTGACCTGATCCAGACTTTTGATCACCTTTGTCTAAATATTTCTATTTTAACAAAGTCCTTTTTAACACTGAGAGACTAAAGCTTAGAAAAATACTCTGATTGTTATCTCACTAGAGTGGAAAATATATAGTTACCCATTAACTAATGATATCCATGTCTACATTAGATCCATGATATTTTTAATTCTTGGGAGCTTTTGGTTAAATGAAATTTTTAAGCTTCCTTTAAATGAAGCTTTAAGCAATCACCACATGAATAAAATTAAAGAACTAAATGAAAACAGGCCAAGTATTTACAGAGTAATAGAATGTGCAGTGGAAAGAGTACAATTCTGAAATCATAAAGCCTAAATTAGTGTGATGCATCTTTACTAGCCACGTAATCATAAACCAGTTATCTAAATGTGTTAGCCTCAGTTTTTTCACCCATGAAATGGTGATGATAATACTTATTATGCAGAGTTGTTGTGTGGATGTGATGAAGCATGGAGCATGTGAGTCTCATATTCCATGCTAAAATGATAGCTATTTTTATACTGATAAAAATTCTAATAATAGTAATTAAATTGTTCAAAATGGTAATATTCATTTATATTGAGGCATTGTATTGACTATTCACAGACACATTTACCAAAATAAATTTCATTTTACTTTACCCCCTCTGAGGATATATATTCCCTAATTCAATATGAATCTCATTATGAATAATAATTATCATAATAAATATGCTGATTGTTCTTCTATTTATTTTTAGGGAGGTATCCTTTACTGTTGAACATAAAGAAACTTAAGCAAGTCTGTCTTATTCAAAATTTGCATGCTGCTTTCTTATGAAACTAGATTATAGAGTTGTATGAAATAAATTCATGCAGTTAAGACATTTATGTTTGGAAAACTGGGTGGTCAGTTTAGTATTTCAAAAGAAGATTTTAAATTTAAACCTTAAAACTGAGCTCTTTCAGCCTTATTTCAGCCTTATTATTTATAGACCATCTTTCATGCTTCATAAGTACTCCTTCATTGTAAACTAAGTAATAGTTTTTGTCACAGTGTATATAACGAAAATGGATTTTATATTCTATTATTTCAGAGTTAGTTGCAGTTTCTACTTCCTTACTTCCTTTTTTGAAAAATAGATTAATTCTACAAAAAGTTTTTTTCCAGGTTTATTGAAAAAAAATCGACATATTATAATTTGTAAATTTAAGATATGATTTCTTATAACATTGCAAACTTTTAACATTGTGTAAATTTTGTACAATTTGATAAATTGGTATACATCTTTATTGCAATATAATCTACATAAAAATGTTAATACATCTACTATTTCGTATAGTTGCCACTGTTTTTTATGCATGTATCGTAAGGAATTTTAAGATCTACTCTCTTAGCAACTTTTATGTATATAGTATAGTAGAGATAAACTTCAGCGGTCTTGTGGGTTTTGTTCCAGACTGCCTCAATAAAGTGATTATCTCAATAAACTAAGTCAAATTATTATTTTTTTTTGGTTTCCCAGTGCATATAAAAAATTATGTTTCCCAGTGCATATAAAAAATAAACACTATACTGTACTGTTCAAAAGCATTATGTTTTTAAAGAAAAACAATGTATATACCTTAAGTAAACTAGTTCTGAGTTTTCAGTGGGTCATAATTACTGATCACAGATCACCATAACAAATACAATAATAATGAAAAAACTTGAAATATTGCAAGAATTACCAACATGTGACAGAGAGACACAAAATGAACAAATGTTGTTAGAAAAATGGTGGCAGCAGACCTCTTTTATACAAGATTGCTATAAACTTTCAACTTGTAAGAATGTGATATATGCAAAGTTTAATAAAGGGAAGCACAATAAAAAAGTATGTATATTTTATTAACTATGATCATCATGCTGTACATGAGATCCCCAGAACTTTTTCATATTATAGTTGCAAGTTTGCACCCTTTGACCACCTTACTGCACCCCAGGTTACCCCTTGTCAACTCAACTCTAAGTTTCCATTAGTTTGCCTTTTCCTCAGATTCTGTATGTAAGGGATATCATAATACATAAATTATAAAAATATATAAAATCTTTGAAATATTTCACTTAGTATAACACCTTCAAGATCCATCCATGCTGTTGTAAACGGCAGTATTTCTTAATTTTTCATGGTTAAGTAGTATTCCATAGTATATTTTTACCATACTTATTTTATTCATTCATCCATTAATGGATACTGAAGTTATTTCCATCTCTTGCTTAGAGTTAATAATTTTATAATAAACATATGAGTGCAGATATGTCTTTGAACAGTGACTTTGTTTCCTTTAGATATATACCTAGAAGTGGGATTACTGAATCATATGGTAATTTTACTTTTAATAATATGAATAATCTCCATACTGTTTTCCATACAAATTTATATCCCTATCACAGTGCATAAGTTCCCCATTTTCCCCAATATTTACCAAAATTTGTTAGTTTCAATTTTTTGGTAGTATATATTCTAATAGGTAGTAATATCTTGCTGTGTTTTTCAGAGGTAAACAACAACAACAACATAATGACTTTGCCCTGAGTTTTTTACGTTGAGCACTTTTTAATGCTCCTGTTGGTCATTTATATAACTTTTTTGAAAAAAAAAAGTCTATTGAGATCCTTTTGCTATTTTTTTAATTATATATTTTTTTCTATTTTAATCTGTTGGTTATTAACCTCTTTTCAGATTTAAGATTTGTAAGTATTTTCTTACATTCTGTGGATTGTGTTTTCATTCTCTCTCTCTCTTTTTTTTTTGGCAATGCAGAAACTTTAGTTTGATGTAATACCATTTATTTATTTTTGCTTTTTTTGCTTGTGTTTTTGGTCTGGTATCCAGAAAACTATTGGCAAGACCAATGTCAAGGAGAATTTTTCCTATGTTTTCCTTTAGGAAATGTAGTTTCATGCATCACCTTTAAGTCTTTAATCTATTTCAGGTTAAGACTTATGAGTGATATAAGGTTCCAGTTTCATACTGTTTATGTGACTATTCAGTTTTAAATATCATTTATTGAACAGACTATCTTTACCCATTACATATGTTGGCCCCTGTCAAGTATTAGGTGACTGTATGAAAGGATTTATTTCTGGACTCTCAATTCTGTTCTACTTGTTTATTGGTCTGTTTTTATGCCAGTATACGTTATTGTTTTGAGCATGAGGGCTTTGTAGTATAGTTTCAAATCAAGAAGTGCAATTTCTCTTCTTCATTCTTTCTCAGAACTGCTTTGATTATTTGTTGTCTTTTATGGTCTCATATAAAATTTAGGATTCTTTACTTACTTCTGTAAAAAAATAATATTGGATTTTTTTAAAGATTTTTAATTTATTTATTTGACAGAGAGAAATGACAAGCAGGCAGAGAGGTAGGCAGAGAGAGAAGAGGAAGCAGGCTTCCTGCTGAGCAGGAAGGATCCTGGGATCATGACCTGAGCCAAAGGCAGTGGCTTAACCCACTGAGCCACCCAGGCGCCCCTAACATTGGATTTTTGATAGGAATTGGATTTACAGATGGTTTTCGGTAGTATGGACATTTTAACAATGTTAATTCTTACCATTCATAAATATGAGCTATCTTTCCATTTGTATCTCCTTCAATTTCTTTATCAATGTCATAGTTTATGGAGTACAGATCTTTCATCTTCTTAGTTAAATCTATTCCTAAGCATTTTATTATTTTTGATGTTATTGTGAATTAGATTGTTTTCTTTATTTTTTCAGATAGTTCATCATTAGAGTGTTAAAATGCACCTGTCTTGAGCTTACTTTGGCAGCACATATACTAAAATTGGAATGATGCAGAGAAGATTAGCGTGATCACTGAACAAGGATGACATGAAAAACTGGTAAGCATTCCATACTAAAAAAAAATGAAACAAAACAAAATTCTTGTCTTTTATATATTGATCTTGTATTTGGCAGCTTTACTAAATTTGTTTATTCAAATTTTTTGTGAAGTTTTTAGGATTTTTAACATGTAAGTTCATGTTATCCAAAAAAATAAAATTTTACTACTTCCTTTTTTTTTTTTTGGAGTCTCTTATTTCTTTGTGTTCCTTGTTTCTCTGGCTAGGACATCCAGTACTATGTCAAATGAGAGTAGTGAAAGTGGACACACTTGTCTTTTTTCTGCTCTTTAAGGGGAAAACTTTCAAACTTTTTTGATTGAATATGAGATTAGCTCTGGGCTTGCAATATGTGTTTTTTCCTTAATGGATTTTGTAAAATTTTTATAAACATATAATGTGTTTTTATCCCTAGGGGTACAGGTCTGTGAATCACCAGGTTCACACATTTCACAGCACTCACCATCACTCACCATAGCACCTGCCCTCCCCAATGTCCATACCCCCACCATCCTCTCCCAACACACCTCCCCCCAGCAACCCTCAGTCTGTTTAGTGAGATTCAGTCTTTTATGGTTTGTCTCCCTCCCAATCCCATCTTCTTTTATTTTTCTTTTCGTATGCCCGAAACCGCCTATGTTGCATCTCTACTTCATCATATCAGGGAGATCATAGGATAGTTGTCTTTCTCAGATTGATTTATTTCGCCCAGCATAATACCCTCTAGTTCCATCCACGTCATCACAAATAGCAGGATTTCATTTCTTTTGATGGCTGCATAGTATTTCATTGTACATATATACCACATCTTATTTATTGATTCATCTGTTGAAGGACATTTAGGTTCTTTCCATAGTTTAACTATTGTGGACATTGCTGCTATAAACATTTGGGTGCATGTGCCCCTAAGAATGCCATGTTTGTATCTGTAGGTTATATACCCAGTACTACAATCACTGGGTCATAGGGTAGTTCTATTTTCAGCTTTTTGAGGCACCTCCACGCTGTTTTCCAGAGTGGTTGCACCAGCTTGCATTCCCACATACAGTGTAGGAGGGTTGCCCTTTCTCCACATCCTCGCCAGCATCTGTCATTGACTGACTTGTTCATTTTAGCCATTCTGAAAGGTGTGAGCTGGTATCTCATTCTGGTTTTGATTTGTATTTCCCTGATGCCGAGTGATGTGGAGCATTTTTTCATGTGTCTCTTGGCCATTTGGATGTATTCTTTGCAGAAATGTCTGTTCATGTCCTCTGCCCATTTCTTCATTGGATTATTTGTTCTTAGGGTGTTGAGTTTGATAAGCTCTTTATAGATTTTGGATACTGGCCCTTTATCTGGTATGTCATTTGCAAATATCTTCTCCCAGATAACTTCTGACAGTCATCTTTTGGCTTTGTTAACTGTTTCCTTTGCCGGCAAAAGCTTTTTGATCTGATGAAATCCCAATAGTTCATTCTTGCTCTTGCTTCCCTTGCCTTTGGCGATGTTGCTAGGAAGAAGTTGCTGCTGCTGAGGTCAAAGAGATTGCTACCTGTTCTCTCCAGAAGGATTTTGATGGATTCCTTTCTCACATTATGCTTCTTCATCCATTTCCAGTCTATTTTCATATATGGTGTAAGGAAATGGTCCAATTTCATTTTTCTGCATGTGGCTGTTCAATTTTCCCAACACCATTTGTTGAAGAGACTGTCTTTTTTCCATTAGACATTCCTTCCTGCTTTGTTGACGATTTGTTGACCATAGAGTTGAGGGTGTATTTCTGGGCTCTCTATTCTGTTCCATTGATCTATGTCTGTTTTGGGGACAGTTCCCTACTATCTTGATGATGACAACTTTGTAATAGAGCATGACCCTGGGATCATGACCTGAGCCAACGGCAGATGCTTAACCAACTGAGCCACCCAGGTGCCCCACCTTTTGTAGTTTTATTCTTTTATTTTTATTTTTTCCTTTTGTAGTTTCAATTGAGCATTTTATGGGATTCCATTTTATTTTCTTTTGTAGCATATCAGTTATATTACTTTAAAAAAAAAAACTTTTTTAGTGACTGTCCTAGACTTGCGCAATATAATAATACAAGCCATTTTCAAATAGTGCAAGTAGTGCAAGTACCTTATAATAACATAAGTAATCCTAATTCCTCCCATATATCCCTTGTATCATTGCTCATTTCACTTATACAATAAGCATACTAAACATATATATGTATATAAACACACATAATTAAGTACATTGTTCCTATTATTATTTTGAACAAATTAATGTTAGATCAGCTAAAAGTAAAAAAAATAAAAGCTTTTATTTTACCTTGATGTATTGCTTCCCTGATGGTCTTCCTTTCTTTATGGAAGTCTGAGTTTTTGACCTCTATTTTTTCCTTCTAAAGAACTTCTTTTAACATTTCTTGTAAGGCAGGTCCACTGGCAATTAATTCCCTCAATTTTTGTTAAATTGAGAAAATATTTACTTTTCTTTCACTTTCGGAGGTTAAGTTTTCAGGGTGCAGAATTCTAGGCTGGCATTTCTTTCCCCTCTCAACACTAAATATTTCACTTCACTGTCTTCTCGTTTGCCTGGTTCTTGAGCAGAAGTTGGATGTAATTCTTACCTTTATTCCTCTAAGTAAGGTGTTTTTATTCTCTGGCTTATTGTTCCTTTATCGTTGCTTTTCTGAAGTTTGAATATATTATGCTTTAGTATAGTTTTGTTTGTCTTGCTTGGTTTTGGTTTTTGTCATTTATCCTGCTTGGTATTCTCTGAGAGTCCTGGAACTGTGGTTTGGTCTCTGATACTAATTTAGGAAAATTCTCAATCATTATCACTTCAAATATTTCTTTTGTTTCTTTCCCTCTTCTTCTGATATTCCCATTACATGTATGTTAAAACTTTTGTAGCTACATCTCAGTTCTAGAACATTTTGTTCTAGTTTCTTTTTCTATGTTATTTACCTTTTCTCTTCCATTTTGGAATTTTCTACTGTCTTATCCTAAGCTCTGAATTTTTCTCCTCAGCCATATCCCATATGCTGATAAGCCCATCAGAGGCATTCTTTATTTCTGCTACAGTGTTTTTTTTTCCCCTAGCATTTAAAAAATTTTTCTTTTGAGAACTTACTTCTTCCTACTTAAGTTGTCAATCCACTCTTGCCTGATATCTACTGTATCCATTAGAGCCCATACCATATTGATCAGAGTTTTCAGTTCTCTGGTTGATAATTCCAACAATCTTGCCATTGCTGTTCTTCAAATTGCCTTTTTAGTATGCCTTGTAACTTTTTCTTGATAGCCAGACATGATGTACCAGGTAAAAGGAACTGTGGCACATAGGCCTCTCATACGCCAGCCTTTAGTAATGGTGGTGAGTGTTGGGGTGAGGAAGCATTCTGTAGTCCTATTATTTGGTTTCAGTCTTCTGATGAGTCTGTGTCTCTGGAGTGTGAACCTCACAAATGCTTCTCAGTCCACTTTTGCCCTGAGATGAGACAAAATTGCTAGAGTAGGTTGGACTTGGCTCTTTCCTTTCCCCCATGTGGATGGTGAGAGCCAGCTGAGGTTGGACATTTCCTTCCTCTGGGTTGGTTAGGCTGTGATAAAACACCAGTAGTTTAGACTCTGGTAGAATAGTTCCTGAGAGGGAAGCCTTTTTAATAACAGAATGCTCTGAGTATTTCAAAATGATTCCAATTCACTTCTTGCTACTGATAGTCGCTGTGAGAACCTGGTCAAACTCATGAGGTAAAATTCCTAAAAATGTGTGGTTCCCCATCCCCCTGCCCCCTGGAGTTTTTATTTCTCAGAAACCCACACTGAGCCTTCAGCAATTGAACAATTACAGTCCAGGTTTTCCTGCCTTCCTACGAATTCCAGTGAAGGTTTCTGTGTGTGGCTTTCTGTTCTGGTAGATTGTAATCTTCTATACGGGCCTGTTGATTTCTCCAATGTTGGAAGGCAGTGCTTTGCCCTGTGACCCCACTTCTCTGATGGATCTAAGGAGGGCTGTTGACTTTCCAGTTTGTTGAGCTTTTTACTTGTTGTCAGGGAGGAGTGGGGAAGACTTTCAGGCTCCATGCTGGCCATTATAAAGCTTTAAGTATTTGAAAGCAAAATAATGATTTTATTGTTGTATCAGTATACTTTTGTGATCATCATTAAGGTATCATAATTCAACCACTCTATTATTGAACACGAAGGTGCATCTACTCTTCCTTTATTTCTTAGTTATACTTCAGCTGAAATGATTATCTTCACGCACTTAAAATTATTCTTCTTTGGATTATTTTCTTTTTATATCCAAGTTTACATCTATAAACCCCTAATCCCAAAATCGATTAAGAAAATGACTATAATATTCATGACTGATTGGATCTTTTGGTTGGGAAAGGAGGTTGGGGGAGGAGACCAACACTTCCAAGTCTTTGCACTGATTGAAATGGAAAATGTCTGAGTAACATAAGGAGTTGCCTGTTGAAACAAGTTAAGTGACACCCCATTCTCTCAACTGAATAGTAAGGAGTCCTTGGGGCTCCTGGGCGGCTCAGTCAGTTAAGCCACTGCCTTCTGCTCAGGTCATGATCCCAGGGCCCTGGGATTGAGTCACATGTCAGACTCTCTGCTCAGTGGTGAGCCTGTTTCTCTCTCTCCTTCTGCTTGTCTCTCTGCCTAGTTGTGTTCTGTCTGTCAAATAAATAAATAAAATATTTAAAAAAAAAAAAAGAAGAAGAAGAAGTAAGGAGTCCTGAAACTGAGAAAGTTTGTATGGAAATGCTGGTGATATGCATTTCTAAAATGCAAGTTCTTAATAATCACAAAAGGAAGGTCAATTAAATTCTGTTAATCCATGAGAAATTATATTCTACAATGTGCAACTTAATTAAATTTTTTGTTTTAACTGAATTAAATTTTTCTGTTTCAACTGAATTAAATTTTTCTCCATGCTAATTGTGTCAACTGTAACTTAGTGATAAAAAAGTACACGTTTCAGACACATAAATGTCACCAAAACTCTCAAAAGGCAGCTTTTGCCTTATATTATCCTGTTATGTATAATGTTTTGTCTATCATAGATATAAAATTGGCTTTTCAATTAAAAAAAAAAGTACACGTTTCTTCCCCAGAAACTGCTGGAACAGATGTTGGTTTGAGATGGCTCATGCACAGGTCCTCTGTACTTGTGTTTGCCTTTGGTGCCCTCTACCTTCCCTCTCGGTGCACTTCCTTGTTCCTCTTCATTATTTCCTCTCTTCCTAATGCTCCCCAGTTCCCCAAAGAAAGCCAGATTGGATAAAAATAATTGACAATAGCATGAAACTATTTTCCTTTTAAAGGAGATCAAAACAGTGTGACACAAAGGAATGGTTGGTATATAATCTCAGACAGGAAAAGTCTCATATCTATTTAAAATATGCTAACCACCAGTTAATTGTGCAAAATGGATAAACAAAATCAATTATTATGTTCATATTTATGTCATAGTCTGTGCATGTCCCTTGTTGGGTATTGGATATTTTTGTATTTCTATATTTTATATTTGTGTTTATTGAGTTTTTCAGGATGCAGCTAAGTTACTTGAAAAGAGTTTGATCCTTTTGGGTCTTGCTTTTAAGATTTGTTGGGTGGAAATGGGGCAGTGGTCCATCAGTCCAGGGATAATTATTCTCCTAATTCTTCTCTACTACTGAGGCAAGACTCTTGTGTGAACTCTGCCAAATTCCTATGAAATAGAAGGTTTTTCTAGTCCTGTTGGTAGGACTAAGCACTATTCGTGGCTCTGAGTGAGCACCACTCATTGTCCCCTCTAACTGTCTGACATTGTCCCTCTAATCATCCTTTCTCCATCTCTGGGTCATTTCCAACATGAATGCCTGCATCAGTAAATGTTATGCTGAGTAGTCAAGAGGGACATTCCATGGATCTCTGAGGAACCTTCTGTGAAGTCTCTATAGCATTCTGTCCTGTGACTTCTAGCTTCATCTCCTCACATTAGGGAGTCATAGGGATTTGTCTGCATTCCCGTTCTCTGCACTGCAACTGGGAAATTCCCTTAGACAGTAAGCTGGGACAATTAAAAGAATCATCTTGCATATATCCTGGCTCTTAGAAATCATTGACATTTTTTATCTGTTGTGTAGTGCCTTAAAAACTCTTGTTTCAGGGCGCCTGGGTGGCTCAGTGGGTTAAGCCGCTGCCTTCGGCTCAGGTCATGATCTCAGGGTCCTGGGATCGAGTCCCACATCGGGCTCTCTGCTCAGCGGGGAGCCTGCTTCCTCCTCTCACTCTCTGCCTGCCTCTCTGCCTACCTGTGATCTCTCTCTGTCAAATAAATAAATAAAACTTAAAAAAAAAAAACCTCTTGTTTCATATATTTTACTTGGGGTTTTTGTTCTTATTTCAGGTAAAAGGTAAATCTGCTTCCTGTTACTCTACCTTGGTCATAAGGCAAAGTTGACATACATCTATTTTTTAAAAAATCATACATGTACTTATAGAGAACATAGATTGGCTTGTGTCTACCCCTCATATCACTGTGCAACTTGTTTTTTTATTTTAAAAAATTTTAGCTTATTTTTGCTAACTTCTGTAAAATATTATCTTGCATGATTATATTATATATTTATTCATCCTCCTATTGGTTGCCATTTATGTTGTTTCTAATATTTGCTGTTACAAACAATGCTGCAAACAACATTCTTATGCGTTCCTCCTTGTATCACATGTAACGGATATGTTAGATCAATTTTAGCAAATTTAGCAATTTGAGGCCAACGATCTCCAATGTGATCATTATCACTTTACATTCCCACACTGTAAGAAGACCTGTTTCTTTGCAATTTTGCCCATATTTGATATTGGCAAGCTTTTAACGTTTTGCCAGTCTGCTAGCTCACTAATACTTTAATTTGTATTTCTCTTACTTTTTTAAAAGATTTTATTTATTTATTTATTTTTAAAGATTTTATTTATTTATTTGACAGAGATTACAAGTAGGCAGAGAGGCAGGCAGAGAGAGAGGAAGGGAACCAGGCTCCCCGCTGAGCAGAGAGTCGATGTGGGGCTCAATTCCAGGACCCTGGGAACATGACCTAAGCCAAAGGCAGACGTTTTAACCCACTGAGCCACCCAGGTGCCCCAGTATTTCCCTTATTTTTACAAGGTTGAGCACCTTATCATATTTTTATTGGTCATTTTGGTTTCTCCTAGGAATTTTCTACTTAGTTTTTATCTAACCTTATATTATTTTTTAACATACTTTAATTTGTTTAAATGAATCCTGAAAACTTTTGATCCTCGCCTTTTATTTTATATACATAAATACATATTATATACTATTCTATTTTATAATTAGAAATATAACTATTTTAGGTGCACCTGGGTGGCTCAGTGGGCTAAGCCTCTGCCTTTGGCCCAGGTCATGATCTCAGGTTCCTGGGATCCAGCCCCACATTGGGCTCTCTGCTCAGCAGGGAGCCTGCTTCCCCCCCCCTCTCTCTGCTTGCCTGGCTGCCTACTTGCAAACTCTCTCTCTCTCTCTCTCTGTGTCAAATAAATAAATAAAATCTTATAAAAATTTTTAGAAAATAAATATATTTTATATTTAAATTTTATTTTATATATTACTTAGTTATAAAATAGAATATTACATAGTTAATTTCTCTAAGTTTGCCCTTATTGTATAAATTTTTAAAAATTTTTTGTTTTTGTTTTTTCTTTTTAATTAACATGTAACATATTATTTGTTTCAGGGGTACAGGTCTGTGAATCATTAGTCTTGTATGATTCACATCACTCACCACAGCACATACCCTACCCAGTATCCATATCCCAGCCACCCTATCTCTCCCCTCCCAGCTTCCCAGAAACCCCTCAGTTAATGGATGAAAGACCTCAGTGTGAGACAGGAATCCATCAAAATCCTTGAAGAGAAAACAGGCAGCAACCTCTTCAACCCCAGCCATAGAAACTTTTTCCTAGAAACATCCCCATTTTATAATTTTTAATTGTTTTCTGGTGCAGAATTTGAATTTATATTCAGTTAGACTTTATTTCTGCTCATTTTTTGGCCTTAAGAAAGCCTTTCTGGGGCACCGGGGTGGCTCAGTCAGTTAAGCAACTGACTCTTGCTTTTGGCTCAGGGTCAAGAGATCCAGCCCCACGTTGGGCTCAACACTCAGTACAGAGTCTGGTTAATACTCTCCCTCTCCCCACCCACCCTTCTTTCTCTCTCTCTCTAATAAATAAATAAATAAATATTTCTTTTAAAAAAGGAAGCCTTTCCTGCTCCTGAAGTTATTAAGACATTCTCTCCTTCTTAGTAATTTTAGTCTTTCTTAGTAATTTTAAAATTAAATGCTTTACAGTTAGATATTTAATCTGTTTGAAACTTACTTTTGTGTATAAGGTGAGGTAGGGATATAAATTGCATTGTTCATCTCAATCCAAATATTCCAATATTATTTTTGGACTATCCATCTTCTCACCACTTTTTTTTAAAAAGATTTATTTATTTGAGAGAGAGAGAGCATGCACCTGCATGCATGTGAGTGGGACAAGGAGCAGAAAGAGAGAGACCCAGGCAGAATCCTTGCTGAGCACAGAGCATGAGGTGGGGCTTACCACACAGACCCATGAGGTCATGACCTGAGGGGAAACCAAGAGTTGGTCCCTTAACCAGCTGAATCACCCAGGTGCCCCTCACCATTTAAATATCTGTCATAAGCAAATTCCCAAAAGATACAAGAGTCTGTGCTTGAAATTTTTTCTGCTCCCATTAATCTTTTTTTTACACCAACTGTTTTAATTACTGTTGCTTTATAATATCTTGCTATCTTGTAGGGCAAATCCCCCCTTTTTGTTATTCTTCCTCAAAATTCTTTTATTCACCCTCTCATATACATTTGCAAACAGTTTCATGCTCTAAGAAAATCTTATTAGCTTGATTGTGTTTTATTAACTCGATAGATTCATTAGGGAATTATGAGTGTCTTTATAATATTGAAGCCCCTTTTTTCTTTTTAAAGATTTTTATTTATTTGTTTGAGAGAGAGAGAGCATGAGCTGGGGGGTGGGGGTAATAGGGAGAGGGAGAAGCAGACTGACACAGGTGCCTGCTCCTGGGCTAGATCCCAGGGCACTGGGATCATGACCTGACCCAAAGCAGATGCTTAATATACTGAGCCACCCCGGGGCCCCAGTATTGATGCTTCTTGCCTATTAGCCTGGTATAGCTTTCTCTTTAGTCAGATTTCCTTTTTATGGCTTTCAGGAAAGCTCTGTAGTTCATGCAATTTTTGTTTTAAGATTTACTTATTATTTTAAAGGCAGAGGCAGAGGGAGAAAGAGTCCCAAGCAGACTCCATGCTGAGCACAGAGACCTTTGTGGGGGTCAATCTCACAACCCCAAGATCACGACTGGTGCCAAAAACCAAGAGTCAGGTGCTTACCAACTGCACCATCAAGGCATCTCAGTTCTTGCAATTTTTAAACAATGTTATTGAATTTCTCCAGTAAATTTATAGCTTTATTTGCTACTGTATAAATTTTTTAATAAATCTTATTTATTTAATGGAGAGAGAAATCACAAATAGGCAGAGAAAGAGGGAGAGGGAGAAGCAGGCTCCCTGCTGAGCAGAGAGCCTGATGCAGGGCTCAATCCCAGGACCCTGAGACCATGACCCTGAGACCATGACCTGAGCCAAAGACAGAGGCCTAACCCACTGAGCCACCCAGGAGCCCCTTTATTTGCTACTGTAAATGGGATTGTTTCCCCTCCCCCCTTGGTTATATCTGGTCTAAAAGAAAGCTGTTGGGGTTCCATTTGTTGAGCTTTCTCTCTCCTCCAAAATGAACTCGCTTATGTTCTAATAGTTTCTCAGTTGAGTCACTTGGATCTAAGCCTACCTTATTGTCTAAGCTCAGAATGAATTCTAAACGACAAGTTGTTAAAATAACTTATTTAATGATGGATGACCTTGTAGATATCCAAGTCAGCAACCTGAGCCTGTGTTCCACATTCTGGGGATACACAACACAGGAAACTAAACTGTGGGGTTCTTACCATACAAGCTTTAGCTTGTTACTGATAAAACCGGGTTTTCTTCTCTATTCTCTTCTAACAGCAGAAACAACAAAATCTCCTCTGGATGACTTTAGATAGTTGGGGATCGGGTTTTAATATAGCAAGTCCAGGGGCACCTGGGTGGCTCAGTGGGTCTCTGCCTTCGACTCAGTTCATGATCCCAGGGTTCTGGGATCAAGTCCTGCATCAGAGCCCCTCTGCTCAGGGGGGAACCTGCTTCTCCCTCTCTCTCTGCCTGCCTCTCTGCGTACTTGTGACCTCTCTCTGTCAAATAAATAAATAAAATCTTTAAAAAAAAATATATATATATATATATATATATATATATAAAGTCCATCCCTCTGAACAGATTTTTCTCTCAAAGTCCGGGGCAAGAAATCAATTGTTACATATGTATTCACTAAAAAAGCAGCTGAAAGATGCTGAGCACTGTGGCCCATGAGATCAAGGCACCAGCACACACTTGTGAGTGGTGAGCTCCCAAGTATGGAGGAAAATTCTAGAATAAAGTGCTCAGAGCCATACCTTTTCTCCTGTTTCCTTACCTCTCTGCACTGCCCTCTTGTATCCACAACATTGGAAATGCTTTTAGCAACACACCACACTGAATCACCACAAACTATGTGATTCTCTTGGTGGAAAACCAAACACTGTGTAAAAACTGTGGTTTTCTAGTTCATTCTTCTGGATGGAAAATAATTCAAAATAAGCTGATAAGAGAGATTTAATCTTCTGTTTGAAAAAGGACTTCTATATAAGTGAGTAGAGGAACCTTTAAGAATTATTCATGTTTAGGAGCACCTGGGTGGCTCAGCGGGTTAAGCCTCTGCCTTTGGCTCAGGTCATGATCTCAGGGTCCTGGGATTGAGCCCTGCATCAGTCTCTCTGCTCAGCCGGGAGCCTGCATCTCTCTCTCTCTTTCTGCCTGCCTCTCTTCCTGCTTGTGATCTCTCTCTGTGTCATATAAATAAATACAATCTTTAAAAAAAGGAAACCAAAAAACAATTACAGTTTTGGACAGGAGTTTCCCTCACGTTTGGACAAGGATGCAAATTCAACTTCATAATAAATTACAGTGCATCATAAAGATTAAATGCACTCAGGGATTGCGTTCTCTCCTCCCTCCACCCTATCTTACACTCAGCTGCCCGACTAATCCTCCAAAAACACCAACTTTCATGTGCTGCTTTTCAAAACTAGCTTCCTGGCTTCCTGTTGCCTGAAAAAAATAGTCTCAAAAGCTTTTGTCTGGCATTCAGGGCTCTCTAGGATGGGCACTCTGGCCAACACATCACTCTGCTCGTTTGTTCCACCACACACAACTGGATCTCGGGCTAGTTATTCAGAGACCACCTCCTCACCGACCCAGCAAAGGTCTCATTCATCGACTAAACTCTCGGCTCACTCAGTGATGTTCTCAAAGACCATTAGTGGGTTACATGCCAACTTCTAGAGTCAGGAGCCAGGGTGAAGTTGCCGCCGCCTAACTGCATGGACTGAAAGCGGGAACTTTGATTCTCCAGGAGAAAACTGGGTCATTGTTATGAGAAGGCAGATGGCAAAACCACCCAGGTCCCCTATGACTGCTTTAACACACTCTGGACAAAATTTAAGGAGACAAGTGAACGTATTAACTCTCACTTAGGCTGTAGAAGGCAAGTGCAATGGAGGGAGGGCGTTGTCTTGTTCTGGAACAAACCACTTAGCTCCAGCTACTTTTATAAATAGATCAGACCCTGTCCAGGAGCCCACTTAGCTGGGTTCATTTGTATACAATGTCCATACCCTCAGGAATATTAACATTTTAACTCAGATTGCATTAATTTAAATAAAACTTAACAAAAATGGTGTGAAATGAACAAAAACACCATATTCTGTGATGAATCAAATGAAATACATTTTCAGTTGCTGTTTTCCCCATTTAAAGATAAAATTTCTGATAACTGTCATTATTTGTGAAAAGACACAAGACCAACAGTTTGTGTGTATGTGTGTTTTGGTTTTTGGTTTATGGTTTTTTTTCTTCCCCTTAGGGCTATAGCCATATTGTCACTAATAAAGATCTCAAATTTGCCTGGAAGATTTCATGGCAAATTGTCAGTCTGAGGGTGGTCACCACCCAGCCAAATGGCTTTATACATCATCAGTGCCTTTCTTCCACACACATTCTCTTCCTGATTTAAATATTAGTTACCCTGGTTCTACACTGACACAGTATTTGCATCTCTCTCCTGTCCATAACCCCTGAAAGTTGGGGACCTCTCACTTTGGTTTCCCCAGAGCATGACATTTTATTTGGTGCTGGGGGGCAATGGGCAGTTCAAGAAGTATGTTAATACTATCACTCAATGTATTGATCCATTCTATGAACCAACAGTGTAGTAAATATCATTCATTTCTTGTAACAAAGGCAGTAGGAACTTCTCCCAAGGGACGGAATTCCAAGGACAGAATGAAGGCAGGAAGGGAGCTGGTATATTTGTACCTATTTTGTGAGAGACACTGGTTTAGATATTTTTATTTATACATTATACCACTGAACTGTCACAATCCTGCAAATTCTTACATGCTTGGGTTCATATGTAGCAAGTTTAGTAAGCCACCCAAATTCACAGTAACAGGCCCGTGAGTCAAATCCAGCATGCTTGACTCCATGATTGTCAAGTCCACTAGCCCCATATATCATGAGTCTGAGATTCATGAATGTGTAGGTGCTATCAGGAAATGTCAAAAATGCCCATTTCAGGGATACATGGATGTCTCAGTTGGTTAATTGTCTACCTCTAGCTCAGGTCATAATCCCAGCATCCTGGGATCGAGTCCCCCATCAGGCTTCTTGCTTACCAGGAGCCTGCTTCCCACTCTGCCTACCTCTCCCTCTGCTTGTGCTATCTCTCTGACCAATGAATAAATAAAATCTTCTTTAAAAATCTTGTTAAAAAGGACCATTTTAAAGAATGTTTTAAAACATTGTTTGGACAGCAATAGAAGCGAAAGCAGAATGACATAATGTAACGACAGATAGTTTATATGGGAGCCCTTTGGGTACTCTGGTGGATGAATGTTTTTAAATTAGTTTTTCGTGGACATGGGGAGATAGAGAGGAGAAGGGAGGTGGGGGAAATTGGAAGGGGAGCTGAACCATGAGAGACTATGGACTCTGAAAAACAATCTGAGGGTTTTGAAGGGGCGGAGGGTTGGGAGGTTGGGGTACCAGGTGGTGGGTATTATAGAGGGCACTGCTTGCATGGAGCACTGGGTGTGGTGCAAAAAGAATGAATACTGTTATGCTGAAAATAAATAAAAAAGAAATTTAAAAAAATTAGTTTTTCATAAACTGCAAAAAAAGAAAAGCGCTCCCATTTATAGCGTACACTTTATGGTTCACAAAGCACGTGGCAACAATAAAAATAATGATGGATTACCATTACAATTCATAGAAAAGGAGGTATAGGGAAATTGAATGAAAGGTTTAGCAAAGTAGGTTCATAAGTCAATCTTCCTAGTAAAAAAATTAACCTGAAAGTGTGTTTCTGCCACCTCTCTCCTGTTTGATATGATAAAGAATGACCATGATACATGAATTATAGTTTGGGGTTTTGAAAAGGATAATAGCTTTATACCAACACTTGAGCTTTTATTTATTTATTTATTTATTTATGTTTTGCTAACAAGATAGCTCGATTTGATATGCGGTTCCTGACAACCAAACTCAGAAATAATTCCATCTTCATGTGAAGTCAGAAAGAACCACAAACCAAACCTCAAAATAGATTCAAAGAGAAAATACTCTTAAAAAAATTTCCCTTCCTGGGGCACTCGAGTGGCTCAGGGAGTTAAAGACTCTGCATTCAGCTGAGGTCATGATCCTAGGGTCCTGGGATTGGGACCCATGTCTGGCTCTCTGCTCAGTGGGGAGCCTGCTTCCACCTCTCTCTCTGCCTGCTCTCTGCCTACTTGTGATCTCTGTCAAATAAATAAATAAAATCTTAAAAAAAAATTCCCTTTCTATCAGAAGCAGACCAAACCACTAACAAATTCCCCAGAAAGCTTCATCTGAAAGGTTGTAGTTTCTTCAGACAACCAGCAGGACCTTCTCTGGGCCTGGTATTTCTTCAATGGCCTATTCCAGAGAATAAGACACTAAATTACTGAGCGCCATGGGCCTCAGAACCACGAATGAGATGATGAGGGGCACAAAGCACGCCTCTGGTCACGAAGAGTGTATGGAAACGTTTGCTGCTTTTCTGCATTTTTCAAAGCTGAGTTTTTAGCTGGAGGCCGCTCCTTTATGATAAATTGCTGATACCGTATAGTAAAAGCTATTATATGATCTTTTACAAACCATTTCCTATCTTTGCATTCTCATGTGCCAAGACAGACACGGATTATTTAAAACCCTGAAGAGAGTGCTCTTGCATTTAAATTGCCTGTAACCTTCATGTAATAGATTTATGATTGATGATAGATTTAGTTAAAATATAACTATTTAAAATATTTATTCTCGGTAAAGGATTCCAACCTATGCTCATTTAAGTAACTTAGTGCATAATCCCTTTTCTATTAAACCGTAGTGCAAGGACCAATGCCGCATTTCCAAGAGAACCCCAAGCTATTTTTCTAGAATGTCCGTATGCCTATATATCAGGCGTCCTGTTTTCACTCCCTTTGTGGAGCACCTACCCTGGAGGTCATGTAATAACCAATGACCAACAAACAAACAAAAAACCCAAACCTCCAGGTCGAAGTTATTCGCGCGTGCAACGGTGGACCCTGCCTGGAGACGAGGAGACTGCAACAAATAGCAGGCAGGCATCTCAGCCCTGGCTGTGCTGGGGTAGCTGGTTCCCGGCTTCCGGTGCAATCAGGAAGCCAGCGAAGTGACCCGAGAGTGCAGCGGGGGTTTAGGACTGATGATCTTTTCGCAGCCCGGCCCCGCGCGGACACCCGCTTGGAGAGCCAGGCTAGGAGGCCACCCAGCGCCGACGCTGACGACGCTCGCAGCCCCCCCCCCCCGCCCCCGCCCCGCCCCTCGCCCCAAGCCCCAGCCCCAGCCTCCGCCTCAGGAGGGAGGGGGGCGGGGCGGAGAAGGGGCTTTGCTAATTGCCAAAGCGGGAAGTGAGCTAGCAGAGGTGGAGGCGGAGAGTCTGGGAGGAGGTGGAGGGGCTGGCGGAGGAGAGGCGCACAGCGCCCGGATGCTATGCTGAGGCCCAGTCGGGACTTCAGGGCCCTCGCGGACTCGCCCTCCGTGCGCTCCCACACTCCAGCCCAGCCTCCGTGGCCACGCCGATCCGCTCCCGCGGCGGCTGCCCCTCCCCACCCCATGGCTTCTCCAGACGACCCTCTGCACGCAGGTAAAGTGACACTGCGCCGCGCCCTCACCTGGAAAGGGAAGCCCGGGCGGCGAGCTCGCGGGGGTGTCGGGGCCCAGCCTCCCGCGACCCCAGGGGCACCTGGACCACCCCGGATGCCGCGCGACACCGGGTCCGCACGGGGTCGGGCTGGGGACAGCGCAGCGCAAGGTGCCCCCTTCCAGCGGGCGCGCTAGCCCCCATGGTTCGGCACCCGCAGACCCGCGTGCTGAGGACCCCCTTCCCTCGTCCCAAGCTGTGGCCCCGCCGCTTTTGTTCTGGACTTGGGATCCCAGGTGGAAACTAGTCCCTCAGACCTCTCTGGCAGCAATGAGCGCAGGGAGGGATTCTCAGTTTTTCCGCCCTGGCTCTTCCTCTCTCCCCACTCACATGCCTTCTCGCGTCCCTTTCCTTTCCTCATTTTCACTTTTATTAAATGGTTTTGTTCTGCGTGTTGACCCGCAGAGCTATTTCATGAACGAGTATACACGAAACCGAGTCCGAGCCCACCTGTAGAGGCCTGTCATTAGAATGGTCTCTGGTTCTAGCCTCAGTTCAGAATACTGCATGTACCTGAGGACCAAGTCCAGATGTTTTTTTCATCTCTGACTTGAATTTGAAATCCTCCTCAGACGTCAGCTTCCAGGATTTCTCCTGGCCTTGCTCTCCCACTGTCTTGGTGGAGATCCTCCATGAGTGTTGAACACAGGAATGAATGAATGATATATACCCCCAGATCGCTGGGGCTTTTTCTTGTTTTGCTGAGGTTGGAAAGGCTTGGGAGAGACCCCCAGTACGTAGATACAGAGCTGCATGCAATTGCTTAGATAAACGTGTTCCCCACTCAATTGCTTGGGCATTGAATATTTTGCCCTTAACCTGTGAGCAGTTAGGAGGAGACAATCTGGAGGTGAATCAGAAGATGGCTGGATCCACATGGTGGTGGTCTGGGTTTGGGAGATTTTCCTGGAGATTCAAAAGAAAGATCTAAATTCTTCCAGTGGGGAGTGGTAAACATTTTATGGATGGGAGATGGAAAATAAATTGTCTGGTTAACTTTTCCCTCCCCCTCAAAACCCATTATTTGAAAAAACAAAAAGGGAAGTGAAGGGAGAAATCCTCCCACTCCCATCCCCACTCCCATCCCCACTCACCTCCATAGCCACCTCCTCTTCCAAGAACCTAACAGACAAGGTGCCAAGAAGTGTAAGGTACCAGCAGTGGTCTCAGATCTCATTCAAGGATCATGGTGAAAGGCATTCATAGAGATTGTGGGGGCACAGGGATCCAATTAAGGGGGGCAAGTTTAAGGTTTGCCTGGTCCCCTAAAAATTAATGGCACTAGAGAAGATGAGCTTTGGGAACTATAGCTTAATGGATACAATGTGTAAAAAGCTTCAGTGAGTCATGATGGGAAGAGGCCATGAGGGCAACAAATACAGTCTTAGATGATGTTATTAATAGCACTACAGGTTCTAGATTTCCTGTGGTGGTGTTCTTGGCAAGACCAGCCTGCCCAAAGTGGATACTCACAACCTGGAACAGAGGGTCTTGGAGATCCCAGCACGTGAGGTATGATGAGAGGGTAAAATGATAGGAGGTGTCCTTTGGAAGGACTGTCTCCTTGACTTTAAAAGGGAGAACCCAAATCTGTAGGTGAAATCTTTTTGGCTACAAAGAGGGCCGAGGGCTCCTAAGGTCAAGGTCTCCTAATCACTTGCAAAGATGTGGAAGAACATATTCAGACATTTCAAAGATGACCTCATGTCCATCCGTTCCCACTCTGGAATTCTATCAATGAGGTGAGAGTTCCTAAAGTTGAAAAAAAGATCTAAAAAGACTTCCCTTTCTCATGTAATTTCTGTAACCTCCAGGACACACCCACCTACCCCTTCCAGCACTGTAATGAAGCCACAGCTGGTGCCAATTTGTGGAACTCCTTAAAGGCTATTTTCCCTTATATACCCCCAGACCAAGTTCCCATGCTCCCTCCCCTGATTTCCTGCACTCACTTCCCATCTGGTGTGTTCACACCTGCAAGTGCCTTTTACCAACCCCTTTGCCAAAAGGCAGCCAGAGTGACCTTTCAAAGACCTATCAGTTCCTGGCATTTGTCTCCATAGAAATCTGCACTGATCTTCTAACAAATTCTCAGTCCTCCAAAGGCATCCATAATCCTCCCATCAGTCTCTTCATACCCCTCCAACTGACTGATGCCTGTTCTGCCCCCTCTCTCTGCCCTTCAACCACACTGCCTCCCTCTTCCTGTGGAGATCCCTCATGGTGCCTGCCTCCAAGCACAGGTGATTCCCATTGATGGGAAGACCCTCTTCCTCTCCCCCATCTCCCCACTCCAGTTACTCCCACTTATTCGTGAGCTCACAAGCCCCATGGTACACACTCTCCATGCAGCACGCTCTCTCTTTTCTAGCACTGGCCTCCGTTTCTAGCTGTGGTTGTGTCATGGATGTCCCTCCCCAGCCAGCCTCCAAGCTCTCCGTCCGTTTAGCTCCAACACCTGATACAGTGCCTGACACATAGTAAGCCCTGGCTAGCTTCTCAGAGCCTCACTGAGGCACTGAAAGCGTTTTAAAAAAGTCACCACGTAGGCTCCAAACTGTAAGCAGAAAAAGCTTTGCCTGGATTGACATTTTAGAGATGTATTCATCAAGTTAGATGTATTCACTGACTTTACCTTGTAAAATTTAAAAAAAAAAAAGGACCTCTGTATCGCTTCGCATCTAATGAAGGCACATGTATACTATTAGACCATGTTATGAGCTTAATGGAAGGAGACAAGATGTTTTCGCTACGAACATGTATAAGACTGTTGAGGTCAAGTGGGAGGAAACAGTCCGTTTGTTGGAGCATTGCTATCTTACTCTATCACAGCCACTCATAAAAATCTGACACGGGGTGAGTCAGAATTGTCTGTCAGAGATGAGTTAGATATGGCTCATGTTTGTACAGACATGAAAGTCAGGAACGAAGAAGGAGGTTTTGAAAGCCTGGGTTGAGGAGGCGGTGTGGTTCACTGCGATGAGCTAAGAGGTAAGTGCCCAGGGCCACCGGCAGACATGTGGGCCTGTGTCCTTCCTTTGTTCTGGGGTCCCTCTTGCACCATGTGGTGAGGCTGGTGGCTGGGAGCAGCTCAGGACAGGACCCGGTGGCATCTTACCTCTCGCAACCTCCTGTGGGCTCCAGTGGGCTCCAGTGGGTCCCAGGGGACAGACTGCCTTCCTTGCAAAGCCCAGTAGCACTGGGAGCAGAAACTGGGACCAAAGAGTGAGCACCCTGTTTGACAAGCTGGACCAGCCACCTCTTCTTCAGATGCAGGGGGAGCCCTGGTGTGCTGACTCCTCCCTTCCCCCTTTCCCCTTTCCTCTCTTCCTCCCTCTTCCCTTCCCCTCTCTCCTTCCCTGGTGGTGCCCTTTCCCAATGCCCACTTCATCCCTTTTCCTTTCTACATGCCTGTCATCTCTAGTTTCTTCTCTTTCCTCCCCATTACTTCCCTTCATCTGAATCTCCTCTTTGGTCCCTTTGTCCCCGCTCTCTGCTCCTCCTCCCCTTCCCTGGCCCCTGTTCAACTCCATCCCGACTGCAGGCAGAGCTGGACTAACATGCTCATTTGCTAGCTCAGCCACCCTCCAGAGAAGTCACTCTTCGGTGGCCACCTTCCTGACCCCCTGGTCCTTTCTCCACTTGTTCAGCTATTGCTCTGAAGTCTGAGGAGGACAGAGCGGGGCTGCTGCAGAATCAGGCCAGAGGAGAAACCAAACCATGTGTCCACACTGTCCCCCAGCACTGCTGCTCTGAGAGCATTCAGAGTCCTCAACAGGATTAGGATTTAGGGGCTTCTTCAGAATCGGGAGTGAAAACAGCCATAGGTCAAAAGAAAAGCTATGGCCCCCACACAAAAGTAATAATCAGAAATGAAAACTAAGTTAACTCTGAAGTCCGAAAGTTGAACAATTGCCTTGAATCTCTGACTAGAAAGCACCCAAGGCCTCACTCTCTGGGTTCTGGGTGCCCTGGGAATGGCAGGAGGCTCTGACCCCCTTCCCTCTTCATTCACTCCCAAAGAACGTCCTCTAAGGTGGTCTTCAAACTTCCTCTGAGAAACTGTCTCTGGGAACTGTAGGCCCTCAGCTGCTGTGACTAATAAGGGTGAGGTCAGGACCTGATGGGCAGCTTTACCAGGAGATTGTGGCTTCTGGATGCAGTCCTCAGGTCCCATGGTCTGGGTGAGATCTGGGTCTTTTAGTGGAGGAGGACAGATGAGATTTCAGATTTTGACTTGATTCTGGAATGATTAGTGCTTTGGGGGGCATTGGGTGAAGGTATTTTGCACATGGGAAGGACATGAATTTGGGGGGCCAGAGAGTGGACTGTTAAGAGCTGACCTGCATTTCCCCCAGAAACCTTGCTGGTGTCCTTATCTCTGGTACCACAGAACGTGACCTTATTTGGAACTAGAGTCCTTACAGATGCAATCGCATTACAATGAGGTCGTTAGAGTGGGCCCTAATCTCCTGTAACTGACCTCCTTTTGTAAAGGGAAAATCTGGACAGAGAGATGCCCCTACTGTCAGTGGTGGGCAGTGCATGAACTTCTAGAACCCTGACAGTAGTGGAAAACAGACACAGGCTGGGCACTAGGTAAATGGGAGCTCTAGCGGAATTTCAGATGAAGATGCTGTGAACCTCGGCTTCCCATGTCATAGTGATGTTAGCCTGAAGATGCTCTTTTGACCCTGCGACCCCTGCTTTTCACCATTCACTGATTTTTAAAGCTGGAAGGACACGTGGAGGCTCTCTATTCACCCCTGAATATTACAGATTCGGGACAGGAGCCTTAGAGAAACAACTGACTGCACAGCCCGCCTAGTTGGCTCTCACCTGTGGTCTCCAAGAGCAAGGCTGGGTGCCCTCTCCAAGGGCCACTGTGTGAGTTTACCCTGGGCCTCTCTCATGCCTTTTGAGAACTGTCCAGAAGATGTGCGTATAAATTAAACATCATTTTTTTTTAATATCTGACTCACCAACAGGCAGTAATAGGTACGTCTATTTTTTTGCCCATCATAGTAGCCACAATACCTGATTTCTAATAGGTACCTCTTGTATATTTATTTATTTATTTTTAATTTTTTTTTTTAATTTATTTTCAGCATAGCGGTATTCATTATTTTTGCACCACACCCAGTGCTCCATGCAATCTGTGCCCTCTATAATACCCACCACCTGGTACCCCGACCTCCCACCCCCCGCCCCTTAGAAGTGACCTTAAAAAACTGTGTTCACAGATACTTCTTCGGGCGTATAATCATCCTTGGCGGTTATTCCCAGTTGAGAAAAGAAGATATAACAAGGACGGATTCTGGGCTGGTTTAGCACTGAGAATGAGGTAGAGGTTAAGGTGCTTAGGCTTCTAAGATGTAAAGTGAGAGAGCACGTCCTGTGCTCATTCAAACTCTCTTCCCATTCAAAAACGCTTCATTCGTCTTGAGGAATGCGTGCTTTGGTACGGACTCGAGACGGTTGCAACTGTCAAAGCTTGAACGCTATTGGAACTGATAGTGTGGAAATCATAAAAAATTTCATACAGGGCTTTAATCTCAGATCATCATATAAGTGACTATCGGAAGAACTTTGTTCACCGATACTTCTTCAGGCATATAGTGCTCTCTCACTATACGTTTTGGAAGCCTAAGCGCCATAGCCTACACTTCACTGTCAGTGTTAAACCTGTACAATGTCTGTTCTTGTTCTATCTTCTTTTCTCAACTGGGAAAACTGCCAAACATGATTATACGCCTGAAGAAGTATGGGTGAACACAGTTCTTCGGATGTTTACTTCCATGGTGGTCCAATGCTACAGACCTGTATGTGACACCTCAGGATTTCCACATTGTCCGTTCAAATAACTTTCATGCTTTGAAGTCGAAACCATCCCGAGTCCATTCCAAAGCACCCTTTCCTCAAGACATTTGAAGTATTTGCGAATGGACAGAGTTTGGATGAGCACAGGACGTGCCCTCTCACTATACGAATTGGAAGCGTACGCGCTGTAGCCAACACTTCACTCTCAGTGTTAAACCTGCACAGAGCCCATCCTTGGTCTATCTTCTTTTCTCAACTGGGAAAACATTGCCAAGGATGATTATACGCCTGAAGAACTATCGGTGAACACAGTTCTTCTGAAGGTCACGTCAATGGTGGTCTGAGATTAGAGCCCTGTACAAAACTCGTCATGATTTCCACACTGTTGGTTCCCATAGCTTTAATGCTTTGAAAGTCGCAACCATCCTGAGTCTGTTCCAAAGCACACTTTCCTCAAGACGTTTGAAGCGTTTTTGAACGGGCAGAGAGTTTGGATGAGCACAGGACGTGCTCTCTCACTATACGTTTTGGAAGCTTAAGCACTAGGGCCTCAAATTCCCTTTCAGTGTTAAACCTGCACAGAGTCCATCCTTGTTTTATCTACTTTCCTCAAATTGGAAAACACTGCCAAGGTTGATTATACGCCTGAAGAAGTATCTGTGAACACAGTTTTTCCGATGGTCACTGCTATGGTGATCCGATGCTAGAGCCCTGTACTGACTCTTCATGATTTCCACACTGGCAGTTCCAACAGCTTTCATGCTTTGACAGTCGCAACCAACCCGAGTCCGTTCCAAAGCACATTTCCTCAGGACGTTTGAAGTGTCTTTGAACGGGAAGAGAGTTTGGATGAGCACAAGACTTGCTCTCTAACTATACATTTTGGAAACCTAAGTGCTGTAGCGTACACTTAACTCTTAGTGTTAAACATGCACCGAGTCCGTCCTTGTTCTATCTACTTTCCTTCACTAGGAAAACACTGCCAAGGATGATTATACGCCTGAAGAAGTATAGGTGAACACAGTTCTTCCAATGGTCACTACTATAGTTCTCGGATGCTAGATCCCTTTATGCGACTCTTCATGAATTCCACACTATCCCCCAATGTTTATAACAGCAATGGTCACACACACCAGACTGTGGAAAGAACCAAGGTGCCCTTCAACGGACGAATGGATAAGGAAGATGTGGTCCATATACACTATGGATTGTTATGCCTCCATCAGGAAGTTGAATACCCAACTTTTGTAGCAACATGGAAGGGACTGGAAGAGATGATGCTGAGTGAAATAAATCAAGCAGAGAGAGGCAATTATCATATGGTTTCACTTACTTGTGGAGCATAACAAATATCATGGAGGTGATGGGAAGATAGAGAGGAGAAGGGAGTTGGGGGAAATTCGAAGGGGAGGTGAACAATGAGAGACTATGGAGTCTAAAAACAATTTTAGGGCTTTGAATTGGTGGGTGGGTGGGAGGTTGGGGTACCAGTTGGTGGGTATTATAGATGGCACAGATTTCATGGAGCATGGGGTGTGGTGAAAAATTAATGAATACTGTTCTGCCAAAAATAAATAAAAAATAAATTTTAAAAAAATTAAAGAAAAAAAAAGATTATCCACCATGACCAGGTGGGATCATCCCTGGGCTACAAGGATGGTTCAACATTCCCAATCAATCATGTGATAGAACAAATTAATATGAGATGTGAGAAGAACCACATGGTCCTCTCAATTGATGCAGAAAAAGCATTTGACAAAATCCAGCAACCTTTCCTGATTAAAATGCTTCAAAATATAGGGATAGAAGGAACATTCCTGAACTTCAACAAAACTACCTATGAAAGACCCACAGCAAATATCATCCTCAATGGGAAAAAGCTTGTAGCCTTCCCATTGAGATCAGGAACACGACAAGGATGCCCACTCTCACCACTCTTGTTCAACATAGTATTAGAAGTCCTAGCAACAGCAATCAGACAACAAAGAGAAATAAAAGGTATCCAAACTGGCAGTGAAGAAGTCAAATTCTCTCTCTTCACAGACGACATAATTCTTTATATGGAAAACCCAAAAGACTCCACCCCCAAACTACTAGAACTCATACAGCAATTCAGCAACGTGGCAGGATACAAAGTCAATGTGCAGATCAGTGGCTTTCTTATACACTAACAATGAAAACACAGAAAGGGAAATTAGAGAATCGATTCCATTGACTATAGCACCAAAAACCATAAGATACCTGAGAATAAACTTAACCAAAGAGGTAAAGGATCTATATTCGAGGGACTACAGAACATTCATGAAAGAAATTGAAGAAGACACAAAAAGATGGAAGACCATTCCATGCTCTTGGATCAGAAGAATAAACATTGTTAAAATGTCTATACTGCCTAGAGCAATCTATACTTTTAATGCCATTCTGATCAAAATTCCACCGGTATTCTTCAAAGAGCTGGGGCAAATAATCCAAAAATTTGTACGGAATCAGAAGAGACCCCGACTCACTAAGGAAATGCTGAAAAACAAAAATAAAACTGGGAGCATCACGCTATCTGATTTCAAGCTTTACTACAAAGCTGTGATCACCAAGACAGCATGGTACTGGCATAAAAACAGACACATAGACCAGTGGAACAGAGTAGAGAGCCCAGATATGGACCCTCAACTCTATGGTCAATTAATCTTCGACAAAACAGGAAAAAATATACAGTGGAAAAAAAGACAGTGTCTTCAATAAATGGTGCTGGGAAAACTGGGCAGCTACATGTAGCAGAATGAAACTCGACCATTCTCTTACACCGTACACAAAGATAAAATGGATAAATGACCTCAATATGAGCCAGGAATCCATCAGAATCCTAGAGGAGAACATAGGCAGTAATCTCTTCGATATCAGCCACAGCATCTTCTTTCAAGATACGTCTCCAAAGGCAAAGGAAACAAAAGCAAAGATGAACTTTTGGGACTTCATCAAAATCAAAAGCTTCCGCACAGCAAAGGAAACAGTCAAGAAAACAAAGAGGCAACCCACGGAATGGGAGAAGATATTTGCAAGTGACAGTACAGACAAAAGGTTGATATCCAGGATCTTTACTGAACTCCTCAAACTCAACACACACAAACCAGACAATCATATCAAAAAATGGGCAGAAGATATTCACACTTATCCAATCAAGACATACAAATGGCTATCAGACACATGAAAATATGTTCATCATCACTAGCCCTCAGGGAGATTCAAATTAAAACCACGTTGAGATATCACCTTACACCAGTTAGAATGGCCAAAATTAGCAAGACAGGAAACAACATGTGTTGGAGGGCATGTGGAGAAAGGGGAACCCTCTTCCACTGTTGGTGGGAATGCAAGTTGCTGCAGCCTCTTTGGAGAACAGTGTGGATATTCCTCAAGAAATTAAGAATAGAACTTCCCTAGGACCCTGCCATTGCACTCCTGGGTATTTACCCCAAAGATACAGATGTCGTGAAAAGAAGGGCCATCTGTACTCCAATGTTTATAGCAGCAATGGCCACGGTTGCCAACCTGTGGAAAGAACCAAGATGCCCTTCAACGGACGAATGGATAAGGAAGATGTGGTCCATATACACTATGGAGTATTATGCCTCCATCAGAAAGGACGAATACCCAACTTTTGTAGAAATATAGACGGGACTGGAAGAGATGATGCTGAGTGAAATCAGTCAAGCAGAGAGAGTCAATTATCATATGGTTTCACTTATTTGTGGAGCATAACAAATAGCCTGGAGGACATGGGGAGATAGAGAGGAGAAGGGAGTTGGGGCATACTGGAAGGGGAGGTGAGCCATGAGAGACCATGGACTCTGAAAAACCATCTGAGGGTTTTGAAGGGGCAGGCGTGGGAGGTTGAGGTACCAGGTGGTGGGTATTATAGAGGGTATGGATTGCATGGAGTACTGGGTGCAGTGCAAAAATAATGAATACTGTTTTTCTGAAAATAAATTAAAAATAAATTAAAAAATTAAACAAACAAACAAACAATCTGAGGGGTTTGAAGTGGTGTGGGAGTGGGAGTTTGGGGTACCAGGTGGTGGGTATTATAGAGGGCACGGTTTGCATGGAGCACTGGGTGTGGTGAAAAAATAATGAATACTGTTATGCTGAAAATAAATAAAAAATAAATTTAAAAAAATACCTCTGAGGCTGATGAGGGTGTTGGGAAATGGGTTTACTTACACATCTTAAGTGGAAGCATTATCTGATCCAAATTTTTCAAATTAATGCTGTTTAATATGTATAATTTTCATTGAGGAATCTTACCTATAAAAACCTACTGTAACAAAGATCACCAGAAAAGTTCACAGATATATAAATGAGGATGTCTGGTATAATATTATTTTATAGTAGTTAACTATAGTAAAAAAAAGATTATAGTAGTAAAAAGTTGTTATCCTTTTGTCCAGATACAGAAGATAGGATGGTCAGAATCCCTTTTGAGTGAATTTAAAGCAAACTGGGAAAACACTACCTTGACAAATGGACTTACATTTTTTTTTCTGAAAGTAGTATGTGAGAGGTAAATACAGACTGCCTAACTGTACACAAGAAACAGACGAGTTTGAACCACATTTTTAAGACATGCCTCCTCCTACTCATTCCATCTCATTTTATAATCCCCTCCACTGCTAAATTAAGATCACAGCTCTTAGCCTGGCAAATGCACACATACTACCTTTTCTCACTGCTGACACATATATGCACATATATTGCCCCAATATTTAACTATGAATACAAAATTCCGAATACCATGATTGAACTGTAAATACAAATCCTAAGGAAAAATGTCAAAGACAATTTTCTTACTTTGGGTTAATGGCAAAACAAGAGTTCTTGCTGAAGACTGAGTATCACTCAGGAGGGATCTTTTTGTATAGTGATCTTTCCTTTAGATGTGAGCCTTGGGCCCTAGACCTGTTTTTATTTTCTTTCTTAGTTATTTTTCCTTTTTCATTTTAATTATTCATAAGTGAGGTAGAAGAGACTGGTTTGGTGAGAAAACATCAGAAGAGAATGGAGTTATCTTTCAGTACTTCAATGCACTTCAGTATTTTTAGGAGTACCTAAACCATTATAGGTGTTCAAGAAATATTTGCTGGGTGAGTAATTATTCTATCCCATGCTAGAGGTTCAAACCATGAACATGGACCTTGCTGAGAGCCCCACATATCCAGAGACTAGTTCGAGCTGAATAGGTAATGGCAAGAAAATGGCAGAGTGTGGCTGGCTGGCTTGGTTTGTTTGTTTCTTCCTTTCTTTTTGAAAAAAATCCCTCCTACTTCTTCATAACTAATGAGGACCTGAAGCCTCACATAATCTCTGTGTAGAGTTCCATATTATGGCTCAGATGCACCAAAGATAGGTTATTTTAAAAAAAAATCTTTCCTTTTCCTGGGAAACACCAATTAAAATGGAAGAATGTGAGTATTGTTTCTATCAATTCTTTGTTTCCTTGACATACTGAAGCACTGTCTGGTCATAAAGGGCTGCAACATGTGTTAGTTACCTTAAAGGGAGAGAAGAGAAAGTCTGTGATGGTTCATATGTCACAAGAGGTGTGGGTCTATTTCCTACCTCCTCCTCCTCACTCTCTGTAACTTAAAATTCTCCCAGCATGTCAGTGTAATTAAACCTATCATGATTCATGGAGGTGACTAACTCTGTTCTTCAGTTTATGAAGCTATTTTCCTCAGTGAGAGTTGGTGGCAGCAGGAAAAACCCAGTAATTTATGTGTCTACCCCTGCTACTTTCCACTGAGCCTTATTTCTTCTAAGTATAAAGAGTAAGAAGATTTTCACAGAGCAGCCACCAAACACTACTTTGTACACAAAAGGGGGGGGGGTACCTTAGATGAGGTTTTCTCACTCAAATAAAATATAATATTGAGTTAATTATGAAGTTTTTCTAAAATGGTTATATTTTAATAAGATGTGTTTATTATGTATTTTTCCTTCAATTTACCAGTTCTATAGTTAATCTGTAAAGAGAAAATCTGCATGTTGTAGGTCAGCATCATAGTCTATACAATAATCTGTACTCTTACCACTGCTGTGATCTTCCTCATGCACTATCCTCCAGGGCAGCAGGAAGACCTAACCTGGTTTGTTAATGATAACTCAGTTTACAACTGTCTCTTTCAGATAATTGTTGGGTCCTCCATGTTCGTGCTCCCTATTCCTTCTCCTTTTTGCCACCTTCAGTGGTTATATTCTTCTGTTGCATCGTGTGTTTGCTTGCATGTTGACATTTGCAGCTGGTGGACTTGAGATCTGTTTCCCTAGATTTTGGTGTCTCTGCCATCAAGTTCTATCCTCAGTTCTTAGTGCCATTCTTATCTACCTTGCAGACAAGTGGTGACTCTCTGTCACTCTCTGTCATTTAATGGAGAACATTCTCCATTAAATGAAAGACAATCTGATGCCTATATTATAAATTGCACCCCCCCTTGCTCAAATTCACCCATAAGTGTCATTAGATATTTTCTGCATCTACCAATTTTACTCAGATATGGCTGCCTATAGCGGTGTCAAGATCACCCTTCAAGATGAATCCCAAATGGGAAATGAAGCAAACTCTTCTCAATTTCAATTTTCCCTTCAATCCATCCAATACACCCTTCACCCTCACATCATGGCCTGGAATAAGGTCTGGATAAGGAAAGCATACTTGCCTCACTGTCTGCCTCTGAAGCCTCTATGCTCTCTTTTACCTCATCACTCACCAGGGTTATCTCCCTCCCCTCAGAGAGTCAAAACTGATGGACAATGTTCTGGGAATAAGAAGCTGAGGAGACAGAATGAATCAAGACCTTTTGAAATGCACTTAATAATTTAAAAATAAAATTACCATTGACCCAGCAATGCCACTACTAGATATATATTCCAAAGAATTGAAAGCAAGGACTCAAAGTGTTGTTTGCATGACCATGTTCATAGCAGCATTAATCACAGTAGCCAAGTGGAGAAAGCAACCCAGTGTCCATCAACAGATCAAAGGCTACACAAAATATGGTGGGCATATACTGTATATATACAATGGAATATTACTCAGCCTTAAAATGGGAGGAAATTCTGGCACATGCAACAACATGGACGGACTCTAAGGACATCAGGCTAAGTGAAATAAGGCAGTCATAAAATGACAAATACCAGGGGCGCCTGGGTGGCTCAGTGGGTTGAGCCGCTGCCTTCAGCTCAGGTCATGATCTCAGGGTCCTGGGATCGAGTCCCGCATAGGGCTCTCTGCTCAGCAGGGAGCCTGCTTCTCTCTCTCTCTGCCTGCCTCTCCATCTACTTGTGATTTCTCTCTGTCAAATAAATAAATAAAATCTTTTTTAAAAAATGACAAATACTGTATGATTCCACTTTTATGAGTAATCTAAAGTAGTCAAATTCACAGGTTCAGAAAGTAGAATGGTTGTCACCAGAAACTAAGGAGAAGGGCAGATTGGGGATTATTGTTTAATGGTTATGGTGGTTGTTTTACAAGATGAAAAGAGTTCTGGAGACAGATGATCTTGAAGGTTGTACAATATAAATGTACTTAATGCCCCTGAGCTATACCCTTAAAAGTGGTTAAGATGGTAAACCTTATGTTATACATACTCTACCACAATAGAAAATTGTAATGTATTTATTATGCCTGTTTATATCAGCACAAAAAATTGAACAGAAAACAGTTTGTGAGGTGGCATGTTAAGGAAACAAATGTGCATTTCATTCTAAGAGAAGGAAAATAAGCACAGAGGAGAAGTATCTTTAGTAAGGGAGAGTTTTCTGGAAAATCTTCAAACCAGAAGATATTCAGGTTCTTTTCATAAATCTAAAACCCTGCTACTAGTGAAGAAGGAATTGTTCTGCCAAAGTTATTTGCTGAGATCATTTATAACCAAAGAAAAGCATAATATTCACTTTTCTTGAATGTTTTGCTTTGCATTTGTTGCCCAAAGATCGGGTCAGAAAGATTTTCAGATTGCTTCATTCAAGTTTTAGTCTCTATAAAAACTCCTCCTGAGAGTTATGGAATCTTTCATTTTATCCTCAGTTCCTAGAATAACATAGGGTGCATGAGATGCCATGTCTAATAGCGTATAGATACATAGAAGGAAGAAGGGAAGGAAGGAGGTGAGGGAAGAATTCCTTTCATCACATGTGTATAATTCTTTTCAGCCCATAGAGCTTGTGATGGTTAATTTTATGTGTGAAATTGGCTAGGCTATGGTACCCAGAAATTTGGTCAAATATCAGCCTAGATATTTCTATAAAGGTATTTTTAACAAGTGATGAACATCAAAGTTAGTAGGCTTTGAATAAATCAGATCACTCTACAAAATGAGGATTGACATCATCCAATCAATTGCAGGCATTAAGAGAAAAGATTGAGGACTCCTGAGGAAGCAGGAATTCTACCTCCAGACTGAACTAGAGACTAGAGACTGCAATATCAACTCTCCCCTAGGTCTCCAACTGCCAGTCTGCCCCACAGATTTCAGACTTGGAAGCCCTTATAATCACATGAGCCAATTTCTCGAAATAAATCTTTCTCTTTCATATGTGTGTGTGTGTGTATGATTATTCACATATATGCATAATTACAAGCATACACACACATATATAGAAAAATATGTATTATGTGGATGTATTTATCATATACACACATAGATACAAGTATATACACATACATATACACACATGTATGTGGGTATACTTGCATGTACATGTGCGTACACACACATCTTAGTTCTGTTTCTCTGGAGAACCTTGGCAAATACAAATTTTGATACTGGGAGTAGGGTTTTATGTGCTCTCCTTGTCCCTACAACTGTGGTCATGAAATTAAGGAGAGGTGCCAAAATTAAGATAGGCAGGTAAACATACCCACTAGAACAAGAATTGATTGCCATATTGATTTTACCCTACTCAACAACTCTAATACATTATTGAGAATAATTCTGAGGCCTAATCCATGCTCAGAAGGAAAACATATTGTGATGGAGGACTGAGATCTTTTCTATGCAGGGCCATGTGGTTATCATTCTTGCTTTCAATAATGGAACTCAAAATAATTTTCAATTGATAGAAATAAGCATAGAGAGATACCTCAGTAACGTTCCACTCATCTTTAATAGGTCTCAGATGTTTTCACTTCTTGGGGATATATAACTGGCTTTATTTGAAGCTGAACATGGAGTTCCTTATCCCTACTTACCTTACTGTGTGCATGTTCTCTTTCCTCCTCTCAAAGGAGCCCACCTGAAGACGCTCAGTTTTAGAGAAGACAGAGAGGAGGAAATTGACTTTTACCCTGAATTTCACACCAGTGTACCTCCCCACTCCAAGGAAGCTGCGCTCTTGCCCTGGATCTCCCCGCCAATAGGAAATAACCCCTCAAAGCAGAAATTTGTCATTTATAGATTTGAAATTATACTTTATAGAATTTGTTTAAATATAATGATCTATTTTCTTTTCCATGCCTAAATTTCATCATTCTGTAACAATCCTGATTTGCAATGTTATATTGTTGCCTTGATTCAGAAGGATTCTCATTTAAGTCCTTTCAGGGAAATGCCAAATATGGGTAGCTTGCCAGATTAAGAGCCTATCTGAGGGACATGGAAGTTCTCATTTTACAAATTCTCATTTAAAAAATTCTCATAAATCATAAAATATCCTTTGGCCCATTCCATTAACTGACTCATTTGCTAATTCATTCATTTTCTCAAGGTGGTCAAACCTAGTGGCAGAAAACAAATATGGAAATATGTGTCCGACTCAGCTGTAAGTTCTATGACAGATTGGTGCCTTATTCCAGTTTTCTCTGGAAGCACAGAAGAGGGGTACCTGACTACCTAGGAGTGAGGAGTGTTGGAGAGGTCTTCCGGGAAGAAGGCAGCATTTCACCTGCACTCTGAAAAGCAAGTAGAGGTGATCTGGTTGAAGAAGACAGTGTTAGTAGCTTTAAATAGAGGAAATGGGCACAAATCTCTAGTTCAGACCTAGCATGACCTTTTCCTAGAACTGTCAGAGTGAGGGTAGCATGAAGAAGTGATGAGAGATGAGATAGGATAGAAGGCAAAGGAATCTTCAGTGTCTCTCTGAAGGATCTTTAGGTCACCAGGGGAGGGACATTGTTTTTAAAAGAAAGGAAGCCACTGAACTGAATAAAGTAGGATGGTAGCAAAATCAGTCCTGATCATTAGTTTATCTTTGACTTGCATTTTAGAAGGATTACCTGGGTTTCAGGGAGGAGTATGTATCAGATCAGATCAGGACTGATCGGACACATTAACAGTGATTTACATGAGAGAAGGGTGGAAAGGCTAGGGGCCCACAGGGAGTCAGGAAATGGGAAGTAAAAGGACTTAGCATCTAGTCAAGGGAAAAGGTAGCTTGGTTTAAGTGAAAAACAGAGGTAGGCCTGCTGCTGAAAATTATGCATCTCCAAATTGGGCACCACATAGGGCATGATTCTTGAAAGATGGCAATAGCCAAGACTTTTATTTATACGTTCAAATAAATGAAATATATTATTCAAATGAATAAAACATCTGGCTCCTGTTAGTTTGCTGTATATTAGTCATACCAGAAGTAGGCAGATGGGAAGGATGTCCAGAAGCAAGAGGAGGCATCTTCACACCAGGGTGCTGGGGAGCCTGTCTCCAGTTACTCTGGTTCTTGCACAACAGGTTCATCATCAAGCTATGATCATCTGAGCTTATGCATGAGCAGGAGTAAAGAACCAAGAATATTGAAAAGCATCAGCATTTGAGTCTGGAAAGCATTTTTCAAATGGTGAGAGTAGCAGTCTGTCACTATTCAGGGAATTCAATTTATAAACTACATAATTAAGCCTGATGCAAGGAGGCGACTTGAAAGTTGGAAAACTACTTCCACGTCCTGCTCCCCAGATCCACTCTCATTAGTCATTTCTCTTGTGTCTGCATCTGCTCACAGCATCTAAGTCTCTGGGATTATGAGATTGACAACTTCTATTCTCACTCTCTCCAGCCATTTCCTTTTGGTGATTTGAAAGTAGACAATCCAGGCAAGTTCAGCTAAATAATTTGCAAAACCCTGCACAAAATACAAATACTGGGGCCCTTGTCAGAGAATTCTGAAGAGTGTTAAGACGGCAACCACAGAGCATTAAACCAAGTGTGGGGTTCTGAATATGGGTCCCAATGGGACTGCTTAGATCACACATCCATAAGGCTGAACTTGGAACTTATAACCTTGTTTTATTAATGTAAAACAGCTGAGCCAAGATGTTCTATAGGTGGTGCAGAGGGTGGGAAAGAAGAACATTGAGACTTAATACCTTGTAACACTTCTTCAAATAAGGAAAATACCTCTTTCATTGTCTGATAAAATCATCCTACTTAATTCCACCCATTTGTGCCATCATTAGCAGTCTACCCATTAAGTAGGTGAGTTAACCTGGAGTGACCAAAAGGGAACAGCTGCAAATACCTTTAGCTAGTGGGAGTAACCATTCCTGTTTGAAATTGAAATGATCAGTGGATATATCCACTGTCTGAAGGACAAATTGATTGCAGAAAACATGCTCTCAACCTACATCCCATGCCGTGGGATGCTCAGAGGAGGGAAATCAAGGGCATTAGCTTTGAACTACATTCTCCATGGAGCTGGGGGTGAAGATCAGTAATGAGCCAGAATCTTGACTTCTGAGAGGCATCTTCCCCGCTTCAGTTAAAACTCTAACACTGCAAAGTAGGAGAGACAGAAAAGAGACACAGGGAAGGCTCTAACCCTGATCCCAACACTAACTTACCTACAAAATGGCTGGCTGCCCTCTACAAAGGCAGAAGCTGCAAGAATCCAGATCTTCATTCACTGCTCAATGCATTTCATGCCATTCTCTAATTTACTCATTAAGTGTAAAACATGCAGACTCATATTTTTGCGGGGGGGGGGGCTTATTCTGGATCTGGAGCACACTGAGAGCTTATGATCTACACTACAAGACCCAATAACCTTAGATAGGAAAAGTCTCACAGTACGGCTGTAACGTGGGGTAAGACATATAAAGTCATAGGCAACTGGGATTACAGTTACTATTTTGGTCATCCCTTCAGTTCCTGAGTAGTCTGCTCAGACACCTAAAGGCTTTTTTGCCTACTTGATGAAAATTAGTGTAAACCCAGAGCATCACAGTGAAAGAGAAGCAACTGCTTTGTTCAGATTTAATATCAATTTAATACTATTCTGAAATTGCCTTTTGTATATTCACACTGCTACTATATGCACACTGATCCAAACAGCTAGTCTACGGCAATAAGTCTAGGAACTGGTTTTCTCGTCCTGGGACTCAGGCAGAGAAGAGGAATGGTCTGGAGGGATTTGAGGCTAGCTAGTCCTTATTCCTGTTCCTGAGAGTTTAATCCCTAGAGACAGCATTCGGAAGCATTAATCATCCTCTTACAGAGTGAATCAGAGTGAAAGGAAATGAAGTAAGAACTGGTCAGAGTTGGGAAGGAAATATTGGGAGCCAAAGTGTAGGTTGTGTTTCTAGAACATTTTTCTCACAAGATCTAGTTGTAGTGTTTTGGGGGATAGTTTATCAGTTATAGAGGGCAGTATGGGCAACAAGCACAGACACTGAGATTAGCAGGATCTGACCTTTCAACTCACTATGTGACCTTGGGAAATGCACTCAACCTCTCTAAAGTTCAGCTTTCTTACCTCTAAACTTGGAATATAAAAAGCCACTTATAGGACTGTTCTCTGGATTTAGTGAGTTAATAATTCAAGATCCCAACACAGATCCCAGCATACAGCTGACACTTAATAAATTTTATTACCCTTCCCCATTCTCCTCCTTTGGTCTTTGCCCTCTATGCTTCCTGGGATTACCCACCAGATGTAATTTCTCCTCTCCAGAAAGTCATTATAATCTTATTCAGAACAAAGCAAAGGTAAGATGTGAAGTATGCTGTCTTCCCCAACCCCAAGCTCCTGAATTTAAGCCCTGCTAGCCTTCACCATGTGTTCCTGGTGCTGAAAGTCTATGATGATTTTCACTTCTCACCCTGCTGATCATGCACCTTCCTTAGAAGGAAGCAAATTAACAGAAAAATTTTTGGTATCCTGAATGGCTGTACCTTAATACATCCTTTCCCTTCAGTGACATGAAGACATTCCATACTGGAGCACCTCTTGTTCTAACAATAGTATTTATTAGCGCCACTTCATGGCTAGTGCCAGAGACATCCTGTGAAAAGGATGTGTAAGGTGCCCATTATCTTTGCACTGTTAAATCACATTTTAGAAAAATGAACAGAAATATAGCCCTATGTACAAGCACATGTGCACACACAGAGTGGATGATCCATAGCCTAGTCTTTGAAAGACTTGCTATGGACAGTGGTGCTTTTAGAAACCAGAAACCAAGTGGGATTACCCAAAGTAGTATTAAGGAGGGCACACATTGCATGGAGCACTGGGTGTGGTGCAAAAACAATGAATACTGTTACACTGAAAATAAAATAAATAAATAAATAAATAAATAAATAAGCAAACAAAACAAACAACTACAAAGTAAGTTTTTAACTATTTTTCTATGGATGGTACTACATCCCTACCCCTACAGCAGTTCCCCAAATGACCTGTACCTGTGTAGGTATCTGTGGCAGATGCTGCTAGCTGGCTACCTGATGTAGATGCTCTTCTTCTTCCATGTTCATATCATGGCTTTACTGTGAACAGCTAGATACACTCACAGCAAGAGCTGACCACATGACACAGTTCTAGCCAGAGCGAACAGAAATTTTCTTGGGATTACTCAGAAAGTTTTACTCTCCTGACAGAGGTGCTGTCACATTTCCCTTGCAGTTTTCTCCTTCTACTGCCTCGACAGCTGAAGCCACAGTGGCCATCTTGTCAGCATGAGGGAAATGAGAAGGGTGGGGACTGCAGCTCCCTTGTCCTTGGGCCAGTGCATCCTTGAAGACTGCCCTACCTTGTTTAAGTCTTTGCGATTTGGGTGTTCCTCTGAAAGCTGACATAGTGATCTTCTTACTTGGCCAGAAATTTCCATTAGGTTAATTTCTTTGAAGTACCTTTGCATAATAATATTTGTCATATTCTGACTATCACACCTATTAAGAAGACCAACAGAGTATATTTTGAAAACTGTCAAGCACTTAAAAATGGTAATCAGTATATCAAGGATAATGTCATCACTCTATCTCTAATAGTTACAGTGTCTGAACGTGGTTGTTTGTTTTGCATTTAAGATATAGGAATAATTTTTCTGGGGCGCCTGGGTGGCTCAGTGGATTAAAGCCTCTGCTTTCGGCTCAGGTCATGATCCCAGGGTCCTGGGATCGAGCCCCGCATCGGGCTCTCTGCTCAGCAGGGAGCCTGCTTCTCCCTCTCTCTCTCTCTGCCTGCCTCTCTGCCTACTTGTGATCTCTGTCTGTGAAATAAACAAATAAAATCTTAAAAAAAAAAGATATAGGAATAATTTTTTTTATCAGATTAGCTGAAGGATACATCAGAAAGCAGAACCAAGCCCTGCCTATCCTATATAAAAATGGCAAATACATATCATACCTGCCTAAATACCATTTCTCCTCTAATCACAGACATGATCAATCAATCCAATCAATCCTCCCAAGGAGAAAACAAAACAGAACATCCTAAACATAGTGCATTAGAGAGTCACTATAAATCCAGCAATATCTTAAAACAATAAGTGATTATTGGGGTGCCTGTGTGGCTCAGTCAGTAAAGGATCTGCTTTTGACTCAGGTCATGTTTCTGGGGTTCTGGGATAGAGCCTCAGTGGGGAGTCTGCTTCTCCCTCTGCCCCTCCCCACCCCTGCCCCGTGCTGCTGCTCTTTCTCACTATTCTCTCTCAATAAATAAATACATAAATAAAATCTTTTAAAAACCAACAAGTGACTATTTTGTAACCTACAAGAAAAAGGCAGGTGCTGTAATAATAGGTCAAGTTCGGCCAGGACTGAGCATAGATCATTAAAGGCAGCACCATAATGAAAAGAACAAAGTGAAGTATCAGATCCCTTATGAAGGAGAAATGACAGAAGGCACCCATCCAGGAACACAGTTTCAGGATTGGTGTTCAGGTTGGGCAGTGGATGGAGGCTGGCTAAGGTCCAGCAAGAAGGAAACACCTAGCCAGCCAGCTTTATTTCTACATGTCTGCCATCTACCTCCACCTTTCTTCCATTGTTCTACCTTCTCTTTGTATGTAGACATTCTTTTTGCTATTATTCATTTTCTTATCTTCATCACCTTATAATTCTCTCCAACAAGGGGTAGCATGACCCAGTGGAAATGCTTTCAACCAGACAGATCTGGATTCAAATACTAGTCCTTACAAGCAGAGGAAAAGTTGAGTGAGTTGCTAAATCTCTCCAACTCCACCTCTGATCAAGGAGGATAATAATAAAACCTCATAGGCTTTTGGTGACCATGGTACATGCTTATCTATATAAAGTATTTAACAAAGGGCCAGGTTTATTTTAAAAGCTTTTCCTCAGCTGTCCTCCCGGATCCTAGATGCATCGCCATCTCTCAAGAAGAAAGTTTCTAAACATTCATTTTGATTCTAGACATTTTATAAGGACTCAATAAATATTCTAACCCACGAAGGAAGAGAAACCTACGTTGAGCAAATAAAGTCATAGGTCTATTTTGAACAAGGTACTTTGAAATAATACCCACAATGATAATTTCACACTATTCTCAGATAAGCAATGCCCATCAGACATGTTGCAGTTTAATAAACTTTTGAATGAAAAGACCTCCAAATTCCACTTATATTTTATAGTGAAATTCTGTCTACTCCAATAATCTTTAAACATATGGAATTTATTTTCCTTCACACCTGACTATATTTAATTTGCTATGAGAGGTTCCTGACTATGTTATGTGACCCATTCACATGATGCTTAAGAGTTAAATGACTTTCCTGCTTTTCCAAATTCCAAATAAACGGTATAAAATAATCCATGCTTGGATACACAAATGTAATATCCAGAGCCTGCAAACACACACACACACACACACACACACACACACACACACATCTGTGTTTCTGTTTTCTATTAACTTGGAGTTTTTGGAAATGGGGGACAGGAAAAGTAATAAGGACAAGGAAATTATGAACCATTTAAAGAGAGTTACTTGAATTTTTCATATTGTGGTTATTCTTTTTTTTTTTTAACAATTCTCAAGGAATTTTTTTTAAAGAATTTATTTATTTATTTGAGAGAGAATGAGTGAGAGAGGACAAGGTCAGAGGGAGAAGCAGACTCCCCAAGGAGCTGGGAGCCTGATGCAGGACTGGATCCTGGAATCCCGTATCATGACCTGAGCCAAAGGCAGTCACTCAACCAACTGAGTCACCCAGGCACCCATATTGTGGTTATTCTTTTTTTTTTAATTTACAAAAAATAAGTCCTTTAATCTTTTGTCATTTCTTTTTTTTTTCAATTTTTTATTTTTTATAAACATATATTTTTATCCCCACGGGTACAGGTCTGTGAATCACCAGGTTTATTGTGGTTATTCTTAAATGCTCTCATCTATCCTAATAATTTAATATGTTACCAATACCTTAGTAACTTGTTCATTTGATTTGTCTGGGTTTTTTTTTCCCTTATGAGCTAAATATCATGAATATTTAGAATAGCATTTCAAATTTGAAAAGAGGAAATAGTTTTTAAGATAGTAACAATAATAATATAACACCCTATTCAAATATAACAGTCAATTCTGGAAACTTAGATTTATCTTAAAAATAAAGACACAATTGTAGCTATTAATACCAACATTTTTAAAAATCACGACAATCTTGCATTCATTATTATGCTACTTCAATTTCATCTCATGAAGACAGTCTTTTTTTCTATTTCAGTATTTTGTAATACTGGATAAATATGCAAACTGTGTTTCATATCTAGTTTTGCAAGCAGTACGGAGCAGTGAACAGCACCATCTGAGCAGCCCGGCATATGAAATTTTGTTTCTTCTACCACTTAAATGTTTTAGACAAGTCAGGTTGTCTCTCTGAGTCCAAACTGGTTTACGTATAAAATGGGGTTAATATTTTACCCACCTCAAACCAAGTAGCTGCACTTATATGATCTAATGATGAGCTTAAGTGTATGATCTTTATAGTGTCAATTATTGGCTGCCAATTGTAGTGTTAATTGTCAACTGTAGTGTCAGTTATAGCCTTGAGCAAGTCATTTAATCTCTGAACCTATCTTCACTGAGAGGTGAAGGTTAAATCAGTGATGCCTATAGGCAGTTGATACGATTTCTAGCACACCATAATTAAGAGTATGGTATGTGGGTCAAGTACCATAGTTTTGTTCATTGACCCACCCTTGAAGACCTATAGGCCAACTGACACATAGAAGATGCTTAGTAAATATTGTTGAATTAATTTTAATCCACATAGCATCTAGGGTCACTCTGATGTAAGATTGACTCAAAATCCCATCTCACATACTTTAGAAAGCTCAATGCCTCATTCAAGACTTTTACAAATGTATGGAGTCTCACTCTCTTCCCTCTCATATCTGGTTCAGATTTTCATCTTCTGCTGTTGTGCCCTGTTTTGTTCTCCAATATATGGCTTGGTTCTATTTCTTGATTTCATGGTGATTTTCCTTTGGCTCCAACATACATATACCCACACTCCTCAACACAAATAAGCAGATACCACTCTCATGATGAAGCTATGTGTATCTGACTCATAGGGAGGAAATAGGAGTCACAGTAAGATGGGTTCAGTCACAGAGCTATATATAAGACAGTCTGCACTTGAAGGTTTAGCTTTCATTTAAGAAAGTCCCTGTAATAGTATTACATACTATTGGATTCAGAACCCCAGGTAAGCTTATTCTACTAAATTTCATTAGTTAGTAGGTCAGTCCATATCTCAATAGAACTTAGTTACCCTAAAACAATAACAACAACAACAACAAACTATTCACAAGAAATAATTAGGAAAAACCCTATAGAAACTTCTTCTGATTAAAAAGAATCTGCCATTAGAATCCCTCTCAGATGTATGACATTTATTTATAAATATTTATTTATATACCATGATTAAGGATTAAAAAATTTTAAAAAGCTTCACTATTGTCTAACTCTCCTTTTGTTGACCTCAAAAATACACATTTTCCCATCAACCAGGGCATATCAGAACCCATCTGACAGTGAGCATTAGAATCTTTTTTATGTGTACTCTGTACACCCTGTATTAGACACCACAGGTTTCATTTTTGAGGCGTTCAGCAGTGTGCTTAGGAAAATCCATTCAGAGAACCAAAAGACTGTCTGGATCCAGAATTAGTCTCTTCTCTCCATATGTATTGCCAGTCTGGAGGAATGTGGCAGAGTATTTTTCAAAGTCTTTTTTCATAATATAGAAACTGTTAAGTCTTAAAATGGGACTGTAAGGAAGTGGAAATAAAGTAAATGTTCTTTTCATCAAAATGGATCATTTACTACCTATTCTTATTCATGTTATTTCCCCTACTCTCAGGAATATTAATGATATGTCCAGAGTTCTTACTCTGTGTGGTAAATAAGAACAATCCCTTGCCAAGAGAGACCCACAGAGATTACCTACAAGGGGAGTGTTTTGGGGTTAGAGCATGGGGAGGCTATGTCAGGAGTTTTTCCAAGCTCACAGTAGCAGGTTCTGTACTGGGTATTCCCTCTTTCTATTAGAAAGATCCAGAGACCCAGAGCAGCATTGCTGATGATGGAAGGACCAAAAAGATGTGACACACCTTCAGACATGTAAGAACTGGAAGATTCCTGGAACACATCTGCCCCATTTGCCAAGAAACAGTTTTTATTCCCGGGAATACCATCTTCTAGGTCTATACCATCTCTCTGAGTGAAGTGATTCATTCAACAAACCATGTCTACAGTGTCATGCTAGCTGTTCACAAGAGAGGCAGCAGAGTGTGGTTAAGGTTATGGGCTCTGGAGCAAAACTGCCTAGGCTACCATCTTGAATCTGTGCCTGCCAGCTTTGCAACCTTGAACACATAGACATCTCTGTGTTTCAGTTTCCATTTGTTTCAATTGGGAGGAATAACTTATTTAAAAAGGCAAACAAAACAAAACAACAACAACAACAACAAAAAACAAAAATTAAAACAAAACAACAACAAAAAAAAACAGAGCACCTAAAGGGACTTACATTCTAGCAGAGACAAAAGAGAAGTCTCCAGCTGATCCAAGTAACATCCAAACAATGATATGTTAGAATAGATGTCCCAACACAAGCACCTACAAATCCCAAGAAGGTGGAGGGTAAGGCACATTCACATCTAGAGTGCCAGAGTGATGGTAATAAACCATTCTATGATGATATAGTGAAATGATCATCCAAAATGACACGGGGAAGAGAAAAACAGGAATAGTTATATGTCCACACAGAGACTCTACTTGCTTATCTTCTGAGCTATCTCCAGAAATTTTAAATATACACTATATGAAATCAACTTATTACATACTATTGGATTCAGAACCCCAGGTAATCTTATTCTGCTAAATTTCATTAGTTAGTAGGTCAGTCCATATCTCAAAAGACAGGTCTAAACCACTAGCAAAATAATCGTTATCTGCAAAGTATGTATTTTTCCCCAAATATACTACAAATCACCTTGGGAAAAAAAAACTTGTTTTCAAAATCCCCCAAATCCTGAAGTCCCCCAAATCTCTGGGATATACTGAACTCCCCTCCATAATAATCACATCAGTCTCCATTAACAATAATGTTTTTATCACATTTCCCTCTCTTAGGGACCTAAAAATTCAACCATGGGCTCAGATAACCCATAAAAACTGAATCAATAAAAAGCAAAAAATGCAGACTTTGAAAACAGGTCTGAGAATGTCACTGTTTCCCGAAGGTAGAAATACAACGATATAAAACCCTGGTTAGAAGCAAGGAACCTGTTAGCAACCAGCATGGAAATTACCCCCATTACTTATTACTGTTATTAGGTGAGATTTTTATGCCACATAACTCAATAGAGAATAACATCTATTTGATTGCATGGAAAGAGAGTCTGATCCATTATTATTAATTTGCCTACTCTCTAGCCATTAAGTGGCTGCTCCTTTGGACCCTAAAAAGTAGTATGTGAATAACAAAAAAAGGTTTTCACCTTTCTCAATAAGATAATGAATGCCAGCCACTGTACCAGTAAAATATTCAGCCACCTGTTTGCATATCCTTTTGCAACTGGGTTTAAGAGCAAACAGCACTGGGACCAAGTGGTGCTCACTGAGAGAATGTTACCTCTTGCCCAGCTTGTTAATCAGTTCAAAACTCTGGACTGCAATTTGTGACTGTATTATATTTGTTCTTGAACCTCTTCATATATGTAAGGATTGTTGGCCTTTGGTATAATTTTTTCAGCCTTCACTCACCTGTCACTATTGACTCAGAGCATTCACTATTCAAGTAACTTCTTAGATAATCGAAGATTGCTACTTTCTGCACCAAGTTTTTGGCAAACGTCTCTAAAATCAATTTTTCAAAATGATAGGCATACCACTCCCTGCTTGTTTTTACTTAAGTGAATGTGTTGAATCTAAGTTAACATTTTCTGAATGACTATCCTTTAGATTGGTTGTTGTTTTAAGCAAAAGCTGCAAAAGGCAAGGCTTTGTTCAGTGCTTCAGTCTTTGTATTAGTCAGGGTTCTCCAGAGTAACAGAACCAATAGATAGATAGATAGATAAATGATAGATAGATAGTTATAAGAGGAGATTTATTTTGAGAGATTGGCTCATGTAAATATGGAGAATGAGAAGTCTTGTGATATACCATCTGGAAACTGAAGGCCCAGGGAAGCCAGTGGTATAATTCTAGTCTAAACCCTAAGGCCTGAAAATGAAAGAATCAATGATTTAAGTTCCAATCCAAGTCCCAAAGTTCAAGAACCAAGAGCACCAATGTCCAAGAACAAGAGAGGATGGAAGTACCAGCTCAAGTAGAGAACAAATCTGCCCTTCCTCCACCTTTTTTATTTAAGCTTTTCAGTGTATTGAATAATGACCACTTGTATTCATGAGGGGGATTTTTCTTGATTCAGTCTATCGATTGAAATGCTAATCTCTTCCAGAAACACCTCCACATATCCCAATACAATGTTTTATCAGCTATCTGGCACGCCCCTTAGCCCAGTCAAGTTGACATATAAAATTAACCATCACAACCCACAAGAACCCAATGCCATACTTGTGCCCATCTCCAGGTTAGAAGCCTATTGAGTCTTCTGTCACAGGAAGTACTTGAAATCCTCTATGGGCACCCCCAACACCTGGGGTCAGGAGAACTTAGATTTACTCTCATGTTTTACAAACTGCTGTGTCAGGACACACTGTGCTAACCAATATCATGTTTATGTCTATTATCAGGTGTCTTTGTCATGTACTCCAGGAACTTTCCACTGCATTCCACATGCTCCCCATAGATATCAGTGGGATTCCTCACTACCAGTGCTCAGAATTCCTTAATGACTCCTGGCCAAGCCTATCTTCAAGCTTGACCAGAAAGCAGAAGTGATTGTTTATGCTTTTCCTGTTCCTTCCAGCTGTAGGGGCCCCGTAACCTCAGAGCTATCCAACTCTGACCCATTCTGCCTGGAAGAGAATGTAAGTTAATAGCATTTGGCCTCTGGATGTATGCCAGTGGAACTTAACATTAGGTTGAAAGATCCAGGCCTAGATGCCATTGCTGACCTACTTTAAGGCCTCCTAAATCTCTTATCTCTTCCCCCTGATTAGACCAAGGATTAATATTCTATGTAGTCCTGAGATTATACACCACCAACCTCACTGGTGCTGTTTCTCTCTCTCTGTGTCTTATTCCTTATCTCTCTAGTCTCTGCTTTTGTCCCTCTATCATTACACACACACACACACACACACACACATACACACATACACACACCCTCACATAAAACCCACGCAGATGAAGAAAATCAACCAGACCATCATTAACATAAGTTTTTGTTAAAATGTTCCCAGAACAAGACAGTCACAAAGGAACTCATTCTAACGTGTGGAAGGAGAACAGAATATTTTATTGGTTTCAGCAGGTTGCATATTGGTCAAACTATAGCTAGTTTTGAGGATACAGACATTAGAGATTGGCAGTTATTATTTCAGAGTTCTGTACTTGTATCAAGAAGAATGGAATGGGTAAGGGACAAGGACATGTGAAGGCCACAGTGAAAAAGTCTCAAGTCTTTTAGGACATCTCTATATATTTTTTATTGTGATAAAATATAAGTAACACAAAATTTATCAACCTAACCATTTTAAATTGTATGATTCCGTGACATTAAATGCATTCACCCTGTTGTGCAACCAACACCATCATCAAACAATCAGGAATTTTTCATCATCCTAAACTATAATGTCATAACCACTAAACAATAATTCCCCATTCTCCCCTCACTTAGCACCTGGCAACCACGATTTTACCTTTCATCTCTATGAATTTGATTCCTCTAGGTACCTCACATAAGTGGAATCATAGAACATGTGTCTTTTTGTGACTGGCTTATTTCACATAGCATAACGTCTTCAAGGTTCATCCATGTTGTTGTGTGTGTCAAATTTTATTTCTTTTTCAAGGTTGAATAGTATTCCATTGTATGTATACACTACTGTGCACAACATTTTGTTAATCTATTCATCCATTAGTAGACATTTATGTTGTTACCACCTTTTTGGTTATTGTGAATAATGCTACAAGGCATCCGTGCACTTAACTTGATAGAGTTCTTATAATGAGATCAGCATCAAGCTTAGAGCTTCCTGTATGCTGACTCTCAAAAATGTCACCAAAATAATATGTTGCTAAGACAAAACTGAGGTTCTTACTCACTGCTATAAGAAAGAGCACTACCTTGACAGGATCTGAGTGTATCTCAGAGAGAGAAAGGCAATGTTGAGATATTCCTGAATTTTGACTTAAGGTAGGTCTTTCAAACAGAGGACTTGACTGAGATTGGGTACAGATCATGACATCATAGCTTAGAATTACTGGGCACAGCAAAGAGAGCAAAGAGTCCAAGAGGCCTGGGGTATAAGCTATCATCTGATGCTTTCTGTTGAAGAGTTATTTGGTCCTTCAGAAGGTTCTCAAGATAAACAATAAATTACTTGCAACTTTTACATTCCAACCAAGAGTTAGGTGGGATAGTAAAGTTATGTTGAGGAAAACAGTGGAATAGTAAAATTGGTCAAAGTAGTAAGTGATTAAGTAAATAGATGGTTTTGATTTTCTCACCAATAACTTCCTCAACAACATTGGATAGAGGGATACTACTCCTTATTTCCCAGCAACTTGCCCTAGGTCACCAAGCTAAAAAAGGGTGCTGATGAGATTAGTCCGTAGGCTACCAGAGCCCATGATCTTAACTACTCCTCAGTACTGCCTCCAGAGATTGTTTCTGCATGCTTGACACACAGAGCTAAGACTAAGTCTTTGCTAGGTGACTTGCCTTTGTTCTGATTACCTACTATACAGAACCTGGGTCCAAACTTGGGATTGCAGCCCATGGCTAAGAACTCTAACAACATCCTTTCCAATGTTCAGGACCTGGCCCTCAATTCCCCCATCCTGATTTCCTACTGTGTCATAACAGCTCTCCTCTAGGAATAGCTCCTCACCTCCTTGTACTGAACTCCATTTCAGTGCCCCTACTTTGGCCTGGCTGCTGGATTGGATACCTTGATTCCTTCCATTTCCAGAACTGCAGCTGATATTTTCATGCTTCCTTTGCAAAATACACCTGGATCTAAAGGTCATCTCTGGAGCCATTTTCTAGAATCATCCTATACATAATGCCTTTCTGAGGTTATAAGGCTCTAATCCTCAAACAATGGCCTATGGACTAAATTTGGCCCAAAGACTGTTTTTCTGTGGCCTGCAAATTAACAATGGTTTTTATATTATTAAATGATTGTGGAAAAAAATAAAAAGAACAGTCTTTCACGACATACAATAAGTATATTAAATTCAGATTTTGATGTCTATAAATAAAGATTTATTGCAGTACAAGCACATTAATTTGCATATTCACACACTTATTTGCACAATTTGCCCAATGTTTATATCTGCTTTCAAGCCACAATGGTGGTGTTGAATATTGGAATGAAAAGCCTTAAAATATTTTCTACTTGGTCCTTTACAGAAAAAGTCTGCTAATCCCAGGTTTAAGGTCTTTGTTGCCAAAGGCCTGAATTCAAGGTAACATGAAATCCCATCTTCTCCACCTTTGCCACAGCAGAATGCGTTCTGCTGTAGGAACCATCAAGATTACAAGCAAAGTTGTAGTCTGCTCCCTCGAGTCCTCTAAAGTATTACCTCTGCCATAGCATCTGTGTCTATTTTATGTGGCTAGAAGGTTTCCATGGCAACTTACAACAACCCTGATCAAGTCACTCCCTTCCTCTGCTTTAATCCTAGGGGCATTTTTTCCCCCCATAGTACAACTGGTTCAAGAGCAGTGCAGTTAAAATGATAAAGTTGTTTTCGTGCTCTGCACCTTATGTGCTGTTACTCAGGCAATAACCAAGTTACCTGTAACTTCCTTGGTTGGGAGTTTGGACCAGACCTCTCCATATTTGGGGAAGAGAATACTGGTGTTTCTACAGAGTTCTACTTTTTCCAGATATGCAAACCACCAGGTCAGTGTCTGAACTGCCAAGAGCAACTCTTTTGCATTAAAATGTGGAAATAAACTAAGACAAAGTAAATGAGAAAGGCAGAGGTTACTATTCAGAGCTTACTATAGCAAGGGAATCAGCCACCATCACCTGTGTTTTGGCAGAGACTCAAAGGTGTGCAGGGGGTTGGAAGTGCTGACTAGTGGGAAAAAAAGGGAGGCTGCAAGTATTCCCTGATTAGAGGTTATTGGCTTGGGGGAGTTACTGGGGACAAACTAGAAACAGGGCATCCCATGTGATTGGTTAGGGGAACATATTTGTCTTTCTCTGGACTTGTCCTAAGTTTGAAGTGGGAACAAAATTCAGGGAAGCTGTCAGTTATTAGTAAAGTCTTGACCATTTTTCACTAATTGTTACAAAAGTTGTTGTTTAGCTTTTTGGATTATTTTTAGAGATTGCAATCAGGCTTACTGTAAGTCTGATGTACAGCAGGCTGGCTTTCTGGGTTGTCTCTTGCAGATGGGGGGTTGCTTCCCTGGAAGGTCAGCATTCTATTTTTATATAGACCTGGCCATCATCCACTGTATATTCAGTTTCTCAGAGCGAAATCTGTATAGGAGCTTGCTTTGTCTTCTTCTTGGCACTCCATGCCATGGCTCCCAACATAGTGTAGTTGCAAAGTTTGCAATAATTAATGACTTAATGGAGGATATGGGGAGTAGGGGATTCAGACTCAGTTATTGGATAAGCCACATGTCACCATGCAGGGAAAAAACCTCATGGACTTCAAGTTAAAAACAGAGGATTTGGGGCACAAGAGGAGATACAGCAAAATCTCTTGTTACTGATTCTCCAGTAATAATACCTTTGATGCCTAAGTTTAGGTTCTGGGCCCAGAAAACTCTTCTTGGTAAAAATTTGTCACAAGTTTTCTGGTCTTTGGGGCTTGCCCCAGAAAATGTGCCACAAAATGAAATCCAACTACCAGTTTTAAAGTATAAATAGACACAGAAGAAGAGGGATGAAGCATGGAGTTCTGCACAGGATGGACAAGACTATGGAGGGGGCAAAGACTCAAGGGTATCGGTGGTAGAAACACAAGGGATAAGATGAAAAGGTGCCTTTGGGACAGATTTGAGGATGAAAGCTACCCTACTCAATAGCTCCTCTATCTACAACCAACCCCCTCCCCCAGAATCTGGTCTCAATCTTTATTCTATCTTGTTCCTTTATCTCTGAATAGGAAACTGGCAGGAAGCCAAAATGAATACCAAAATATGCCTGATATTTTATGTGTCTGCATTTATTTATCTCAGAGAGAGAGAGAGAGAGAAGAGAGAGAGAGGAGGAGGGGCAGAAGGGAGGGTGAGAAAGAAGGAAAGAATTCCAAGAAGACTCTGTGCTGAGCATAGAGCCTGACACAGAGCTCAATCTCATGACCCTGAAATCATGACCTGAGCCAAAATCAAGATTTAGCACTTAACTGACTGAGCTGCCCTGGCACCCCTATTTTTTTGTTTTTATCTTCCTCAATTTTCTTCATGTCATCCCTGTCTTGTGGCCTTAAGTTCATCTTTTCTTTTTCAAGTCTGTTCTTATTCTATTATCTTTCTTGACCCAATCCAAGGCCAACCTCTAAGATAGTTTCTCTGACCAGCTGAGCTTAAAAATTATACATGTCAGGGGCTCCTGGGTGGCTCAGTGGGTTAAAGCCTCTGCCTTCAGCTCAGGTCATGATCCCAGGGTCCTGGGATTGAGCCCCACCTCGAGCTCTTTGCTCAGCAGCAAGCCTGCTTCCTCCTCCTCTCTCTCTCTCTACCTGCCTCTCTGCCTACTTGTGATCTCTGTCTGTCAATAAATAAATAAAATCTTAAAAAAATTATACATGTCTCCTCAACATTTTGATGACCCTCATTGTCATTGCCATTTACTGACTGCTTATGTGAAAGACTATCTCTATAACTAGACCCAAAGATGAAAGGAGTGATGGCTTACAGTTCCTTGCATTGTTACAGTCCCTACTCCAGAGTCTTACACATATGAAGCAGAGAAGAAATGATGACTTATAGTACCACTTATTAAGGGCCCTTGGCACTTGATGGATGAGTTCTAATGTTAAGGCTTAGCTCAGATTATAAATACACCACATGGCTTCCGCCAAATAAACTTGTAACCTGTACATTTGCTACATACTAAACAAATTGTTCTGATTAAAGCATGATTTATTTTCTTGGTTTGTATTAGCCATTACTTTAGTGGTTAATGAAAATAATATTATTAGAAGTTTCCCAGTTCCTCACTTTCCTAGTTCCTCCTCCTCCATCTCCTCACCTCCTCCTCACCTTTCCAGTTCCTCATTGATTTGGCCTAATCCACTCTGCCTTACAACAAAATGTAATTGAAATAGGTCATTTAAGTGAATGGTTCCTATATCTTCACTGATTATGTAAAAGCCTTCACACCCCATGAGTTTCCTATGTTTTTCCAAATATAGCAATATTAGTTTTATTTTAACAATAAGTACCACTTAGGCATCCATCTGCCAGCACATGTTTTCTCATAACCTTTCTCCAATGATTCCAGTGAGTTTTGCTAAAGTGTTCACAAAAGTAGCCTATTATTGTAATTCAGCTTTAACTAGATGGTTGTCATACCTTTGATGTCTTTCTCACTACAACAGCTTTCCTAACAAAAGAAAAAAATATCAATCATTCCCAAAATTCTTATTTCTAATATATGATCACTTTTCCTACCTGAAGACTAAACCCCATTCTCTGCTTTATTTAGGTAAAACTTGGCTCATGATGTCACATGACTAAAATTGATTTCTATAAAATTTAGTCCATTATCATTTTTATATCAAATATTCCTTATATGTCTATTTATAGGTATATATTGATCATTGAAACCAGACCAGACATTTAAGTAAATTGTTTGATCTAGTCTACCTAAAAATTTTACTTTATTTGGTTTATTTGGTTGGTTTAATTACTAAATAAACAAACCAATCATTTTGGTACATGGTTGATGTGTATGACCTGTATAAACACTCACACATAGTGGTGTTTTAAAGGGTAGGATGAAAAGAAGTTAAGAGTCTCTAAAGATTCTAGCAACTGAACACCATAGCAAATTATTTTATCATTTTGGAGCTGGGGAATGAGAGCCAGAGAAGGAAGTGCTCACTCCAGCCTTAGGCATCATCTAGTCAGGCTGGACCACTGTCATGCCTATAATTAGAGACCTTCTTCATACATCACTAATTATAGCAAACGAGAAGATAGATGCTAACGAGGCCAGTCCTGGAGACTGCCGAACACATTTAGATGAGGTGCAACATCTGACTGATGCCTGATAATTTTGAGAATTTCAATAAATTTCTCTTCTACTTTAAAAATAAAAGTGGAAAGAAATCACTATTACAACAAAAGTAATTGTAAATAAATACTTGAAGCAGAATTTTATTATAGGGATCAGGAAATAAAGGTTTGTTTCTGTTTCTTTTTAACTTAAACATACAAACCAAGTAGAAGGAAGTGAAAATAATGTGACTACATTATGGAACTTGAAGAATGGAGCAAAGGTTGGATAGCCAGGAAATTTGCATGGAAAACTAATTTCATTGTCTGAATGCAAAATTAGACTAGCATAACAATGAAAACAAATCCTAGTGGATAAAACCCCGGTAGAATTTTTTTGTGTCTGGTCCCATGTGTGGAGCCCAGAAAGCCTGCTGAGGACACTAGCTCATTTTATTTTATTTATTTTTAAGATTTTCATTTATTTATTTATTTGTTTATTTGATAGAAAGAGAGAGATCACAAGTACTCAGAAAGGCAGGCAGAGATATAGGGGAAACAGGCTTTCTGCTGAGCAGAGAGCCCAATGCTGGGCTCCATCCCAGGAACCTGGGACCATGACCTGAGCCAAAGGCAGAGGTTTAACCCACTGAGTCACCGACGTGTCCCCACACTGGCTCATTTTAAACTTTTTTTTTTTTTTTTGGTGGGGCTGTCACGAGGCCCACATAGGTGAACTCCACTTAATACAACTGATGACTTTGTTTAAAAAAAGAAAGTCATTCAATCATATTTAAATCTCAAAAAGAGAATCAGCCTTTTAAAGAAACCTACCAAAATCGCATAAATCTAGACTATTATGTATGTCACAATGGATGTCCTTTAGGTGATGCATGTTGGCATTTAGAATATGTTTCACAAGTAAAAAAAAAAAAAAAGTTCTATGAACACAATAAAAACCAGATGTTGGGGTGCCTAGGTGGCTCAGTGGATTAAGCCACTGCCTTCGGCTCAGGTCATGATCTCGGTGTCCTGGGATCGAGCCCCGCATCAGGCTCTCTGCTCAGCGGGGAGCCTGCTTCCCCTTCTCTCTCTGCCTAACTCTTTGCCTACTTGTGATCTCTCTCTGTCAAATAAATAAATAAAATCTTTAAAAAAAAAAAAAAGCAGATGATGCCTAGCTACAAATATTTTTTATCCCTGAAGTGACATTTGAAATGTATGAAAAGCCATTGTAAAAGCAACAGGTATTAGAGCAGCTAACATTTACTGTGTACCTGCTCTGTTTTAGCCCCTGAGCTGTGCTCTTTAACATCATGATTGCATGGGCAGATATTGTGGTAAGTGCTTCAGCAGGCATATTGCTAGTAAATTTTAGATGCTAGTAAATTTTAGAAGCACTTGCTCGATGGGAAGAAAAAAGGAAAAAAGAAGAGTTCCGAGCAAACTGGAGGTCAAACAGAAAGGCAAAGGTTATAATTTGTCCCTCCAGTCTTATTTAAATAACTTGGAAGGGATGAAAAAGAGAAAATGGTGGAAAATGAGTCAAAGTGGAATCAAGTCATTTGGAGCCAAAAATGGTTTTGAAGGAGTCTTTGGGATGTAAGTTTTCATGTAATACTGGTTGTGTACGCTATGCTAAGTAAGAAAATAACTGGGCCCCATGGGAAGACCTTTCCTCTCTGATGTTACTTACCCTCCTGTCACCATAAGGCCATAGTCAGCCGTTGGGCTATGGGGCCAACCAGCAACCCTGCTGCCATAGAACCTGGAAGACCAGTAAAGTATTAATTTTATTAATCCCAAGACCGGCTTTATTTCCATACTGGGGAAGAACAGGGAGGGGTCCATTCCTGACAAGGAATCAGGATCACAACTCTGGGGCTTTCCAAACTCAATTTAGAAGGCCAGAGTTAAACATTTCTTTAACTCACCTCTTAACCGAGTCCCTCAGCTCTCCTCACCAGGAATCAAGTAACATTGATTTTTATGTCTTTCTTGATCATATAAGCCATAAATAGTTACGCCCAGGTTAATTTTGCACCATCTCCTCCCTGTTACTTCCTAACAGTGGAATGCTGGAACTGTGAGTGTGTGTGTGTGTGTCTGTGTGTGTGTGTGTAGCGGGAGTCAAGAGTTGCAGGTTTAGACCTGAAGTACTCAAAAGCTAACTGCCAATTTTTTTTCTCTAATCACTCTTAGCTAATAGAAATGAAAGTTTTATCTGAGGTCTTCTTTTTTCCTCAGTTGTTACTTGTTTCTAATAAAAACTCTAGACAAAGTTTCATGTGCAGCCATTCCACTGTGGGAAAGGTTTGTTACCAGAATGTAAATGTATGTTTAAGAGTCCTTAGGCCAGTGAGTAGCAACTTACTCATTCAAGTACTTCAACAGCTGAGAAATAAGAAAGGTTTTTTTAAATAGCTATAAGAATTAGAATTGTTTTACTCACAAAAGAAAAAAAATTCTCAGTGTGCCTGGGTGGCTCAGTCAATTAAGCATCTGCCTTCAGCTTGTGTCGTGATCCCAGAGTCCTGGGTTCAAGCAATTTCTCCACTACATTCAAGCTTATTTGCAAGCAATTTTATTCAATTTTCTGCTTACCTGACAGCTGAGAGGGTGCACTGGTGGGAGGGAGGATGAGGGAGATGGGGCCGAGGATTGATGACCAGCGAAAACACAGAGTGATAGACTGTTTGATAAAATTGGAATCAGGTATAACTTTCCAGTGGTGTAGGGCCAAGTCCACCCTCCCGGGATTCCTGCTATGGCTGTATGTCCCCTCTGATTAAAGAGGATTCTAGAGGGAAAACTCCTTTCTCAGGATGAGTGTGTGCACACCACACTTTGTTTCTTTCTCCTGCACTGTCCTCCCTTGCTCTGAAATGTTAACTAGGACTCAAAGGAGGGGCAAATCTGATTAGGTCACTGGACAGAACTGACTCATATTCCAGTTACACGTCTCTAAAAGTGGATATGACACAAAAATGGGACCAGATAAAATAAGAGTGGTTACTTAACAAAGCCAAACAAGAGAGACCAATGACGGACAGCTTCCGTATCTTGGTAGTTAGCTCAGTCCTATGCATTTGGTCAAAAAATCCAAGAAGCTGTACAAGCAAAAAGAGTGGTTGCACTGTATCTAAATTAAAACAACTACTTAAATGTGAAGTGAGTCCTTCTCTTGGTAACCTGCAAAGTGGACACCCTCGTGGTGAGGTGTTCTGGGTTCTTCTCGTTGCGAGCAGGGTCACTGGCCAGAGCACATGATGCTTGCTTGTCCCTGCCACAAGGGAGGGAGGGCAGTGTCCCTGCCACAAGGGAGGGAGGGCTGCAGTTTGTGCATTCCTCTCACTTGGTGTGTACCAGTGATGCATTGTAGCACTTGCCCCCGTACAGAAAGAGCCCCATGGATGCCGCTTGAACAGACCCTTGATCTTGCATGCCACTATATTCAATCCAAATGCTCTGATCTTGTCCTTGGCAGAGATTCAGTCTGCCAGGCTACATTTGCACTGGGCACCTACTATGTGCCAGGGACACAATGTAGTGCTGGGAATTAGGGACATAAAAACAAGATGGAGCCGGGACGCCTGGGTGGCTCAGTTGGTTGAGCGGCTGCCTTCGACTCAGGTCATGATCCCAGCGTCCTGGGATCGAGTCCCACATCGGGCTCCTTGCTCGGCAGGGAGCCTGCTTCTCCCTCTGCCTCTGCCTGCCATTCTGTCTGCCTGTGCTCGCTCGCTCTCCCTCTCTCTCTGACAAATAAATAAATAAAATCTTTAAAAAAAAAAAAAGATGGAGCCCCTGGGCTGGAGCTGCTCCAGTGGGGGAGCCAGATGTGTAAACAAATAATTAGAGCACTGTGTAATTAGTGCTAATGGAGGCATGTCCAGAGTGTTCTGGGGCACAGAGGAGTGACTACATAAGCCTCAAGTCATCACCCTCCAGCTGCTCCAAGAGAGTTAATATCACTGTTATGCCCAGAAAGAGGCTTGGTGCAAGGTGGCATTGATGCTGTGTCATCACACAGGGACACACATATCCTACAGACACACACAGACACACACCTTACACATGTATCACAGGCACACACCTGAAGGCCTTCCACCCTCCCATAGGACAGCCCATGCCAGGACTGGCCCCTCCTGGACCATGATGGAAACAGCCCAGAAGCTGCTTTGGCTTGGCCTGTGGTGGGTTGGGTAGCAGTTGTGGGTGAATTCCTGCATCTCACAATGATCCTTCCTAGTGCCTTTTCCTCACAGGCTGCAAGCAGTCTAGGCTGCCTAATGGTCTCCATGGCAACAGGTCTCTCCTTCCATCTTCCGCATGTGCAGGGTGCTTCTTAGGAGGAGGGTGGGCCCCTGACCAATGCTTAGCCAAGCTGAAGGCTCTGTGTCTTTCTCTTGGTTGTTTCAAGGCCTTAATTTTTTTGCAAGGTGTGAACAGTAGACTAGGAACACGAGAAGCTCTCCTTGTCCATGCCTGACCACCCCCCACCCCCGCAGCTTACTGCTGAATTTCAAGAAGTGCTGACATTAGCTGCTCAGACCAGAGGTGGATGAACGGGTCCCAAATGTCCTGTCAGCTGCCAAGGACAAGGTGGCCACAAGAGCATGTGGCTGTGAGAGCATGTGGGTTGGAGGGTAACCAGGATGACAAAGGCACTCATGTGTGAGGTGAACAAAGAAACCAGAGATATATAGACTGGAGAAGAGGAGTACCACAGAGAACCACCTAGCCGGCCAAATCCGGTACAGAAGCAGGAGGAGATGCAGTCTCTGGGGCACTGTTACTATCACTTGGACCAGCTCTTGGAAGAAAAAGGCCACATGATTTTCTTTCCTTTCCCTTTCCTAAGCGTTTCAAAGGTGGAGGGAGTTGCTTTTGAAGAAGAGAGCTCCCCATCAGATCAGATAACCAAGCAGAAACTAGATGGTCATTGGGTGGAAATTCAGGTATAACATGAGCCTTCAGTGTCTCATGCAAACCTGACTGGCTTCTTCGCTGTTCTGTGAGTAGCCGAGACACCCCATGGTACCCACTTTCTTACCTGTAAAATGAGGAGTGAGGCCAGAGCGTGACCCAGACCTCCCTTTGCTTTATAGCCCAGTGTTCAAACCCCATTTTCTAAACCTGATTCTAACTTCACAATGCCTAACTTCATAGATTCAGGACATTTCCTATTTTCTGAGCATTTTCATATCCATGATCTCATTACCTCTTCCCCATTCCTCTGTGAAGAAAATAGAACAGGTATGATCATAGAGGCAGGGAAGTTCAAGGGAATTTCCCAGGGGTTATGAAAAAGTTAGTGGCGGAGCCAGCACAGAGGCCAGGGCTCAGGTCTGCCAGTCCAGCCCACTGTCCTCTGTTGCCGATGGCACGTTTGTGGGCATTTCCACCTGGGGCAGATGATGCCACGGAGAGGGGCTCTCAGTTAGCAGTACCATGCAGTGTGAAATGTGGCAGAAATAGTACATAAGTAAATTAAACATAGTTTCCAGAAATTAAAAAAAAAAAGTCTGGCTGTCAGTTGTTGTCAAATTTGGGCTTTGCTGCTGGGTAAACTCTGAGACCCAAACCTGCTAACTGTGTCTGACATGAAACATGGGTTATGTAAAAATGATTTGTACCAGTGGATTTGGGCGGGGTATAAGTTGAATAATAAAAATGTCTAATAAATCTGAACTGGCCTTCCTTAAAACTCATAGTGGAGGAGGTTGAGAAGGGAGGGGCTGGCCACCCCGTCTGTCTGGTACTGCATCCATGCTGAAACCTCAACAGGCATCATGTTCCCTGGAAACTGAAACATCAAATGTCAAATAAGATCTCGCTGCCCTAATTCTTTATTCAGGCCCCTGGGGAATAATGTATCCAATGTGACAATCCAGTAAGCTCCAACATCATCTCCACATGCTACTGGAAAGCCCCTTCCACTGCCTCCTTAAAATCGTGGTGTCTGCTTCTTTCAATCAATGCAACCGAAGCAGTGAATGCAAATTGGATGCAAATTGGACAAGTCCAGCCTATACAATGGATGACAAGTTTTTCCATGGGAAACTTTCCACGCTGGCCTAGACTTGGTCTCCAAGTGAACCACGATGATGACAACTCGCAGCAGCTGTGATTTCTTTCCAGGGCTCGGATGTCCTTTTATCCTTTCACCAGCTCTTGGTGAAGTGGGAGGAGAGAACAGTCTCCCCCCTCCACTTAGGAGCTGTAACTTGCAGTCTAAAATTCATTCACCTGTGTGATGCTTAAGGGATGGAGAGTCAACTGTTGAAGTAGGAGAGACTGGTAATGGAGGGATGAGTCTGAGGGTTTATTAGGCAGGTGATGCACTTTGCCTTTTGGATAGGCCAGAGGTGTTTTGGAACAGGTGGGGCTCTGGGCCAAGCTGGAATTCGGAGCAGCCTCCTTGGTGCTAGGGGTGAAGCCACACAGATGGGAGGCCACTGAGTCCCAGACATAATGCACTGTGAAATCCTGGTCCTCTCTCAGAAATCCTGACCTCAGCATTTGTGTTGTGTCTGCTCCCCTTAGATGCTGCAGAAACAGGGTGGGGTTGTAGCAAGGGGTGTGCTGCTAAGAGAGGGATGATCTGGCTTGGTGGGACTGTCCCCCGGCCTGAGCAATGCCCAGGAATGGCCACTTCCATTCTGCTCCCCGAACCTCTGGCTTCTCTCCCTCCTCTGAGCCCTGCCAGGATTGGCTGGTCTTCTCTGGAATCCTGACATTGGCAAAGTCATAGTTGTAGCTCCCCTTACAGATGGTCTTTCCATGCTTGCCTGCCCACGGCCAGGTTCTCAGCCTGCAGAGGGCACATGGGCTGTTGTTGGAGAGATCCAGGGCTAGAAAATTCCTTCCTTTCTTCTTTCTCCATTGGCTCTGGTTCTAAATTTGAAGCTATATGAGAAAGAAAAATCCAGCCTCTTCTCTGGTCATCTCCTTAGATACTTAAAGATAGATGCCCCAGCTTACCTGAGTCTCATCTTCTCACGGCATGGTTTCCAGACCCCTTGCCTCATCCTGGGTGTGAGTCAGTCAGTCTTTGCTGTGTTCACAACTGTGGCACACCCACTGTGGCAATCCCAAGTATGCACTGAACGAGGCTTCAGGAGGTCAGAGCCCTGAGAGAAGCACACTGGTTCCAGTGTATTATGCCCCCGCATAGAGAGTCCTGCCATGCCAGCCTTCCTCAGGAGGAGGAGGAGGCAAAGGTTCTCAGGGTGGAGCCCTAAGGGGAGAACATGCATGAGGACCACAGATTGGACAGGACACAAGGGCAGAGCCCTCCTTTCATGTCAGTCATAGAGGCTCTGTCTCTCCAGTTTGAGTAGCTTGAATCCTTCCCCAAATCAGTGCAGGGCTCAGGAAGGCACAGAGTCCATCGACCTCCCCTCAGCTACTCTTTCAATCAGGATATTTTAAATGGTGGGCACAGCTGTGATGACCTCACCACAGTGGTGTGAGGCTGACTCACTCAGTGTCCTTAGGCAGACTGAGCTCATCGAGAGCATGGCCGGATGATGCTGGCTGAAGGAGACTCAAATCTTTTGCTGTCATAATTGCTATAGCTTCTTAAATGGTTTTTTGGAAGCAATTCTAATCATATAGAAAAGTGCCTTTCTTTTTCCTGAATGATTTCAGAGTTTGTTGCTGACATAATGCCTATCACCTGTGAACACTTTGTGTATCTTACAAACAAGGACATGCTCTTACATGCCCATAAACAATCACCAAAAGCAGGAAATAAATGGATACATCACTAAGATCCTCAGAACTTGGTCAAGTTTTTCCACCTGCCCCAGTGATGATCTTTGTAGCCAAAGCATCCAGTCTAGGCTCACACACACTGCATTTCACTGTGGTGTCCCTACCATCTCCTTGAATCTGGAGCAGACCCCCAGTCTTACTCTTTATTCTCAAGACCTTGACACTTTCGAAGACTCCAGGCCAACTGTTTTGATTAATGCTCCTCACATTCAGTTCGTCTGGTGTTTTCTCATGACTAAATTCAGACCATGCATCTTTGGCAGGAGTTTCATGAAGTCATGCTGTGAATGTGTATTCGGAAAGCACAACTGGCACTTTGTTAATGTGCCCGAGAGTGGGAGAATCTTTAAGACGCATTGCATCTTAGCAGGGGGCACATGATTCTGACCTGCCTCAGTCCTGTTGATAGTAACTTCTTTTTTTTTTTTTTTTTTCACAGTCAAGGAAAAGCTTTATTGCCATGCACTTTGTAAACCAGAAAGACTCAGCCTTTGGCTACAAATGGAAAGTAGGCTCCAAAAGGGAAGGTTTAGGTTCAGGATTAAACAGCCAAAAACAGCAAGTCCTATGCCCTTTATTGAGATTGAGAATCATTAGATTCAGGTCCCAAACTGCAAGCTTCAGGAGCAGAGAGACAAGCAGGATACAACTATTTCTGGTAGCAGTTTCAGGATGTGGCAGCAGCTGAAAAGGATGGCAGAATGTGTCGCAGGTGTCATTTTGTGAAATTTGCTAAATTTTGTGCAAGCTTGTCCCCCTCAGGCTATGCTGACTGGTTTTGTTACTCATGGTCATTTGGCCTAATTAAAATTTTTCTTTCTCTCCCATCTTTCCTATTAGCTGTTGCTAAGTACTGTTGATAGTAACTTCTATCTCTTGCTTAAGGTGTCTCTGCCACCCTCCTCTGACGCAAAAGACTCTCTTCTCCTTTGTAATAGCTGTGTGTGTGGTGTTTATATATGTAAATATATATATATATATTGATAAATATATATATATATATTTAAATATTTTATTTATTCTTGCAAGAGAAAGAGAGAGAGAGAGAGAGCAAGTGAGCCAGCTGGGAGGAAGAGCAGCTGGAGAAGCAGACTCCCCACTGATCAGGAAACCCAATGTGGGACTTACTTCCAGGACCCTGGGATCATGACCTGAGCCAAAGGCAGACACCCAACTGACTGAGCCACCCAAGTGCCCTCCCTTCTCTTTATGCTTGCAGCTTCCTTCTTTTGCAGTGGGAAGTCTGGCTTCTGTTGTCTTGATGCATTTTCTTACTTGATCCGTTTCTGCATGTGATCAGTTTTCCATTGTTGCCAGCACCCTTTCCTGACATAGATGCCTTCCTCATCCATCCTAGACTCTGCCATGCTGCCCACCCAGCCCCAGGCCTGGTTCGAAGCCCTTCCCAATGCTCTCAGGTTCCCACACCCCAAGTCACCTGTCCGCTGTGGCCTAGTCTGTGAGAAATCTCTCCCAGTGCTCAGGCTCCAGACCCTGAGCTGAGCTGCCCCTCAGTGGGGACCCATCTCTTCCCACTTGGGGTCCAGCACCCTGTTCTGGGCCTCCGCATCTCCCCTCTGCCCTGGCACAGGTGCTTACTTGGCTCCCTGCGCCCATGGGTATGTGGACTGAATAGTTCAAGAAGAGAAAGAGCAGGAGGAAAAAGAAGAGAGAATGCATCTTGGGCTCTTAGCTCTATTACCAGGGCATCCTTCTTGCTCTGCGCAATGGAGGAGGTCAGGATTGCTGCCTGGCAAGTGCTGGGGTTTGCAAAGGCCTGTTAGCAGGGCAACCTGGACATTGGCACATTAAGGTAAAGTGCATTGGAGACTGAGGCCACCTTTGGGTAATATGTAGATCATCCCATTCTGAGGCACATTAATGAAGTGCTAATTGCGCTTTCTGAATGCAATTTGGTGCCAGTTGCAAGAATAACTCTGGCACCTGCTTGGACTTTAGACTTGCAGATTAACTCAAATGGAAAGAGTGGCAAAACAGGGAACAATTTGTTCTCTAATAAGCCACTTGGAAGCCAACTCATTTCTACAGTTGGTGTCAGAAAAGTGCAGCTCGGTGTTTGGAATAGGAGGCTGTTTATCCGATACACAAGGTTCTGTGTCTTTTCTGCCACGACTTCCTGAACAATTCATTTCACTTTGCATCCACTGGCCTCAATTTACCTTCCCTCTATTGGGGATAAGAGTAATTTTATTCTGATAGGGCAGAATGGGCCCCCAAAGCCCAGTTTTCTGCTTCTGTTACTTGTATTTATGTGGGCAGCACTTGTAAATCTGAACAGAAGGCAGAAGAGCAGGAAAAGATGTGTACACTTATGACTAATTCTCTTAGGATGGGATTCTCCGAGTGGGGCTCCTGAACCAGCAGGACTTGCAGTCCCCTGGGAGCTGAATGGAAATCGAAATACAGACCCGTCCACCCAGACCTCCTGATTTAGCCTAGTGGTGCCTGGTGACACCAAACTTCCAGGTAATTCTGATGCATACTGAAGTTCTAGACATGCTGGTTTTCTGGGAAATGTGTGGCTCAGTTCCCCAGATCAGGGTTTATTGAGTATTTCTATGAAGTTACTCAGCAAATGGTTCCCAAGTGCCTGCTGTGTGCTGGGCAGTGTTCTAGGGCCTGCCAGTTGAATTATGAACAAGACAGCCATGGCTCCTGCCCTCACAGGGCACAGTGTCTCATGAGGGATGCACTGAAGATGCAGGAAGGTGGGGTGCCAGGACTGGAGATGTAGGGGCTTGGAGAATCGTGGAGGGTTCCTGGTTTAGATGAGGACGTCGGGAAGGTGACTGTGAGCACATGACATTTATGCAGCAGCTGTGCTCTCCAGGAAGCCATGACAGTTGGCTGGAGGGAGGTCCCAGGTAGGGTAGTTTGTGACTCCCCCCCTTCTTGCCAGGGCAACTGGGGGAGCACAGGCACGAAGCCTGAGATGCAGGAACGTACATATGCGTTCTTCCTTCCTTCTTCTTCCTTTCATTGCCTTTGCCCAGAGATGGATCTGAGGGAAGGGCTGTGCCACTCTGTTTATCATCCAGCTGGGGTGGGGGGATGGCATCATCATTTTCCAGGGGCCAGATATGTGCGATATTAAAAGAGAAATCGTGTGATTTGCTGACAGCAGTTAATGGATAATTCAAGGGGCCTTATTATTCTTATACATCATGCTTGGCATGTGATAGGCAGCAGAATTTCCAGGACAGAGGGGAGGCTCAAATGCCTTCAATTTGGATTTTCTCTTCCTTTCGGAGATAATAACTGGCAGCCAAGCCCCTGCTTGGATGGGTGGCCCCCGAGGTTTCAACAGGGTGGCCTGGTGCAGAGGTGGGTATTAGGGATATAGTGGAGAGCTTCTCTGAAGGTCAGGACTGGCCCACTGCTCTGTTGATGGTTGAACAGAGCTGATCAGCGTGAGGTTTCTGACTGGAAGCAGCCAGAAGTAGCACTCTCAAACCTGCTGACCGCTGACCCCACATGGACAGGGGAGGTGTGTGCTTATATGCCTGGACTTGGGCCAGAGGCTCTACTTGAGTTTTGAGATGAGAGCAGATCTTCATTACTGAGCAACATTTTTCATCATGTGTGTCTGTAGGGTTCCTCTTACCCACCTGGGCAGGCATTCTTACCTTTTCTTCTCCCCTGGTGCCTGGCAGATGAAAGGACAGCTATGAAATAACTGAATGGATGAATGGATGGGGCAGAGAAATTGGGGAGTGCCCTGAGAGTCAAGGAATAGAGGTCTGTAGTGATGGACGGTCTACCTCGTGGAGAGGACACCTACTCAGGCGCTTACCCTGTGCTTGGTTGGCTTAATCTACCCCCTTCTACTAGGAGATGCAGGCAGTGGTTGCCCCAGCTGGTGGAAGGGGGATCTCAGTGGCAAAGTGGCATATGCCTAGCATTGTGCCTGGCACACATCAGGCATTCCAGATTGTTGTGTTAACGCATTCAATCATCTTTTCTAGAAAGAGATAATTATTCAGGGATAATTATTTGGAATGGATCAGTCTTCCTCAGTCACTCCCTGGTTGTGTGGATAGGGATGCTGGGCAAGGCAAACTGCAGGGTGGGGAGCCCCTTGCTCGCCTCCTGTCACCTCCGCAGGGAATGTCACAGGTAGTGTTATGGGGGAAGATGTCCCAGAAAGGGCCGAGGATATACATAACAACCCATTCTGGGTTGCCCCTGTGCTTTCCCAGCGTTTCTCACTTTGCACCTTATGGACCCTATTTCCACACCTTGGAAAACAAATATTGCCTTGTCTCTTTGTCTATATCTGTGCCTCTGCCCAGGACATTGCCAGCTAAACATCCTTGAGGCAGAGAGGGACTGGAACAATCACCTCTTTTTACCTTGTAACTGGAACGTTCTGAAGATGCCTGCCATTCCTCTTAGCTCTTGGTCATTCTCAAAGGGGCTAGGAAGGCCCATTTGTAAATCGGTGCGGGGGAGCTGGTCTGAGATGCAAAACATATATGTACACAGTGATTCACGATAGCTGAAGGTGGGAGCAACCAGAGTATCCAGCGATGGAGGGATGGATGAACTAAATGGAGTGCATACGTACAATGGAGTACCCTTAAGCCTTAAAAGGGACGGGGGTTCCGACACCTGCTACAGCATGGAAGAATGTTGGAGACATCGTACTAAGTGATGTGAGCCAGACACAGAAGGACAAACACTGCATGATTCTAGTTCCACAGACACCTCATGTTATCACATTCATCGAGACAGAAGGTCGGATGGTGGTTTCTGGGGGAGAAGAAGTGGGGGGTTAGTGTTCAATGGGGGCAGAGTTTGAGTTGTGGAAGATGAAAACGTGGAGATGGATGGAGGTGATGGTCCCACAGGGATGTGGGTGAACTTACTGTCACCGAGCTGTACACTTAAAGGTGGTGAGAGTGGTAAAGTTTATGTTATGTATGTTTTACCACAATTTAAAAAAGGCTGCAGAGGAGTGAATTGGTTTGCCATTTGGACCATCTGGACACAGCTGCTGGGGTGGAGTTTGGGCTCCAAGATAATTTTTAGGGATTAGCACCCCTGTGGAGGGAGGGGGAGGAATTAGGGTTGGGAAGAGAAACAAGTTGAACTGAATCTATGATGTGGGTTCCCAGAGGCCTGGGGACTCTCTAGTGAGAATTGCTTGTGGAGACAAACGACCCAGGCTTTGGTGTCTATGCCTTGCTTGGTCCCCTTAGCTGAGGCTGACGTTGGAGAAGTTTTCACCTGTGAGGGTGCTCTGCTGACCCTGGAAGAGGGGCCTGGGTGTCACTTTCCTATGTCTGCCACAGCTGAGAGGTAGGAGGCCAGAGTCATCTGCAGAACACTGAAGGCACAAACACCTCCGTTTACCAGGCTGGCGACATGCAGACTCAGGCAGGGTGGGGTGAGAGAGAGGGTTTAGAACCATCTTCTCCCAACTCCTGGTTGCTTCCGTGTCCAGCTTCCTGACTGGCCTGGTGCTCAGATCCCATATTTGTCTCAGTCTCCGACTGCAGGGTGCATCACTCCCACTGGACCTACATCATGGAATTCCATAAGTTAGCCAATGTGAACATACCTTGAATGAGTTAAAAGAAAAAGATACAATCACTTTCATGTTGAGTGGGAGTACTGATAATCATACGCATTACGTAGCAGTAATATGCATTCAGAAATAAGGGCATTTGGGCGCTAGTCCCACTGGTGGCTCACGAGGAGTCTTTGTGCAGATCATGATTTTTGTGTTTTTCTGCCTTATCCATCCATGTGCCCTGCATTTATGGGGCACCCATGAAGTACACAGCACTCTGTGGGACCCACTGAAGGTCATGCATGGTGTCAGCCCTGGAGGACGTTCACTCTCCTGGAGGAGCAGGCCAAGCTAATGACAGAACTGGGCAGCATCTGAGGGGAGCCCAGTGAGGGGGACCGACAGGTCTGAAGAAGACGAGGCTCTCCACTGGCCTCAGCACTTCCAAAAGCACTGCTCCCCCACAGTATGCTTAAAGGCCACAGATCATCTACTGAACAGATGTTTAATGAAAAAATCACAAGTTAGCCAGAAAGTTAACATCCATGTCTCTGGCCCATGTCACAAAGGTTTTCAAGCCCTTAAGCTCCATGCCAGCCCCTGCATCCACAAGGCCCGCACTCTGTCCTGTATACAGACTCGTTCCTATGTCACTTCAAGCTGTCACTGTCAGCAAATGGGACTTTCTGGTCCCTCTCAACAGAATAATGAAAAGGAAACTCTGTAATTCCTTGGGCCGAAAACAGCAGAACTGTCTCCCAGTTCTGAAGGCTGGAAGTCTAAAATCAAAGTATCAACAGCACCACACTCCCTCCAAAACCTGGAGTGAGGAATCCTTCCTTGCCTTTTCCTGGCTCCTGGTGGTGGCCATCCATCCTTGACTTTCCTTGGCTTGTAGGTGTGTCAATCCAAACTGTGTTTATCTTCACATGGCTTTGTCCTTGTGTCTCTGTGTCCTCCTTTGGCCACACCATCTTGTTAGGACACCAGTCTTATTGGACACGCTATGCCAGGATGCCTCCATCCTAGCAAATTACACCTGTGTTTGTTTGTTTGTTTGTTTCTTTCTTTCTTTCTTTTTAAAGATTTTTATTTATTTGACAGAGATCACAAGTAGGCAGAGAGGCAGGCAGAGAGAGGGAGAGGGAAGCAGGCTCCCTGAAGAGCAGAGAGCCCGATGCGGGGCTCAACCCCAGGACCCTGGGATCATGACCTGAGCCGAAGGCAGAGGCTTTAACCCACTGAGCCACCCAGGCGCCCCAACACCTGTCTTCCTAAACACAAGTGTAATTTGTAATTTTAGGCCTGTTTCTAAATAAGGTCACATTCTGAGGTACTGGTGGGTTGGGACTTCAGTATCCACCCCCCCCTTTTTTTTAATATAATTTTTTATTTTTTATAAACATATATTTTTATCCCCAGGGGTACAGGTCTGTGAATCACCAGGTTTACACACTTCACAGCACTCACCAAAACACATACCCTCCTCAATGTCCATAATACCACCCCCTTCTCCCAAACCCCCTCCCCCCAGCAACCCTCAGTTTGTTTTGTGAGATTAAGAGTCACTTATGGTTTGTCTCCCTCCCAATCCCATCTTCTTTCATTTATTCTTCTCGTACCCACTTAAGCCCCCATGTTGCATCACCACTTCCTCATATCAGGGAGATCATATGATAGTTGTCTTTCTCTGCTTGACTTATTTCTCTAAGCATGATATGCTCTAGTTCCATCCATGTTGTCGCAAATGGTAAGATTTCATTTCTTTTGATGGCTGCATAGTATTCCATTGTGTATATATACCACATCTTCTTGATCCATTCATCTGTTGATGGACATCTAGGTTCTTTCCATAGTTTGGCTATTACCACCCCCCTTTTTTTTGGAGAGAGGGACAGTTCAACCTATAATAGGAAGCCAGTAGATATATTAGCCTGGACACAGGCTAGAGAGGGGAGTCTCATGTGGGACTGTCTCTCCACGAGTGTGTGTGGACGGCATGTTAGGCCTCAGATTGGTGGAACACCAGTATGTGCTCACTTTGCCAAAGAGCTGCACTGTTTACATTTTATTCTCCAAGCTGGTTACTTAAGTAGAAGCATATGCCTTGATTATGATCTTAAGTGCATTTGGGTGTTCTTCCCTTACAGCCCAGGATGCTAAGTGCAGCAAATGCTTTACTGAGTCAACACAGTGATCATGGCTGAAGGCCATAATCATATACATTCCATCCTGGAGCAGCGAGGTTGAAATGGAAGGAGATTTAATGGGTTTGTTCCTCCTTCTAGCCTGCTGTGGGCATTGGCCAGTGGTCGGGTCTTCAGCAGCCTAAGAGCCTATCTATGCATGGGATGGTGTGTATGTACTACTGTGGTGTGAGTGTTAGCTTGTCTGCATTTTTCATTACCACGTCTCTCTAGTCGTTGTTGGCGTGTGTGGTGTGAGGAACACATAGAGAAAAAAGGAGGCATCTTTTGTTTTCAAATGATCTCCAAGACAATGGAATGTCAGAAGCCCTTTGGAGATCAGTGGGAATTCGGAGTCAAAGACAGATTCACTAATGATGGTGGCTGCGGGGAGCGGGGCTGGTAGGTTCCCTGGCCACATTCCTTGACCCCCATGGTAACATGAGCAAACCTCTTACCTCGCTGTGTCTCCTCTCTGAAAATGCCCTCTTTTTTCCTGCAAGGTGCCTTGGGTCAAGGGCACTTTCCAGAGTGGAACTTTCGGCTGCTTCATAAAGTTCTCCCCAGCCTCGTTGCTAGGCAATGATGGTGAGCACCAGCGGGGCTGTGGCCATGCTGGGTGGGTGGCTCACCATCCCATCTGCAAATGAAATTCTCTGACAGGCAGAAGCAGCCAAGCTGTTCACCTGAGATTGCAAGAAGTTAGATTGAAATACAAGGCATATCCAGTGCCTCAAGCCCTTCATAAATTTTGCTTTGATAGTAACTGGAAGAGAGACGGAGAGAGAGAGAAAGAGAAAAGGAGCCAGAGAGAGAAAGCTTGGCCATTTGGACCTACAGGGTCGATTTGCATGTGACCGGTGTGCCATTCCCTCCTCTGCCTCCATGCGTGCCTGCTGTCAGCTCCCTCTCTTGTCCTGCTGATGTTCCTCGTGTCTCTCTCCATATATCTCCCATAGCCCACCCTGGGGGGAGTGAGCTTTGGAGCATCTCATTGGCCTTTCCCATGGGTGTCTGAACAAGAAGAAATAGGGACGTAGCCACTGACTAGTTAACCGGACCACACAGGTCCCACTGTAGCCCTGTTCCCATGTATCCCTCTCCGAAGTAGTCCGCACCCCCAAAGGACCCCAGTGACAATGACCACAGCTGTATTCTCCAGTTTGCTGGGACCTGAGCTGGAATTCCCGGGGGCACCTGAGGCTGCCTCTGGACCCAGCAGGAGCCCCTGGGGAAACTGTACTCCCTCAGTTTACTGTAGCTCCTTTGGGGTTAGGGTGACAAAAGCGTGGCGGCAGAATCTGCAGTTTCCCAACTCAGATCTGTGAGGCAGAAGGAGCTTGCAGAGCTTGCCTTTCCTGAGAGTTGATTGTATGAGTAGTTTGCTCTGTCAGTCTCTCTCTCCTCTTCCTGTGTGCTCTCTTGGGGCCTGCCCTTTTAGCCTCAGGGTTGTCTGCTCTTTGTTTTTGTTTTGTTTTTAAATCCTTTTTTAGCCTTTTTCTCCCTATTCACTGAAAACTGTCTTTGAGTTCTCTGGTATTCCAGCTTCTGTCATTGGGTCGGGCTGACACAGCTGGACTCTGGGACCTAAGGCAGACACCTACTGAATGCCTCATTTAGACACTGCCCAGTGGTATGTGGAAACCAAGATGGTGGCCTTCAGGGAATCATGCACAGTTCCTACCCTCTGGGAGCTTTCAGTCAAACTAAATTTTGTATATCTAATGTGCTGTAAGATTAGGACCCTTATCAGACAGAACTACAGTATCTTGGATGTTGACGGGGAGTTAAACGTGGAATGAAACTGCTGAATGCCTGCTAGGATTGTTATAATAAAAAACCTGAAGATAACAAACGTTGGTGAGGATGTGGGGAAATTGGAATCCTTGTGCATTGCTGGTGGGAATATCAGATGGTTTGGTGCCTGAGAATAATGGTTTAGCAGTTCTTCAAAAAGTTAAACAGAGAACTACCATATGACCCAGCAATTCTGCTCCTAGGTGGTACCGCAGGGAATGGGAAACAGATATTTGTGTATCCATGTTTGGTGCAACGTTGTTCACAAGAGCCAAGAGGTAGAAGCAGCCCACTGTGCACTGACGGATGGAAAAGGAAAATGTGGTATGAGCATATAATGGAATATTATTCAGCCATAAAAAGGATTGGACATTTGATATATGCTCCAACGTGAGTGGACCTTGAAAAAATCATGCTCAGTGAAACAAGCCTGCACCGAATGATACATGCTGTATGATTCCACTTGTATGAAGCATCTAGAAGAGACAAATTTATAGAGAGAGTAGAATAGTGGTTACAGGAGATGGGGGTCATGGGAGTGGTATAGACTTCATGCTGGGGATGATGACAGACTTTTGCATTCAGATAGTGGAAAACACTGTGATTGTACTTCATGCTGCCACCTCATATGTGTACAAATAATTAAAATGATAAGAATCATGTTCCATATATCTTGCCACAAGAAAAGGAAGGGATGAAACAAAGTAGTAAATCTGGTGGGGATGGGTGAGGGGGCAGGTCTTAGTGTGATAGGGTGCAGGGGAGGGGAGAAGGAGGTGACTATCAGAATATCACTATGGAAGGGCATGGCCCTTGCCAGCTTAGAGGGCTAAGGGACACTAAGTTGAGAGATGAAGCCCGGAGCCTCGAGTGTGAATAGGGATGGGCACCACGTGCGGGGTTGGAAGACGGGGTGTGGTTGAGAAGGTTAGAAGACTGGGGGTGATTGGAAATTCAGAGTGCATCGATAACTACTCTTCTTTTGCAGACCACAAAACCAAGGAAAGTCTGGTCATCCTGTGGGGACTTAGATTTAGGCCAGATGATGTTCCTCCCAGCCCCCTCTCGATACTGGAGATAGTTTCAAGTGGACATCAAGGGAGGTGTTGATAGGGAAGCTGGAGGAGCCAGTGGATCACCAAGGAACTGCCTGGTGGGCGAGGGCTCAGTGTAACTAAAAGGCAGCCTGAGGCTTGAGGGGACCTTTGGGAGGGTCTCGACACGTTTCTGTCCTGCCTGTCTTGTTTCTATCTCCCACCACCTCCCAAGTCCAGTCCAGTCCATCACTCCCCACTACCCTCCCACGTTGGCTGAACCTTGGAGACCTGCTGCCTTGGGGTCTCCTGTCCTCTGGACCAGAGTGGGGAGAGAAATAGCCTGGGGCTGCTCACCGAACAGCTTGAATCCAGAATGACATACTCAATCCAGGTCTGAGGGAGTCTGGGAAGCTTTGTGGAGGACAGATGGTATTCTCAGAGCAACAGGTGGAAGACAGGACTTTTAGTGTCCATAATGGCACTGGAGTTGGAATCCTAGCTGGATTCTCTCTCTCTCTCTCTGGTGTCTGACCAGGATGCGTGTCTGCTTGCCTTTGTTGTCTCTCCTGCCCTCCCTTCGGCAAGCCCTGGGCAGTGCTATCCGAGGCAGGTGGCCGTGGATCAATTCCAGTCGTGTTCAAAGCAAACAGCCCTGTTTTCTCAGGTAAGCCAGATGAGCTTCCCTCCACCATTTGATCTTTATGCTGCTCATGCGTCTCGTGGTTACAAATAGCTCAACCTTCCCGTGTTGACTGCAGCACTGGGACATTACAGTAATGTGCCCATTCAAATCAAGTGGATGCAAAGATTGCTACAGCAGCTTTTTGCCATGGAACATTTAGCCTTCAATAATAGCATTTTGAGTCCCTCTGGAACCTTCCTCCACAGATGCACCTGGGATACTTCTCTCCCTCTCGCACCACAGCCCGGGGCACGATGAAGGGACAGAGTTCATCCTTGTTTTTGTTGATGAGAGAACTGAAATTCAAATAAAGGAGTGTCATGCAGAAAATAAGATATGTCATAATAAGATATGACAGTGATAATGCCAATAATGATAAAATAATAATTTGTGCGCACTTGCCACATGCTGCTTGCTGATGAGACTGTTTACCTGCGTCGAGGCAAGTATAATGGCTCCAGTGTATGGATGAGGTCAGTGAAGGTTCAGCGACTGGGTCAGGCACAAGGGACAGAAGGAATTCCACCTTGCAGCTAGTACTCGCTGAAGCCCACACCCTTGACCTGTGTGCCAGGTGAAGCCAACTCAGGACTGACCCCAGGAAAATTCTAAACTCAGAGAAGGCTGCCCTTTCCCCATGGCCCTACCCTAGGGCCCTTGAGCTGTCGCTAGGACCTTGACTTTGCTCCTTCCTGCCTTTCTTGAGCAGCATTCCCCTCACCTAGCCCTTCTAGATTTTCTGGAGCCTTCTTTGGACAATGTCCCCAATGCCCCCCCAGTGCTTGCCGGGAGACTGATGCCTAAGGGGATCACCTGATTTTCATTGACTGTGTTGCCTACACCCCCACTCCCACAAAAAGCATTTTAATTTATACAACCTGAAGAATGCTTTGCCTGGAGGTGGGAGTCTGGTGATATTGTCAGGAGCTAAGATGGATTCATCCATTGACATTTCAGCGTTGGAGTCCAGCCAGGAAAGAAGCACAGAGAAGGCCTCGGCTGTGTCCACACCTTCCCACCACGGCTGCCCGTTCTTGAGAAGGAAAACTAAGGAGGGTGACACAGTCACCATCAGTTACTGCTGCAACATACCTGTTACGTAACTGAATTTTCTAGGACATGGCTCTGAGTTGTGGGGCAGGGATTTTAAGGCCCAATTGGCAGGTGAGGAAACAGGCATAAAGATAAGTAGTAAGTAGATCAAATGTTTCCTACTCCTGTACTCCTCCTGCAGATACATGGTGTTTTGGCCCAGGCACAAAGTTGCCAAAGTGAATATTTTTTAACTTTTGGGCTGGTAAAGTGACAGTAAAATTTTTTACAGGTGTTGTGGCTCCTAGGGGGTCCTTATTGGGCCATTCACTCCATTGGCACAGCTCAGTCTCTGAACTGAGAGGAGCTTCTGGACATACATAGAGAGACAAAGGGGAGAGGGGGCGAGGCCTTTGACCTTTGCCTTAAATCCCAAATGAAAGGATTCTCCCCCAAAGAATTAAGGAAGCCCATATTCTTTCTCCTCCAAGATTCCCACACCCTCCCCATTTGAGTCCTCAAAAGAGAGACTCTGCTAAGACCCCTAGGAAAAGGGAGGGCTCTTGGTTCCATTTCTATTGGCCCTTTTCTGTAAGTCCTTTCTTTGGCAGGATGCAGGCCAGGTGCTCAGGTTTTCAAAGGACAGTCTCTGAATCCCAGCGGGGGCCCTGCAATTCTCCATGCTAACAGCAGAGGGCGCGCCTGGCTTTGGAGAAGAATCCTATCCCGCCACACCCCTTGGTCAGTCTGGCTTTTTAGGGTGTGTGTGTGTGTGTGTGTGTGTGTGTAAAGCCTGGGTGGAGGAGACAGGGGAGAGCAGTGGGGTGTGTGTGTGTGTGTGTGTGTGTGTGTAAAATCCTAGGCAAACTGAAAAGCCTGGCCACATCTATGTGTCCCTGTGTGTGTGTGTGTGTGTGTGTGTAAAATCCTAGGCAAACTGAAAAGCCTGGCCACATCTATGTGTCCCTGCTTCTTCCCTCTATGTGTCTCTGACATCTGCTCCATATCCTGTGAAACAGAGGAGTGGTAGGTTGCGGTGGAAAGAGGAGAGACAGCTGAGCTGAGCTTGTGGAGACACTGCTGGCAATGTAGGCGATTCGTCTCGAATAGTGTCTTTATCTGCAAGCAGGTCAAACTTACGGTCTTGCCCAGCATTGCTCTCATGGGAGTCTCATTAGGCCCAGCTCTGAATGGGATAAAGGATGGGAAGGATTTGCCAACAGAATGATGCTCTAGAAATACAAAGCATTGACTGGACCTATTTGTGTGACCTCGGGCATGTCATCGAGCCTCTGTGTGCTGAGTTCCTGCCCCACATGAGGAATCATATTAGAAGGTCATTTTTTCAACCCCTTGTAGGTCTAAAAGCTAGGATTCTGTACCTGCATCTCCTCATTTCTTTCTGTGGGTTATGCTGACGCAGGCACTCTGATGGCCACATGTCCGAGCTGGGGGCGTGTGTGGACCAAGGTTGCCCCTGTTAAGTCACACGAGAGGTCCAATGGCAGCAGGATTGATGTTCTTTTGTTTTAGCTCCCACTCCTTCCTTCCCACCAGAGAAAGAATCCCTACAAAGTCCTTAAATCCTGGGAAGCAGGTGGTTGACTGTTAGCCAAGGTTGGATGCTAGACTCATTTTACTCACTGGTGATACTCATGGGCCACACTCACTTTATCCAGATACTCTGATGTAGGCGGGGCTTTAGTTGGGACTTGGGAAGAGCTCATGAGATGGTTTTCTTCCATCCAGGGCAGAGATGTGGAAAAGGCTAGGGAAACCCAGGCTCTGGTTTTGGCTCGCTTTTACCTTTCCTGGTCATATAGGAGAACTCTCTAAGCAGCTCTGAGCCTCAGTTGGCTCACCCATAAAATGAAAGGCTGGAGACGGTTTCTTTGGCTCTCTTCATTCTCATGTCCATGCCGTGCAGACCCTCGTCAAGCATATCTAACATCTGGCTCTTTGGAGAAGGGAAAACAAAGGAGGAGGAGGCTGGGAGGGGAGACACCATTTAGGAGGGGGGCAGAGGAGCAAGAATGCACTGGAATTCCATTTGCACCTGCTTGGAAGTGGGGGGCTGACCTTTAAAGACTTGACCTTCCCATGCCCAGTCTTGAAGCTGTGGGGGGGGTGCTGAGGGAGGAGGTTCTTTAAAGAAAGTGTATCTTGGTGGCAATCTGAATGTCCTGTCTGTCCATGTATTTTACAGAATAGAACATCAGAAGACACTCAGTAACTGAAAATAGAGCACATCTAGCTTTAGAGGCCAAACTGTGTACGACGTACAAATATACACACAACAAAAAAATGCAAGCGCAGTGACACTCGCATTGTCAATAAACATTTATTCAGCCCCTGTACACACAGGAACGCACTCCTGAAGTCATCCTGGGCAGGAGCCAGTACACTGCTGTGAGCAAAAGATCACACAGGGCCCCAAGGCAAAGAACCGTTTACCTGAAGAAGCATCGCTTTCAAGATATTAATAAAACACTTAGGCAGATTTTAATTTTAAAAACTCTGGAGAAGGAGAGGTGGAGGGGCGAGGCAAAGGCGCTGATGGGAATGGGTAAAGGCAGGCCCAATCACAAAGCACTTAGCCCACACATCTGGGCTTCAGTGTAAGCACCATATTTCATGATACATTCAACCTGATTTTCCAACTCATTGAAAACATTCGCCAGCTGCTGCTGAGTGACTCTGTTTATTGTATACATGAGCTTGCTCTAACAGAGCCCCCTGGAAGAAAGTTCCCAGGGAGAGCTACAGATGAAAAGTGAGCTGGAATAGTCAGGGCTGGATGTTTTGGTTGGGGGAAGGGTGGTGGTGGGGAGAACACAGAGAACATACGCTGGAGTGTGAGGCAAGCCAAGTGGGAAGGTTGGGGTTCTGGAAACTTCTGTGGGCATATCCTGTACAGGAACTCTTTTAGTGGTCAGTGTGAACTTTCTTCTTGTACCACACAGTGCACAAGTATGCAGCATGTGAAATGACATAATTTATACCTTCTCTTAGGAAAGCCCCCAGGAGCTGGGTCCTTGGGCAGATACCCAACTGCCCGATCTGACATCTATGGAGAGTACATATCACCTTGCAAAGGTCCCTGTCTGTCTGAAGCACCACCTCTTTGGGTCTGCTGTGCTTTCCTCTTCTTTCTTCTCCCAGCCACCCTCATGCAGGGTCCCTGGTCATGCAGACTTCTCCTCCTGTTCTTTCCTTATCCCCCTCTGCCTCTGATGAAGGTTCCTAGAAGAAGAGGACACTCTCCTATGGGCACATGCGTATGAATGGACAGGTGGCTCTGGCATGTTGGAAGGTTAGATAGCACCCTTCAGAGGAACTGACAGTGAGCCATGGAGTTAGGACAGAAGGTAGGGAAGAATTTGCAGGAAGATAGAGGCAGTTCTGGACAAGGCAGGAGAGGACCTGGTCAGCCATGGGTCATGGACACTGACCCCCTCAGCCAGTCATTGTAGCCTGCTCATACTGTAGCCAACAATCAGCTCTCAGTCTGGGATGAAAGTTTAGCAAGCCCTCTAAATTGCCTAGAGACAGATGGGACCTGAGCCCTCCCACCCCACTATCAGAGACCCCTTCAACCTTGCTTTTAAATCCTAAGCCAGGCCCTGCTTTGCAAGTGCCCAGAGCAAGCCCTTCCTGTGAAGATGGGCGTCCTCTAGTCTCGCCAGGGAATCTGGCCCTTACATAGCTCTGTGAGGACCCACGCATCAGAATTCATCTGTATTAACCAGCTATATGGCTGTGGATCAGCCAGGTGGAGCGGAGGAGGCCTGGCTCCCCCACGGGGCATCAGCTGCCATCATATCCCGTTGGGAGTACCCAGAGCTCATTTCGTCCGTTGGTCTCTGGCGTGTCTCCATCAGATGGGAGGTGGGGATGATGGGTTCCTCTCACTGGCCTGGAGTGGGGAGGGGACGTGGCCCGCAGCCTGACAGTGAGTCAGAGAAGGCCAAGTTTAGACCTCTGCGTCCCTACTTCAAGGACCCCCCCAGGATGCTCAATTCCGGTGGCTCTGCTATCAATTATTGTTATTAACATCTACATAGTGCTTGCACATTCAGTTGGAATGTCCTCAAATATTCTAATAAATGTAGAGGACATTGTCTGTAGAATTGCAAAGATTTGACCCTCCAAACCATAGAGGACAGCTAACAGACAGCCCCTTTAGATGTTGACATAAAGGCCAAAGTCTGGAAGTGAAATTGAAGCTTGCTCAACCTGGCAATTAGTAGCAGAATCATTTTCCATAACATATACCTTCTAGAAATTCCCTGATCTCTGTGGTCTAGCATTTCCCTAGTTTTTACTTCTACTTCACTAGATAGCCTCCATGCCAATTTCCTTTGGGGAAAAAGATATCAAACATCCCCATGGTGCTGCACTCACCTCTGAAGGTCAGTTTGAGCATTGCTGATTGTCTAGACTCTGGGTTGGAGAGGAGACTGGCTGGGCTTAGCAAGACCCTTAACATGCCTGAACCTGACGCTAAAGAAAGAAAATCAAAAGATATGGAGAGATTTTTCTGCCCCCTCAAGGGGTAGCCTTTCAGAACCATAACCCACTGTGTCCTTGCTGAGAAGTTATTGTGCTCACAGTGCTGGGCAGTCAGCGGCGGGTTACATAGAGTAGTTAGACTTAAGTTAGATCTGAGGAAGAACTTGCAGTGATCAGTACTGATGGAGTAAAAACTGATCTGCACTTATAATTTACTTTTTTTAAACTTCACTTGAATGCTTGTAGTGTGAGGGAAGGAGGAATCCTTTTGGTGCATATTTTAAATAAAGGCTTAGGGATACTGAATATTTTATTATCTTGTTAACATTTTTAGCAGTCCATCGTCTGCTTTCCAGGATGGTACTGATGTATGATTTCTATGTAACATTGCCCCCCACTCCCCATACTTCCCAACACACATACTTGGAGCCTGGCAGGCCTGGGCAGGGGCAGTGGGAGGAGCTCAGTGACCTTAGTGACTGTCCTTGGGTGCAGGGACTGGGTTCTCTGAATCCTCCCTGAGCCCCTATCCCAGGCAGGTTGCCCAGTGCGAGTAAATTCTGAAGGGACTGACGTAATTTCTAGAGTCTGAAGGGTGATGGAAGCCCCAGCCAGAACTCCTGCAAATGGGTGATAAACAGTGTCTATTAGAGAAATAAATAACATCTCCCTAGGAGAGCAGACCCCCCTGAACCCCTCCCATCTCTCAAGGAGGAGGCTCCCTGGGCCTTATACTTTGGTGGCTCCTGAAAAGATGTCTCTCTTTCCATCTCCCTGTAGTTCTGATCATACAGCCAGACCCCTGCTGTCTCCTGATGGACCTCAGGGAAGAAAGAAGTAGGGAGCAATCTGGGCCAAGCCGGGGTGGGGGAAGGCTGACTGTCCTTGGAGTTGAACTTGGAAGGACTGCCAGGCCTGGGAGTCTCTCTTTTTTCTCTCTCTCTCCCTCTCTCTCTCTCTCTCTCACACACACACACACACACTCATTCCCCATCTTCTGTGACACCCAATTATTAGGGAAACTGAAGCTTAGAAAGGAAAAATAATTTGCCTGAGTTTGCCCAGCTAATAAGTGGACAAAGCCAGAACTGAAATCCATTTATATGGCTTTTTCAAATCAAGTTTTCTTTCCTTTCCTTTGGTGCTGTACCAGCAGTAAGAAGCATTAGAATCACTTGAGGATCTTGTTAAAATGCAGGCTCTGATTTCACGGGTCTAAGGTGTGCTCAGAGATTCTGTATTTCTGATAAGTTCCCAGGTAATGCCAATGTTGCTCTTGGTGGAACACATGTTAAGAAGCGAGGGTACAGAGCAAATGCCTCAAAAAGGGGCTGACCCTGGGAAGCAATGCCTGTAAATGGGAGGCTGAGATTATTCTGGAAAATAGGGAAGTGTAAATGCCAAGACTAGCTCAGGCCTTGGGGGAGGCAGAGAGGTCGGAGGTGGGAGGAAAGGGCAGGTGTGCAGTCTGCCCTCCCCCTTCCTGGACATGTCCTGCTCTGAACTTTGCACTGGCTGGGTTTCCTGACATGGGTACAAGTTGTGTTTGTCTCAGTGGACACCTGGAGTCAGGTGGGGTACAACATCTGTCTAGTTTCATTTCTGGTCCAAAAACTTGCTAGCTAGTTCATTCATTGTGTGACTCAGACCTTCTGGCCGATTGACTTTCCTAAAAATGGCTGCAACAGTATCTCCCATCCCAGGTGCCATTCTTACAAGGGAACTTTCCAGCTAGAGCTGGAGGCCTATATTCTTTCTCCATGCATCTCAGCTGATGTGTGATTACACCTGAAGTGATGCTATGTGACTCTCGAGGCCAGGTCATAAAAGGCAGCACATCTCCCACCTGGCCTCTTTTGAGACACTTGCTGTTGGAACCAGGCCACCATACTGTGAGGGGTCCCAAGCAGTTCCTGCAGAGGCTGCAGAGGCCGCGTGCAGGTAGGCGTTCTGGCCCTTGCATGTGAGGCCTGGTCAACAGCCAGGCGTGAGAATGAACAGGTCCCCAGTGACCCCAGCATCAGGTCACTGAGCCCCTCTGTTCTTAGACTCTTTCTGCCTGAGGCCTCAGATGTTCTTGCTGCACACTTGAATTCCTGACCAACAGAATCTGTGAACACGATGAAGTGGTGTTTTATTTTTATTTATTTATTTATTTAACACAAATGCATGCATGATGGTGTGGACATAGCCACAGTAACCAGAACAGGCCCCCAAGTCGGCTGCCTAAGGATTGGTGGGTGACAAGGCTCAGGGGACAGTGGGGAAGTGGCTCGGCCTAGATCTGTGCAGCATTCTACACTATAAAGCTGCTTTTCCACATTACGGACCTCTTAGCAATTCTCATTTTCTAGGTGAGAAAACCCCAATTGCAGATGGTCTTCATGCCAGGGCTCATGGAGATGATACACTTGCTCAAGGCCATGCAGAGACCAAGGCAGCTCTAGGAAGACCTCAAACCTGACTCCCAAACCAAAACTCTTTCCATGAAACCAGTACCTCCCAGTCAGCCTTTGACAAATAAAGTGTCACTGCATGGCACGGGGCCACGGCTGCCTAGAGACCTCCCCTCGGCGTGATTCATTTGAGTTTTATGCCTTTAGTACCCATCATGGGAAAAGGAAAATCTTGAATGTTGTTAATAAATGGAGTCAGAGGAAAGCACTAGAACAGGGCAGGTGTTATTTATCAAACACGTGGAATAAGCTAATCAAGAAAAATCAGTCCTGGGTGGGTGAGTGAAAGTGTGGTGCCCTTGCTCACTCGTGCTCCAGGATTGGAAGGTAACTAGAATAGTGAGCAGCTTGAAGCCTCTTTGGCGGCCAGTGTTTTTTCCATCTTCTCTGTATTTGCCATGAGGGAAGCAGTTCCCATGGGAGGGGGAGGGGGCAGTGGCAGTGGTCAGTGCTGTGGGACGGGTTTTATCTGGACTGCCCTCCCCGCAGGAACCCCTTTGTCACATTCCTGTCTGGATGGGATGGAAGTAGTTCCCTTCCCCTTGAGTCACACGGAAAGGGAGATTCTTCTCTTTTTGCATTGCATCTTTGGGGTTTTTGAGATGAGGCACTTTTGTTTTCCAAAAGCTCTTCTAGCTCAGACCTTCCAGACACGAGAGACAGCATTTTAGAGGATGTGATAGTTCCGTGGCTCATCTTGATGAGGCTGTCGTTCCCAATTATTTGACAAAACACTACACCGGGTGTTGCTGTGAAGGCATTTTGTGAATGTGGTCACTATGCAAACTTACCTGACTACATAGGTTACCCTCCATAATGTGGGCGGGCCTCATCCAATCAGTTGAAGATGTTAGGAATAAAAATAGGTTTCCCTGAGAAGATGAAATTCTGCCTCAAGATGGCAGCATCAAATTCTGCCCAAGTTTGCAGGCTGCTTTATAGCCTTTCTGCTTACTGGCCCCACAGTGACATGGGCCAGTTCCTTAAATGCACGCACACACACATCCGTTGGTTCTGTTTCTCTGGTGAACACTACCCCACACAGATGCTAACCTGAGTGCATCATGCTGTCCCAACATTATTTATTCTCTGTGATGGCAGTTTTTTTAAAATTTTTTATTTTTTATAAACATATATTTTTATCCCCAGGGGTACAGGTCTGTGAATCACCAGGTTTACATACTTCACAGCACTCACCAAAGCACATACCCTCCCCAATGTCCATAATACCACCTCCTTCTCCCAAACCCCCTCCCCCCAGCAACCCTGTTTGTTTTGTGAGATTAAGAGTCACTTATGGTTTGTCTCCCTCCCAATCCCATCTTGTTTAATTTATTCTTCTACCCACTTAAGCCCCCATGTTGTATCACCACTTCCTCATATCAGGGAGATCATATGATAGTTGTCTTTCTCCGCTTGACTTATTTCACTAAGCATGATACACTCTAGTTCCATCCATGTTGTCGCAAATGGCAAGATTTCATGTCTTTTGGTGGCTGCATAGTATTCCATTGTGTATATATACCACATCTTCTTGACCCATTCATCGGTTGATGGACATCTAGGTTCTTTCCATAGTTTGACTATTGTGGACATTGCTGCTATAAACATTCGGGTGCATGTGCCCCTTTGGATCACTACGTTTGTATCTTTAGGGTAAATACCCAATAGTGCAATTGCTGGGTCATAGGGCAGTTCTATTTTCAACATTTTGAGGAACCTCCATGCTGTTTTCCAGAGTGGCTGCACCAGCTTGCATTCCCACCAACAGTGTAGGAGGGTTCCCCTTTCTCCGCATCCTCGCCAGCATCTGTCATTTCCTGACTTGTTTATTTTAGCCATTCTGACTGGTGTGAGGTGATATCTCATTGTGGTTTTGATTTGTATTTCCCTGATGCCGAGTGATGTGGAGCACTTTTTCATGTGTCTGTTGGCCATGTGATGGCAGTTTTGATCCATGGGGTCAAGTGGGGGTGAAGACTGTGGTGGCGGAGTGGGTGGAAGGTGAGGGTGACACGCAAATGCACACACATGGTTTATGAGCCTTGTTGTGTGTGTGCTGCTCCCTGCAGTGACGAGGAGGGTTTGGTGTAGGAAAAGCACCTGGCAGAGGGTCAGGCAGTGTGGAGGGCTTGGTTCTGTGACTGATGATGGTTCTTCTGTAACATGGAGAGGTCGCCAAGAGGGATTAGGGTAATTTAATAAGGTTATGGACAAAAAAAGGCAAATCCCCTATGATATCACGTGTATGTGGAATCTTTATTTTAAAAAAGCCAATTTCATAGAAACGGAGAGTAGAATCATGGTTGCTGAGAGCTGGGGGGGAGGGTAGGAAATGGATGATCTAGGTCAAAGGGTAGAAACTTCCAGGTATAAGTAGAAGTTGTTCTGTGATCTAATGTAGAGCCTGGTGACTATAGTGAGTAGTGTGGTATTATACACCTGTAAAACTTGCTGAGGGTAGATCTTAAGCCTTTTTGTCTCTCTCTCTCATGCACACACACACACACGTTAACTATGTGAGGTAACCGATGTGTTAATTATCTTGATCTTGGTAATCACTCCGTAACATGTATGTAAATCAAATCATCCCATTGTACATTTTGAACATTTATAATTATGTTTGTCAGCTATTACTCAATAAAGTTAAAACATTTTTAAAAAGAAAAAGAAAGAAAACAGGTAATGGAAGTCAAAGAATTTTTGTAAAACAGTATGCACATATAATTTGGCAGCTCTTAATTTTTTTAAATCCCAGATGCAGCCCACAAATCATCTAAAGTAATTATTGTTGAAGAGAATATGTCCAAGGGTGTACATGGGCTTGGTTCTCCTTATTCTGAATGACAGCTCTGCAGAGTTCACACCAGAAGGGAAACAATAATGATTAAATACTTTAATTTTTAGAAGATATTTATTTATTTATTTGAGAGAGAGAGAGAGAAAGTGAGCAGGGGGAGGAGCAGGGGGAGAGGGACAAGCAGACTTCAGGCTGAGTATGGAGCCCCAAGTTGGGCTCATGACCAGAGATCATGACCTGAGTGGAAATCTAGAGTTGGACGCTAATTGACTGAGCTACCCAAGTGCCCCACAGTTAAATACTTTAAATGAGGTGTATCAGGATGCAAATATGAAGCTTCTGAACTTTTCATAGACAACACCAGAAAGGACACACCCAGCTGGAAGGAGCTTTGGTCAGGCTTTCAGGCGGGGGCAGTAAAAGGGAGGAGGAGCGGAGCTAGCTCCTTGGCTTTCCTGTCTCTGCTTGTTTCATTTACCTTACTTACTTTGACTTTTCAGAGGCAGTGATCCTGAAGATTTGGGGGCATGCTAGAACTCAGGAGAATGCCCTTGGACAATAACCTGTTCACACCTGTAGGCAGGGCTGAGGACTGTATTGAGAGGAAGAGGAAGGGTCCACATCATGAGCTGAAATGCTTGTAGGATGTTTCTGTGGGAAAACAGTGGTGTGCAGAGTGCCCTGGGCCTCAGCTCCCTTCGATGCAAGACTTTAAGACCATATGACATACCTGTCTGCTTTTTTAACTCCTTGCTTGCATGTCTCTTACACTGTGGTTGTAAGGCTATGACTTTTATGTGGTCAGAGGCCAATGTGATCTGTATCCCGGCACACGTTTAATGAATAAATAAATGAAGTGCTAAAATGCTTAGTCCACAGGCCATCATTTTCTGTGGTTGTATCCTTGTGTGCACTGTTCCAGGAGACCCATAGTAGAAGCAGAGAGGGAACGGAAATTGTCAGCAAGAAGTCTGCTTGTCCTTCTCCCTCTACTTCCCCATTCCCCTCCCCTCGGCTCATGCCCTCTTCCTCTCACTCTTGCTCTCTTTCAAATAAATAACTAAAAAAAATCTTTAAAAAAATTCCCAACTCAAACTACTTTTAATGATCTAAGAATATATTCCCTTGAGTGATCAAAAACTCCACACTTTGGGTTTTCCAGCAAGAGTTGATCCAGCAACTCAGCAATGTCACAAAGAACCCAGTGTCTCTCCATCCCTGGGCTCCATCTTGCATGGTGTCTGCCTTACCCTCCGTCCTGCTCCTGATCCAGGATGGCTGCAGTTATCCAGGCGTCAATACAGGAGATACATGGGACTTGACTTGCTTTTCTCAAATGTGGAACAAAAGTCTTGAACTTCAGTGAACAAACCAGTTCTGCTCAGACAACTGCCCAAACTAATCACTGTGGTCAAGGGGAAGGGATGTGGCCAGAGAGCTTACCTGATTCCAAGTCCAGTCCTCACCATTAGAGTCAAGAGTGCATCATGGCTCAAGGATGCATGATGGTAGTTGGCTTTGTTTTCAAAGTAGAAATAACAAACTAAAAATCTTCAGAGTTTGTAGCCATTAATTAATGTCTTCCTTAGGCGATCTGGGTATGCTGCTTTCACTAGATCAGTTATCTTTCCATCCCACATGGATTTTTAGTGTCCAGAAGAACTCAAACTCAATAATACCAATACATAGTTGTAAAAGGAAAGGAAATAATATGACAGAGACTGAAAGAAAAGAGGAACTTTGGGGCACATGGGTGGCTCAGTCGGTTAAGCGTCTGCCTTAGGCTCTCTGCTAAGTGCGGAGTCTCCTTCTCTATCTCCCTCTGCCACTCCCCCTGCTTGTGCACTCACTAGCTCTCTCTTTCAAATAAATGAATAAAATCTTAAGAAAGAAAAGGAAGGAAGGAAGGAAGGAAGAGAGGAAGGAAGGAAGGGGAACTTTTGGACAGGTTAGAATGAAACAACTGAGAAAATCTGTGGCATATTTTAGAAATAAGTCAGGGGATATTTATTATCAATCCCAGAATATGAATTGATTGTAACTACTGGTTATCAATACTGGATTTACACTGCCATTGGGACAGTCATCAGGGCTGTCTGTGTGGGACTAAGAGTGGAACACAACCACATGTGTGGATACTTGGTATAACAAACGTGTAATCACAATGGACTAAGGGAGGGCTAATAAATTTGTAGTGATTGGAAGAGAAGATATCCATACAATTCCTTACTTTATACAATATAAACATTAAAAATATCCCAGGAAGATTTTTAAAAATTCCAGAATATGCAAAACATCAACATTTTGAAGGAAATAAATGAGAGAAACCTGGCTGGCTCAGCTGATGGAATGTGTGACCCTGATCTCTGTGTTGTGGGTTCAAGCCCCAGCCTGGGTGTGAAGATAACTTAAAAATAAAATCTTAGGAGCATCTGGGTGGCTCAGTTGGTTAAGTGTCTGCCTTCAGCTCAGGTCATGATCCCAGAGTCCCGGGATAGAGTAGAGCATAGGCTCCTTGCTCAGCAGGAGCCTGCTTCTCCTTCTGCCTGCTGATTCCCCTGTTTGCACTCTCTTCTCCTCTCTCTCTCAAATAAATAAAATTGTTAAAAAAAATAAAATAAAATATATTAAAAAAGGAAAGAACAGAGACTAAATGATGTTCAAGTATGGAAGGAGTTCTTAAATAAAACACAGAAAAGCACAAATGGCACAATGAAAAATTAATGAACCCACTATATTAAAACAGGCTGTTGTTGCTTTTTACAATAAATGAACACAAATAGTGAAAAAAAACAAGCCCCAGACTGAGAAAATATTTGTAACATATATAACTAACAAAAGAATTAGTATCAAGAACATATAAAGAAGAAATAAAAATCAATAACCCAACAGAAAAATGGGCAATTCACAAAACAGGAAACCCAGTGGCCATTTAATATATGAAAATATTTTTAATCTTACTACTACTAAGAAAAACAAGATTAAAGCAATGAGATATAACTTCACATTTATCAAATTGACTAAATTTTTTTAAAGACTTTTTATTTATTTATTTGACAGAGAGAGATCACAAACAGGCAGAGAGGCAGGCAGAGAGAGAGGAGGAAGCAAGCTCCCTGCTGAGCCGAGAGCCCGACGCGGGGCTCGACCCCAGGACCCTGGGACCATGACCTGAGCCGAAGGCAGCGGCTCAACCCACTGACCCACCCAGGCGCCCCCAAATTGACTAAATTTTTTAAAGATTTTATTTATTTATTTTAGAGAGAGAGAGAGAATGAAAGTGAGGGAGGGAGAAAAAAACCTCAAGTGGACTCCACACTGAATGGACAGTGCAATGCAGGCTCTATCTTACAACCCTGAGATCATGACCTGAGCTGAAATCAAGAGTCAGATGCTCAACCAATTGAGCCACCCAGGCACCCTTAAATTAACTAATCTTTAAAGTCTGAAAATACCTATTGTTGACCAGATGTGATACAACAGGAATTCCCACTTAATGTTGATGGAACTGTAACAACCACTTTGGAACACAATTTAGTACTGTCTAGTAAAGTCAAAGATGTACCTTGTCCAACACCTAGCATTTCTGCCTCTGTGTATGTATCTTAGAGAAACTCTCTAACATGCATACATCCAAGTGAGACATAAAAAAATGTTAATTTCAGCATTCTTTTAAAAACAAAATAAGAGGAGCTCAGTTATATTTATGTTTTAATAGGATATATTTTGATATATTCATAAAATGTGACACTGTGCAGCAGCTAAAAACCAGACTAAATCTACCTACTTGTAGAAACATGGATAAATCTCAAAAACACAATGTTGGCAAAAAAAGAAAGGTACAAAGCCCTAGAGCAGCATGATGCATATAAAGTCCAAAAAATATGCAAAATGACATATTCATTATAGACACAATTTATGGTAATATATGCTTTAATGAATGGTGAAACATTCAGTTTGTATTTGTATAAAAAGTATAAAAACATGCACATAATAAAAGCAATGAAACAAAATAGTGGTTTTCTATGAAAAAAGGACAGACAAAAATGAAATCAGAGTTTTGTTAAATTTTTTCTTAAAAAAATCTAAAATGAATATGTCGTTAGAGGGTGGTGGAAAGAAAAAGAGAAAAGACGAAGGAGATAGAAGGGACAGAAAGCAGGAAGGAAAGTAAGAGGAGAAAACAGAGAGAAAGAGGAAGGCAGGAATAGAGGAGGGAAGAAAAAAGAATTCTCTAAAGAGTTTGAAACTCAAGACCAAATAAATGAGATTCTGCCTTTCAAGGTCAAGTCTATAAATTAAAATCCAGATTAAAGGAGAAATTTCCAGACTTTCTGAAACACATAATGAAGAAATGGGGGTAAGGTTTGATACAATAAAACTCATGAATTAGTTTTAATTAGAGGAAGGTCAATTTGAATTAAACAAATTCAGAAATTTTGAGTATATAAAGGCACACCATTCTAAAACATTCTGTGCTTACAGTTATGCAAATTGACCATAAGGAACACTTTACCTTTATGTATGCGGCAAATACAGATCTTGAAATATGGAGCAGTTTGGTCCCTCTCCTTTCTTAATTGTACCCAAGGGCAATTTTCCTTCCTTCCATCCAGAAACAAAAATTCGAAGGAGTCTATGAGCTAAATTCCGGATTTTTAAAAATCTGCATGTGTATACTTCTTGTGTGTGTGTGTGTGTGTGTGTGTGTGTGTGTGTGTGTGTTTATACTTCTTTTTAATATGCTGATCTGTAAAACATCTTTTTTTTTTTAAGATTTTGTTTATTTGACAGAGATCACAAGTAGGCAGAAAGGCAGGTAAAGAGAAAGAGGGAAGCAGGCTCCCTCCTGAGCAGAGAGCCTAACTCGGAACTTGATCCCAGGACCCTGAGATCATGACCTGAGCTGAAGGTAGAGGCTTAACCCACTGAGCAACCCAGGAGCCCTAAAACATTTTATTTTTTACCAAAATGAGCTCATAACCTACATATCTCCTTGAAAGCTAATTTTTCCAGTTCATATTCATCATCTTTATTTCAGAAACTGCTCCTCTCACCTAATACTAGAATTCAGATTCTCCTCAAGGACCTAAATATACCTTTTAAGATTGTTTTGCACAAATCACAGCCAATCCAAGCCTATACATTGCACCTATTTTATTCTTTATGTCTCTTTTCATTTAGGACAGATCCTTTATTGTAACAATCCTGAACTGTTATTTTATAGGATATACCACATTCTAAATTTGTCCAGCTTCTTCATGATGAATTTTTTTATTAATGTTTTATTTTTTATAAACATACAATATATTTTTATCCCCAGGGGTATAGGTCTGTGAATCACCAGGTTTACACGCTTCACAGCACTCACAATAGCACATACCCTCCCCAATGTCCATTTTAACTTGTTCCTTTACTTCATAAACTAAGAGCTACATCTAACGGCTCTATGGATTCAAGTTAAGCATATCTGGCTAGATAATGTATAAGTAATGTTACCAACGTCATTTTGCAACACCCAAGGAAACACAGAACCACTGGTTGGCCCACCATTAATGATACTAAGCTTCACCACTGAATTAGAGGGGTGACAGTTTGATTTCTCTATTTAGTAGTTAATGTTTTTCCCTTTGCAACTTGAAACTAATTTGTGTAGTGTTGCTTTGGCATTGTACAAGAGTTTCATTCACCATCAAACATTTACTTGATGGTTTTGACATCACTGGATAAGCCTGAATTCACAATTTCATTATATCACTGGTCTATAAAGCAAGGAATAAAACAAGCACAAAAAGCAAAAATCCCTGCTTTCATGGACATTACTATCTGGTAGGAGAGAGAGAGACAATAAACATAAAAAATTAGAAAAACACTGTATGAAGCATGTCATGTGGTGCAAAGCACTATGGAAATAAGGCTGGAAAGGGATGGGGAAATGAGGATGTGAGAGAGGACTGTGGGGTTGTTATATTCAATAGGATGGTCAGGGAAGTCATCACAAGGTATCTGTGACTCTTGTTCAGGGACAGTGGACACCTAGGAGAAAGAATCACTCCAGGCCAGTGCGAAGGCCCCAGGCTGGGAGTTTGCTGGTATGTTTAAGGGACAGGTAGGAGACCAAGGTGGTTGAAGGAGAGATAGAAAGACGAAAAAATAAAGAAGTGGCCAATGGGTACACAAGAGACTGTGCAGATCATGGAAGCCTTGTGGGCCAATGAAAGCGCTTTGGCTTTTACTCCAACATAGGCTGGAAGCAGAGGAACAACTTGACTATTTTATACATTATGGGAATTTCATGGGCTCCTGTGTTCAAAATAGCTATGGATAGACTTCTGGTCCCAGGATTGGCATGTAAATAAGTTATCACTCCTATCCTTAACATAAGAAAGAAGTGAAGCAAACTGAAAATCAATCATTTTCCTGGATTTGTCAGAGAACTGAGGTTACAAGGCAAAGGGCCACCCTGAAATGTGGAGACCTGACAGGAAAATACAGAGATCACAGCCAAGGTCTACTTGCCTGGAGCAGAAGCTCTAAAGCCATAAGCTGGTAAGAACACCTGAATGGTAATTTTGACAAATTGACAGAAACAGAATGTAGACTAGTATGGCTGTGAATAACTCTGGTGACTTATGGAGACTCTTAGACTTTCTTGACTTTACCCTCCAAGATCCCCCAGATTCTCACAAGAAAGAACCAAGAAAGATCCCCTCATGGCTCTGGGGATTTGAAATACTCCCCGAAGAGTCTCCATAACAAAGACCCACTCTCCAGTGAAAAAAACTTCACCAGAGCCTTGCCTCACCAAAGTCAGAAATTCATATCTGCACAGAAGACAGTATGGGAGAAGCAGGAGAGGAAATTAGGAAGTTCCTGTAATATCTGTGAGGCAAAGATGCAGAGTTGGCTTCTTCCCATGAAGAGTCTAGAAAAGACTGAGCCTGGAGGAAAGGGAGAAAGAAAGTCAAATAGTGAGTTTATTAAAAGGAGGACAGTTTGTAGTCACAGACAGGGAAAGGAGAAGGTAAGCCATTTCTCTCAAATTACAGAATGAAAGGGTCCCTCTCCGAGCCAGCCATACTGTCCACCATTCTACAGCCAATTTATTAGTCACCTATAGGCAAGCTAGGTAGAATAGGAAGAGAACCTGTGGAGAATTTATCCTTGTGCCAACCTTTCACCACAGTTTTTGCAAGCATCCCTTGTCCAGTGGGCTGTATGATTCTGGAAACAGACACTATCAACACTCTTCAAGATAGCTACATGGTCTCAAGGTCACAGGATCACCTGGAAATCACCCTTCTCTTTCCTTCAAGTCCCCATTAGACCATGAAAAATCTCTTGGCATATTTTTTTTCCATGGCTACACCTTATGTAGTTGTGGTCAATGTTTCAGACCACAAATATGCCAATCAGGATCATCCAAACAGTAATGGGTACTACCAGGCCCTGAGGTCTACTGATCTTTATCTACTGATCTTTACCCTGTAGTTCCTCAAGCATTTCCACGGAAGTACCTTAAAATACCGTAAAATTTATGTTTTAACCTTTTAACCTTAGGTGGTCTTCTTGGTTTTTGTTTTTGTCTTTGTTTTTGTATTCCAGCAGATCCAGCATCGGCGCTTGTTTCTTCTCAAAATATTCAACACTATTTGTCAGAGCACAGCCTAAATGACAGCACTCACATCACAGTATGTAGAATATTCTCTTTTATGAAAAGATCCTCCCAGACTAGGTATCTCTGGTTTCACTGCCATTTCTGTGGGAGCAGCTGGAGATTGATGTGGTGCCAAGCTCAAGGTCATCTCCAAATCACAGCAGATAAGACACATGAGGACTCCCACTTTTAGTAACTCCTGTGATGGCCTATTTCTATGTCTGCATTCTGAACTTCACAGATAACATGACTGAGATTTGGGAGGTCACTATGAATGGATGGGCGGACAGATGGATGGATATCAGAAAGTAGTGTTAAACACAGTTCTCAGGATGCTTCCTTCCAGGCAAAAGACAGCCTATTTTCCACTTCTTATATTTTTAGTAGTGAAATTTTGGAGGTATATGGGGCTAAGAGAAACATAAGGAAGATGACCTCATAAGAGATTGTTGATCCTCTTATCTGATGGTCTCTGTGACCTAACATACTCAGTTTAGAAAGAATCCAGGGTAAGCTGATGATCTGCCCTGATGGTGAATTTTCTCATCAGTAAATATGTAGACAAGTTATGATATCATTTCTCTAGCTTTAGAAGTAGATATCTGGCCACCCAGCTGATTCTAATATCTTACTAAATAAAAGAGAGAAATCAACTTCAACAGTTAAAAAAATAGAGAACAATTACTGAAATGCTTACCACATGTTGTGTATAAAATACTGAAAATGATACAGGTAGGGGATTATTTTTTTATAATCAAAAACTCCTTATACTTGATATCATAATCTACTGAACTTTATGTTTTGACTGTGACATCTTATTTCTAAAATAGATTAGGTAAATAATATGCAAAGCTAGAAATAAAAAGGAAATCGATAAACCCCAAGGTCCTATGGGAAGGAATCAGAACTTTCTCCACAAATGCGATGAGTTAACATCTATACATGTGTAGAAAACAACTATCCAAACATTACAAAGCCAAAAGTCACTTGTCCCATGCTGCGAGTGGCCAAAAGCCATACTATTTTATTTTAACACAATAAAGACTACACCAAACATCCCTGGAGTCTGGACTAGAGTACATAAGAACTGAACTATTTTGACAAAATACAAGCTGAGCAGTCATATTCTTTTCTGCAATTTTTCACATCACTCACCCCAATATAATGCAAAGTGCCTTTAGAATAATACAGATATCTCAGCTCCAAGTTGTATGGAAAGGATGTCCTAGTCGCATGACCTAGAACAAAAAGTCTCCTGAACAATGCGGTCTGCAACTTCCTCAACTGAAAAATTGAATCCTAGTGCATTTCTTGCAATGTTATTGTGAAAGTTATAAATAATATGGGCAAAATGTCTGATTTTGAATACCTACTGCTATTCTTAGGGTGTGATCTTTCATTTGGTAAATCTGAACAACCATACTTACATCTTTTTGGCTACATGTAACTCCATGTCCCTCCCACCCCCCACAACATACAAAATGAAAATTTCAGTAGTAATTTTCAGATTGCATTTACACATAGAAAGCTGGCTACTTCATATATATTTAATTGCAATCCAAGAGAAGTGTGCTCTTCATGATGGGGCAGAAACAGAGATGGGCCCTTCTGATCCTCTTTCCAAAAATGGCTCCCTGCTCAGCTATAAGGAGCATGGTTCACCAAGGCCCCCAGCGGTTAGTCCTTCAGGATCTGCATCAGCTTTCCAGTGAAGGTCACACCATTTGTGGGGTGGCCTCGGGCCAATGAGTGAGCCAGACAGTGGTAGCCAAAAACATGTTCCCGTCACAGCAGCCTCCAGTCAATGCCTGAACAAAAGCATAAATACAAGGGTTTGGCCACCCAACATGGCATCCCTCCAATGGGCAAGCTGTGCTCCTGAGCTCCCACTACGCAGGCAGATGCTTGGCCAGGTGGGCATGCCAGACTGACAGTTCCCCCTGCCTGGTCCTGCTCCCTCCCATTCCCATTCACAGGCTTACTCCCCAGTAAATATCTTGCACTTTTAACTGCCTTGCCATCTGCTTCCAAAGAAACCAAACTGTGACACATAGCAAATGCATAAGAGACCCATGTTACTAGATAATAGTAACAACCACCACCGCAACATATCCCAATAGAAGAATCAGTGACAATAGAGAAGTTCTTTGTTACTTTCTCTAAAACCAAACACCCCAGATAGGGGTCTACTCTGCACCTTTTTGTCCCCCAGCTTTACAGAGATATAATGGACATGTAACATTTGGAAGTTTAAGGTGCACAACCTACTGATTTGACATACTGACATAGGGCAAAATCTCCATCCTGTGATATAATTACCACTTCTCTTTTGTGGTGAGAACATTCAGGATCTACTCTTAGCAACTTTGAAGGATATAACACAGTATTGCTGACTGTAATCACTATGTGGTGCACTCCATCTTCAGATCTTATTCATGGTATAGCTGGAAGTTTGTATGCTTTGACTGACATCTCCCCAATTTCCCCTTCCCCAGACGCTGGCAACCAAAACTCTATTATAAATTAACAGTCCATACTTTCAGTCTTACCTCTGAGTGTTAAGCCAATGCTAGCATATGTGCATATTTTTCTCTCTTTGGTCCAGTATGAATTTGCTTGCTGCAACCTAGGCTGTCTTCTCCATGTATTTACTGTGAAGATGAAGAAAAAAGCACCTACAGTGTGATTTCAAAACATGTAAGCTGTGCTTTCACTATTGATCAAGATTCTCAACCTCTTTAGACGTCCCTCTGAAGTCTTGCTTTCCAAGCTATTCATCATTTTTATTGCTTTTCTCTGGATGTTATCCAAACTTTCCACCCTGCCACTGTCTTCTGATGAAGAGTTTCAAACTCAATACAGGTCTCTAGTAAGCAGCTGGCTGTATCACAGGGAGATAGAGAAGTTCAACAACCAGACCATCAAGGAAAGGGATTAACTATGAAAACCAGCCACACAAACTTTCTAGCTATGCTTATTTTTATTATTTGGTAACCACACAATTGGAATATTTTATTCATTTCTATCCCATCTCAGTCTACAGAGCATTTTGGATGGTCTTACTTAAAATGCACCAAGGGTCAGCAATATACAAGGAATGGCCCCAGCAGAAACACAAAACTTCATGTTTGCAATCAGTTCCATAATAAACTTTTAAGATTCTAATAATTTGAGAGAGAAAGAGAGAGAGAGCATGAGCAAGGGGAGGGGAAAGCAGAGGGAGAGGGAGAAGCAGAAGCAGACTCCTCACTGAGCAGGGAGCCCGATGCAGAACTCGATCCCAGGACCTTGAGATCATGACCTGAGCCAAAGGCAGATACTTAACCAACTGAACCCCCCAGGCACCACCCATAATAAACATTTTTAAAATTTACAGGAACGGTGCTTATACCTACACACATACCTAAAAGTGATGGTGAAGAACACAATGAAGGGCAACATTCTGCTAGGTTCCTCCTAATCCTTTAAAACAGGAGCTACCAGCTCTGCTTGCAGTCTGTGTTTTCTGTAAACTGGCTTTTTTGGCCTGCAGAATCTGACATGACCTGCTTTCCCAGCATATTCTCCAAAAATCCTTTTATCCACTCTAATTTCCAGTTAGACTGAACTATATGCCATTTCTCTCCAAACATTGCTGCTTTCCTTAGTCCTCTGCTGTATGTTCATTTCCTATGAGCTCAAGTGTATCCCCTCCCTATTCAAAATAGGTTAAGCCATCCAAAGCCCAGTTTGAAAATCTCCTTTGCCTGGAAGCTCTTTCTGATGCCATGGTCACACCTTCTCCCTTCTCTGAATTCCCAGAGCACTCTGTTGCACCATCCCTTTCTACACTATACTATCTGACATGTGTACATGTCCTACATCAAGTTTCTGTGGCCAGGAAGTGTCTTGTTTCTCTTTGTGCTTGTGACAGCTTTGCGCCAAATATCCACCCACAAAATCACTGAATTGGCCACAAATATATGCGAGGCACTGAAGTAGGTACTGGAAACCTAATCCAATAAAATTCCCTTAGTACCTACCCTTAAGGAAGGAACTTCATCTAAACAGAAGAACTACCAAACATGCAATGACCAAATTTCCACAGCAGGCAGAGGGCTCCTGTGCTGGGGTAGAAAACATGGGAAGGGCTCCTAACCTAGACTTCAGAATAAGGGAACTCTGATGAAGACTAATATGCAAGCATTCAGCCAAGATAAGAGGCTGGGTGGTGGTGATGGCCACAGGTAGAGAAATAGGTCATGAAAACACCAGGAGATAGACAGCTTCGAAGTATCGTGAAAGAGGTATGAGTATAGGTGAGGTAGCATCTAAACTCAGAGGTGAGGATGACAAGAAAGCAGAAGCCAGGTCATGGCAGCTCTTTTACATGTGAAGAGTTCAGACTTAGCCTAAGAACAATGGCAAGCCCCTGCAAGGTAACCATAATCTGTATTTTCAAACAATCCCTCTGGCTTTAGCGCACAGACTAGGTTGCAAGAGAGCAGGACAGGGAACTGAGAGGCCAATTAGTCTGCTTGCAGTAATTCAAGCAACTCTCAGTAAGTGCTATGATAAGAGGCTTATACCCATATCTTTAAATAACCATCATTTGCCAAATTCCAATTCCAATGTGTATGTACCAGCTCTCACCCTCTCTGTGAAGAAAATTTAAGTGAAACTGGCAGAAAATATAAAACTCCCCATATGATCAAGGGGCCTCTGACTGTCCTGTGCCAGCTTACCTTGTCCAACATCTGGATTTTTAATACACCTCTTAATACTTAAGCATTTTCACCATATTTATCATGGAGAAATTCACTGAGTTTCCAAGCACTGCTGTAATTCACAGTTCATATGCTCAATCAATCAATATTGCAAGCATTTTTATTGTTGTAACACAAACAATTACAATACTTAGTTGATAAGCAGTGAGGACAGACAGTGAATATGAATAAGAAAACGCACTTCTGAGGAATGACGCCACATTTTCATTACATTTCTTTGACCATGCACAAAATCAGCAGGCTCGTGTGCTTGTCTTTGTTTAAAGCTGAGTTGGAGATGAGAAACAGTCTAAATCCCACTATACTGGGAGTGTATCTTTTTGGTCAGGATATAGCATGGAACTCCCTGTGTAATATAAATCTGTTTCTGAATGGCAGAAAAGGGGAGATGGGGAAATATACCATGTGATATTTCCTTCATGGTCATAATATATATCTCCTCTACCATCACTACCAGGTCATTGAGAGGTTAAGTGCTCTCTTCACTGTAGATAACTTAAGGTTATAGTAAGGAACTGGGGGTTAACTTAATGGCTGCCATGACAACTAACTAATACCAAAAAAAAAAAAAAACATAAAAAAAGCATTTAGGAACAGGTAATCCTTTTTGATAAATGTCCTCTGTTATCTGACTCAAACTTAAATGATTTAACTCATTCAGTTTGTCCTGAACTATGTGCCAAGAAACTGCATTACTCATGTCAATGTCCTTCTTAACGAAGCTATTATCATTTAGTTCTGTTCAGCCTTAATAGATGACGTGAGTATTTGCCTGTACTTCTTTTAGAAACATCTAGACCACATTATTATGGCACTGTTCTATGAAAAAATATTTAGGCATGATTTGCCTTCCTATCTGTCTACATTCTGTAGATCATCTTGATGACATGAGTTACCATGACCAGAGCCTCCAGTTAGGCATGTCTCCCTCTCAGGCTCTGAACTCTCATGAAGAGGTAATAGTTTACCCTCTTTTCATAGGTTTTGTTCAGCTTAGTGACAGAGGAAAAAGCTATACATAGTTATAGACAAGATTAAATTGTAAACCCTAGCTACATGTCAGGGAAAATAACCTTGAATTCTTTGTTCCTCAGGAGAAGACTGAAGGATATGCCGTCCATCTACTCCTTTAGCTATTCAAAATCTTTACTGGATTAATCCTGATAAACAAATTATGTAATTGAATGGTGACATATTGCTTTCCTAGTTAAAGTGCTTTTTTTTCTGATGTGCTTTAGCAATCTCTCATCAGCATATGCTGAGGGACCAAAGGAACTATACGAAAGTGAGCCCTATAAAACTCGGACCACATTTCCTTTAAGGATGCCATCAAATACATTGTTTCTAATGTTACACAGTGACCTCTTTAAGGAGACCCATAGGATATATTTCTCATAGGTCTTAGTGCTGGAAAGAGCTGTGTTTCCCCCAGGCAGTTAAGTTCATTTTCCTTGTATTGGCATAGTGAATCAGGGACCTGGTAACATTCTGGCCTATGCTGGCTGTTAGAAAATTTACAGCCAAATTGGTAGTTCACAGATTCACATTAAATTGCTCTGTGCATTTTTTTTCTTATTACAAAAGGAAAACATAAATATTGAAGAAAAGTTGAAAACTCTGATTTAAAAAAAGAACGTAAAAATTATTTGTACTCTCACTGCTCCACGATGATCATTATTAATGATTTGTGACATTTCTTCAAGTTTCACTTCCATGCAAACATCCTTTATTCTTTTTTAACAAAAATGGAATCATTCCACATACAATTTTGTAACTTCTCTTTTCACTTAGCATATTATGAAGAACATTTACATATCATTAAATGTTCTTATTCAACATTTTCAAGGTCATATTGAGGATAAACATTCCATAGTAGTACCAGAACCTATGCAACCACTCCTTTGTAATTGAGTATTTATGCTCTTTCCGTGTTAATGTTATAAATACGCTCTGAAGGAATTCTTCATAACAGTATCTTTACAATAATCTTTTATTATTTGCTTATGGATGAATTTCTAAAAGTAAACATGATTGGGTAAAAATTATGCAATATTATAAGATTATTACTAGGAATTAAGAACTTGCTCTTCAGAAAGACTGCCAGTTTTTGATCCGACCAAATGTCTTATTAAATGACCTCCTGTCAGCTACAGATACTTGTCTGTATTGTCTGACATGCGTGCACATACCACGTACACCACACATTTGCAGAAACACAGATTATCTGTGTCTATTGCTGGGCTCATCTGAACGGATACCGTGGCTTCTGGGATTCTCGCCCACCTCCTACCACTCCCTCTGTGCTCCCCGCTTCTCCGACAGTCACCAGGTTAGCTCCTGGAGCGCTCCCGCCTCAAGCCAGGTAGTTCTGAGGCCCGCAGGCATTTCCCACCGCCCACCCCGCCCCCGCCCCCATCAGGCCACCTTGGCTGCTCACAGGCGACTCAGGAGCGGCCACCTGGCTACAAGCGGTTCCGCCGCGAAACACCCGGTGGGCACACAGCGCCCTTCTCTCCCCACTCCCATTCCCCTACCCATCTTTGTCCCCCACCCCACACCGAAGGGACAAAACGTTCATCGATAAGAGACCCCTCTGAAGAGGTAAAGTTAAACCAGGGTCACAGAGTGCGCTGGTGGTGCGCTGGTGGGTGCTTGAGACATGCCACGCAGCAGCCGCCCCCCGCCCCAACCCGGTGCTGCTGGAAACCTGCCCCAAGCACCGCAGGGTCCCATGACACTCTTACCCGAAGTGTGCCAGACTCCACTCTATTCTTTGTGTGTCAGTTTCAAAATTGGCCGTCTAATTCTCAAACACTGTGGGGACATAATTCTGGACAAACAAAATGGACAGAGAAAGGAAAGAGGGCAAGGAGGTTATCTAAAATCCACGTCACCACACAACACCCTCTGAAAATCGCTTCCTCACTCCCCAATTAAAACAAAACAAAACAAAACTAACAAACAAACAAACAAACAAAAAAACCCTCACACACGCCATACACGCCCTGGCTTTCTGAAACCCCAGACTCAGTTTTTAACTTTTATAGTCCAGTTTATACATTTTTTAAAATTTTTAAATTAGTGTTTTTATTTTCATTGGGTAAATACCCAGTAGCAGAATCACTGGATCATATGGTAACTCTATTTTTAATATCTTGAACTCCCATACTGCTTTCTACAGTGGCTGTACCAATCAACATTTTCCACAAGTGTTTAATGGTTCCTTTTGATCCACATATTTACACATTTTTATACTATGGATTGTACTTTTGTTGACCTAAAGAATTTTTGCCTAACCCAAGATCACAAAAATCTATGTTTTCTTCTAGAAATTCTATAGCTAAAATGTATCACATTTAGGTCCTTGATTCCTTTTGAGGTTAATTTCAGATTTGTCCACTGGACTGGTGCTCCTGAGGATTTACCGTAGATACTGCAGTGCCGGAAAGGTTCGTGTTCCTGCTTCCCTGGCAACTTTTGGCACACCTTGCACACCAGCGCACACCAAAGGCTGTTTCTCTGTGTTTCTGTCCCTTTCCTGGTGTGGTATACTACTGCCTTTGCTTATTAATTGGCTTGAGGTATGATTCAGAGAGAGCTTTTTAAAAATTAAAACCAAGGTGGAATCCATTTTATAATGTTAAACTTAGATTAGAATGATCTTTTTGAACTAGTGACCTTAAAAAGATATATAAAAAACTTGTTACTTTGTCAAGAGAAATTATCAAGCATTGCAGTTCTCACAATTGAAAATGAGATAAGTAAGGAAGTTTTCAAAAATGTTGTTGAATTTGTTCCATTAAAGCCAGGAAAGTAAAATTATAATGCATTCTGCGTTACAAACAAAATATTTAAGCACACGGTGAGTTTTAATACTTTTTGATGGCTCGATATTGAGATTTTTTTTTCAATATTTTTTCAACACTTAAATGTTCTAGAAAAAAAAGTTAACTATTCCGAATCCAGAAAAACATATCTAGAGTGGTACACATTTTTCTTTCTACCTTAGGCTCCAATAACCAGTACCTGCTGAACACTGGCACTTATTTAAAACTATAATAATGTTCATCATGGATTTATTTTGCATTAATTTTGGCTTTTAGAAGCTATTGTATTAAAATGTTACTTATTTTTAATTACTGAGTTTTTTGTGCCTCCTTAAATCTTGTGCAGCCCCCTCACTCTTCTTTTCCTAGACCCAGCCCTCCTCAAAATATATTCAAAGAGTATTTATAGAATACAATAAAAGCCCACAGAAGTTTGAAGTTCATAGAATCAGTCCAACTAATTGATTGTAGTTTGTAGAATCTAGTCCAACTAGATTTCATTTGCTTATTTATTCATTTTCTCTTCACATGAATCAATACATACAGTGGCAGCCAGTAGGGTTGAAGAGGCACCTGAAAGAGGTAGGGGTGGATATAACCATAGTGTGGGTGGGGCATTTACAAGTCCAGGCAGGGGTGATACATAAAGAGAAACTTTTTGAAGTTAAAATGAAAAAGGAGGGGCGCCTGGGTGGCTCAGTGGGTTAAGCCTCTGCTTTCGGCTCAGGTCATGATCCCAGGGTCCTGGGATCGAGCCCCACATCGGGCTCTCTGCTCAGCAGGGAGCCTGCTTCCTCCTCTCTCTCTGCCTCTCTGCCTACTTGTGATCTCTGTCTGTCAAGTAAATAAATAAAATCTTTAAAAAAAAAAAAAGAAAGAAAAAGGAAAGGAAAAAGGAAAAGGATTTCATAGTGGTTGTTAGAGTAGCAGTATCTTGGTGAACTTAGGGCCTTAAGAAATATCTAAAGTGGCCATGCAAAGTTTTCAGGTATTGATCAGTGATTTTCATGTTGAAACACTATGCTATGTGCTCTACTACACAAATTTTCTTTTTAGTGTTGTTCTTATTTAAAAAGAGTGCCTCAGTGGGCACCTGGGTAGCTCAGTCAGTTAAGTGCCCAACTCTTGATCTAAGCTCAGGTCTTCTTCTCAGGATTGTGAAATGGGGCCCTGAGTTGGGCTCTGTGCTCAGAATGGGGCCTCCTAAAAATCAAAGAGAGAAGCAAAAAAAGAACTAAAAAAAAAAATTAAAGTGTGTCTTAGAAAATAGCTGCTGTCATATCTTGTGGGGAAAATGTACTTTTCATGTACCAGACACTATTCACTTGTATACATGAATTCATTTAAACTTCCTTAACAATCCACTAGGGTAGGCACTGTTAGTATCTCATTTTACAGATGAGAAGGCTCTGGCATGGTGAGTTTAAGGAACTGGCTCAGGTTATACGGTAAGTCCAGAACCTAGATTTGGACCCTAGCAGTCTGACTTCTGATTCTGGCTTGTAACTGCCAAGCTGTGCTACTTTACACATACAGGAGTATCTGAATGCAACAAGATGGGATAGATCAAATAAGTGTGTATTCATTTTCCATTGATGCTCTAACAAATTATCAGGTTAATTTTAAAGAGAAAAGTCACAGACTATGGGTAGATATGGATCAGACATTCTGTATGTCTGTTTGTTAAGTCTATCCTTTCTGGGAGTATTCTCTGTGTGTGTGTGTAGAAATGAGTGGATATAGGCAACTGTGGGTAAGCCAAATGTTCAAAGTAAAAGTGTGGACCTATTCTAAGAAGAGGAAGGGCTGATAAGCCCCAGTGGTCATGCACGATGATGACCAGGAGAAGGTGTTTCCAAGAACATGTTGCAATGATGATGGATTTGCAAGGTGTCCAGGAAGAGAGCTGTGTGTGCAGACACACACTCTCTTGAGGAGTGGAGAGTCTGTTGACCTGCCAACCACCTGAGGTCCTCATGGGCACACTGGTCCTCATGAGCCAATATTAAACTGAGGCACACCAGACTCTGCCCAGGAATGGATGAACATGGAGACAAGAGACAAGGACACAGATTAAGGAGAGGTATGGGACAAAATAGCCCCATGAGCACAGGCACTTGAACCATAGCTATGAGAGAGCTTTAGCCCAGTGAGTGCTGGCTCTAGACCAAAAGTTAATTGATACGCTTTGGTGAGAGGAGAAGGAGAGGGAGGAGGGCACTTTAACTTCTCTTACTCAATCAAAAGCCACTAGTTCTTTAGTGTTATCAGGTAGTCTTAACAGTGGTGAGTTTCCACTAAGCCCCAGTATTCTAAATGGCACAGCAGTTACAAAATTGTATGCATTTTACTAACATGCATGCATGTATCTACCTCAGGATGACCTATAAGAATTTGCTGAGACTGGCTCTGTTTTTTGGTGGAACATCTCTTTGAAATACAGTGGTGGGGGAAAATATGGCTTGATGTCCAAATTTTAATTATTGCCTCAAACTTGTCAGCAGGAGATCTAAGTAATTTGTTTGTTTGTTTGTTTGTTTTTCCTCAGAAAAATTTGGAAGGGAGGGTCCTCTTGCCTAACTTCCAGTCCACTTTTCTTTTTAAAGATTTCTTCCTTCTTTCAGGTTAAGATCCCATTGAGAGCCTACATCTGATATTTAGGTGGGCTTTGCCAAGCCATCTCCATACTGAGACCTGATCACATTTACGGAATGATAGGTACTATGTTTCCATCCTCATGAGAGAGACTGTACTCATTGAAGTGGGCTGTAGCACAGAGTTTTTGCAGTTTACTGGTGTACTTCTGAGTAACCTTTGATTCCATCTCCTTGATGGTAACCAAAGATGCTGCTAGAGGACTGAAACTTTAAATGTGATTGTCAGCACAGGGAAAGAAACATGTTTTGAGTATTTGCACAATGTTTATGTCAAAATGTTTTGGGAGAAGTAGTTTCATTTTTAACTTCAGAGATTAGATCATTTATTTTATGCATGAGGAGATATTTACACCTAAGCTTCTGTGGGCATTTATGTTACTTTAATAGCAATCATTTTGACTCTTTTAAGAGTTTTAAAGAGGTTCATACTTAAAGTACTTTTATCTTAAAGATATCTATCTTTCCCATGACATTGTTTTGTTTCTGAAGGTCAGTTTTATTTTTCAAAAATTATATCTTTTTCATAAGTACATATTTTCATTTGTTATTTTGTTTTTTAGAATGTATTATTCCTTTCAGGAGTACAAGGTCTGTGATTCATCAGTCTTAAATAATTCACAGCACTCACCATGGCACATACCCTTTCCAATGTCCATCACTCAGTCACCCCATCCCTCCCATTGCCCTCCCTCCCAGCAACCCTCAGTTTGTTTCCTAAGATTAAGAGTCCCTTATGGTTTGTCTCCCTCTCTGGTTTAAAATTGTTTCCTTTTTCCCTCCCTTCCCCTATGATCCTCTGTCTTGTTTCTTAAATTACTCATATAAGTGAGATGATGATTTTCTTTTTCTGATTGACATATTTCATGTAGCATAATACCCTCAAGTTCCAAATACATTGCTGCAATGTTTTTTTTTGGGGGGGGCAGTTGATAGCTGCACAGTATTCAATTAGCATATATACCACATCATTATCCATTCATCTGTTGATGCTCATCTAGGCTCCATTGATACTTTGACTAGTGTGGACATTTCTGTTATGATCATTCGGTTCACATGCCCCTTGGGATCACTACATTTGTATATTTGAGGTAAAAACCAGTAGTGCATTGCTGGTTCACTATTTTCAACTGTTTGAGGAAATTCCACATTATTCTTCAGAGTGCTGTACCAGTTTACATTCCAGGCAACAGAGCCAGATGGTTCCCCTGGCTCCTCAATTTCACCAACATCTCTCAATTCATAACTTCCACCCTCCCCTCTGCTCTCCTCCCAGTTTCTCTCCAGCCACACTGGATGCCTTTTTCATCCCCTATGGCCAAACCAGCTTCTGGTACTGAGGCTCTGCAGCAGAGGTCCCTTCTTCCTGACAGAATGCACCCAGATTGTGGAGGAATAGCTCTTTTTTTTTTTTTTTTTTTTTCATTCTGTTTTCAGCGAGGCCTTTCAGGCCTTCCTATCCAATGACTTTGCAGCCTTCCTTTGGAGCACATTTTGTTTGTCACATGAAACACTTGCTCTTTTATTTTGCATGGCATTGTTTCCTGCGTTGATCCATCTCTAGACTGTGGGCTCTTAAAGGGGAGGAGCCATAGGTATCTCCAGTGCCATGCATGGGACCACCAAGGTAACTGGCCACAGGGGAGTGCTTTAGGGTAGAGTTAGTGAATGAATAATTGAGATGGTCTTGGAGCCCACCTTCCCTATTAAGCACCTAGACTGTGGGGACAAGTGCTACTCCAAGTTTCAAGCTGTTTCTGAACAGGGGGACAATCGCAATGGTCTCAGCCTGACTCTTCCTGCTCCAGTTCCTCCAGCAGTACTGCCTAGGTACTGAGGATGGGGTTTGCCCTGCACCCTGTTCTCCAGCTGTCCTGGGACAGCCCAGGCCCAGCAGAAAGTCCAGGAAAGATATGCTGTTTTCCTTTGTTTTGTTTTGTTTTGTTTTGGCAAGGGGATCCTCAAGTCACTGGCTTTCCAGAGTCACAGGAGCAAAGGAGTACAATTTCCAGGCTCCAAGGGAAGAGGAACAGACATCAGAAACCTCCCTTTCCTCCTTTTCTGTGCACTCTCTCAGTGTGCTCTTTACAGCATCCTCACCTCAGCCAGAAGAGTGCTTCTGCACCGACCCCTATATGTGCCTGGGACAACCCTCAAGGTCTCATGGAGACTAGTCTTGTCACTAGGCTCCAAACACAGTGTTTGGAGTGCTCTTGCAATTTCCCAGAGGACATAAACACATGAGGAACGGGTAGGATAAAAGGTCCTCAACATGACTAACCATCAGGAAAATGCAACCAAGAGCATAATGAGCTATCCCATCACATCAACTGAAAAAGCTATCCTAAGAAAGGCAAGAGGTAACAAAGGCCGGATATGGAGAAAAGGAAACCCTTAGACACCACTGGTGGGAATGCACATTGGGAAAGTCACTATGCAAAACAGTATGAAGATTCCTGGAAAAAGATAAAAATAGATCTACCATAGGATCTCACAGTTCCATGTCTGGGAACATACCCATAGAAAACCAGGGAATATGAAAACAAAGAACTCCAGGAACCCACCTCCATGTTCAAGAAGCATTATTTTCAAGATCCAAGACACCAAAAACATCAGTGCCCTTTAGTGATGACTGGATAAAGAAGTGTTTACCTATATATTGGGATAGGAATCAGCCATAAGGAAAGGAAATCCTGCTATGTGTGACAATAGTAATTTACTACTCAAGCATTATGCCAAGTGAGATGAGTGAAGCAGAGGAAAGTAAATACTATCTATATCCAGGTATAGAGATAGAGATAGATACTACATAGATAGATACTAGATACATGAATAGGTAGATATTTGTCCCTTCTATTCAGAATCAGAAACAAAGAAAAGGAGAAAAACTAACTAGAAAAAGACATCAGCTTAAAGGAACCAAAAGCAGAGGTTGGAGGATGGAGCAAGGATTGAGTGAATCGTGAAAAGGTACAAACTTCCAGTTTTTAGATAAATAAGTAATATTTATAACATGATGACTACACTTCATAATGCTCTATGGTGTATTTCACAGGTGTTAAGAGTTCTTGAGAGTTCTTAACTCCCTTAATTTGAGAGTTCTCATCACACAAAGAAACTTCCCTTTCTTTTTTCTTTCTTTTCTTTTTGTACCTCTGAGAGATGATGACAGTGAACTAAACTTATTCTGGTAATCATTTTAGGTCCTGTGAAAGTGAAATCATTATGTTGTATATCCGAAATGTACGCAGTTCTCTATATCAATTATATCAATAAAACTGGGGCCAGAAATATTTTACTATTCATAATGGACCTCAGGAAAGTTGACTTGGTAAACGAGTGACACGTAAACAAAACTGAAAACAGCAGAACATTAAGTCAGTAGATTATGATAGGCATAAAACCATCCAAGCCACCTGCATGAATAATGGATTCTAAGTTGAAAAAACAGTAAATTAAAACTCAAGTAGATGAAGTAAAATGTTCAATTTGGGTTGAGTTTCAAAAAATTTTCAAGGAAAATGTATCTTAATAAATTAACTCTAAAAATTACCTTCTCAAATAACATTTTCCTGTTTGGGACAATTCTGATTTTAAACCTTGAAGTAGGCACAGAAGGACAACATTTTGTTTGCTCCAAGTTATCTCAAGGAAAATGGCTGGAGTAAAATGCCTGACATAGAGCCTACCTGGAAGGATATAAATGGCAGATGAAATGGTCCTCTGTTCATTTCTCCATCTTTTCAGCCTTTCAGTGTAATTTATTTTTAGGTCATGCAGTCCATGACGTTCTAAATGTTTTAAATACATTATTATCTTTGTAAACCCCCCTGTAACCCATCTTCCCATTTCACTACATCTTGTAAAACTAAAACTCTCTAGCATGAGTGAGAATCTTCCCATGAGCACCACCTTCCAGCCCGTAACAAACACCATTCTACTTTCTGTCCTTAGGGATCTACTTTAGGTAGGTCCTAAGAGTGGAGTCAAATTTGGTATTTTTATGAATACTCATTTCACTTATCATATATCCTCAATGTTTGTCCATGTTGTGGTACATGTCAATGTTTTTTTCTTCTTTACAAAAGGAATACTATCCCAACACGTGTATATGCAACATCTGTTCTTCCCTGGACAGACACTTGGATTGCGTTCGTGGGTTAGCTTTTATGAATAATACTGCCATGAAAAGGTGTGTTCAGGTATGTCTTCAAGACTATGTTGCCCATTTGGATGTCTACTCCAGAAGTGGAATTACTAGAATAATTCTAATACTGATTTTTTTGAAGAACTGCTGTACTAGTTTCACAATGATGCTGTTAAACATTCCTATCACACACAATGAACAACATTCCATTGTCTCTCTTCTTTGCCAATACTTGATATTTTCTTTTCTTCTAAGTCTTTTTTTTTTCTTTTTCTGGGGCAAGTCTTCCTCAGGGATATGAAGTGATACCTTATTCCTTCTTATAATCTGTATTTCTTGAAAAATTAGTGAAGGGAAGTATCTTTTCAAATTTCTTTCCATGTGCATAGCTTTGAGGTTATGTCTCTTCCCCATGTGTACATTCACACATCACATTTAGTTTGTCTTTTGTTGTTGAGTTTCTGGGATCTCTAGATATTGCAGATATTGAGCCCCTGTATTTGTTTACAAATACATTCTCCCATCTTGAAGACTGTGCTTTCCCTTGATAATGTCTTTAAAGTCACAAAGATTTTAAGTATTCTGAATGTCCAGTGTGTGAATTTATTTTTCTTTTCCATCCTGTGCCTTGCAGGTTCTATCCATTAAATCACTGTCAAATCCTGTTTTGTGAAGCTGATGAAGATGATTATTGCTGAGCTCCAACTTCAGAGATGAAAGAGGTTTACGGGCCTATACTGGGATTCTAACTAATGCAATGGCATGGTGATAGGAATAGGTATGGTGGGCCAGCAGGAGACGTGTACTCAAAATGGTACCCTGCCCATTTTGGGTACCACCTATGTGGATGATGGGAGCAGTGAGATATATGACTGGACATGTCCCCAAGCTCAGCTCTTCTTCAAAGTGAGCCTTTTTTTGTACTCTGCTCCACTAATGTTTGAAGAGTATCTTAATCAAATGAGGGACATAGTCTTCCACGACAAAGGGTGATGAAAGTGGTGTGCTGACACCTGTCTCCAAAGAACTTCTAATCCCTCTATCATGGTGAGCCACTGTCTGGAGTCAATTGCCAAGAAGGTTAGAATGACTCAAGGACACTGAGATCAAACCCAAAGTGGGACCAATCTAAAATTGTCATGCTGAGCTGAATTCACATAGGAACTTTGTATACTTCTTGTGTTTTCCCAGCTCATGGTCACTTAGTTCTGCAGGTTCTTCTATGGGAGAGAGGGGAGAGCCCTATTTGCTGGTGAGCTGGAGAGCTATGGTACCTCCATGAGTGAGATGGAGACCCTGACTATAGTTACCCACAAGTGAACAAAAGGGATTGATGTCATGAATGATAAAAGCATCAGCTGCCAGTGTCCATGCCACCTGCCTGGAAAATGTGTAGTGAGGCCCTTATAGATGATGGAGGGTGCACACTCCTGTGTAGTAACTCCTGTGGCAAGTACGGATGTTACCTGCTTGAGGTGACTCAGCTTGGGGGAAAAAAAAAAGTGTTTGCTACCCTATCAAGAGTGTTGCAAATTGACTAGAAAGGCAAGAAGACAGGAACTGGTGAAAGTATGTTTGAAAATCTCTTTAGAGCTGAAATAAAAATGGCACTGTGCCCTGAGAATTGCATCATGTACAGGCTATCTCATTTCATTGCTTGAGGGAAGAAAAGAAATCATCCTGTGTTTTCCACATTGAAAAAAGGCTGCGAATGGATGGTAGCGCTCTAGGCAGTAATTCTCTTCTGCCGCCTAGAGCAGTATGATGTTCCATGAGGACTTGGTATTGCTGGGCCGAGAAAGAAGCATGGATGCAGACAGAGCCTGAGTGGCAGAGTTGCAGGGCCAGGTGAGGGCTGAGCAGCGGGACAGGGGACCGGTCCTGGGTCTTGGCACACACGCCCACCCTCCTGCCTGCAAATTCATCCAGTCCCAATCTGTTCTCAGAGGCAAGTAGAATTAGTCCCTCTTCCAGGAAGTCCTTCTTGATGCCTTTCCTGGATCCCTACTGACTGACTAGATGGGTCTTCCCCTCCTTTCTTAGCAACCTATCCCAGGAAATGTGAGAAGGAGGAGAGGGGTTGGAACCAAGGAATATTCTTCCCAGGGACATCTCTGATACCCACTGCCTCCCCTTCCCTATAGCAAGTTCCACATATGCTCACCTTATTCTTTTCGTGCTGGCTGATTTCATTCCCCTGAAAAGTAGACAACCAATGTGCCCCAGAAAGAGCCCCTGGTCAGTCCTAGCACCTTACACCTGGTCAGTCCTAGCACCTACACCCACCCTTCCTTAGGCTGTACATAGGCCAGGACACAGGAGGGACACTCAAGACACAGACAATGGGACTGGTATCACGGTCAGGCCCTGGGGTCAAGAGAAAGGTAGACATGGGGCAGATGAATTGGCTCCAGGTTGGCACCCTGCTGCACAACTCTCTCTAATGACAGACGTTTTTAAAGATAGAAAAGCAGTTTCTTAGGATCATGAAAGCAACTCAGCTGGGCCTCCCATAGCATATCTTGGCCACCTTGATCCAGTACTCCACCACCATGGCCCTGTCCCAGGCTGTCATGCTTGGGTTGCCAAGACACATGGTAATGACGCAGCTGGCCACTGCAACTGGGTGATGAGGGCCCATGCTGTGGGTGCCAGAGCTCATGCCCATACTTATTCCTCTTGGACCAAAAGGAGCCAAGGTATTGATGGGACAGCACCCTCTTGAACAGCTTGAACAGCTAAGAACAGAGGGAGGATGTTTACCCAAACACTGTTCACACATGCAAGATTCATGTCCTAGGTAGGGGTCACTGGAGAGCAGGAAGCTGTGAATGTGGCCTGAGACTGGTTGGAGAGCCTGGATTTCATTCCATTCTTTTTCACTGAGGGAACCCAATACAGGATAACCCAGGGGCAAATAGAGGCAAGGGAAGGATCATCCCAGCATATCACCCCAGCTCCAGGGGACAGTTCCAGGTGGTGCTCCCAAGGGGGCATCTTCTCCTCCAAATGTTCTTCCCTGTGGTCCCTCTCTCCTTTCAGATGCCCATTCTCACATGATTGCTGAAACCATCCGTTTGTCTGTCTACCCTGTCCTTAAGGACACATCAGATGCCTAATCCAGGCTGAGGGTGCTCAGGCTCCAAGGCAGATGGGTGGGCCACTCATGGACTTGGCTGCACACAGGGAGCTGTCATCCTCCACATGAGGGACCAGAGCCTGCCCCTTTATGTTCTATCACTTCTGGTGCATTTCATACATGTGGCAACTCTGCCTCAGTCCTTATCAGTGCACTTTACAGTGGCTAACTGAACATAAAAACAAAAACAACAAAACTCTCTTCAGTTTCATGAACTCACAATACACACAGACACATAGACACACAGACAGACACACACACACATACACACACACACACACACTAACCTGCTGATAGACTTTGTTCACAAAGTTGACATAAGTCAACTTATGAGCACACAGTGCTGTGCTCTTCTTCAATGCTACAAAGGCTGGGGTTGCTGAGTCTTTGGTCGCAGAAGATGGTGGAATGGTTTTTGTCCTGTACTGAGGGACCACTGCCATCCAGTTCCCATACCCTCTCTTGGTATGTGCCACCACCAACAGTCTGGAAGAAAGGCATACCACTTCTGAGTGGGCCTCTTTGGCACTCAAGAATAACACCTGGTGAAATGGATGACTTGATTTATTTTTAAAAACTCTGGTTCCCATCAACTTGAAGGCAAGCTAAACACCAGCACTGCTCAAAGCACAAGGGGCTCCAGGACCTGTACTTACCAATTCCCCAATTCACCTTCTCCAACTCATTTATTTTAACAGGACAGCACTATATTATTGCACGGAGGGAGGCTGTGAAATTTTCTCAACCAAAACCTTTAACTTATACCTACAAAATCATAGAACAGATTGTGTCAAAGAATTTATACTATGATCACCTTTGGTTTCTAAATTCAGCACTCATTCTGTAGTCACAGAGATCTGAAAGTTCAGTGGTTTTTTGCAGCCACAATATTGGAAAGCATTATTTGGTTCATGGACTAAGTAACATGTGATGGAGGAGTGTCAAAATCATTAAAGGGTATTTCATGAGAAGAATCTTGATCTGAGCTTTATATTCAGAATCTCAGATTGAACTTAACTGAAATATTTATAAAACTTTAAATATTTAGAAGGCTTTTAGAGCACAAAGAAATAAAATAATTCATGCTCATGTATACTGTAGATTTTTGCACTTATCTTCCCAAAGAATTAGTTTCTTCCAAATATAATACATGTATAATTTTGCTTCAGTTTTGTAAATTCCACTATTTTTCAAGTGTCAAAAATGTATAACTCAAATACCACTAAAATTCTACCCACTGTGCATATTTTTACAACAAATGATAAGAGTAATACAAAGTAGTAATTTCAGGAACTACCAAGGATTGTTTGAAAGCAAATATCCAATTACCAATCTCTAAGGAAAATTAATGGAAGATTCTAATATTTTCCTCTTCATGCCTTAGCTATTAAGTTTGTGTGGCTTATCAAAGGTAGTGTCATACTTTAAGATGAGCTGTCCTATAGAAATTATTTTATCCTATTTATGCATCAACTATTTTCCACAGAAAAATAAAATTTTACTCATTTTTAGTGATATACAAGTGTATATATAATAACTGATATGGAGATGTACATGTGCACCTACATATATATTCTTTTTTTTTTAAAGATTTTATTTATTTGTCAGAGAGAGAGAGGGAGAGAGAGCGAGCACAGGCAGACAGAGTGGAAGGCAGAGGCAGAGGGAGAAGCAGGCTCCCTGCTGAGCAAGGAGCCTGATGTGGGACTCGATCCCAGGACGCTGGGATCATGACCTGAGCCGAAGGCAGTCGCTTAACCAACTGAGCCACCCAGGCGTCCCTATTCTTTAATCTATAAAGTATGGAGGTTGGATTAAGTCTAATGTCTCTCATACAGCTTGATAACCTGTGACTCTTTGATCAATAACTTCCACTTTCCCACAGGTCAGAGAAACGGGGAAAAATGCACATATGAACATATGTAGCACGTTAAAAAATGATCACAAATCCTATGACTCCCCATTCCTTTCGATTCACATGGGCTCTGTGACTGTGTTAAACAGTGGAAGAGAGTGGAAGAAACCTGTGTCAGTTTCAGGCCCAAGTCCAAAAGGAACCCCTCTCTTGGAACATTTGCTATTGGAGCTCTGAGTGGATAGGAAAGAAGTCCAACAACCTTGTTACAAAGACTGCACGGAGGTGGAGGGCCAGCTGAGCCTCATCTCCCAACTGTACCCATCAAAGTAACAGGCATGTGCATAAAGTCATCCTGAATCCTCTAGACCAAGCAGCCGCCTGCTGAAGGCCACCACCCACTGACCTCAGTTAATGCCGTATTAAGCATAAAAATTGCCCCATGAGATCCTGCCCTAATTTCTGACCCCCAAAACAAATGTAATATGACAAAAGGGTTGTTTTAAGCCACCAAATTTTGAAGTCATTACATAACTAATTGGGTAACATGGCAAATACGTATCCAAAATAATGTAAATCAAGGAATATGTTTAAAGTCACCAATTTATCTTAAAAAGTTCTCTGAACACACAGAAAAACAGAAAGAGACCCATAAATACAGAGAACAAATTGATCGTTTCCAAAGAGGAGGCAGCAGGTGGACAGGCAAAATGAGTGAAGTACAGTGGGAGACAACAGGCTTCCAGTTACAAAATTAGTAAGTTGCAGGATGAAAGGCACAGCATAGGGAATACAGTTGGTGGTACAGTACGGCGAGCGCAGCATAACATACAGACTTGTCAAATCCTATGCTTTATATCTGAAACTAATGCAACATTGTGGGTCAACTATACTTCAATTAAAAAATCAAAATAAGTTTAAAAAATTTAAACTGAGCTCTGTTATCCAAATAGGACATACGAGATGGATTTCCCATCATACCATAAATTGAAAACGACTTCTCTTGATAGAACAATGCTTTCCTTGGTCTTAGTCCCTACTCCCTCCACAAAAAAACTACTTTCCTAAAACATCTTGGTATTTTGACAAACGATTATAACTGCAGTGAGTGATGAGAGTGAAAACAAACTGATAATCCAAGTTTCCTCATTTCTTATCCCTTTTATGAAGATGAACAGTAAAATCATATGTAAGAATTAACCACAGAGAGAGGTCCATTTTCCACTCACTATAATCAAGCTGGAATTCTCAACTATTATTTAGTATTAGTTGATTCTGGTGGCAAATGCAAATATGGTTTCACTTCTTGGGCACATGAGGAAGATTTGGTCGGTGAAACAGACATACCAGGTTGGCCCAGGCCTGCACTGCCAAGGTTCAGGAAATGGCAAGATACAACCTGACACTTAAAACTTCCCATTAACAACTACCCCTGCCCCCCTGACATCTTGTTCCTTCATACAGACAGCTCATACTGAGACCTGTCCACTGGTCAAGCTAAAGGGGGATGCCCACAAACTAGGTGGGAAATGATAGGATGCAACTGCAGCTCTGTGGGGATGACTAAGGCCACTGAATGCCCTGTCATGATTCTCCAGCACAGATGGGGGCAGCCTGCACCACGTGGGTAGAGCTCTAGGACACAGAAAGTACTGGAGTGGCAGTCAACAAACAAATGTGTTTGGATTATTGTTGAAACAAATGTGCCCATGGATTATTGTTGAAGGGCACATTCGGACTCAATCAAAGTGTAACTAAGCGTAATCATACATATAAATACAAATATCATTAAAAAAATCAATACCACCTCAAACTTTCTTTTTCATTCCCAAATGAGCTTTTAATATCAATTAATGTGCTTATAGAACTGGCAAAAAACAGTCACTGATGAAATTTTAAAATTACCACTCCGCTTTCCCTAATTTCTGTTGATGTACTTTTATCTCACACAAAAATGAATTACTAAGGAATAAATTATACTTCACTGAATATGTTTCAGCTGAAATGATGCACCAAGATGTACAGCTTTGGTCAGGCTTATGGTGCTGTTGTCAACATAGTATACGGGGTGTAAGTCTTTTCCTTCTCCCATGAATATTAGTCCTAACAGGTTCTTCAAGTGGAAAGAAAACTTAGTCTAGAAGATACACTAATTCCTCTCCTCCCTGGTGAAAAATACTGTTAGAAGTATTAGTTTTAGATAGAGAAGCAAGTTCACTTTGGAAAAAAAGCACACACACACAAAACCCTCAAACATGACCTTTAATACAGTGATAAGGGTGAAAGTGTAAACTTCATTTGGAAACAGCACTCAAAATACTGTTTTGAAGGGCCTTTACAACAGCGGTATACTCTTTGAAAAGATTTTTCAGATCAACTGATTGAGTCATATTTACTTTACCTAGGGACAATTAGATAAAATTTAAAATTCCAAACAAAAACTTTTAGGACACAAATAAAATTATATGTGTTTTTATTCCTGCAACTACCTCCAAAATCTAATATTCAATGGTTTAAATTGCTGCATTTCTCATTTGCAATGTAGATGAAGGGAGGAACATAGCAGACACGTGTGAGATGAGGTGTGAGGCATAAAAGGGAGTACAGGGAGTACAGGAGGCAACTGATCAGCTGAGTCGTGACTGCCCCAAAGATGACCATACCCTGAGCCCAAGAAGCTCTGAGTACTTTACCTTACCTGGCAAATGGTATTTAGCAAGCATGATTAAATTAAGGTGTGAGGGGGGGAGAGATTATCCTGGATTACCTGGGTGGTCCCAATGTAATCATGAGGATCCATAAGGAGACAGGAGGATCAGAATCAGAAGGCAATGTGAAATTGGAAACAGAGGGATTAAAGGTGGTGCAATGAAGGGCTACAAGCCAGAGAATGCAGGCAGCTTTAGAAGCAGGACAAGGCAAGAAAATGGATTCTCCTCTAGAGCCTCCAGAAGGAACACAGGCTGTTAACACCCTGATTTTACCACACTGAGACTGATTTTTGAACTTCTGACCTCCAGAACTGCAAGATAATCAATTTGTGTTGTTTCAAGACACTGAAAATTTGTCATTTGCTACAGTGGCACTAAAAAACTACTAGAAGAACTCACTGTGAGACATAATGAGTCTGTACAATGGCAATGACCATTTCTAGGTATGACTGTCTGCAGGGTGTGGTAGTACTGGGCCTGGATAGTTGACTGCCAGCACCCTTCCCCCATCTCCCTCCCTGAACCCCAGTGCTCCATGTGCCTCCTCCACTGCAGCCCAGGTGACTCACAGGAAGCTGGCCCCATCCACACTACAGGGAAGGGTTCTCTCCTGGAAGCCAGTCATGTTCCTCCTGGGCCATTCACACAGCTAGCTGTCTGTCTACTAGAACCTGTTTCATAGGTTCTATGAGAGACAGTAACCTAGGTTGTCTCACTCACACAAACAGCTTTACAGAAATATCTGGGTTGTCTCTGAATGTGAACAAGGAAAGCAGTGCCCCCACTGTGGGCAGCCATCACACAGTCAGCAGGGGGTGGAAGACAAACTGGCCAGAGGGAAAGGGCAGAGTAGGGAAAAATGGAGAGAATCATGGGGACAGTGTGAATAAAACACATTCTCTGCAAGCCCTGCCATGAGCTGCTTCTTCACGAGACTGAAGTATTTTTTTTTTTTAATCTTTAAGACAGTTTGAGTTAGGATGAGACAACCATCCAAACTGATTCAGGAGGTCAGACTTTACAGAAACTAAGAAAGTCAGATAATAAAAGTAGATGACTCACATTGTGCATTGTGAAAAGTTTCCTTTCCAACTAAGGGCAGGAGGAAAACTAGAACCTTGAATTTGTGTTTATTCCACTATTCTTGCTACTTTTCATCATTCAAATGTATTTTTTAAGAATGAGAAACTTATTCTCAATAAAGACAGTGATGGTTCCCTGAAAATTTGTAACCAAGTAGGGAACAGTCAGAGTCTCTAAATAGATTGTTTTGAATTGACTTAACAATCACACAAGATAGACTGTAAAATTTATCAAAGAGTGGGACTGAGTTTCTTATATATGATTTCATGCAAATTTTTGTCTACCAGATGATTTTTAGTTTTTGTCTACAGGATGAGTGAATAAAGGTGTCTCAACATGGTCCAGAACTAATGGTGTTCCCTGGCTCAATGTGAAATCCAGGGTCATTTCTATTTCCTTTTCCATGAACTTCTCCTTCCTCTCATTTGGTCTGTTTTTCAATCGGACTGTTTGTCTTCTTCTCAATTTGTAGGCACTTCAGAGACATGAACTCCTTGAACAGCTGATGTTACAGATGCTTTTCACAGCCTGTTGCCCACATGCAGCTTTACTCTATCTTTTGATATACAAATCTTTTTCAAATTTTTAAAATAAAGTGACATGTCACTTCTTCTATGGTCTGTGGGTCTTATCTCTACCTAAGGTAGTCTACCACTTCCCAAATTTTTACATGCCCCTAGATTGTCTCCAAATTCTTTATCATTTTGTTTGTAGAGTTAGAACTTAAACCAATTTACAATGTTAATCAATCTGACATCTGCTTACATATGTGATAGGAAGCAAGGGTTCTAAGAAAGAGAGTTCTTTCAGCTCTGAGGGATAGAGCTTAAAGTCAATATTCAATGACACTCTGTCTCATTTTCTAGAAGGAACTGGTGGTTTCTGTTTGGAACTCTGATCATTTTTTCTTAGTTCCTGAAAGTCAAATAGGTTTATGTCTGTTTTGGTTTGAGTCTGTTCTGCTAATTCTCCCTGGGACTTGAAGGCTTTATGAACTGAAGGCATGACTGTGTTTCAGCTCAAGTAAATGCTGCATTAGTTCAGTTACAACTTCTGTTATTTTCTCCTTTTGTCCTCAGGGTACTTGCAAGGTAGATTTGGACCTGACCTCAGATCTTATTTATTCGTTTCTCATTTCCATCTCTTTGAAATTTTCCTCAGTGTTCTGGGATATTCCGTTGGAAAATCAATTTTGTGGGGCACCTGGGTGGCACAGTGGGTTAAGCCACTGCCTTCAGCTTAGGTCACGATCTCAGGGTCCTGGGATCGAGTCCTGCATTGGGCTCACTGCTCGGTGGGGAGCCTGCTTCCTCCTCTCTCTCTCTCTGCTTGCCTTTCTGCCTACTTGGGATCTCTGTCAAATAAATAAAATCTTTAAAAAAATCAATTTTGTTCTCAGCAGTGATCATTACTGGTTACAGTGTTCCTATTACATGTTACAACTAGTGAATTTAAGTTTCAAATCTTTCTTGTATTTTTATGTTTTAAAAGATTTATAAAATTTATTTGACACAGAGAGACAGAGAAAAAGTGAGCACAGGCAGGGGGACTGGCAGAGGGAAAGGAGGAGGGAGAAGCAGACTCCCCACTGAGCAGGGACACCACCCCCAACACAGGGTTTGATCTCTGGCAGACATTTAACCAACTGAGCCACCCACGCACCCCAAAGCTCCCTTTCAAAATCTTCAGTAAGTATTTTGCTGCTCTTTACTGTAACTGTACCCCCCTCAGACTTCTTGACAATAAGTTTCTCCAGCTCTGTAGTCAGTCCTTAATCAATGAGGACGCGTGCTCTGGACCTCAGTTTGGTGCTCCTCCACCAAGATGCTACCTGCCACTCAGGTGTGTGAACTCTTCCAGCTCAGGCCTAGTCACACTTTTGGGAACTCCAGGGCATCAGCGAACCTGCTCTAAGGGGACCATGCTTTGTGCATAAAAGCAGGCCCCTGCCATGAAGCAACTGCTCTCAAACCTCCCCAAGTTGTCCTTCTCTGCACAGCACAAAGTCTCTAAGCAACTCAACCTGCTGGGAAAGCCCAGTTCTCTATGACCAAGGAGCACAAGAGAGGGAAGGTATACCATGGGCCCCACACAGAAAGAGGTCTTCACTGAAAGCCTTCAAAAGACGGCCTTTTCTTCCAGGCATTCCATCATGGCACCTCAAAATCCTGAGATGCTCTTCTACTCCTCCCCCTGAGATGCCAAAAGGCACTTGGCAGTCGAATAGGTCCTTCCCACAGCACACCTACATGATTCTTGAGGGTCTGCCTGGTGCTGGGGATGGGTGAAGGCAACACAGGCCCCTGGTCTTATTCTCTGATGTCACTGGTTCTTGAGCAAAGGAAGGAAAATGAGAGGGTCCAGGAGACTGCACAAAACACCATCTTCTCAGAACATCTTCCTGGCCCCCAAGATCACCTTGTCATGGCAATGTCAGCAGAGCACGGCAAGTGCTACCTCAGAAGTCCCTTTGACACCTCAGCAATAGAGAGAGAGCCCACCCATAAGCATAATCCCTAGAACCAGCATCCTTTAGGAACCAAAACCCCTATGAGTCGATTACTTTCATATGTGTTAGTGTATTTTTACCTATATAAAATATAAGAAAAAGAGGAATGACATACCTGTATGATTTGGGGCAGTACAGCAACTCGATTTTGAGTGTTTTGGATTATAGCTAGATACTTTTTCTCCAAAAAGAAATTTATAATCCATTTAATAAAAACAATGTGAACTGCCATGTATGGAATTTTTATACTATAAATGTTTTCATTTTCTTGAGTTGTAGTAATGCACATACACTGGCGTTGGTCTCAAATGGGGGATGTCTGGAAGGAAACAGAATATGTGATTAGGGGAGTGAGTGTAACCCATCGCCCTAAACAGTTCAATTTCTCACAAATATATACCTCAGCTATATATTTGATTGGATGAATTTCAACTAAAACTTTAAAATTAAAGTACCAGAAATTATTAGGGATGACATTTTTTGGTAGGCTTGTTTCTGATTCTGCCTTGTGACCTGACAAAGGTGGGATGGTGGCTCCTGTTACTGCTTGCTTATTACAGCTATGGCATACAGCGGTGGAATTACTAAGTACTAAGCTACTAAGCAATTTGAGAAAGGATAAGCAATTCTAATAGTAAAGATATTTTCACATATGTTACAACTAATTTAATATTATTTTAGGACTGAAACAAATCTAGAAGAATGTACAGACATTCTTCATCATTTCAGGTACTTTAACATCCAATACTACCCTAATCAAATCCATGGGACTTTAGTTTTATAGCCTTTTCCTTGTAGATGAATCTGAAGAATAGAATCAGTATAAACTACTTTATGTCTGAAAGAATTCATCTTTGAGGTATCAGACTTGACCAGTTCCAAAGAATTAATAAGAAGTCCCTTTCTTGGTGCAGTCACATTGGGAAACAGTGTGGAGATTCCTCAAAAAAATTAAAATGGAGCTGCCCTATGACCCTGCAACTGCACTTGGTATATACCGAGAAGATACAGATGTAGTGAACAGAAGGGCCATCTGTACACCAATGTTCATAGCAGCAATGGCCAAAGTCACTAAAGTGTGGAAAGAACCAAGATGCCCTTCAATGGATAAATGGATAAAGATGTGGTCCATATACAATATGGAGTATTATGCCTCCATCAGAAAGAATGAATACCCAGCTTTTGTATAAACATGGACTGGACTGGAAGAGATTATGCTGAGTGAAATAAGTCAAGCAGAGTCTATTGTCATATGGTTTCTTACTTCTGGAGCAGAAGGAATAACACAGAGGACATTGGGAGATGGAGGGGAGAAGTGAGTTGAGGGAAATTGGAGGGGGAGACAAACCATGAGAGACTGTGACTCTGAGAAGCAAACTGAAGGCTTTAGAAGGGAGGCAGGTAGGGGGTTGGGTGAGCCTGGTGATGGGTATTATGGAGGACATGTATTGCATGAAGCACTGGTTTTGGTGCATAAACAATGAATTCTGGAACACTGAAAAGAAATAGAATTTTAAAAAAAGAAGTCTCTTTCTCCTTCTTTAAATTTCATAATCAATACAAAAAATTACATGGTGTTGGACTTGAGCTACTACTTGCTGTATGTCCAGCTCTCTTACTTTTTTTTTAATTTTCAGCATAACAGTATTCATTGCTTTTGTACCACACCCAGTGCTCCATGCAATCCGTGCCCTCTATAATACCCACCACCTGGTACCCCGACCTCCCACCTTTTATATACCCGGAGGCACTTGCATGAGGCAGACAAGTTCTCAACAAAGAACTTTAATTTCAATATATTAAAGTATACTATCTTTTCCACAGTGAATATAGACTTTATCAAATCAGAAACAAGTTCTGAAAAAAATACCCATATACAAATACACAGCCCGGTACCTCTAAAGGTTAGTACTTCTACATCTTTCAAAATGCATCAAGTTTCTGCTGTTTTCCCCTGATCCAAGAATGCACATTTGTGTGTATGTAAGTAAACACCCAAAGACAACTGAATTAGTAGTCCACATTCACCACATGGATTAATGCCTGTTGTGATCTTTTCCCCTCCAAAATTGTTTCTGATTATTCACTTTAACTAATTTTGCCTGCTTTCAAATAATAGGGAGAAGAAAATTTGCTTCCCCACCCCAGCACTGATCAAAGGGATACTTCTGTCCTGTGAGCCTTCATTTTTCATAGGGGAAAACAAACAAACAAACAAACAAAAACCCCTCAAAAAACCCTGAGCAGTGAAACTAGAAATTCCCTCATGTTTCCTTCCTTTCTGGAGCTTACTGCCCTTAGGTTGCACAGATGCCCAAATATTGGCCCCTCCATAAGAAGCCATAAGTAGCACCTAGTGGATGAAAGATCCAGGATATAAGGAAGGGCTACTATGGGCAGTTGCATGGCCTGGGATGGTCTGCCTCACCAGTGGGCAAGGTCTGGGGTCTGGGGTCACCATACCTCAACACCTTTAAGAGAAGACTTCAACAAGAATGTTTATTTCAACATCTTTGCATGAGAAAATGAACACTGCCTTCAATAAACACTTTCAATTAAAAAATTAAAATTTTAAAACATAATTTTAAATATAATTATACCAAGAAGAATCATGACACATGTTGAATTATTTTAGGAGCCACAGTCTTCCTGAGGTACAAATAAATAGTTTGTACAAATAGGTAAAATCATTTATTAGGAAACTTTAAACCTCTTACAATAAAGTTACCATTAAATATAAGAATAAAGTGACTATTTTGCTTAACAATAAACAAAGGTCACTTTGAAAGAGAATGGACAGCTTCCCTGTGGACATCTCTATACCCAGCCCAATCAGTACTTACCAAGTACAGGTTTGTAGATTTTGTTAACATGGTAAATGATGGAAATAAATGAGGAAGACAATATTTTCAAAACAATGTAAAAAGAACTTTAAAACAAGTATCTTGATTCTCCTTATTCTTCCACTCTAATTTGTAGCCTTTGGATAATATGTGGGAAAGAACATATGTACATTTAAATTTTAACTTAAATGTCTACTGAAATAAAATGCTATCTTATTAAAATTCCTATCCAAAATTTTTTAAAAAAGTCATGGTGACAAATAATGTTGACAATCATGTAATGTAATCCTATCTTAAAACTCAAATGATGATAATAATGAATACTTCAAAACTAAATGGTTTGCTTTGTTAAAACTATTCTTATTGAGTATTAAAAAAAAAATCACTCAATGATATCATGTTTTTAAACCCATTCTACTCATCATGCCTGTATTTTATCCCACCAGTTCTAATGACTTAGCATTCTTTCTTGTCTGCTCTCCTCTCTCATTTCTTTTGCCAGCACCAAAAACACAAAGACTCCAAAGTCCTGAGAGCAGACTGGAGTATCCCTTTGCTTCTAGAAGCTGTGCATTTTGACCCTACTGGTCCATTCCACCTGCCCAACAGGCAAGATTGCCCAATAGGACAGTGCAGTCAGGAAGGGAGGCAAGGACAGAATCTTGAGGGATAGCAGAGAGAAAGAATCCCCTTAAGAAAACTGGCAAGAATTCCTATCTCACATTGAGGTCTTTCATCCATTTTGAGTTTAATATTTTGTTCTAATAACACAACTCTGGGTGGGCTCCCAGATGGCTCCTCAGTGAGGACACATCACCAGGAAGACCACACCATGATTAGAATTTAGAATCTTCGGCACCCCCACCCCAACCCCTACATTCCCCCAGAGAGGGGAGGGGGCTGAAAGCAGAGCATATCTATGTAAGGAAGCCTCCATAAAAATCCTCATAGCAGGGGTTTCAGGAAACTTCCAGGTGAGTAAACATATCCAGGTACCAGGAGGGAGATGAAACCCAGCTCCACAGGAATAGACATTCATGTGCTTGGGACCCTCCCAGACTGTGCCCTTTGTGTCTCTGCATCTGACTGTTCATCTGTATCCTTTATCATACCTTTAATAAATTGTAAATAAAAACAAATGTTTCCCAGAGTTCTGTGAGCCACTCAGTTGAACCGGAGGAGGAGTTGAAGGAACCTCTGATTTGTAGCCAAGTTGTAGAGAAGTTGTGGGTAACCTGGGCCCCTCCCCCCGGCACCTGAATGTGATGGAACAGTCTCACGGTACTGAGCCCTTAACCTGTGGGATCAGATGCCATATCAAGGCAGACAGTGTCAAAGCTGAGTGAAACTACAGGACACCCAGCTGGTGTTGCAGAGTTGCCTGGTGAGGGAAAAATCCACAGCCTCAGCCACAGTGTTAGAAGTGAAGTGTTCTGTGTGAATATGGTAATATGAAAGCAGATGGGAGAACTGAAATGTTTCCTTGACATACATTCTCACACAAAATATTATGTATGCCAGGTCTTTGCTGATGTGATATAGCACATATTCAAGTTCTAGTGAAATACCATAAAGAGTCAACTCAAAAAACAAACAAACAAACAAACAAAATATGGATGAGCTGGGAGAAAATAAGCAATGTTTACTCTTTCCCATCAAGAGGAAGACCATTCCTGAATTATCCATGATTTTGCTTTTATCTGAGTAACCATACAGTTCAATAGTACTTGAAGGAAAAAGCATGTTTGGTCCTCAGCGATCCTTTCCCCTGATATGGCTGGCAAGAGTGGAGTGATTTCTTGTGGATATATCTTTGCTCAAGAGTGGGGAAAAAAAGGAGTTCTTTCACCAACGTTCGAAGGGTTTTTAAAAATGGCCTTCATTAAAATACATCTGCCCCTCCTTTGGAACCTGCTCACACTACACTCCAGGCCACTGAGCATCAAGGGGTTGGAAATGTGGTCCAAAGTCCCATGAAGCCACATCTCCCTCTAAACTATTCTTCTCTCTGCCAAATTCTGCTTTGGTCAGCCTAAGGATCAAATACCTGTCATTCAGCAATAAAGTGATGTGCATTAATCAATCAATGGCCCTAACTGGCAAGTTCCTTAAAAACTCATGGGACACAGATGGTTGCCATGACTTTCCCAGGAAGTAGCTACTGTCTTTCCATGAATGCAGCATGAAAATACACAGCTGGGTGAGCAGATGAAGGTACACGTGAAACAATCATGATGAGGACAATAAACAGTAGTTTTGGATGGCAGATTTAAATTTCATTCACAGCCAAGAAAACACTCCAGATACATGATGTGTCTCCACTTCCTGCTGTTTCCAACATCTGAGTCCTCCCTTCCATTCCTGTTTCCACCACTTCAGTAAATGTCTCCCGTCCTCATTGCATATAAAAAAAGGCTCTGATTCTTTCTATTCTAATGTCTGTAAGACATTACTGTGAACAAGAGCAGGGGATAATTCCTCCTCCAAACCCATCTACGAAATAAAGGGTTCTATTCAGGATCATGACAAGCTGAGGAATCCCTCAAGAGAACTTCCAGAGTCATTTCAACCTGTAAGGCTGGCTAAAATGTTCCTCACCATCCGCCACACCAGGGCTAGGACTGATGAGTGTCTCCACCATACAGGTCCCTCTGGACGACATGATCGCTGGGAAACCAGGCATGAGGCAAGCAAAAATCAGCACCTGCTCTTCTGCACAGTTTGTCTGAAGTGCTCGAAGCCACAGAAGAAACAGCTTGACTCCTTCAGATCTTACCTAAAAACAAAATTAAAGGTGACAAAATTAAACACATGTTTACGCAGAGATGCACTGCAGTGCAGATTCAGTTCTGAGAAAGAAAAACTAGAAGTTAAAGGTACTGTTAAACTCCTGCACCAAGTTCTTAGTGACAAGGAGGCAGGCGTGCTGCAAGAAGCCCAAGGGTGAAGAGTTGGGGTCTAGAGCCACAGTGCCTGGTTCCAATGCAGGCTCTGCTTTTTGCTAGCTTAGCTGTGGCCAGTGGAGAACCACCAAACTTCTCCCTTTGCATCAGTCTCTACCTCTGAAAAATAAGGATGATAAAAGAATTTACCACAAAGTGCTGGCACAGGGATAAGTGACTTAAAACAGTGCCTGTATCATCAGCTGCCAGTTAATCACAAAAATAATGCAAAGACAATCGTCCTCCAAATTTACAGTGTGCTTTGTATAGGGTTTTTGTTATGTCACTATAATATGCACATGTGTCATGGAAAGTTCTTGAAAAACCTCAGAGCTAAATAAGACCTTAAAGACCTGGCTCAGTTATTTGACCTTGAAGCCCATTCATCAGGCATTTCTACACCAGCCCTCCTTTTTGCCTGTGCAGGGAACTACCTCGAGGGCTGCCACCAAAGCATCACTTCCACAAAGAGCCATTCAGAAATTTCTGGAACTCATATCATTGCTGGACTTCTGGCAAAAGTCCATTGTTCCTGGTGGATGCTTCCAGTAGTAGGAAATGGAACATGCTCAATGAAGGCAGGGAGTTGTGTCTGACTTGCCCACTGCCATATCTCCGGCCCCTAGAAAGGTGCCTGAAACACATAGCTGGCATCCAGTAAATGTGTGTAATAAATGAGTGAACTAGACAAGAATAGATATGCACTGGTAGACGTGGCCAGTGGAGTACAGCTTCAAAAGCAGGAGAGTATTGAGACTCCTACACGGTAGGTTGCATGGCACTGAGTTAAAGAAAATGGGTCCTACAATCAGACCAAAGGTTAAACCTTGAAAGCTGTGCGATCTTGGACAAGTCACCTACAACAACAAAGACCCCTGTCTTCTACTGATAACAGCTGGGAAGAGAGAATCCATTTCAGAAGGAAAGGAGACACAGGACGGCTGTGTATGACACTTATATTGTGGTCAAGATGGCAGTGTAAATTCACTTCATGGGGTCCCACACCATCATCCCCCACTACCATTTGAAATACATGGCAATGATAGATGAAATATATATATATACATATATATGTATATATATTTTTTTCTCAGCATAACAGTATTCATTGTTTTTCACCACACCCAGTGCTCCATGCAATCCATGCGCTCTCTAATACCCACCACCTGGTTCCCCCAACCTCCCACCCCCCACTCCTTCAAAACCTTCAGATTATTTTTCAGAGTCCATAGTCTGTCATGGTTCACCTCCCCTTCCAGTTTCCCTCAACTCCCTTCTCTCCATCTCCCCTTGTCCGACATTCTATTTGTTATGCTCCACAAATAAGTGAAACCATATGATAATTGACTCTCTCTGCTTGACTTATTTCACTCAGCATAATCTCTTCCTGGAAGAGATTTTATATATATATATATATATATATTTTAAAGATTTATTTACTTACTTATTTATTTGACAGAGAGAGATCACAAGTAGGCAGAGAGGCAGATAGAGAAAGAGAGAGGAGGAGGAAGCAGGCTCCCTGCTGATGCAGGACTCAATCCCAGGACCCTGAGATCATAACCTGAGCTGAAGAGACAGGCTTAACCCACCCACTTAGCCACTCAGGTGCCCCTAGATTAAATACATATATTTTTTAAAGATTTTATTTATTTATTTGGCAGACTGAGATCACAAGTAGGCAGAGAGGCAGACAGAGAGAAAGGAAGGGAAGCAGGGTCCCTGCTGAGCAGAGAGCCCGATGTGGGGCTCAAACCCAGGACCCTGGGATCATGACCTGAGCTGAAGGCAGAGGCTTTAACCCACTGAGCCACCCAGGCACCCCTAGATTAAATATATTTTTAAGAGAAGAGTACAGTTAGCAAGTGAACCTTGGTAAGAAACAAAACAAAACAAACAAAACACAAAACTGACAAACATCCCCATGAAGCAGCAACCGCAGAAATTCTCAGTGATGCACAGATGTGTAGCCACAGGAAAAGATGTCTGGAGGCTGACTTCAAGGAGGACAAGTTGCTCCCACTGGAGATAAAGGCAGACAGAAAGGCCTGCTCGCTTGCTGCCTGAAGCCACAACTTCAACTGGGCTGGCGGCCTTGATTGCACACCACTTGCTTCACCAGAACACTGTGAGGTTTCCAGTATCTCATTACACCTAAACACTACTGCCTCCTTTAACAAGGTTTCCCTTCCGGATCGCCCCTGACTTACAGGGATAGGTAGTAGGTGTCCCTACACATGCTTCTTCCAAACTCACTCCTCTCTCTGCTTTCTTCTGATCCACTTTTTATTTATGGGCTAGCTTTACAGGATATCCCTTCTGTGATTAAACAGGTCTTAATAATTCTACCTTTTGTAAAGGAAGCCTTCCCCAATTATTTATATGTTGATAAATATTTACCTTTGAATCTCCGTAAATCATCACTTTATATGGCACCAACGTAGAAAATAAGAATGAAGTTACCCAGTTTTCAGAATGAACCATACAAATTACAACCTACCATCTAAAGAAGAGAGAGAAGGAGAACATCTGCATAAACAAAAGTAATGCGGGTTCCTTATTCCTTCATATTTATTGTGCAAAATGGAAGTTTTAGGAAGATTAGAATAATGCATACTTGTTCTATTATATAGGCAACTAATCCTCTGTAGATGGTAATGTATCCATAACTCCATCTCCAATCTAGAATTTCTGGACACGAGGAGAGGGTATTAAAATCTCCTCTGTGGGAGGCAGAGCATTACAGTGTCTGGCTCTGGCCTTCCTGCTGCAGGATGAGACTTGCAATTAGTGATGGCAAATGGAATTCACAAAACATTTCTGGGCTTTAGAGGACATCGGAAAACTAGCAAAGGACTTAGAAAACGGTAGGAGAGGAAGCAGGAAGAAGGGAGGTGGCAGAAACAAGTGAGCCAAAACCTGATCTGTAAGCAACAAGCTCAAGAGAAACAAATCAGGGTGCCAGAGAACAAATGCCATTTTCACTGCAGGATCTCTACAGGCCTGTGCCCTCCAGACCCCGTTCCCACCACATGGTAAGTTGGGGGAACTGAACCTGAGCTTTCCTTAATAAACCAGGACCCTCAAATGGAACCAAAGTGATCCCAACCAAGAACACTCTCAGCCTCCTGGCAAAGGAAAGACAAACCCTCTAGGGAAAAACAAACAAACAAAAAAACAGAATTAAAAGAGATTACATCTATGTTCCAATAAATCTGGTCTCAAAATCCCATCCCAGAGCATGCAAGAAATGAGGCCACTGTGAGAGACAGCGGACTGAGGGAAAATGAAAACTTTAGACACTGGAATGATCAGATACAGAATAGGAAATATTACATGTTAATTGTTTAAGAACACAAAAGAGGTTTAAAAATGAAGAAGGATCAAGAGCCTATCAAAAGCAACAGGCCAAGTGTGAACATGGAACTGAAGGAAGTTAAACAGGGACCAAAAATCACTGAGACGTAAAACACAACAGAAATCACAACAGAATGGTGGGGCAGTAGATGAGCCCCGAATGAAGGACTTCACAACACTGCACCCAGAATGCAACACAAGGAGGCAGGAGAAGAGGATGAACGCCAGCTTGAGAGACATGGACAACAGACGGGAGGTTTAAATAAGAATCCTGGGAAGTACAGCAGAAGGACAGAGTCAACATTTCAGAAGACAACAGCTGAGCATATTACAGAAATGATAAATCCAGAAATACAGGAAATGCACAGATACCAAGCAAGACAAGAAATCTTCAATTAGACATTTTGTGGTAAAGCTATAGAACACCAAAAACTAAGAAAAAGGTTTTAAGGAAAGCCAGAGAGAAAAGGCACTTAAAGGAATCAACAGGGTGGAAACAGGGTTTAAAGCTGCTACAGTGGTAAGGAGATGCTAGTAAAATAGTACCTGTAAAGAGTGACAGGAGTATTTTTACTGCCACTACTGCTAATACTGTGTCTAATGTACATAACAACTGAAGACTGTGAAGGTTAATCTGGAGCAGAAAAAATTAAATGAATTATGGCCCTCAAAAGAATGATCATGCCAATGAATTTCACAACTCTGGTGATTACATTCAAAGCATCTCCTCTTTTTATCATAACATTTATTTCATGTCCAGGATGAGATATTACAGCACACGTGATAGAGTATTTTAAAACAATAGTCCATTGTGCTCAAACTCCATGTTGAAAGCAAACGACTCTGTCAAATACTTTGAAGAAGGTAAAAGTAGTGGAACCATGTTTTGTCAAGAAAGCCCAGGGAGAAAAGCAGGTAGTAAAACCAAGTTGCAGTACGGAGGAAGGGCAGCCTCAGTAAGAAAATGAACACTGGGGGCGCCTGGGTGGCTCAGTGGGTTAAGCCGCTGCCTTCGGCTCAGGTCGTGATCTCAGAGTCCTGGGATCGAGTCCCGCATCGGGCTCTCTGCTGAGCAGAGAGCCTGCTTCCCTCTCTCTCTCTCTGCCTCCCTCTCCATCTACTTGTGATTTCTCTCTGTCAAATAAATAAATAAATAATCTTAAAAAAAAAAAAAGAAAATGAACACTGTTTTCTTCTGCTTTGTTCTCTTTTTTGTTTTCTTATTGTTGGTATTTTTTTTTTTTTGGTCTTTCCCAGAAATCACTTCATACACACACACACACTTATCTGTTCAACTTCAGTGAAAGTTGAGAGGAAAAGGTGCCAGAACTCTTGAATGGTTGTCTTCAGCTGAGTGCTTGTTTTCTTTCTTCAGTTTCTCTGGGGTTTCCCACTATTCTTCAATAACCATGTGTTGCTTTCTGGCAGGGTAAAGCCAAATGCATTTTAAAAAGAAGTAATGGCAGGTCATCCGTCCATCCAGATCAGGAGAGAGCCCATACCAGGGCAGGCAGAGAGGGTAGTAGACTCCCCTCTGTGAGTTCCTGCCCTCTTGGTCTTTCCTCAGCCCTTGCTGTCTGCTCTGTCTCTCCAGTCACACCCCAAACCCAGAGCAACAAAAGGACTGTTCAAAACTTAAACCCTGTGATAAGGGCCACGCAGAGGCAAGGAGAGCCCTGTAAGACTCTGAGCCATGTGGTCTGTATCTGAGACTGTACATCTCCTTGAGCCACGTTCCATTCCCTCCATGCCTAATGTTGGCCTTGGGTTCTACAGAAGCAGTCAGGGCATCCATACACTCCTCTCTGTGTGCTTTTCTGTATACCTGATCCCATCTCAACCCACAACCCCCAGCACCATGCACCATCTGTCATCTCCCTTCAGTCAACCTGCAAATAGGTAAACAGGGCCTGTAAAACCCACCCTCGACCAAGCTATGCCTGGAGTTATGATCGTCTGTCTTACCATCAAACTTTCTAAAAGGCTATTCTTGTGTGTGGCCTCCATGGTTTCACACCCAGTCACTCAATCTCTCTGTCTGGCTTAGGACTCCACTACTCACCTCGCCTTTTCTTTCAGTACTCAGTGACAACCTCCTCGATCTACCCCCACCCCCTAATCAAGCTGCTCTGCAACTTTTCACATCATCGAACATTGCTGACATTTTATTCCTTGAAATCTCTCTTCTCTAGACATCTGTGCAAAAATGCCTTCCTGCCATCAAAGCCACGTCCCTCCCCTTCGATCCACTACTCCTTTATTTGTCCTCTTTATCTGCCCAAGAAAAGAAGGAATTACCCTAAATCCTTAACTGTCACTCTCTCTACAAGGAATATATCCCTTGGCAAAAGCATGATTGAATCTCTCTTCCCCCAAGCACCCATCCCTACATTTTGACTGTCCAACCAGAACCTACACCTGCGGGTTCCACAGACACCTCAACTCAGATTGCCTAAAGCTGCACTCCTCCTCTTACCTCCTGGACCTGGCTCCCTTCCTGAGTTGCCACTACTGTTGTGGCAGTTGATACATCAGACTCAACATTCTGAAAGCACAGAGGCACCCCTAAGCCTACAGCAGCATTTTTTTTTCCATAGCCGAGATATGGAAGCAGCCCAAATGTCCAGCAACAGAAGACGAAGTTGTACATATACACAATGTTATATTACTCAGCCATCAAAAAGGACGAGATCCTGATATTTACAACAGTATGGAGGTACCTAGAGGGTATTATGCTAAGCAAAATAAGTCAGACAGAGAAAAACAAATACTGTATCTCCAGGGATGAATCCTTGAAAGATGCCCTACATATTCAAGTTTTAATGCAGGACCAGAAGCAACAGGTTTAGCATATATCATCTTGATATAAAATAAAAAAGGGGGGGGAATAATAGGACAACAGCAGCTAGGGTAAAAATACTTAACAATTTGTCTTGCTCATCATCACCAGCACCACACCAGTTACACGTCTGACCCCCAGGCCAGCATAGCAGGTGTGAAGACAGGTCCAGGCAGAGAAAGTGTTACTTGTCACATTTTTTGAAAAATAATAAACAGAAGGGATGCCTGGGTGACTAGGCTGGTTGAGCGGCCAACTCTTGATCTCAGCTCGGGTCTTGATCTCACGGTGGTGAGTTTGAGTTCCACACTGGGCTCTGCACTGGGTGTGGAGCCTGCTTAAAACTAAACTAAACTAAACTAAACTAACACCTCTGTCAAAAGTACATGAATTCACAATTTACATGTAAGTCAAGTTCTACTTGTTCTAAGACAGCATGAAAACCAAGATGTCATTGTCAAGACAGGAAGCAAGATAAATTGTGTATTCCATGTGCTGTGAGATGACCCCACCTGCATCCAAGTCAGCCATGGCCCTCCACACATCTGCAAGAGAGGGTATATTATCCCCATTAGCACAGAGGAAACCAAGGCTTAGAGAGGTTAAAAAAAAAAAAAAAAAAAAGGAGTCCAAGATCATAGCATCATTTAGCAGCACAGCCAGAATGTATAGGAATTACCTCAAAAGAGGCCACACTAGTGGAAGAATACCTTTGTGTGGAGTTATGAAAACCCAGGTAGAATGCTGCCTCAGAAAGGCAGATAATCAATAAAGGAAAAATAAAGAGGTGCCTGGGTGGCTCAGTCAGTTAAGCATCTGCGTTGGGCTCAGGTCATAATCCTGGGATCTTGGGTCCTGGGATCTTGCCCTATGTCAGGCTTCCTGCTCAGCAGGGAGTCTGCTTCTCCCTCTGCCTCTGCTCCCCATTCATTCTCATAAACAAACAAATCAGTAAAATCTTACAAAAAAAAGGAAAAATAAATATTATAAGCTTACAATAAAGATATGAATGATGAGTCAAAGCTTTCAGTGACACACACACACCTGCCTACAGTTCTCTGGCTAAAACATGGGTGGAATTGATGGGGTAGGAGGCACACAGGCCCGGACAGCACAGCCCCAGCAGATGGAGAACCCTGGTGTAGGTTTAGCTACCTTTCATTGTCCTTTAAAATGTCAAAACTGAAGAAATCTGGTAGAGTTATTGAAGTCTGATCCCGGGGGATGCCTGGTTGGCTCAGTCTGTTAGGCAGCAGCCTAACATGACTCAGGTCATGATCACAGGGTCCTGGGATCAAGTCCGGCATCAGACTCCTTACCCAACCAGGAGCCTGCCTCGCCCTCTGCCTGTTGCTCTCCCTGCTTGTGCTCTCTCACTGACAAATAAATAATCTTTCAAAAGAAAGAAGAAAGAAAAAACGAAAATAAAAATAAAATCTGATCCACAGTATAGAACAACATAAAGGATGGTACTTTCTTGGGCTGATTTCTGTTTGTTTGATTTTAAGTAGGCTCCACAGCCAGCATGGACACTAGTGCAGGGTTTGATCTCAGGACCCTAAGACCATGAACTGAGCCAAGGCAGACAATCGATTAAGCCACCCAGGCACCCCACTTTCTTGGGTTCTAATGGGATTTTTCCTAGGTTCTAATCCTAGCTGTACTGGCTGCCACGGGGAATGAAGTCCAGCACCACAAGAAAAGCATCCCAAGGCAGCAGTCCTCTGCAGGAGATTTGCTGGTGGCTGCCATCATCAAAGAGTCAGTGGGTGAAGGTTTTGAAGCACAGTGGGAACAATAATAGCCACTGCCTTTTGGGTGTCACTGAATCATCCTACTCATCTTCAGGAAGCCTGGCCCTTCTCCAGTCAACGCAGCAAAAGCAAACTTGTTAGAAGAACAGGGGAGGGGGTCATCTCCCTCCCTCCCAGAAACTGAAGCAACCAGCCAACAGTGCAGCACTGGAGGAAAAATAAAAATATGAAGGAATGTGGGGGCACCTGGTTAGCTCAGTCTGTTAAGCATCTGCCTTTGGGTCAGGTCCTGATCTCAGGGACCTAGGATCTGAGCCCCACATCAGGCTTCCTGCTCAGTGAGGAGTCTCCCTTTCCTTCTCCCTCTGCCCCTGCTCCTAGCTCTCTCTCTCTCTCTCTCTTTCTCCTCTCTCTCTCTCCCTCTCAAATAAATAAAATCTTTAAAATAAGAAATTTAAAAATGAAGGAATGAATCAAAATGCAGAATTCAGAAACAGAACTACAGATATAAAAACTACATATAAAAACCTGAAATATGACCCGGTGAGTGAGGAAGGATTATTAAATCATGATACTGTATAAATTGATTGCCAATTTTTTCTTAGAACAGAGCACACTGCACTACACCAAAACAAAAACACAAAATTAGGATTGAATGCAAAAACAAAATTATCAGTGTTATTCCATCAAGTGCTTCTCAAACCTATTGATCAAAACCTCAGTTCATCCTCCAAAAGAATCTGGGTACCACCTCAGCAAACATGAACACATTTTCAGATCACAGTTCACACTGCTCCAGTCCTCACTCTGAGTCTTGAGTCCTGGGCTCCTCCAGGCAAAGCCACCACCAACTATGTCAGGGCCCCTGATCTAGAAATCCCCAAACCCAGCCACTTCACAACAGGGAGACTCAGGGAGATGCAAATGGGCAGAAAGGTGGGACTTTGACTTTTTTTTTTTTAATTAAAAGGAAAATACAGCAAGAAACATTTCTAGCACAAAGTGAAGAGCTAATCTCTCACAATGTCAAGAGTATTAGAATTATCAATACACCATCAATAGTTTGATAGGTCAAACAGGCCAAAAGCTGGAAACACCAGAGGAAATGCTCACAGCAAACAGACCTGAAAGCCAGGGCCTGGACGGGCTGACATGGCTCTGCTGCTTACCACAGTGAGAAAGTGTAACTTTCCTGGGCCTCAACTTCCCTCCTGGCAGGCAGGAAAGTGACAACACCACAATACTCATGTCTGGTTGGGGATTACGAGAGCCCCGCCACACCGCCCGTCCAGCCACAGTCTGTGCCCAGTGAATGGGAATTTCCTCTACCACAGCCACATGAAGAGCTGAAGGATCTGCACAAGATGCCTGTTTATTTACCAGTCACAAAACCACGTTCTGCCACAAGCAGAGAGGGCAAGAGACCCCAAGAGACGGGAATATCCCTCACCCTGCATGGACCAGGCTTTCAAGACAAGTTGGAAAGCCCACAGCAGCTCTGCCACTGACTCTGAATGAGCATTTGGAAGACAACACCATCCCAAGCAACAGTTTAATTTACTTCTCTTTAAAAAGCAGTAAGACTAGGTCTTGGCCACATCTTCATAAATTAAAAGCTTAGGAGGCTAAACCCCAATGATTTAGCTATGTCCCCAGCAGGCACACCTCCACTCATGGGCAGCTTCAGGGAGAAAGGGTGCTCCCCACCCATGAGGACACCCTCTGACACTCATCTGCCTGAAGATGCTTCCTGCCCATGGGCATTTACTTTCTGGAACCCTCCCCATCTAAGTTCCTCTCTGGATGCTGCACAAGGCAACTTCCTCACACCCCCATCAACACTGGTGACACCACAGCTCCCCCCAAGCCTTCAAGCAGGGTGCACCTGTCTTTGCTGCCAAGTGTCCCATCAACCCAACTCCATCACTGATTTCTGTACCCATAATTAATTAACTTATGCATGTATGTATTTATTTATTTTTGCAGATTCATTTATTTTAGGGAGAGAGAGAGAGATACAGAGAGAGCACACACACACAAATACAGGGAGATAGAACCTCCAGCAGATTCTACACTGAGAGCAGAGCACCCCTCAGGGCTCAATCCCACCATCCTGAGATCATGACCTTAGCTGAAACCAAGAGTTGGATGCTTCAACGGACTGAGCCACCAGGCGCCCCTCTGTACCCTTAATCTTAAGAAAAGACAGACACCGCTTCTTTCTGTCAGCCATGGCCTCATAAGCCATCTGTCACACAGCCGAAGCTTCCAGAGGGTAGGACCAGGTCTGCAACACCAATGATGCCAGAGTATCACCATAAAACTACAATCTAGTGAGTACCGGGCTCTGCTCTAAGCTCCTAATATGGCCTTCTATTTTGTACCCCTCACAGACCTACATGCTAGGTATTATCCCCAGTGCACAGAGGAGGACACTGAGGTCCAATGGCTTACCCAAGCGATCTACTTTAATGTGGCAGCAGCGGGGGCCTGACCTCAAGTCTGTGACTCCAAGGCCCCTCGGTCAACTCTGCTACTCATGCAGCCTTAACACAGTCATCAAATACCTCCCTAAACCCTGATCCCTCCTCTGAAAAAGCATGGTCTTCTGCCATTTCCCAGATGGGAAGAAAGCCGGCTTGAGTCAGATATAGTGACCTGCCCATGATGGTACAGGCGATGTCCCCCCTGTTCTCCCTCCAACACCCATGTCATTCTACACAAGGCCCCATGGGGTCCTTCATGCTTCCAGTGGAAAACTCTGGTGAGACCACCAGTCTCCTGGCAGGCCTTCATCTTGATCCTGGAGGACAGGACCAGTTAGGAGAAACCGGCTAGTTAAGCCTCTGAAATGGGGTCCTACCACTCAGGAAAACCCCCTTATCTCCAGGGCATTGCCCGTGTGAATTAGCTGGCTTTGTAGAGGGCTCCACAAGCACCAGCCTTGCTGAGTCACTTTCTCTAAGGTGGTGGCTGAGACAAAAAAGACCCAGGAAAGAAAGGCATAGGCTGTTGTGGAACTCCAGTGCCTTGGCATCAACAATTAATGTGAGCAGCTGCCTCTGCTCACCAGATCTGCATTTTATGTGGGGCACACTGTTCAAAATTTACACCCCCTATCTCTGTAACCTTCACGACAACCCCCGGAGCTCCCTGCACCATCATTACCACCTCACAGACAAGGAGACAAGGCATGAGAGGTGTGTAGAATGATGCAGCTCTGTGCTGGGGCCAACCTGTGGAGGACTCCCACAGGCTTGCTCTTCCCACTGCTACAGAAGCAGCTGAAAACAACGGGTCAGTTTGCATTATGTAGAGTGGAAAAGTCAACCATAAAGGTCATTCGATTTTTAAATGGGTAATTCCTCAGGATAAAAACAGTTCCAAAAAATAATTTCCTAGAAGTTCAACATATTCCTCCTTCCAGGTGCCTGGAATGTAATGGAATGTTGTTAAAATAAGTTCTGGCCCATCAGCGTGCCAGACAGAAACTGGAAGTAAGCTGTTGCAGGTCCCCAAAGGCTCCGTCACAACCCTAAGGAGAAGACATACAACTTTCACTGTCCCAAAGTGGTTATGTTTAAAAAAAAAAAAAAGGCACAGGTGGAACATTTTAAATTACAGACTTTCAATGCAGGGGCAGTGGGGGCAGGGGAAGTGTCCCCCCACTACCCCCAAATGTTTCAGCTATATGTAGTGACTTACCAAAGTGACTCATCACAAGTACCTACAAGGCGACTAACAGGCAACTGACCGATGAGGAAGGTATTCGGACCACTTAACAAAACCAGTACAATTTAGAATCTTCATTATTAAGAAGAGAAAACCATTTATTAAACATTTGCCAGGCACCAAACCCGCTAGACACTGTCACACGCTCTACTCATCACAAGGCTGCCAAACTCAGTGCAGAAGCTGAGGCTGAGTAAGTCACCTAAAGTCATGAAGCACCAGAAACTGGATTCCAACCAGGTCTGACATCAAAGCCCACCCCAGCTTGCTGCAATGCTTCAGAACCTAAGTTTTGTGATGATCAATAAACTACATGCTTAACAATGTATACACATCTCTGTTAGAATTCAGGGAAAGGTTTTTAAAAATGACATACACAAGGGGAAAAAATAATGCAGGTTCTGGAGGCAGGCTCCCCAGGGTTCAAATCTTGGCTCCTCCACTTACAAGCTGTGTGACTTTGGACTCCTTTAGCTCCCCTGTACCCATATTTCCATGCATTAAAATGATAGCCATAACAGACCCTATCTCCTCAGGCAAATAAAGCATTTTGTTGTTGTTTTAAGATTTTATTATTTATTTGACAGAGAGAGAGAGTCAGGGAGAGAGGGAACACACACACATGGGGAGTGTGAAAGGGAGAAGCAGGCTTCCCACTGAGCAGGAAGCCTGGTGAGGATTAGATCCCAGCACCCTGGGAGCATAACCTCAGCTGAACAACTGAGCCACCCAGGTGCCCACAAATAAAACACTGAGAATCATTCCTGGTATGAGTTAAACCTCAGAAGGTGTGGGCTGGTGTTACTTCTTGCTGGGCACTAGATAGGGCCAGCAGCCTCAGGCCCACTGTTTTAGCAACTCATTTGCATAAACAAAGCCCAGGCTCAGCCACTTTGTGCTCACCCTATGGTTTCTTCCTGTCACTAACATCTCTCCTCACTCCTGCTCTGTGGCACTAAGCTCTGGGCCTCAACTTCCCATCTGTCAAATGAGGTAAGGATCCCAGCTGATCTATCAGAGGTCCTTCCAGCTGGGCAATCTAGGATTCTTGGTAACTCAGGGCCCAGAAATTTCAGAACCATCCTAACACAAACATTACCAGATGACACCCACTCATTTTCCTCAAATCTTCTCTTCAGTATTATGTATAAATGCTTATTTTCATGGCAAATCTTCTCCAAGATCCCAGAGCTCCATGAGCACCCACAATAGGCTGGGCAGGCATCCCCATTGCTGAGGCTGGGGACATGATGGTCAGAAGCTCTGACCCCCAGGGGAGACGGATTCCAAATCAAGCTGCTCTGATAAGCAGGTCCTCCCTGTTAGAGAGGATTTCAACAGAGCACAGTTAAGAGGAAGTGCAGGCATGAAACTCAGAACTTGGCCCACTGGACAGAGGGCAGTAGGACAGTGGGCCGGAGGGGTGACAGAGGGATGGAGAAGAATGGCACGATCAACAGAGGCCAGCCAAGGCAGCACTGATGCTCAATGTGAGAGGGTGGGCTGGGGACACACTGTGAAAATGGCTTCACAGGCAGGAAGCAAGCCCAGCTCAGCACAAAGCAAAGTCCTGAGCAGGAACCTGCTGGGACCAGGTTGGACACTAAGGTGAGCTGAAATGGCTGCGGGACCCAGTGCAGTCTGAATCTCACCCATGCCTCTCACAGGCTGTGTGACCCTGGACCAGTTATGCTACATCCTTTAATGTTTCCTAAAGGGTATATTCACTCCATAACCCTGAGCCATGTTCTCATTTGGGTGAGTGTGGGAGGCCGCAATAAGGCTTGAGATGAGAACCAAACCAGACCCTGTCTTGTGCCTCCTTTAAAGTCTGAATAACCTAACAAAAGGTTTAGGACGGGAAAAGTTGATTAGCACTGAGAAAGGGTCTGTGCTATGTGTTGTGCGCTCGCCTATGTGACTTCCCATATGCTTGCTAAACAAATGAGAACAATTTGGTTGGGGTAAAAAGTTAGTTGCTGGTCCTTGCTGCCTTAGTACAGCCCATAAATTACTTTCAGGTTTGCTGTATTTGTACTGGCATCAGTCATTTGGCGTCATGAGGAACCCGTGGTTGTTTAACTAGACACAGATGTAATGTCACTATATATATGGCCTTAATCCTTTGAATAAACTTAGCACTGTTGAACATCCTCCTCAGGGCTCCTCCTGCCCCCCCATCTCTTTGCTTCTCAAGTTCTTTTCTTCATCCTCTTACCCTCACGTTCCTGGTTGATTTGTAGCACCAGCTACAACAGGTGAGGATCCGGTGGTGCCCACAATCTACAGGGATCCAATATATACAATTAGGACAGCCTGGAGGGGGGGTGGGCAACACGGGCTGGATAGGGAGTTAAGAAGGAGTCAGGAAGAAGTCATTCCCACACTTGAGGCATGGGTTGGTACTGATCAGAGACACTGGGCAAGAGACGGTGTCCTAAGACTGCTTTAAGACTAGCCAGGTCCAGGCAAAGCACCTAACAGTGTGTAGATGTAACCCATCTGCAAAAGGGGGGCGGGGGGTGGTGGTTGCAGCTGGTTGAGCCTCTGACTCTTCGTTCTGGCACAGGTCATGATCTCAGGGTCCTGGGATCAAGCCCCACCTGACTCCACACTCAGTGGGGAGTCTGCTTGAGATTCTCGGTCCCTCTGCCTGGCCCATTCACCTGTGCCTGCATGCGTTCTGTGGTGCACTCTTTATCTCTCTCTCTCTCAAATAAATAAATCTAAAAAAAAAAAAAAAAAGGAAGTCAGGAAGGATCAGGAGACCTGCTGTTAAGGTCCCAAAGACTCCACCCTCCTCAACTAGCCTCAGGAAATCATGTAAGTGGATGCCCAGGAGCCTCCTGGACACAACACTTTCCAAAGCAAAGCTTTCAATTTCTTACTGGAGAAAAAGGTGCTGTGCAAATTCAAGACAAAAAAGCCGGCCAGGGTGGGGTGGGGGGTGAAGGTAGGTTTGGACGGGGTTGGCCCTGTAGGGCTCTGGCCACTAAATGCCCACTGCCCAAGCCAGGAGCCTGGAGTCTGTGCAGACAGTCCTTCTGCTTCTTGAGGCTTCCACATCATGGCCTTGCCCTGAAGTTTCCTCCTGGCCCCTCCTTACCCAGGGAGGCCACCTGTGAGCACGCCCCCCCCACACACACACCCCAGCTTCTGCCCCTCCATCCAGCTGGAGGGAAGGATCCCCAAGCCTGCTCTCTCTGGTCTCTCCTGCACAGAGAGGAGTTTGTGGCCCCGGAAAGGAGGGTCCCTGAGGATATCTGAGTCCCTGGCCCAAAGATAACTGGCTTGAGAATGTGGGGTTTCTGCGCTCTAGGCACAGCAGTTCCTAGAGGAAACAGGGTAGGGAGCTCCAAGGTGGAGGGGGAGTCCTGGGAGCCTGGGATCCCAGATGCCAGTGGCCCCCTAGTGGAAGGGTTTCAGTGACTCCAGAGGTGAGAGGGGCCAGGGGTCAGGCCTGGAGGTGGACAAGGACCTGTGGGGTAGGGGGCAGGAGATGGAAGTGATCCCAGGGTGGTCGCAGCCCCAAAGTGGATGGGTGGGGTGGGGGGAAGGGGCCCAAGGGCCAGAAAGGAATGGTATCCTGGGGCTCCTGGGTAAAAGGCACTGGAGGTGGAGGGGGCCCAGTGGGGCCCAGGCTGCGCCGGCAGAGCCAGCTCCTCTCAGGCTGGGGGGCCCGGGGAGTCTGAGGGACAAAATTTTCCATCAAGTTCTGGAAAAGAAGCCTGTCAGCACAGGCGTCTCTCTGGGGGGGTCAGACGGGCCCAGTGGTGCTGGGCCTCTTGATGTCAGTAGGGTCCCACGGGTTCCCTGGATACCGAGAAGTGGAGCGAGGCCTGTGGGGCAAGGGCTGTGGGGCGTAGGAGCACCAGGCCGCCAGGAACCTGTGCGCCAGGCCCCCCTCCCGCTCCCGCAGACGAAGCAGCAGGTGGCAGCGGGCAGGAGGACCCCAGCCTCCCTCTCTCCCTATCGCCCCTACCTCTCCCCAGCCCCTCAGTACCTGAGTCAACGGGGCTGCGATGCAATCCCCTGCGCCCTGCGGGGCCAGCCCAGAAGAACCCCTGCCTCCCTGGGAGGCGCTACTTGTGCAGCGAGTTCGCTGGGCCCACCCAAGGCGGTGGGCGGGGCAGGCAAGTGCGCGCGCCCTGCCTCGGGTGGGGGGCGGCAAACAGCGGCGCGAGCCTCCGCAGGCCGGTGGGCCCTCACCCAGCCTCCTGTTCTGTCCTGTCTGGTGAGGGGGCTGGCCGCGCGCCCCCTGCCGGCTCCCCCGCTCTTCTGCCCGTCTGACTCCAGGACCCCAGTCCCCCACCCAGTCCCCGCCTCCCTGCCACTGCTTGAGCTCCACGCTCGCCCCGCTGCAGCTCCTGGGCGGCTCGCCCGCCAGCCGCAGCCCCGGTGCGGAGTGGCCGGCCCTTTTCTCTCCCCAGGGCACAGTGGAGCCGCGAGGGAAGGCCTGAGGGGATCTTCCGTCTGCCCAGCCCCAGTGGACACCGTCCAGGGGCCTCTCTACCTGGTGGGCTCCACCCATGGCCATCTTGGAACCCCCGAACCCCCTTCAGAGACCAGGCGAAGCCCTCCTTGGGGAATCCAGGCTCCTGGGGCCAAAGCGAGTTGATCTTGTGTACTGCTGTGTTTGTTCCCTGGCCTGGCATGGATTGATCTATTCTGGGGTCAAGGGCAGAGGAAAGAGTTCAGGGCTGGGACCCCCAGGCCTGGGGTCCACAAAAGGCTTAGAGCCCTCTTGGCTATCCCTGGCAGAATGACCAAAGAGGAACCGTCAGAAACATGGATCTGCCTTGAACTGGCAGAGCATTCAGGGACAGGAAGGGGAATGTCTCCTTCGCAGAGTATCTGGAAGCCTGCAGTGGAAGATGGATTTGTCTGAGCCATGGTCATTAGTGTTGGGCCAAGGAACCCTTGGCTTGCTTCTCCTACCTGCATCCTAGGTCTAAAAACTCTCACAGGGTGCCTGGGTGGCTCCCTTAGTACAGCATCTGTCCAGGGTCCTGGGATCCAGGCCTGCATCTGGCTCCCTGCTCAGTGCAGAGCCTGCTTCTCCTTCATCCTCTCCCTCTACTTGTGCTGTCAAATAAAATTTAAAAAAAGTTAAAAGGAAAAAAAATGAAAAGAAAACTCATAGCACCTGCTAATTATGATGGCAGGAGGGGTGAGAAATTCTAAAAAAAAAAAAAAAAAAAAAAAAATCTTAAGAGACTATATTAACACTTCTTACAGTGCTTGGTGCATAATACATAATACATAAGCATTTTTACAAATGCTTACATTTCTGGGTGGTTTTAAAGAAAAATGCTGAGTTTCCTTCAAACCCCAATATACCTTCCCCTGCTTATTTTAAGACAACACCTACAGAAGAGTACATACTGCCTCAGGCCTGACTTAATTAGCTATGTAATAAATAGAATTAATAAATCCACCTTTATGGTGTTCCTGGCAACTCTCCCAAGTCCTCTCCAGCCCTCATACTGAGTCTTAGCGTTTTGAAACCCCACAATGACTAGCGACCATTTTCTGAATCCAGATGCAAAACAAAACAAAAGATAAAAACATTATGGCCCATAGATTTACATGACACCCTCTATCTGCCTTTTCCTCACCCTCTCCCCTGTCCTGCCACCCACCCGCAGCTCCCTTCCCCAGCCCAGAGCCCTTTCCCAGGGCCCATCAGTCACTTACACCCCCAGTGAGCCTAAGAATTAAAAATACCAGGAGTGAGATAAGCTATGTGGGCACTTGCACTCCCCTCATCTGTGAGAACCTCGGTGCCTCCCAGCACCCCTCCGTAATAATGAGTCAACTATGTTAGGGTGGCCCGTGCCAATCCCAGCTCTGCTGCTCACTACTGACTGCCTTGGCAAAGCCGTCCAGTTCCCCCATGCAGACTGAACCCCGAGACCCCCAGAATGATTCTCACCCCAGTTTTTTCTTTGAGGGATGCAAAGCTGTTGCTGGAGGAAGACAAGCATGTGCATTCAGCTCCCTCGGCTCAGTTCCAGGCGCAGGACTGGCTGACCCATCCTTGATGGTGTGCAGAAGCCTTTCCCTGTCTACCAGGCACATAGTACCTCCACCTCCCAGCTGTGTGAGGATTGGAGACTGAGTAAGTGGCAGTGATGGCTAACTGTAAAGAATTGTCTGGTATTGTCTGTTTGGGATCTGTTTGGGGAGTTCTTGGTACCTCCCCAGTAATATGGTGTAGAGAAAGTGTGTTGGCCAGCCTTACAATCTGAGGGGAGATGTGGGCCTCCTCTGAGAGCCCACAGAGGGACTTCACGCCTGACCTCTGAGCCTCCCAGTCCTTACTAAGTAGTAAAAGGTGCCTGATACCTATGCCAGCCCTATGCTGAGCCCTGGACACACCAGAGTGACAGACAGCCCATAATCCCTGCCCTTGCAGATCCCCAGTCTTGAGGGTCAGAGAGACCTGTCACCTCACCAATCCAGCCCCATCTCCTTGCAAGGAAAATGATTCAATGACCAGATGCAGACCTCAGGAGGGTCATAAGCACAGCGTCAGGATTCTTACAGATCCTCCAGCCCATCCCTGGGTGATAGGCGGGGTGAACTGAGGTCCAAAGGGCAGGGGCATAGGAGGTGGGCACAGGATGAGGCCAGAGGCCTCTTTGCTCTGAAAAACCCTTTTGCCTCTCTTCTTATGAGATATGGGGATCTAGTCTCCCAAATACACATTTTGTCCCTGGCTTCCCCGCCCAGTACCTCCAAATGGGAGCTCCATAAATATCTGTTGAATGGATGAATGAATGTTGTTCATAGCTGCTCCTGTACTGGAGCCATCCCAAGTGCCCTGTGCCATCCTGGCTGTTTCACCCCATTACCACAGCTGAGCCCCACAACCTGCCGAACTTGCACAGTGACTTGAATTTTGCAGGTAAGGAGACAGGTGCTGGGTGGTGAGGCTCTCTTGTCCAGGGCTCACAGCATGTTTTCCACTGTCTGGAAGCCCATGACCAATTGCCACCCTCCCTCCCATCCTCCTTGTCTCCAGCCTCTGTTTGAGCCACCAGAGCCAAACCATCCCCCTGGGGCAGAGGCAGGTTGCACAGTCTCCATTTATTTACAAAGAGCTTCCCATCAGCCCAAATGTTTTCTGAAATCCACCAGAAACCTCATTCTTTCTGCCTTTAGTCCTTGGAGGGGTACCTCCTTCACCACAGACATGGGAGTGTTTACTTTTTGGAAACAATGCCTGGAATTTGGGGTTTTCTTGTTGCTTCTGGAAATTGAGCAATAACCTAAAAGTAACAAATAAAAAAATAAAAACAGAGGCAGGGGGAGTGTGGGAGACCTGGAGGTCAGGCTTCCCACAACTTCAGCCCAGAGAAGACAGCAAAAAAAACAGAGATGGAACCAGCAGAAAAGCTATCACAAGCCTCTGCACTTGGCTGCAAGAAGTGGCCCTCAGACCCTCACACCAGAGCCATCAACTGACATTTTCCTCCCAGGTCTAGCAGGTGCACTTACTGGTTTCCTACCTGTACTAGGTTAAACTCAATGAATGCAGGGAGGCAGATGTTCTAATAGCAAAGCACTAGGTTAAACTCAATGAATGCAGGGAGGCAGATGTTCTAGTAGCAACAATATCATCCACAAGAGGAGGTGTGGCTCCAGAAGAGAAGGAAGGAAAAGAAAAAAGTGTGACATGCAAAATCTCTTCGGTCTGTTCGTAGAAAGGAGCTATCCTTAGACAGTTACCCCCACATTCAGGCAAAGACTAGTGCAAAAAAGATGTTCACCAGGGTTATTTGCAATAGTGAAATGGACATCATGTAGATATCTGATCACAGGGGAGATTAAACAGAGAGACTCATACACAGCCATTAAAAAACATTTATTGGAGCACAGAAGAAATGCTTAAATCACAAGAATAATACTGAATTTTAAATAAATTATAAGCAAAGGAAATGGAATATGCATCATTCACAGGCATGAAGAGGAAGAAACACTGATATGAGTCTTGGAGCACACTCAGCGGTCTTCTGTCCCTATCTGTTTTGAAACTTAAGAGTTCCCCAGGACAAGTATATGCTCTGTTTTTAAACATGAGCTAGGATACTCACTGGAGGGTAATGAGAAGACTTTAAGAAGCAAACTAAAGCATTGGATGAGGGCTCCATACCCGGAGCTCTCCTTACCAAAGCCTTTAAACAAAGCAAGTCCCATTCCATGCTCGTGCTCCGAGTGATTAGGGATCCCTGCACAGCCAGGCAGTAAAACAGAGCCCTGGGACTGTGGTCTGTATGGCCTACCCTCTGCCACAGCATCTCTAGCAGCCCTAGTGACCCTGTGACGTTCTATCGTTGCCCCATTTCACAGGGAACACTAGAACCCAGGTGGATCTGGCCCAGAATCAAAGCACTCATTCCCAGAGCATCCCAAGTAACTGGCTGGGGGAAAAATGAGTTACAATGAAACCAACAGACCCTCAGCATTAGGGAATGCATGACCTTGCTGGGGCAGGGGGAAAACCAGGGGGATCCTCTGTGGCCTCTGGCTTCCTAAATCTTCAGAGGGGCCAGAGGCCTGGAAGGCTCTAGGTGTGAAGGAAACAGAGTGCCTGGGGGCAGGGCTCCACTGTACACCCCAAATAAAATTTCCAAATAGGCTTGTTTTTAAAGGCGTCATCCCATTGGCTCTTGCTGTCACCCTCAGAAAGCAAGCCTGTCTTAGAAGCTGCGAGTCAGGTACCACATGGTAGATGCACAAGGAGGGTGCAGAGGATGGAGGGGAGCAGGGGGCCAGCTCCTTCCCATACATGATGATCCTCTGCGGGGCACCCCTCCTGGCCACATGTGAGGCTCTGTCACTGGGCCTGAGGTCTCTGCAGGTTCACAGAACTAGCTGAGGTTTTCCTCACAAATGAACCTTGGCCCCTGCCCTGCCCTCTAAGCGGAATTCCCAGACTCCCTTCTTGCTCGAATCCCTGGTCCCTCTAGCCAGTCGCTCCCAATATTACTCCAGGGGCTGCTAGACCCACACCATCCCCACCCCATTTATGCTCCCTATTATGATCCTGGGCCACCCTCCCAGATACCCCTTTGCCTTGTAGGGTTTCCGTACAAGGGACCCAAGTCCTATGGTCACTAGCAGGCAGCCCGGGACCCACACTAGACCCACCATGGATGTGTTCAAGTCCTTCATCCTGGCACCTATTGCAGAGGAGACTGAGGCTCTGACAGAGGGACCTTCCAGCAAAAGGTCCCACAGCAGCTAAGCACAGAGGCATGATTTGAACCCAGGCCCTCCAGGTCCAGAGCCCTGTTCAGGGCCACTGTACAGTATGGTGGATTCACCTCCTGTCCCTTGTGGTGGGGTTGCAGGGGAATAAAGGCCCTGCACACAAGATTCACCACCCCCTCAAGCCTTAGTTTGTTCATCTGTAAAATGGAGATGCCAATGGATCAAGCTCCACATCCTTGGGCTCATGGGAGGACTTGGGGTGATGCAGTCCCTGGAGAGAGGGGGAATGGAGTGGGATCTGGGAAGAGCAGGTGGGGGTTTGCATGTAGGAGGGGTTATCCACAGCATCATTCAGAGGGCACATGGACTTCCCCCAGTATATGGAGGAAGCAGAGGCCACCCAGCCTGCCTCAGCTCTCTGACAGGACCCCAAGTGGATGTCTGAGCCAAAAACATAGAAGAAGCACAAGCGACCTCCTTCAGCCCCTCCTGGGCTTCCACAGGCAGTCCATGTAGAGTGCGGAAAGATGCCCAAGACACCTGAGTGATGATGGGGGTGGTGTATTGACACTCTTAGTGGGAGGCCCCAGATCTGACGGGGTTGGGAAGGCCCCCCTGTCTCCCCCCACATCTACCTGGCCCCGGGGAGTGAAGCTCAGCAAGGTGCAGCTGATTCTAGAATTCCTATGCAACCTTGGAGACCATCGCTGGTGTTTGGACATAGACGGTGCCCCTGTTCACCCACCCTCCTCGCTGCTCCCAGCTACCTCCAGGATGAACATTTCCCAAGAGATATTCAAGGGCCCTCACAAACTCAACCCTCTCATCTCCCTATTACCATCTCTTCCCAAATGAGGGTGCCCACCCCAGCAATACCCACCTGGATGCTGCCGTTCAGACTCTGACAAACTAACCAGATTCTGGGGTGGTCTGACAAGGTGACTTGGGTGGCCACTACAGAGGGAATAAGCACCAACCCACCACGCTACTCATGTAATCCCACTGTTCCTGCTCAGCCTGGTGGTTGGCCTCTCTTTGCGGGTTGTGCAGAGGAGGAGACTGAAGCTTGAGAGGACGAGTGGCTTGCAGAAGGCCACATGACAGAAACCATGACTACTGAAGCCAGGCAGTCTGGCCCCCACCCTTGGCTCCTCCAGCTGCCCCAACAGCCGCCCTCCATAGGCCTGGGAGGTGGAGGCTCCTCACTGCACACTCCATCCTGTCTTCCAGGCCCCAGGAGGCTGTGCCTGGACAGTGGCTTGCCCCAGCTTTCTAGAATCTGTAGCCAGGCTGGAAAGCCAGACACTGCTCTGGAGAATACCACACTGTTGCCAGCAGCCATCTGCAGTGATGGGTGGAGATGGAGGCTTGAAGGTCTCTCCGGGATAAAATGCTTATTCGTTCTGCAGGAAGGGCCATGCCCCTCGAGTGTGTGGAATGGATGGTTGGTGGTCATGCCTCCCCCCTCCCCTTGCCCTGCCCCAAGACACCACGTGACCTTGGCAAGGCTGCCAGCTGGTCAGGGCCAAGCGGGGCCTCACCTATTGCACTCTGGCCCCCCAGCCTACAGTTTTCCCATGGCACCCCAAGTTGGGTGGGTCTGAGGGGCCGCCAGGCAGGGAAATTCTGGGGTTTAGACAAGGAAGAGCCTTTGGATGAAGAGGGATGCCTGGACTTGGAGGCGTCCACACACCTTCCTTCAGACCCCTGGATAATGCATGGCATAGGCAGAGATGGAAGAGAGCATCGTGAGAGGTTTCTGACCAGAGGACCAGGGCTGTGGGAGGTTTACTGTATACAGAAAAATAAAACTGCCAGCATCAGGGTTCAGGCCTAGTGCATAGTAGGATCTGGATACTATCTGTTGAATGTGTCCTTCAGCCTTACTTATGACCACTTATCTTCCTAATTATCAGCTTTGTGCCAACAGGAAGACACCCCAGCCCCCAAAAGACCTCAATGTGAATCAACATTTCCACTGTGAGGATTCAGTGAGGTCAAGGTACAGCAGATGGGTAGGCAGTGAGGCTCCCCTGCTCACCAGCCTTGTCCAGATGAAGCCTGGGGGAAGCGTGAGTGAGTTGGTGACCCAGGTTCAGCATGAGGAAGTCACCCAGAGGTCCAGGTCTCTAACATCCTTCCCTGCCCAGGAAGGGCAAGTGCAGGTGGGGGGTGGGGGAGGTGAGGAGGGAGGAGCCCAAGACAACCCAACTCCATGGAAACAGGCTCGCAATGCATCCTGGCTGGGCCCTTATATCATGGGGGAGCTGCAAGGCAAATGCAAATCCCAAGGGTGGGGCCAGGTGCAGGTGTTGGGGAGGGACCAGAGGCAGGAGTGTGGTGCAGGGTGAAGCTAAGGGCCAGGTCTGACCCTGTTGAGATCTGCCATCTGGGTGTCATATATATCTCTGAGAAATTCCCAGTCTGTGGTCACTGGGCCACAGTGAGGCCTGAGGCCTGAGAGTTTAGGCATGACAGGCGCCCTAGCAGAAGAGCCACTGGTTGGGCTGTCCGTTACCGCTGCCTTGCATCTTGTGGTTTGTGGGAGAATGCCATGGGCATTTTGGCATTTGTGACCAAAAGGAACTGGGGCCCCAGACCAGTGAGAGGAGCTAGAGTCAAGCCCAGTGGGGGGCCAGGACTTAGTCAAGGCCATCAATGATCCCTGGGAGCCTGAGGTTTAGGGTACTCAGGCTGGGGTTCCTTGAAGGCTCCATCCTCCTCAGCAAAAGGAGAAGGTGCCATGAAGCCATCCCCAGGTTGGGGGAGGTCTGTCCCAGCATGCCAGACCCACAGTTAAGGAGAGTTCCTGTGGGAGCTCTTCCCTCTGCCCTGGGGTCTGTAGAAGGGAGTAGAAGCCACAGGGGTGGCAAGATGGGGCCCAGACCAAGGAGTGTGGAAAGAGAGATGATAAGGAGAAGGCCAGAACTCAGGCTAGACACAACGGGCTGCACTGGGTCCTGCCAGGGAAGGTGGTTTTCCCCTGAATCTTTCTCCCCCTGAAATCAATAGGCCAAGCCTCATCAGCATAGGTGAAAGCCCATGCAGCCCATGCTTTGTACAGTTCTCAGGATCAGGGCTGATGATCTTGAGCAGACTTGGAGATTCTCAGCCTCTCTTTTCTCCTCTCGACAGTAGGGATCCTTCCTCATGACTCCAAGGCACATGTCTCTTCACACAGGTTATGAAGAGACAGATATGCTATCGTTGTCCAGCTAACAGAACATGTTGAAGTCACCAGTACTTTTAAGCCTACATGGTCCTTTGGAAACCTACAATCGGTTGGTTTTAGGTTTTCAGCCTAGAACCTTTTTTCTGGGTGGGCACTCAAGTCCCTCGTCGTCTTGCACAAGTTCCCATAGGGATGGGAGGATGCAGTCTGAGCTCCAGACCCTGCTCTTCCTGGTGGTTCATGGTGTTGAAGCTGACTATATAGCCCCCGAAACACACCCCCTTGTCTACCTGGTGGAAAAGAAATAATTCTGGTCTCTGGATGAGGCCTGCACAATGCTGGCGCTCAGAGAAGGCACAGTGCAAAATTGCATACTTTCCCTGCTCCTATCCTTCCCGGATAGGAGTTTCTCAAACATCGCAACAATGTGATCCATCTACCAGATGGTCACGTAGGCCGAGCAGGTCCAGGATCAGCAGTTCAATAGGTGAGTGCACACTCCATACACAGCACAAGGGGGAGCTTTCTGTCTACTAGTTGTATGTCTTAGGCATGTTAAAGCACCTCTCTGAACCTCTCTTTCCTCTACTGAAAAGTGGGGGTGCTAAGAAGATGAACCTCATAGGGCGACTGTGGGAAGTCATGGGAGAAAATATGGCATGTGCTTCTCTGGGGCCCGGCTCTGTAGAAAGGGCTGCTGGACATGCTGGGCATCTTCCCTCTGAAAAATTCTCTCTCTCCAGGGAAGATGCATTCAGGCTCAACCCTCACAAGTCTGTGGCCCTTCTGGGTATGAAAAGGAAATGGAAATCTGGCAGGTTTTCTATTTGCAAAGGATTTCTGAGATTCCTTCTAGTTTGTCCTGGTTGTGGTCCTTTAAGTGTCCAGTTCAGGGGAGACTGGGAGCAGGCAGAGCAGCCCAAGGGCCACTCAGGATTTGCAAAGTCTTCTTTGGGTGATTGCATTCAATCATGGGTCTTAAACACCTAGGAATACAGACACTCTCTAGTCACCAAAAGCAGTGTATGGGTAAAGTAGACACAATGTCTGGGTCTAAATTATGTCCGAGGGTCAGATAGGCACTGTCCACATCCAAAGAATGCAGGTCTAGAGTTCATCAGATGGGCCATCTCTGTGGCCTACTCATGTGATAAATGGATCCACCTCTATTGGAACCATGAGGATGCACTGTAAGATCAGGAAGAACACAATAGGTCTTTAGATCCCAAAGGAGGGCCTGCTGCCTCCACAGAGCAGTGTGGGATATGACAAGGGTTGTTGCTGGGGAGGAACGTCCCAAACCATGGATCTCCCAGAACTCTTGATTTCCATGGGAGAGCTTAATGGGGCAGCTTCCTGTGAAGAAGCCAATGAATCCAAGAGAGCTGAGGATGGGCTGCCAAGCTCCCTGGGAAGCAGAGCCCACTGTGGGCTGAATTGGTGCCTTTAACACCCATCTCTTGGCTCATTCTTGTTCTACCTGCCCCTTTGGATGTCTGCCTCCGATGACCACAGCAAGTGGTGCCAAGGAGAAACGGTGTGGGGACCAGACCACTTACCAACTGGCCTCCAATATATCCTTGATACTAGTCTGCATGGAGGATGCATGACTGAGGGGGAAAAAGATCTGCCTATGGGGGGGTCACTCATCCATCCTGGTCAGCTGTCAGCAAGGACAGCTCCAGAGGGATTGGAAGAGGGCTGGCGTCATTCTGTGGGGCTCAGACAGAAAGAATGGTTTTGTGGGTGTAGTGTGGGGAAGGAAAAGCCAGGTCTCTGACTCTGCTCCACATATGACTCTCCCTAGCACTCTGTGTCCCATTATAGGAACCTGGACTAAGAAGACACTGCAGGGTATTGGGCAGTCCAGGCACAGTGCCCATGTCCAGGTCAAGGGGCCTATGTGTACCTCAAGTGGCATGACTGGGACCTGAACACCCATACCCCCATTCTGTTGAGGCAGCATGAAATTCTGCAGCTCAAAGAGGCTGAGGTGGAGGGTAAGGGGCATTGCAAACAGAGAAGGCCATATGGGATGGGGTTCATGCACTGGGTATTCCTTGAGAGGCCATGGGATCTGTCCTGTTTAGGGAAAGGCACATGGAATGTCAGTGATATCGCTGAAAATTTCCCTTTCTCCTGCCTCAGTGTCAGCTCTGTGACTCATTTAAGCAGCTGAGCCAGCCAAAGGGCATCCCATTAAACGAGAGGAATTCCAGGCTCTGCATATGCCCTCACCTTCAGGGTCATTATCAGCCTCCCATTCCTCAGCTGTTCCAGAACTGGGACAGGGGCTCCCATGTCCTGTATGAATGATGGGTCTAACCCCAGCAGCAAGGCCATCAGTTTGCATGGAAATTTTCACTCCAGCTATCCCAGTTGCCATGAGCCCACGGCAATACCAGAGGTTTCCAGCCAAAACAAGAATGAGCTGAAAGAGAAGAAGCCTGACCTCCAGGAATTCCATCCCAAACTGGTGGCAGAACAACTGTACTACATGTATACAGTGAGAATCTGGACCTTCAGGGTCAAAGGGCAGGTCAAACATTTTTACTACTCTCAGCTGAACTGTGCCTCCCTTTCCCCAATGTGGACTCCTAGAATATGGGGACAATTCTCAGCTGCGGCCCTAACCAACCGTTGAAACCCATCATGGTTTATAGACCTGAGCTTTCACTGTCCAGCTGCGGACTGTGGAGACAGACACTGAGAAGGACTGAGGGAGAGGTACCACACAGATGCAATGAGTCAGAAGCGAGAGACCATAAATGGGAAGGCTCTGGTCCCTCGGGGGGAGGAGCAGCTCCCTGTGTGCAGTCCCATCCATGGGTCGCCCACCCATCTGCCTGGGAGCCTGAGCACCATCAACCTGGCTTAGGCATCTGATGTGTCCTGAAGGACAGGCTAGACATGGAAAGCCATGCTTTTAGCCACCAGGTAACAATGGGCACCTGAAAGGAGACAGGGACCGCAGGGATGAGCATTTGGAGGAGGAGATGCCCCCTTGGGAGCACCACCTGGAGCGGCCCCCTGGACATGGAATGATCAGGGTGCACACGCCTTCCTCCCTTCCCTTGCCTCTCTTGGCTCCTGGGGCATCCCGCACTGGCTTACCTCGGAGAAGAGGGGCATGAAATCCAGGCTCTCTAAGCAGGCTCCGGCCACATTCACAGCCTCCTGAGCTCCAGCTCTGACCTGGGACCCCTCCCGAGGACATAAGTCTTGCATGGGCAAACATGTGTGGGGCTCAACAATCCTCCCCCTGTCCCCTAGGAGCTGTTCAAGAAGATGGTGCCCCATCAGTGCCTGGGCTCCGTCTGGTCCCGGAGGAACAGGCCTGGCAATGAGCACGTGGCACCCACAGTCCGGGCCACCATCGCCCAGTTCAATGTTGTGGCCAGCTGCATCGTCACCACGTGCCTTGGCGACCCAAGCATGACAGCCCAGGACAGGGCCGTGGTGGTGGGCCACTGGATCCGGGTGGCCAAGGTATGCTGTGGGAGGCCCAGCTCCCTGAGGCTCTCCTGAGCCTCGGGAACTGCTCTTCTGTCTTGCTCCCTTCTCAGGGCTGAAGGCCCTGCTCTTAGACCTGTGGTCCCTAGGCTCTTCCTCCCAGGGGCATTGCCCAACGTTGGGACGCTCAGTTCCTACGTGACCCCTCCTTTGCAGTGAGGGAAAATCCTCCCTCTCGCCAGCAGTGTTCCTCTTTAGGACTGACCTGTGCCCTTCTGCAGCTCCCTGGACATCAGCTTCATCCATGGGGGAGCCCTAAATCGAGGGGGGCACTAAAACTCTCGAGCATCTAGGGCTCCTGCTCTCCCACTGACAGCTCCTTCTCTTCCCTCCCCCAGGCCTGTCAGATCCTAGGGAACTACTCCTCCCTGCGTGCCATCCTGGAGGCTCTGCAGAGTGTCTCCATTCACTGCCTGCAGAGGACATGGGACAACGTTTCCAGGTGAGGAGGCTTCTCTGCAGGAGGGACCAGGATGGAGGCGGGATCTCCCACAGGCCTGTTCTTTGCCGCCCTCAGTCAGCTTGGACCTCCTGGGAGGCAACAAACCCTGACCAAAGGACCTAGGCCCGGGGCTGCTCCTCTTAGCCTTCCTGGCCACCATGCCTCCTGCTTGAAAAATCCAATGTCCTCCATGCCCCACCCTGGCCTCAGCTGAATTCCATATTTCCACGTGGTGACTTGGCAGCCACTGAAGTCTCTGCCCATGGTTCAGCCAGTACCCCACCCAAACCGAGCTGTTCAATTAAGCTGGGAAGGGACGCCCTGGGGGATGCCCAGGAGAACTCCCTCCCATGTACTACGAAGACCCCAGTGCTCAGAGCAGCACAGAGCAAACCCTCAGCCAGCCCCGTGGACATGTGGGGGTTCTCCAAGAAAAGGGACTCGCACTCTACCCTGCCACGTTAGGCCTCCCCTGAGCCTAACTTCTTTCCCTCTCTTCAGGAAGAGCTTCTGAACATTCCAAAAGCTCTGCAGAGAAGACAACCCCCAGGGCAGGGAACTACTCATCGAGGTAGCACAGGAGGTGCAGGGCTCGAAGGACAGGAGAGGGGTGTGAGGAGGCATGATCATGTGTGGATGAAGTAGGGAATGGCCTGAAGCATTCCTCGGGGAGCAGAAGCCTTTGGCATGAATGTGCTGACAGCCTGGGCTGAAGATTCCCCCTGGGGCTGGGGCAAGCTGCCCATCCAGACTCCCTAGGCTAGATTTCAGGTCTCTCTGTGTCCATCGAGAAGGTCCACATGGGGGCCCAGAGGAACGCGGACAGCCCAGAGGACAGGCCCCTGCTCACAGATGGGGTTGGGGATGGGTTGTGGGCCACAAAAATGATGATTGTAAGAGGATCCTGAGTGCTCAGGAGACCACAGGAGGTAGGTGGAGTTCCCCCTTCTGCCCATGGGATAACAGGCTCAGGGAGGCCAGGCTCCAAGCTCCAGGTCCCCCGTGGACTGAATGGGGGAGCTGAGATTGTTCTAGAAGGACTCGTGGCATGCTTCAGGGGAATGGAGCGTCAGTATCAGCAGACGTAGGTCTGATCTCTAGGGTCTGAAGTCAAAGACGGTGGGCGCAAGGGGACTGAGGCTATTTTGCTCTCAAGGATCTTGTCCTTGGCCCTCTAGAAGGGGCCCTCGAATAAACTTGCCAGCCTGGTGAGGCAGCTGCAGAGAGCGCAGAAGGGGCTGCTGAAGAAGGTGAGTGTGCCTGAGGGACAGGGCCTCCAAGGCCAGGGGAGAGGGGCTCCTCCCTGAGGGCTAGAAGCGTCCAGATCAGGACAGGTGGGACCTGCGACTCCAGCTCCACCTCCTGCCACCACAGTTGCTCAATGTCTTCTTTCCCAGTGACCAGGAGGAAGTAGTCTAGCAGGCTGGGTCAAGAATGGATTTGGGGCTGGGGAGGGGCCCAGGGCTCCATAGCCGGTGATTTTTTGAATTTCAAAAAGCAGGCCCTGGAGGGCATAAGGAGGAGTCTGATATTCTGGGAAGGTGAGGGGAAAGCGAATCGAGGGGAAGCAACTAAGGGTCCTAGGCCCTTCTCCATGTGGGAAAAGTGGGGTGGGTCAGGACGCTGAAGTCTTTTCGGGGAGGGCTCCTGTGGGCACCAGAGAGCAGGGACTCATACCAAACCTACCCCTCATGACACAGGGTGTCGTCCCATACCTTGGCACTTTCCTCTCTGACCTGGTGGTGTTGGATACAGCAATGGAGGACTACATGGAGGTGGGTGAGCCTGAGGATTGTGGAGGAGGAGCCAGAGTCCTGAGGACAGGGAGCAGAGAGTCCCCGGACTGAGCCCTGAGCTCTGAGTCCTTTGGAGACCTCCCTTCCCCACAGCCTCACAGCCGCCACTGGGAACTGGGGTCTCTTGCCCATCTCAGTGCTGAGGGAAGGGAGTCTGCACCCAGATGGGTGGCCCAAGACTGGGGAAGCACCAGCACATCCTGAAGGTGAAGCTACATGCGCTCTGTATGCATGGGTCGCAGCCTCTCCCTCAGAGCTTGCCTGTCCAGGACAGTGAAGTCAGGACCCTGCACGTCAGCCACACTTCAGGAGCCCAGCAGGCCCTGCCTGCCTGAGGCATCTGCCGCTCCCTTCAATCACCACAGAGTGTTGTGCTGCAGGGTGCCGACCTGGAGCCCTTTCACCAGCCCCCAGTCTTCCTTCCTCTGGACCCCAGGGCTTGCCCTAACCCCAGTCTCATTGTATGTGTGGCTTGGCGGCCCCCTCCTGGGTCCTGGCCTACGTGCAGCCTCAGAAGGGGTGGGTGTAAGGTGCGAGGCCTGACCAGGGGCCTCTCTCTGAAGGACAATGGTTGTCTGCTTTCCAGGGCAGTGAGATCAACCACCACAAAAAGAATAAGGTGAGCATACGTAGCCCTGGCTGTAGGGAAGGGCAGGCAGCCCCTATCAGAGATGCCCCTGGGAAGAACATTCCTTGGCTCCATCCACTCCCCTCCATCTCCCATTTCCTGGGACAGGTTGCTAAGAATGAAGGGCAAGACCCATCGAGTCAGTCAGTAGGGATCCAGAAGGGCATCAAGGAGAACTTCCCTTGATGGAGGAGGGGCTAATTCTACTAGCCTCTGAGAACAGTTTGGGACCAGATGAAGTGGCATGCAGGAGGGTGGTCATGTGTGCTGTCCCGCTGCTCGGCCCTCACCTGGCCCTGTAGCTTCCCCACCCAGGCTTGGGGTGCATCCTGTGCCTCTCTCCCGGCCCAGGAATACCAAGTCCTCACGGACATCATGCTGCTCCAGGCGGCGGCAGAGAATTACTGCCTAGATCCCCAGCATCCATTCACGGCCTGGTTCTGGGCTGTGGAGCGGCTCAGCGAGGATGACAGGTGAGGCCCATTCAGGAGCTGGGTGAGGCGACATCGGGGTGGACTCTTTCTGCTGGCCCCGCCAGGGATCCTGCTTCTAGGGCTCCCTGAGCAGCCAGACACCAGCTGTGGGAAAACCCTGGGAGGGACTCCTGAATGCCAGCTGCTGCTCAACTCACAGGTGTCCCTCTGTCCTTAGCTACAACCTGTCATGCCAGCTGGAGCTGCGGTCCTAGCTGGCCAGCAGAACACAAGCACCACGATAACTGGCTACAGCCACCATCAGACCTGAACCCGTGCACACTGGCCGAGCCAAGGATTGCCCCTCGGCCCCTGGGCTACTTGTGGTGCACAAGCCCCATCCACTGCTCAACACCCCTTCCTCTCTCCTACAGAATTATTTGTTCTGGAGGGGGCAATATTTAATATAATTAAAGGGTTGTTATTTAACAACAACAACAAAAAGGAATGAGAACCCTTGGGATTAAAGTTTTCTTACCAAAATAATAATAATAATAATAATAATAATAATAGAAGGTTTTTATTTTCTCCTCTTCTTGCCCACGTGTGTGTTTGGTTCTTTTATTTCCTACAGTAATGTACAACATGTACAGACTCTCTTATTCATTCCTGAACCCAGAAATCTTACAGAGTCAGCAGCTATTCAATGGGGCAGAAAGGAGAGGAGCCAGCCCTCCTCAGTACCTACTGGTGGCACCTCCAAATCCTGTTTCCTCAGAGGACAGGTTCATTCCTGTGTCAGGCATCTGGGCAAACAGCATAGACAGCCCTCAGGACCCCTGAGATGGAGACGTTGCAGGTCCTTCCCCAGGAAGGCAACAAACCCTGACCAGGAGAGTCCTTAAGAGTTCCTTCCCCTCCCCAGAACTATGTGCTGCCCAGGAGAGGGGCTGCTTCTCTCCCCTCTAAAGCAAGGAGGACTATGTCTTGCTTCCACCACCAGGAAGAGATTGATCCGCAACAGTCTGGCAGCCACAAAGAGGTGTTTGATTGTCAGGAAGATCAACAGCCAGGCAGGGCTTGGTCCACCCCTGCAGGCCTCTCCTCCTCTTCTCCTCCAGAGTATAGGGAGGCAGGATGGCAGGAAAGGCAGTTTGTTCAGTGGAAGCGAAATCCTGAGCTTGAGTCCCTTTATCCCTAGTAGCCTGGGCACTCCTAGGCTGCTTCCACTGTGGCCTCTGTGGAAGGCCATTCGAAACACCAGTGCTGGCTTCCCAAGCTCCGGGATACTGGGCAGAAAGCGATGGAACACAAGAGAGTCTCAGGGAAGTGACAACGGGTTTGGTCATGAAAGCTTGAAGCTGTCAAAGACCATCTCTTGCCCTAGGTTCCCTTGGTCAGAAACCTTTCAGCAACCACTCAGAGGAGAGACAGGCAGGTACAGAGCAGGGATGGGGAACCCTGGGAGCCACTGTGGACTGAACCTGGTGGTCTCTTCACCACAATTCACACAGACCAAGATACAAATGCAAGACTTAACATCCGTGGGTGTTTTGTTAACATGGGCTTTGATTCATGTGTGACTTTTCAGAAACAGAAAAGAATAAAGGGAATCAGGAAAGAGAGGCGATCAAAAACACCGGCTCAAATATAGGGAACATACTGGTGGGAACCAGGTGGGCGGATGGAAGAGGGGGTGGGGATTAAGAAGACACTTATTGTGCTGAGCACTGAGTCACATACAGAACTCCTGAATCCCTACTCTTCAACTGAAACGACAAAAATACTGTACGCCCATTAGACTGTATTTTCAAAATTATCTTTGAAAGGTGGGTATTAGGAGATTGAAGATGAGATTACGCTCTGAGAGTTTCCCAATCAGGTCTCAGGCTGTATGTGAATGCACATTAAAGATCAATGAAAGAGCGCAAAGACAAAAGTGACATCTGCTGATATGGAAAGGCAGTGCCCACCTCTGTGATCACAGAAAAAACACACCTTCCTATGATATTGGCTGTTGTAAAAGCATTTTACCCACATCCCCTTGGAGCTACGCTCCTCTGGTATTTCCATTCTACTTGGTTGTGTGTCTTCATGAAGTAGTTGAAGGACATATTGCTATCCCATGTTTGGTGGACTAAACCAAAGCTGGCTATTTCTAGCCCCTGGAATATTGGAGCTAGAGGGCCTTCTGGAAAACATTGCACAACTGGATCTCTCATCGTCTTCCAGTGAAGGAAAAGGAGGTCCCACAAGGGCACCAGTGGAACAGGAACACAGAGGAGGTTCTCCTGACACCAGCTTCAGGATCCCAACTCCCTGAGCAAGAATGAAGAACCCCCGTCCCCCCCAGACACAATGGACACATCACTGGAATGGGTCATTTCCCAGGAAAAGCGATATACGGCCAAACGTGGAAAGGTACACAATAACCTCACTGAAAGAAAGCCCACTGGGATCCCATGCCCTGGGTATTAAGTTCCACCTATGCGTGAAGCCATTTGATAATCACAGGGGAAGGGAGGGAAAACTGAATGGGAAGCCACCAGAGAGGGAGAAAAATGATGAGAGGTTCTTCCCTAAGAAATAAGCAGAGTGTTGCTGGAGGGGAGGTGGTAGGGTATGGACATTCCAGGCAGGAGATTAAGGAGGGAAGGAGGGCATGCAAAGGGATGCACCCTGAGACTGTTACACAACTGATGAATAACTGGGCACTACCTCGGAAGCTAATGAGGTACTGTATGGTGGCTTACTGACTTTCCTCAAAACAACAAAATACAATCCAAGGTTCTGTGTTTTCTTGATTTTCAGTGTGGAAAATACAGGATGATTTCTTTTCTTCTCTCAAGCAATGAAATGACGTAGCCTATTCACTAGGAGGCAATTCTCAGGACATTCTACCTTTTTCAGCCCTAAAGAAGTTTTCAAACAGGCTTTCACCAGTTGCAGTCCTCATGACCTTCTAGTCATTTCGGAGCACTGTTGACAGGGGGGCAAACCCTTTTTTCTTTAAGGTGACTCACCCCAATCATGTAATATTCCTGTGTGCCACAGGTGCGCCCCCTCCATCCTTTCCAAGGGCCTCACTACAAGTATCCCAGAAAGGGGGCATGAATACTAGTGGCTGGAAGGTGGATTCTGGATGACATCCATCCCTTTGTTCACTTGTGGGATGACTAGGGGCAGGGTCTCCATCTCAGTCGTGGACACGCGAGAGCTCTCCAGCTCCCCTTCAGACATGACCCTGCCCTCTCTCCCATAGAAGAACCTGCAGAACAACCTGACCATGAACTGGGAACACACAACAGGGGTATAAACGTCTTACTTGAATTCAGCTCAGCATGGCAACGACAGACTGGTCCCTCTTGGATGTTGTTCCCAGTGTCCTTGAGGCATTCGAACCCCTTCTTGGCTCCAGACAGTGGCTCACCTGTCACAGTGGCTCACGATAGAGGGATGAGAAGTTCCTCGGAGACAGGTGTCACCACACCACTATCATCACCCTTTGTCGTGGAAGAAGTCTATGTCCCTCGTCGGATTAAGAAACCCTTCAAACAGGACTGGAGCAGGGTGCAATAAAAGGCTCCCTTTGAAGAAGGGCTGAGCTGAGGACATGTCCAGTCCTATGTCTCACTGCTGCCATCACCACACACAGTGGTGCCCAAAATGGGCAGGGCGAGCTCTTGCTTGCCCACCATACCTATTCCTATCATCGCGCCATCGCATCTGGTCAGGACCCCAGCATCAGGCCTGTGTGTCTCCAGTTCCTGCTGCTGCCTGCCTCCACCAACGATCCTTTTTCATCTCTGAATTCCGAGCTCCGCAGCATCCATCTTCCTCAGCTTCACAAAACAGGACTGGGCAATGATTTCATGGATACGCCCTGCAAGGCACAGGATGGAAAAGAAAAGGAAACTCACACACTGGACATTCAGAATACTTAAAATCTTTGTGACTTGAATGACATTATCAACCAAGGGAAAGCACAGTCCAGAAGTCGGGAGAGCATGCTTGCAAACCATGGATCTGACAGGGCTCAATACCCACAATATCTAGAGATCCCAGAAACTCAACACCACCAAAATAATAAATAAATAAATAAATAAATAAATAAATAAATAAATGAAATGTGGTGTGAATGTACATATGGGAAAGAGAAATAACCTCAAAGCTAAACACATGGAAGGAAATGGAAAGGATACTTCCCAGCACTAATAGTTCAGGAAATCCTAATTATAACAAGCAATGACATACCATTTCATAGCCATGAAGTTGACTCGTCATGGGTACTGGCTGGGGGAATACCTAGAATACTCGAAAAGTTCAAGTGTTGGCCAAGATGCAGAGAAGTTGGAACCATGTTTTTTGTGTGTGATAAGGAATATTTAAGGGCACTGTTTTGGTATTAGTAAGGCAGTCCTTCATAAAAATCCCAACTTTCAAAATGCCATGTGTTTTAGTCATTGCACTTCTGCAGTAGATAACCAAATTAATGGACAGGGTAGTCCTGAAGATTTATCTGAGCACACCTTTTCATGCCAACGTTGTTCCTAAAAGCTAATCCATGAATGCAATCCAAGTATCTGTCCAGAGAGGAAAAGATGTATATACAGTCGTTGGGATAGTATTCATTCTGTAAAGAGGAAGAAAACATTGGCATGCCCCACCATATGGGCGAATGTTGAGGATAGTATGCTAAGTGAAAGGAGTATTCATGAAAATACCAACTTTGACTCCACTCTTAGGACCTACCTAACGTAGATTCCGAAGGACAGAAAGTAGAATGGTATTTGCCAAGGGCTGGAAGGAGGCGCTCATGGGAAGAGTCTGAGTCATGCTAAAGAGCTTTAGATGGACAAGATGCAAGGAAATGGGAAGGTGGGTTCCAGGGAGCTTGGACAAAGATATTACTGCTTTCACGACATTTAGAATGTACTCCTTGAACTTCATGGACTTCATGACCTAACAATAAATTACACTGGAAAGTGTAATTTGCTAAGATGGTGAAATGAACACAGGACCATTTCCTCTGACCATTTATACCCTTCCAGGTAGGTCCTATCTCAGCCATTTTCCTTGAGACAACATGGAGCAAACAAAATGTTGTCCTTCTGTGCCTTTTTCAAGGTTTAAAATCAGAATTGCCCCAACTTTATGCGAGAAGGTAATTTTCAGAGTTAATGTCTTGAGACATTTTATTCCTTGATCATGTTTTTAAACAAAACCCAAATTGAACATTCTACTTCATCTACTTGAATTTTCATTCACTCATTTTTCAACTCAGAACCCAGTGTTGATGCATGTGGCCTGGATGTTACTAAGCCTATCATAACCTACCGACTTTAGGTTCTGCTGTTTTCAGTTTGGTTTACCTGTCATTCCTTTGCCAAGTCAACTTTCCTGAGGTTCATTATGAATGGTAAAATATCCTTGACTCCAGTTGTATCGAAGGAATTGACACTGAGCACCATCTCAGCTACACAACACAATGATTTAATTTTCCTAGGCCCTAAAAGAATGACCAGAATAAGTTGAGTTGACCACCATCACCTCTTAGAGATACAAAGAGAAAGGAAAGAGCAAAGAAAGGAAAGGTTCTTCTTTGTGTGATGAGATCTCTCCAGATGGCCTCTCTTAACACCTCTCAAATACACCATAGAGCAGTATGAACTGTAGTCATAAGGTTGTATATGATATCCCTCTTATATCTTTCTCTTACAACTGGAAGTTTGTAGCTCTCCATGATTCACTCAATCCCTGCCCCACCCTCTGCCCTCTGTTTCTGGCTCCTTCAATCTGAAGGCTTTTGCTGAGTTTGCTTTTCTCCTTTTCTCTTCTTGGTTTCAGATTCTACATAGAAGAGGAAAATATATCTTTTTTGTAGTATCTTTCTATATCTCTATCCCTGCATACACTTAGCTTTTGGCCTTCCTCTCACTTATTTTCACATGGCTTAAAAGTCAAAGTTTCATCACATTTGTCATGATTTCCTTTCCTATGAATAAATAATATCCTAATATAGATTTAAACTCCTCTTTACCCTGTCAACACTAATGGTCATGGTTGTTTACAGTGTCTTGCCTGTTGTAATTAATGTTTGATGAAGAAGAAATAGAAGAAGCAGAAGAAGAAGAAGAAGAAGAAGAAGAAGAAGAAGAAGAAGAAATAACTGTCTTTGAACATGGAGGTGGGTGCTCAGATTTCCTGAACATATCCCTTGATTTTTTTCATTATTGTGTTATGATAGTCACCATTAAATGTATCATTAGTTTTTGTTACAGTGTTCCAAGATTGTTTTATGTACAACAAGTGCTCCATGCAATATGTGCCCTCCTTAATAACCCCCACCAGGCTCATACATCTCCCCTCCAAAACCCTCAGCTTGTTTCTGAGAGTCCACAGTCTCTCTTGGTTCATCTCCCACTCAGATTTCCCCCAATTCACTGTTCCTTTCCTTCCTCCAATGTCCTCCATGTTAATCCTTGGGTTCCACGAGTGAAACCATATGCTAATTGACTTTCTCTGCTTGACTAATTTCACTCAGCACCATTTCTTCCAGTCCCATCCATGTTGATGCAAAAGTTAGGTATTCATCCTTTCTGATGGCTGAGTAATATTCCATTGTATATATGGATAAAAGCTGCTTTATCCATCCTCTGTTGAAGGGCATCTTGGCTCTTTCCACAGTTTGGCTATTGTGGACATTGCTACTATGAACCTTGGGGTACATATGGCCCTTCTTTTCACAACATCTGTATTCCTTGGTTTTCTGTATGCCAAAACCACTTGTTCATGGACCACATGGAGAAACAAGGTGTCAGCGGTCCAATCCAAAAATGTTCACTGCTTTCAGCACAAAATAGTGATTTATCAGCACCAGTTTGACAGCAACAAAGAGGCATTTTGAATGCCAGGAAAATGAACAGCAAGGACAGGGCTTTGTCCACACCGGCAGGGGTCTCCTCAGGTTCTCTTCCTCAGTAGGTTGAGTCAGGATGGAAGGCGTCAATAGTGTATGGGTTTCATTAGGCCAGTGGCTTCCCTCTCTTCTGCCCTCCTGGATCTCTGTGATGTGTGCAGAGCACAAACTCCTTTTAAGAGGGATGGCTGAAGCTGAAAATGGGTACGGTGGGAGCCTGAGTTCCTGAGTCAGCCCTGACATGTGGGCAGAGGCAGGCGCTGGTGGCTACCCTGAGTGTGGTGCACAGGGTTACTTGGAAATCCACATGAATGGGCTGGAGGAGCTTGTGAGGGGAGTGGCATGAGGCACTGCTGCAAACTACACTGATTTCCCAAAGGATTTTACAAGTGCTCACACAAGTTTTAACCTGAACCCTCAGGGAGATTAGAGTGAGGCATCAGTACAGCCTAAGGGTGTAGCAAAAAACAGGGCCTGATACTTGGCTCATGCGGACTCTGGAGGGGTGAGGCTGGCTGGGTATAGATTTGGGATAAGGCACCAAGGAACAAACGGGATCAGGAGGAAAAAGAGCTATGACCTGGCGATACAATGGAAGGAGGAATACCATTGCACTGAAAAGTGAGACTGGTTTTTGAGAGTGTCCTTGAAAACTCTGAACTAGAGAAAATGGTCTCAAACCAGCCCTCAGAGGGAAAACACACACCAAAAAATAATGGACATTTATGAAGGGCTTAGGAAGCCAGATGTTCCAGTGAACTGAGCATCAACCCACAGTTGGAATCTGGGAGGGAAAAACCATTGGGTTGGCCATGACCTGAGAAGGGACCTTAGACCAGTCACACTGCCTTTCATTTTCCTCATCTTCTGGGGACAGAGGATGACTTTCAGTTCCAAAGTTAGCAGGCCTATAGGAGAATGCACCTCAAAATGTATACCTCATTCCACTTTGTTTACAAAAGATAATTTGGGGACACCTGGGTGGCCCAGTCAGTTAAGCCTCTGCCTTTGGCTCAGATCATGATACCAGAAACCTGGGATCAAGTCCCGTGTCAGGCAGCCTGCTCAGCAAAGACTCTGCTTCTCCTTATTCCTCTGTCTCTCCTCCCTGCTCATGTTCTCTCTAAATAGGTCTATCTATATCTCTATCTATAGATAGATGATAGATAGATAGATAGATAGATAGATTTTTAAACATAATTTGGAAGCCTTGATGGATTACCTCTCTGTGAATGCCAAGTAGGGGAATAGAATTTTCCAGAATAAGAGTACCAAATGTGCCAAATACCACACCCCCTTATCATCTTTAGGAGAAAGTTTTTTTTTTTTTTTAAACAAACACCATTTGATGAGTTTGACACACAGACATCACCCTCAAAAGTTGCCTAATGCCCTTATAATCCTTCCCTCCCTCAACCATCCTGTCACCAGGTAATTACTGTTGCTTGCTTGCTTGCTTGATTTGTTTGTTTATTTAGTTTTGTGCAAGGGTGCTCTTTATTTTTATTTAAATCTAATTAATTTGCATGCAAATTATTATTAGTTTCAGAGGTAGGGGCCACGGATTCCTCAGTCTCATATAATACCCAGTGCTCATTACATCATGTGCCCTCCTTTATGTCCATCACCCAGTTACCCTATCCCCCCACCCACTTCCCCTCCAGCAACCCTCAGTTGGTTTCCTATGATTAAGAGTCTCTTATGGTTTGTCTACCTCTCTTTCATCTTCTTTCATTCTTCCTCTCTTCCCCTATGATAAAATGACTGTTTTGTTTTATAAATGCCTAAGATGAGTGAGATCACATGATAACTGTCTTTCTCTGATTTATTTTGCTTAACATAATACCCTCCAGTTCCATCCACATCATTGCAAATGGAAAGATTTCATATTTCTAGATGGGTGAGTAGTATTCCCTTATATATACCACATCTATACCATTCCATGTATATATCACATCTTCTTTATGCATTCATCTGTCAATGGACATTTGGACTCCTTCCATAGTTTGGCTATTGTGGACATTGCTGCTAGAAACATTGGGGTACATGTGTCCCTTTGGATCACTACATTTGTGTCTTTGGGGTAAATAGCTAGTAGTGCAATAGCTGGGTCATAGGGTAGTTCTATTTCCAACTTTTTGAGGAACCTTCAAATTGTTCTCCAGAGTGCTCCACCAGTTTGCATTCCCACCAACAGGGCCAGAGGGTTCCCCTTTCTCCTCACCCTCACCAACATCTGTCATTTCCTGACTTGTTTATTCTAGCCATTCTGACCAGTGTGAGGTGGTATCTCATTATGGTTTTGATTGGTATTTCCCTGATGCCAAGTGATATTGAGATTTCTTTCATGTGTCTGTTGGTCATTTGCTTGTATTCTTTGGAGAAATGTCTATTCCTGTGTTCTGCTCATTTCTTGATTGGATTATTTCTTTTTTGGGGTGTTGAGTTTGGTAAGTTCTTTATAGATTTGAGGTACTAGCCTTTTATCTGACAAGACATTTGCAAATATCTTCTTCCATTCTGTCAGTTGTCTTTTGGTTTAGTCGATAGTTTCCTTTGCTGTGCAAAAGCTTTTTACCATCATGAAGTCTCAATAGTTCATTTTTGTCTTTGTTTCCTCTGCTTCCTGTCACTTTAATTTTGCATCCCCTGAATTTTATATACATGGAAACAGGATGTACACTCTGTACAGTATGGCTTTTTTACTCACCATAATAATTTTCAGGTTCATCTTTATTGTGTGCATCAATAGTCTGTTGCTTTTTGTTGTTGAGTAATATTCCATCATATGGATACACTAAAATTTGTTCATCCATTCACCTTTTGATGAGCACTTCAGTTTTGTCCAGTTTGCTTTTCTAGATTAAGCTGCTGTGAATAGTCATGTACACATCTTTGTATGGACATATGCCTTCATTTCTCTGAAAATAGAAAACCTACACAGAATGGGAAACATACCTTTTTAAGAAACTGCCAAATTATTTTCCCTAGCGGTTCTACCATTTTACATGTCTATCAGTGGACTCAGACAGTTGCAGTTGCTTCACATCCTTGCCAAAACTTTATGCAGTCAGACATTTTAATGTTAATTGTACTTGTAGATTTTGTAGTCGTGTCTCAATCCGATTTTTGTTTCCCTTTCCTTAATGACTAATGATGTGGCATATCTTTTCATGCATATATTTGCCATTGTAAGACCTTCTTTGGGGAAGTGGCTGTTCAGGTCTTTTGCACTTAAGAAAAACTGGATTGTCTTAATATAGAGTTCTAAGAATTGTTTATATATTCTAGATACAAGTCTCCTTCAGATATATGTTTTGTAAACATCTTCTCCCACTTTATGCCTCATGGAGGATTTTTGAGAATGAAGAAGTTATAGCTTGGAAGGTAGATGGTACTCCCAGTCTGGTGTAATTCATTCTAGAGTCTCTGGTCCTTTAGTAGCTGCTTCTGCTGCCAGACCCTCCTTCAATTCTCTCTCATCACAGTGACATGGAAACATCAAGTCATCTCCATTTAAAAACTGCAGGTCAGGTATGACCTTCACTGCCCACACTCCATCTCATTTGAAGCAATGGTGCCACATTTCCACAATTTTCTTCCTTGTTTGGTAACACATAGGGAATATTTTTTTTCCTCATATATAAGATTATTACACTGTATGTTTTAAATACATGCAATGTTGTCAGTTATAGCTCAGTTGAAAAAAAAAAAAGCTTCCTGTAGCAGTTACGATAGCTGCATAACACATGACCCCAAATCTTACAGTCCAAATAAACACCCTTTTTTATTGCTCAGAAGCCTACAGTTCTGCTGATAGGAGGCAAGCTCCACTGATCTCAGGTTGGCTCTCTTACATGCCTGCAGTCTCTCTATTTGCAAGGGGTTCAGCAGAATTCAGCCCCCATATTACCGTTAACCTGCTGTTTAGGTCTCTGTGCTTCCAGTTCACTGCATTGTCATACTAACATGGCTTCCGGCAGGCTGTGGGATCCCTCTTATTAGCTGCTGGGCTCAGAAGGTTTGTAGACCTCTAGGACTGTCTTGTTTGGATTCTCAGAGAGACAGACCCTGAGAAAAACATTTGAGTCTAAGTAGCTTATTCCAGGAAGTAGAGAAGTGGAGATGGAAAAGAAGGTAGAGGGGCAGCCAATACAGTGTCTGTGTTAATAAAGAGGCAACCACTGTGGGAAACTGGAGCACTGTGCCACTGGGAATGTGCTTCCGTATTATCTCATCCAAGGGACAAAGAATGGAACCTTTGCTGAGGCTGAGAATCATCTGGTGAGAGGTACATGAGCTTCTTTCTTCCTTAATCAGGGCTTTGACTCTCAGGGTTCTCCCTCAAGGCTTTGGTGCAAAGGAGGTGCTGGCCCTGGAGGCTGGGACTAGTCTGGCCAGCTAGGTTCCCACTGACCTATTTTAAGTCCACAACAAGTAGGTAACATCTACCATGTTCAAGGACCTGGTGGGTAATCACAAAGTGCAAAAGACTCAAACAATACCAGTAATAAGTCGACCTGTTTTCCTTCACAGCAGAATCACCTAAAGCCACTTTGGGGAGAAACCAAGGGGGCTGAATTTCTGCATGTAAGGGGACTGGTGTGCCAGTAGTGCATTGGCTGTACCAAAGTCATGGCTTTGCTGTGGATCAGTAGGATGGAATGCCCATCAGAAGCCAGTACTCCATCATCTCGAGCATGCATCACCAAACAGAAATCTGCTTTTAATGAAGCAGCAGATATTTTTAGTGATTTATCAGGAAAAGCTTTGTTACATGGGATGATGGACGACTGCAGAACATTAGAGAAATCCCTGCAGCCTCATAATTTGAGAGTCTATGAAGGAATTGAAGTTGAATGCAAGCAAACTTAACAGTAAGAAGAGTCTACAATGCCCTAATTTCTCAGAAGATATTGTGTCAAAACTTGCACAATGTGGCTTCTAACCTACTGTGTTCACAAAATGAACAGGGCTGTGACAAATCCCTGCTTCCAATCCACAGAGTCTCTCCCAGACTTGGACTGAATGTTTCTGGACCTGCATATTAGTCTGCCTTTCAGATTTTCACCATCTCACAAGGCTGTGTTGGACCACCATTTGGGCTCTTGTCCCCTCTCCTGCCTATCACCAGCCACATTTTCAATCTATTGTATAGATGGATATGAATCTGAATAACTTCTGAGGTTCCAGCAGCCTCAGCAATATCAACATTCACACACAGGTTAATTGATGAACACATTCATTCATTTCAGGAAGTAGTGTTGAAAGTATCTGTGTGACCAATATTAGGGGGCTCAGCAAACACAAAGCCCCAATAAATATTCACTTACACTGTTTGACATGTGACCCACCCACACTGGAGAGGACAATCTGCTTCACTGTTCACCAGTTTAAAATGTTAATCTCATTCAGAAATACCCTCCACAGACACAGCCAGAACAATGCTTGACCAAAATATCAGGGCACCCCAGAACCCAATCAAGTTGACACATAAAACTAACCATCCTAATATTCTTCATTTCTGCCAGCATCCCCAAGTATGGAGGTGCCTTAGTTCATTAAATCAGTCTCTGTTCATGAATATCTGATGATTTTTCATGTTTTGTTATTGTAAGTAGCTCCACGATGAATAGCCCTGTGCACACATATTCCGTTTGTTTGCCACTGCATGGGTGGTTCAGCTTCACTGTTGGACTTTCTGGGTCAATGGATAAATGCATACATAACTGACCTCCCTGGGGACTATACCATTTTGCATTCTACCAACAGTGTCTGAAAGCACTTATTCCCTAAGGAAACAGGAATCCATGTTTGGTCAAGAACACCACCACTCTTGGCTATGGAGATTGGTTTAGGACCAAGCTGGCCAAGAGGAGAGACTGATGAGAGTTTTTGTGGAAGCATGAGGACAGAGAAGCTGTCTCTCCCTGGCAATGGCTCAGCTAGCCGTTGTAAACCTCCCGGCTCCGGGGCAGCCATGTACAAAAAGCCTGGTCAAGAGTGATACCAAGAAAGATGTAGTGGCCAGAGAGACAGAAATGACTGAATCCTGATGGACTAATAGAGCTCCTGGACCCAGCTGGACCTGAATCACAGGCTGTTCCTACACTTTTTCAGTTATGAAACCAAAAATTCTGTTTTTACACATCAAATACCATTTCACTTTTATGTAGAATCTACAAAATAAAACAAGCAAAAAGTACAGGAAAAAGAAAATACCCATGAATTGAAACTAGGGGCTGCCAGATCGGAGGGTGTTTGGGGACAGGCAAAATGAGCAAAGGTGAGTGGAAGGTGTAAGCTTCCAGTGATGGGACGAATAAGTCACAGGGATTAAAAGTACAGCATAGGGAATATAGTCAGTGGTATTGTGATAGCATTGTATGGTGACAGATGGTAGCTACACTTGTAAGCATCATGTATATAATTGTCCACTCACTGTTATACACCTGAAACTAATGTAAAGTGTGTATCAACTCTACTTCCATTTTTGAAAAGTTAAAATGAATCCATTTTCCTACAACCAAGAGAGCCCTACCAGATGCAGCATGCTGCACAAAACATGATCTCTGCCTTCCTGTATATTTAGAATTGAAATTAAGACATGAAAAACAATGAGAATGTGAGACAGAGTAGTATCAGGTGCTGTACTTTGTTATAGTCTGAGTGCCATGAGTCCTTCAGAAATCAGAGGAAGGGCAGGCAGTAGGCCTTGATAGGATTTGGGTGGGTGGAACTTTGAAGAGCTCCATAATTCTGTGCCTGCAATTGGAAATCTGATATTGTCCAAGAATCAAAAGTTTGGTTTTTTTTTTTTTAATCGTATTGGGGCAAACTTGTATTCAAGGTGAAAATACAGAAACTTTAAACTGCTGTCTTAGGGGGTATGGCCTCAGACCCTTCCAAAAGTGATAGATATGTCATATTTGATAGATGCATGGTTTTACACTTCCAACGTCTGAACTATTTAAATTCTGAAACACATTTGGCCCTACAGAGTACCTAAATGACTGTGTCTCTGTGCTTCATGTGTCTGGGAGGTGAGGAGACATGTTTTCTGAGGCCTAGATATTGGGGTGGATGTCAAGGAACCCAAAAGGCATGACTTGAAAGGCACCCATCCCATGAGCAGCAGGGAAAAGATAGGATGCTTTAAGCACTTTAGATGTACAAACAATCCAGTGTCTCCAGGTGATAAGTCTCTACTATCACCCTAGTGATACCCAGTGGGACTGCTGGGTAAAACTAGTCAAACTATGATCTTCCCAAAGTTGCTTCATCAAGGGGGGAAACAGGTGGGGCCAAACATCCCTAAGTTTCTGGGCCACTCTCATTGGTTTCACATGGACACCACCATTTGGGCTGCTGGCCACCCATTCAGCGTGTGAGTGCCCCCATTCAGCGTGTGAGTGCCCAACTGACTCAAACTCAAAAGTGTCAATAAAGTGCCATGTGCTATGTGCTGTTTCAGATCCTTAGCTTGAGGCAGGTAAACCCCTAAAGGCAGAGCCTGAGGAAAGGATTTGAGCCAGGTGGCTAACTCGGAGGTGGCCCAGGATTTGCTGCAGAAGTAAGGCAGGAACATCATCAATACAGGACTTGTCAAGGAGTGAGCTACTGCTGTGAGCAGCTGGGACTCCCTCCTGTTAAGAACCTCTAGGAGACTATATGGAGCATGCCTCAGAATTGCCCCACTGAGCAGGGAGGAAGCCGGGGAACCTATCCACCCACTGGCTGAATGTTGCACGAGGGGCAGTGTCTTCCATCCCCCAGGAGGAGAAAAAGGGAGAGGCAAACAGGTACTAGAGATAGGTAGGAAGCTGTCAGGGTGCACAGAAACTTCCCACCAGCTGCAGGTGAGCACAAGGTAAGCTGAGAAGATGTGGCACACGATGTCTTCTTCAGGGATTCCACTAAGAGTTCCCACCCAACATTTGCTCATCTTGATTGGCCACACTGTTCAGCTGCCTCTCTTCTCTGGCCCCATAGAAGCCCCCAAAGTCAGGGGGCTTTGTTTCCAATCATAGCTGTATCCTCCACGCCTAGTATGATGGGTGGGTCAGATCAAAGTCCAGTTAGGATTTACCAAATGATCAGATACCACAATATTTGTTTCAGTTTCTCCCTGGGTTCTTTATTCCAATTGTTCTCCACAGAGTGCACTGCAGGTAAGATGGCAGTTTCTTCTGCTGCCACTGACTGAAGGCAGGGTTGGGAAAGAATCCTTTCCATGTCCTCACATTAACCACATTTGGCCCTCCCTCCAGATGCTAAGGCAGGAGGCCTCTGTGGCTGGACCAAGTCATTGCCCAACTTCCTGCCCACCCCTGGCAGGAAGCAAACCTTTACTCTAGGTGCCTTCTCAGGATCAGGCAATGTCCTCACTTACACTCCACACAATAGCTCTTACACTGGCCATCATAAAAGTCTCAGAGCTGGTTGGCTCTCTTTGGGTTTCCCAAGATAAGCAGACTCACTGCTGCCCAGATGTCTGGCTGCTGCCTGGCCCTTGGGTAGCTTCATTCACCAGTTTTGCAGTGATGTAAAAGGAAGCTTCTTCTGTCAGTTTAGGATAAACATAATCCTTTCAGCAGTGACTGATTCTAAACTTCCATACAGGCAGGGCCTAGGGGAAGCCCTCTGGTTGGAAGGGGGAATCAGAGGATTTATGGAGAGCTACCTTAATATGGCAAGCACTTCAATATCACTTAGATGGTATGCTAATTTGCAGTGGCTTAATGGAGAGGTTGTTGGATTATAGGAAGCTAAAGGATGCCATCACTTGGGCCCCTATTCCTTATGAACGAGATGCCCTACGATAGAATTGGTCATGAATGGGATGGGTGAGAGGCAGAGCAAAGCCAAAGAAGACCTCAGCATTTAGCCACCTTGAAAATTCACGTGACCTCTGCTGGTTTTGTTTTTAATAACATGAGTGTTTTTGCAGGCAAATCAGGTTAAATATCTGTTAGATACTTATATATTTAGATATTAAATATCCAAGCTCAGTCCTGAGCTTGAATGAGTATCTTTTGTTTATAGTGGTACAATTTCCAAGAATTCCCCTGGTGCAGGTGCTGCCATCCAGATCCTCATCTCCTCAGCACTGGTACTAGAGAAGTGCCTCCATCTGCCTAGCTGAGAAACTGTTTACCACATCACTGACTGATGATCTGCGGAGATTTTGGAATTTGTAAATCCCTGTGTTTCCCTGAATGAAAACAGACATTGTGCCAGAAACTCACTGTCAGAGAGAAACGTCTAATATTGGTAAATATTATTTATCTTACTTAGCAAATAAGAAAGAGGCCAGAGTGCCCATCTCAAACCAAGACTCTTCCTCACAGGATGGATGCGACTGGGTGAAGTAATGAACAGAATTCTTTCCTTCATCTACATATGCATTTGGAAGTGGAATTGTGTCCTGTCACAAGACACCTAGGTTTTAAAACACAAAAGATAACATGTCTTTATGAGGTTGAAAGCATGTAACTCTTACTATGGTGAGGCGATGAGTCAGTGGCAGATAGGAGATGTCCTGTGGGTTGATTTATTTTTTGCTCCCCTCTGTACTGCTAACATGGGAATGCCTTTTTTTCACATAGCTCAGTCCCTGAAAGTCCCTGAAAGAGCGTTTTGTGACCTGTAACCTGGCCATTTCAAACTATCCCTTGCAACAGTGCCAGTCTTTGGAATTTCAGTGTTGACTAGGAGCTGTGACTACATCACATCACTTGTGTCCCTTTATGAGAGAAAATTGTTGTAGTTCAAATATAAACCCTATGATTTCAAATATCTGGAGTGTGGATACCCAAGGCAAGAAGCCATGGCCATGTATAGAATACTTCCAACTTCAAATACTCCATCCCTTTTTCTCCATAAACCACTGAAAGATCTCAGAAATCCCAATATTCAAAATCCAGATAGTGAACCTCGAAAGAAATCTGCAAGCATTAGAATAACTGTATTCAAAAGTCACATTAGCTCAACAATGGATTTATGACTTATTGTCAACCATGTGTATATTAGCCCATACCCTTTACTTATGACTGCTGCATTTACCTGGTGCATTTGGACTTTGTGTTTTGAATTACAAACCTTATGAACCTCTCACTGGTCTAAATGCCTATTCAATTGTGGCTACAAATGGCACAGAAACTGCTGCTGATGTGCAAAGGCTGACAAAATCTCCAAGTCTGTTTGAACATAGTTTAAATCGAAGAGGGTTTCAATAGGATTCCATTATAATTTGTTCTACTAGTGTCAAAATGAGTGCAAAGAACAAAAGAGAAATTGTTTTAAGGTTGCTTTATGGAAGCAATTCACTCGTTTGAAACAAGAAATGACACTGAGCATAATCAAAAGATAAAATTGCTAATCGTATGATGGCTGACGTGGTTCTTCATATTCTATTGAAAGACATTCAGTTAACTGTCAAGCCTGTTAACTCAAGTGCTACAGGAAGGGCATTTCTTAAAGCAGTGCCATCTGGTTGCCTCAGTTTCCCAGGTGACTATGAGTGGTTAGAGCATATTCATCCATATTCTAGTCCATGCAAATCCACACAGCATTGCCTCTACTCTCAACCTCTCTACTTGCTCTCCAAGCCTCCTGCCATTTCATCTTCTTGAAGCAAACCCTTCTCCTCTCTCCTCAGAATCCTCCAACAACTTCCCAGTGCTAAAGTAAATGGTCTGCACTCCTCAGGCTTGTGAGCTTGGGACAGCTACCCAATATCCACTGTTCATTCATGTCTTACAACACTGATTTTCTTCTAGGGAGCCATGCCCTGTTAGAAAATAGCTGGTACAGCCTCCCTTGCAGCCAAGGGGTGGTCTATGAGCTGTACTGGAAACCATGGGGTTTCCTTAAGAAAACACTTTAAGGGGAGCTACTTCACCTAGACGGGCATGGCCTATCATCCTTTTATCTTCTCCTCGGGATCAGACCTATAACATGGACAAGATGGTGGAAGCTCCTACTGCCAACAGATAGCCTCAAGGGTGGAGAATCAGAAAAGTAGATGGAGCACAGATCTTTGAAGCTGTCATACCAGTTCTAGTGAGCCAACACCTTGACTTCTTACCCATGAGAGAGTTACCACCCAGTATACTGAAGCTACAGAATTTGGATCTCTGTTGAGGCTGCTGACCCAATTGCTAATGGATAGGGTTGGCATGGAACAGTCTCCATACTTAGTGCTTTAAGCTTCCCTATCAACTTTTGCATCACTTATTTCTCAATCCTAATGCAAAATCATTCCAAACAGGCACAGATCTTGGATTCCTATATCAGGTTTGCCAGCATGCTAGTTCCAGGGATCTGTATCTTCTACTTCCTCCCAGAGACAGTCTACCAAGCCTGGTTGCTTCTTCCACCCAGCCTTTTAATAAGATTTTATTTATTTGACAGAGAGAGATCACAAGTAGACATAGAGGCAGGCAGAGAGAGAGAGAGAGAGGAGGAAGCAGGCTCCCCACCGAGCAGAGTCCAACACGGGGCTCGATCCTGGGACCCTGAGATCATGACCTGAGCCGAAGGCAGAGGCTTAACCCACTGAGCCACCCCGGTGCCGCTCCAACCAGCCTTTTGACAGATAAAAAAGGGGGAAGTGATCTATTTTACATTTGGTGGATTTTAAAAAAGCTTTTTAATGATCTTCTGAGTATATGTACCAGGAATCAGGACAGGTGGACAGGCCCTGTTCAGGGTCAAGAAGTGGGGTCTGGCCTCAGCTGCTTCTGGGCACCTGGCAAATCACCCCCTTACTCCATTACTGGTCACAGTGATGGAGCGCCTGGATGCGGTGGACTTGTCAGCTTCCTTCCAGGCACGTGGACCTTTATTTTAAAATTGTGATCACTGGAAGATATTATCTCAGTCCCCAGGAAGTGAAAGATCTTTCACAAACAATGTCATGATTGGAGTGACTCCTCCCAGAGCCGCCGGTCATAGAAGTCAGGCTGTACCTGCTAACCTCAGTCTGTCTGAGCTCCCACCTGCTAAGAAAACCCCTTATCAAATAGACAAAAGCTGCTTTAAAGAAAAATGGGTCTGTGGGTGAATCAGCACTCTAGGTGAATGGCTACAGGGCTCTATTGTCTAAACAAAATGACAGGAAAAAAGGAATTCAATTGGATAACTAATAGGTGAAGGGGATTAAGAGTACTTGTGAGGAGTACTGAAACATGTACAGAAATGTTGAATCAGTATATTGAACACCTGAAACTCATATAACACTACATGGCAATTATACTAGAATAAGATCATTTTAAAGATTGTATTTGTTTATTTGTCAGAGAGAGAGAGAGAGTAAGCACAAGCAAGGAAAGCAACAGGCAGAGGAAGAAGCAGGCTCCACTCAGAGCAAGGACCCTGATGCAGGACTGAACCTAGGACTCTGGGATCGTGCGTGACCCAAGCCAAAGGCAGACACTTACCCAGTTGAGCCACCCAGGCATCCCGAATTTCTTTTCTTTCTTCCCCCCCCACTTAACATGCCTGACACAATGATGAGGTTAGACTTTAATATAGGATGAAAACACGAGGCAAACTTTTAGTGATGTCACTTTAAGGTCTGGCTGATTTGTCATTTCACTACTATTCTTCATAATCTTTATCAACCAATTGCTATAACCTCTCTTTATTCAAAATAGGCATATTTTACATAAATGATAGGATTCAGTCTCTACCTCTCTTTCTCTTTGCTTTTACTCCTCTTTTTAATGTTAGTTCCTAATTTAAGGCTCTGTATATAATAACTATTCAATAATTCTTGGAAAATAATCTCTGTAATTGAAATTCATACCACATTCAGAAGTACCATTAACCTATTTACAGGTGGGAAGCCTGACCATCGGGTTTAATGAGTTGCCCTAAGTCAGAAATTAAGTCTGTCTTTGAGATTTCAAATGCATTACAATATTTTCATTGAGCCAAGTTTTTAATAGTGCTATCTGCTGAGAAACAGATGATCATTTGCGAACTCAAAGGTGTTTATTAATTTGTCTGCTTGCTTTCCTCTCCCTTGTAAGTAATGATATCAATAAGTAGTCACATTTGTGAATACTCACTCGTGCCCTCTATTTATTCACATGGAAGCCCTTTCTCAATTAAAAGCAAATGATCTACCATCTCCGTTTGTCTTATAGTGGGGTCCAGACTGCTTGCCAGGATTCCAGGGCCTTCAGTCTTGGGACTTGGCAAGTCTGGTGAAGGCGAGGAGTGAGGAATGGAGGTGGACACAGTGGGAGGGAAGAATGTTTACACAACTGCCCTGGAGACTCCCTCTCTCCCAGGTGCAGAATCCCCATCGAAATCTAGGGAACTTAATCTGAAAAATCTGCATGTGCTGGGAGGAGTGTGTTCTCACGAATGGATGTTGGTGCTTCTCAAGCAAAGGTTTCCTAAATCTGGCCACTGCAGAGTGTGAAGCTTGCCTGTTGACTCACACCTACTCAACTGTATTATCAGGTCCTGACATCCCAATTACAATAACACCCAGTGGGTTTCTCCATGAAGGACTGTATCTAACACTGCTCAGGTCCTCCGGGCCTCACCTGTTTCTTGGTCCAGCCACAGCAGACTCCAACTTCTTTTCACAGGTACAATTCAGTAATGTTCGAGACTGGCCTTATTAAATGTCACTTGATCCCAGTACAGCAATAAGCACTACCAACAAACAAACCTATGAAAGCAATGGGATTATCCCTCCATTTCCTCACACATAATCCCTTTCATACCATTTCCACTCTTTTTTAATAGAAAAGATCATAACAGAGCCTCACAAAAACCTGCTTCAGGAAACACCAAAGGAAGTGGAAAGATCCTTATCCCACTTGGGAGCCCCAGTGGAAACCCTCAAAAGGAAGAAGGAGCTCAGTGTGGTTCTTCCCTAGTAGGGAATGACCCTCCAGTCCTTCCTATCCCTCCATCCCTCCTGCCGCCAACCCCACCCCACGCCAGAGAACTAAGCCTTCCCAGCCCTGCCTACACATCCAAGTGTAAATGAAGATGGTATCATTTACTAGCTTACACAAATTCCCTAGACAATGGCATGAAATCATGAAAGCAGGTTGCTCAAGATTACAGACCTATACAGAAAAAGGGGAAATAAACATTCAAGGTGAACTTGACAACTTAAATAAAACAGAATTTTATAAATAGAACAGTGAGAACAAGGAAAATAACCTCATCAGACCTAAGATAGAAAACACAGACAAGGATAAATGTCATTAGTGATGCACTGTTACTTAAAAGCTAATATGACTCTGGTGACAACTGTCTTGGTCCCTGTCCTCTTTCCCTCTGGGGATAGTTTGAAAAATGCCACAAATTCTTCTTTAGCTGAAGCCACACCTTTAGATGACACACACCCACAAATGATTTGGGGCAGCCAGTCCTTAGAAATATAACCCAGTTATGGCTGGAGAACCTCAGGCAGTCTCTATTCTAAGGGATACAAGAAAACTCCTGGAGCAGAGCTGGACCGAACCCACAGTGGAGCCCACCCCAAGCAACCAGCAGCCAGAGACAGAACCACCCCAACCAATGGAGACTGGTGAGGAAGAAAAACAGACACTTGTTGCCATAAGGCCTATGTAAGTCATGGGGTTTGAGGAGCTGTTTTTCAACATTACTGTGGAAATGTTGACGGGGAAGAAGAAACTCACACCAAGAAGCTTCACCAGCCATGAAGGTCTGCAAGCCCATAAAGAGATGACCCCAAGGATAACATAGTAATGAAAAGCAGAAAAAAAATGGATCTGAGTAACAGACGCTGCCCACTGATACAAACTTTCTGTCAACAAAAGTCCATGCTAATCAGGGTGCAGGCAAGACTCCTTTTCCTGACACTGGCCAGTAGATTTTAGAACTTCCTGTGTGTGCAGTATACTGTGCCAAGGGCAGATGAACGACCTGGAGCTTCATACCTCGTAAGGAGGTAAAATCCACAGAGGGAAGCCCTTTTGACTCAGATCATAAGACAGCAAGTATGCTGATTGTGCTTCAATGCTAAATCAACACTTCAAACATCATCATTTAAACACTTTAAATCATCATCATTAGTATGAAAGAGAAATATACATTTGAAAAATGCACCTATTTACAGACCTAAAAATGTCCCTTATACAGATTATATGCAAATACAAAATCCTAATGTGGATGAAATACTAACTACCTAGCAGATGAAAGGCTCAGCTCAGTCCATCAGTGCTGTGAAAGGGGATGTGGTCAAGGACATGGTGGGAGAAGGCTAGTGGAAAAGGGGGAATCAGGAGTCGGGACTAGTCATCCCCTAAAGTCAGCTTGCACGGAAGGATACCTGGTGTGATACACCACCTAATATGCCACCATGCAAAATTATTTCTAGTAAGTTCTGGAAAGCATTAAGAACTCAAAGAGAAAAGTCCAGAAGAGTCTGGAACAGAAAAGAGTCCAGACTTTTCAAAGAGAAAAGTCTGCAAGCACACTTTTTCTGATGCCATGGAGACTTCAAATTTCAGAAACTCTCTCAAGTGCCATGTTTTCCATCCACATCCACTTTTAGGTATTAACATCACTGGACATATTTGACACGGAATTATTCCTGGAGTCATCCAGAAGTTAAGCAATAACGGACTGAAGATAACCCTTACCACACCCCATGGCAACATAAGGAGATGCTCTCCTTTCTCCTGCCTGAATCCCAGCCCCTATCCCTCACCTCCCCACAAGATGCTTGACACCAGAATCAATAAATAGATAACCATTAGACTAGGCACACAGCAGGGATGTCCCCTCTGGTCGTCCACTGGTTTCCATCCATGTTCCTAGAAATCCAAGCTTCCCACATGACCAACATTTCTGACTGTCACTTCCATGTGGCTCTGGGCATCACTTAATCTCACCCCAGCTTCCTAACCACAACCTGTCCACGCCCGAGATCCAATAAAGCTCACCAAATCCCCTCTCCTGCACCAAATCTCTTCTGGCTCCACCTAAAACATGGAGTCCCTTGAGGGGACTGCTTCCCTGTAGACTGCCAGGTAAGTCTTTCATTATTCCTACACCACATACTGCCGGGCCTAAGATGTCGTCGGCATCCTCCCTGCTCCACACTGCAATATCCAGACCAGGGCAGTGCTTCCACTCATGCACACCAACGCTTCTTTGCTAGTCACACAACCAGTCTGCATGCCAACTAGCCCACCCACCCGAGCAGCAGCACACAGTCTTCCGCTCATCCCGGCATACTCACAGAAGATTTCAGGGCCTGGCTCACTCTTTCTCTTGTAACTAGCACTGATTTCAGCATTTCCAAAGGTCATGCCTGACTTCCACACTGCAAGGAGGCTGTCCTCCACCCCCTGTCCCACCATGCAGGTATGCCCAAACCAGACCCTAGACCCAGGCACTGCTTTTCACCTCCCCACATCTGGGGGTCCTGTCACCTGCCATTTCCCCTTGTCCCTGCTCACCTTCTAGAAAGCTAATTCCAGCAGCTCTTCAACCCTACCAGGTCCTTGAACCCAAACACCACACCATCTGGCCACTATCTATATAGGCTCAAGTCTTCCCTTCTTTTTCTCTCCTATTTGGTTTCCACAGCCCACCTTTTTAATCAGCTCTTGCACATTACCCCCCAATGCCCTTCTTTTCCCCTTTCTATATTCACTCAAGAGAACCCCAGGCTCAGTTTCGGTCTTGAATCAATTCAATGTAGTTCTGTGCACACAGGCCATGTACTAGACATAAAAAGGCATTTAAAAATTGTTTTAGGAGGAGGAGTCAAGATGGCGGAGAAGTAGCAGGCTGAGACTACTTCAGCTAGCCAGAGATCAGCTAGATAGCTTATCTAAAGATTTCAAACACCTAAAATCCAACAGCATATCAAAGAGAAGAAGAACAGCAATTCCAGAAACAGAAAATCTACTACTTCTGAAAGGTAGGACTGGCGGAGAAGTGAATCCAAAGCCACGGGAAGATAGACCCCGGGGAGAGGGGCCAGATCCCGGCAAGCGGCATTGCAACGGAGCACAAAATCAGGACTTCTAATAAAAAAAAAAAAAAATCAGGACTTTTGAAAGTCTGTTCTGCTGAGGGACATCGCTCCAGAGGCTAAAACGGGGTGAAGCCCACACGGGGTCAGCATGGCCTCAGGTCCTGCAGGGTCAAAAAAGGATCGGGGGTGTCTGAGTGTCGCAGAGCTTACAGGTATTAGAACGGGGAAGCCGGCTACAGAGACAGAGCCAAGAGTGAGCTCACAGCTCGGGATTACCTTGAACCGGTCGCAGGCTCAATGAGCTCGGAGTGTGGCTGGAAGTCAGGCAGACAGAGTTATTGGGCACTGTTCTCTGAGGGCACACTGAAGAGTGGGGCCCCAGGCTCTCGGCTCCTCCAGGCAGAGACCAGGAGGCCAGGAGGCCGCCATTTTCATTCCCGTCCTCCAGAACTCTAAGGAAAGCACTCAGGGAACAAAAGCTCCTGAAAGCAAACCTGAGGGGATTACTCAGCCTGGCCCTAGAAATTCCGCCTGAGGCAAAGACACTTGAGAGTCACTACAACGGGCCTCTCCCCCAGAAGATCAACGAAAAATCCAGCCAAGACCAAGTTCACCTACCAAGGAGTGCAGTTTCAATACCAAGTAGAGCAGCAGAATTCCAGAGGAAGAGAAAGCAAAGCACGGAACTCATGGCTTTCTCACCATGATTCTTTAGTCTTGCAGTTAATTTAATTTTTTTTCTTTTTCAATTTTTTTTCTAGTCTTCTGCTATAATTTTTTAACTTTTACCCTTTTCTTTTTTAACATTTTAAAACTAGTTTATCTAATATATATATATTTTTTTCTTTTTTATAATTTTTCTTTATTCATTTTCTTTTTATAATTGTTTCTTTTCTTTCTTTCTTTCTTTCTTTCTTTCTTTTTTTTTTTTTTTTCTTTCTGAACCTCTTTTTATCCCCTTTCGCCCCCCTCACGATTTGGGATCTCTTCTTTTTTGGTTAAAGCATATTTTCCTGGGGTTGTTGCCACCCTTTTAGTATTTTACTTGCTCCTTCATATATTCTTACCTGGACAAGAGGACAAGGCAGAAAAATTCACCACAAAAAAAAAGAACAAGAGGCAGTACCGAAGGCTAGGGACCTAATCAATACAGACATTGGTAGTATGTCAGAACTAGCGTTCAGAATGACGATTCTCAAGGTTCTAGCCAGGCTCAAAAAAGGCATGGAAGATATTAGAGAAACCCTCTCAGGAGATATAAAAGCCCTATCTGGAGAAATAAAAGAACTAAAATCTAACCAAGTTGAAATAAAAAAAGCTATTAATGAGGTGCAATAAAAAATGGAGGCTCTCACTGCTAGGATAAATGAGGCAGAAGAAAGAATTAGCGATATAGAAGACCAAATGACAGAGAATAAAGAAGCTGAGCAAAAGAGGGACAAACAGCTACTGGACCACAAGGGGAGAATTTGAGAGATAAGTGACACCATAAGACGAAACAACATTAGAATAATGGGGATTCCAGAAGAAGAAGAGAGAGGGGAGCAGAAGGTATACTGGAGAGAATTATTGGAGAGAATTTCCCCAACATGGCAAAGGGAACAAGCATCAAAATCCAGGAGGTGCAGAGAACGCCACGCCCCTCAGAATCAATAAGAATAGGTCCACACCCCATCACCCATTAGTAAAATTTACAAGTCTTAGTGACAAAGAGAAAATCCTGAAAGCAGCCCGGGAAAAGAAGTCTGTAACATACAATGGTAAAAATAATAGATTGGCAGCAGACTTCTCCACAGAGACCTGGCAGGCCAGAAAGAGCTGGCATGATATATTCAGAGCACTAAATGAGAAAAACATGCAGCCAAGAATAATATATCCAGCTAGGCTATCATTGAAAATAGAAGGAGAGATTAAAAGCTTCCAGGACCAACAAAAACTGAAAGAATTTGCAAACACCAAACCAGCTCTACAGGAAATACTGAAAGGGGTCCTCTAAGCAAAGAGAAACCCTAAAAGTAGTAGATCAGAAGGGAACAGAGATAATATATAATAACAGTCACTTTACAGGCAATACAATAGCACTAAATTCATATCTCTCAAAAGTTACCCTGAATGTAAATGGGCTAAATGCCCCAATCAAAAGACACAGAGTATCAGAATGGATAAAAAAAACAAAACCCATCTATATGTTGCCTACAAGAAACTCATTTTAAACCCAAAGACACCTCCAGATTTAAAGTGAGGGGGTGGAAAAGAATTTACCATGCTAATGGACATCAGAAGAAAGCAGGAGTGGCAATTCTTATATCAGATCCATTAGATTTTAAAACAAAGACTATAATAATAGATGAGGAAGGACACTATATCATACTTAAAGGATCTGTCCAACAAGAAGACCTTACAATTTTAAATATCTATGCCCCGAACGTGGGAGCAGCCAAGTATATAAACCAATTAAGAACAAAATCAAAGAAACACATCAACAATAATACACTAATAGTAGGGGACTTTATACTCCCCTCACTGAAATGGACAGATCATCCAAGCAAAAGATCAACAAGGAAAGAAAGGCCTTAAATGACACACTGGACCATATGGACATAACAGATATATTCAGAACATTTCATCCCAAAGCAACAGAATACACACTCTTCTCTAGTGCACATGGAACATTCTCCAGAATAGATCTCATCCTTGGTCCTAAATCTGGTATCAACCGGTATCAAAAGATTGGGATCATTCCCTGCATATTTTCAGACCACAATGCTCTGAAGCTAGAACTCAACCACAAGAGGAAATTTGGAAAGAACAAAATACATGGAGAGTAAACAACATTCTTCTAAAGAATGAATGGGCCAACCAGGAAATTAAAGAAGAATTGAAAAAACTCATAGAAACAAATGATAATGAAAACATAACGGTTCAAAATCTGTGCGACACAACAAAGGCAGTGCTGAGAGGAAAATATATAGTGGTACAAGCCTTTATCAAGAAACAAGAAAGGTCTCAGGTACACAACCTAACCCTACACCTAAAGGAGCTGGAGAAAGAACAAGAAAGAAACCCTAAGCCCAGCAGGAGAAGAGAAATCATGAAGATCAGAGCACAAATCAATGAAATAGAAACCAAAAAACCAACAGAACAAATCAACGAAACTAGGAGCTGGTTCTTTGAAAGAATTAGTAAGATTGATTAAACCCCTGGCCAGACTTATCAAAAAGAAAAGAGAAAAGAGTCAAATAGATAAAATCATGAGTGAAAGAGGAGAGATCACAACTAACACCAAAGAAATACAAACAATTATAAGAACATACTATGAGCAACTCTACGCCAACAAATTTGACAATCTGGAAGAAATGGATGCATTCCTAGAAACATATAAACTACCACAACTGAACCAGGAAGAAATAGAAAGCCTGAACAGACCCATGACCAGTAAAGAGATTGAAACAGTCGTCAAAAATCTCCAAACAAACAAAAGACCAGGGCCAGATGGCTTCCCGGGGGAATTCTACCAAACATTTAAAGAAGAACTAATTCCTATTCTCCTGAAACTGTTCCAAAAAATAGAAATCGGAGGAAAACTTCCAAACTCATTTTATGAGGCCAGCATCACCTTGATCCCAAAAACCAGACAAGGATCCCATCAAAAAAGAGAGCTATAGACCAATATCCTTGATGAACACATCATCAAGGAAAATTGAAAATTCTCACCAAAATACTAGCCAATAGGGTTCAGCAGTACATTAAAAGGATTATTCACCATGACCAAGTGGGATTTATTCCAGGGCTGCAAGGTTGATTCAACATCCGCAAATCAATCAATGTGGTGCAACACATCAATAAAAGAAAGAACAAGAACCATATGATACTCTCAATAGATGCTGAAAAAGCATTTGACAAAGCACAGCATCCCTTCCTGGTCAAAACTCTTCAAAGTGTAGGGATAGAGGGCACATACCTCAATATTCTCAAAGCCATTTATGAAAAACCCACTGCAAATATCATTCTCAATGGAGAAAAACTGAAAGCTTTTCCGCTAAGGTCAGGAACACGGCAGGGATGTCCATTATCACCACTGCTATTCAACATAGTACTAGAAGTCCTAGCCTCAGCAATCAGGCAACAAAAGGAAATTAAAGGCATCCAAATCGGCAAAGAAGAAGTCAAACTATCACTCTTCACAGTTGATATGATACTATATGTGGAAAACCCAAAAGACTCCACTCCAAAACTGCTAGAACTTGTACAGGAATTGAGTAAAGTGTCAGGATATAAAGTCAATGCACAGAAATCAGTTGCATTTCTCTACACCAACAACAAGACAGAAGAAAGAGAAATTAAGGAGTCAATCCCATTTACAATTGCACCCAAAACCATAAGATACCTAGGAATAAACCTAACCAAAGAGGCAAAGAATCTATACTCAGAAAACTATAAAAGTACTCATGAAAGAAACTGAGGAAGACACAAAGAAATGGAAAAATATTCCATGCTCCTGGATTGGAAGAATAAATATTGTGAAAATGTCTATGCTACCTAAAGCAATCTACACATATAATGCAATTCCTATCAAAGTACCATCCATCTTCTTCAAAGAAATGGAACAATAATCCTAAAATTTATATGGAACCAGAAAAGACCTCGAATAGCCAAAGCGATATTGAAAAAGAAAGCCAAAGTTGGTGGCATCACAATTCCAGACTTCAAGCTCTATTACAAAGCTGTCATCATCAAGACAGCATGGTACTGGCACAAAAAACAGACACATAGATCAATGGAACAGAGTAGAAAACCCAGAAATAGAACCTCAACTCTATGGTCAACTAATCTTCAACAAAGCAGGAAAGAATGTCCAATGGACAAAAGACAGCCTCTTCAATAAATGGTGTTGGGAAAATTGGACAGCCACATGAAGAAAAATGAAATTGGACCATTTCCATTTCCTTACACCACACACGAAAAATAGACTCAGAATGGATGAAGGACCTCAATGTGAGAAAGGAATCCATCAAAATCCTGGAGGAGAACAGGGGCAGCAATGTCTTCGACCTCAGCTGCAGCAACATCTTTGTAGGAACATTGCCAAAGGAAGGGAAGCAAGGGCAAAACTGAACTATTGGGATTTTATCAAGATCAAAAGCTTTTGCACAGCAAAGGAAACAGTTAACAAAAAACCAAAAGACAACTGACAGAATGGGAGAAGATATTTGCAAATGACATATCAGATAAAGGGCTAGTGTCCAAAATCTATAAAGAACTTAGCAAACTCAACACCCAAAGAACAAATAATCCAGTCAAGAAAGGGGCAGAGGACATGAACAGACATTTCTGCAAAGAAGACATCCAGATGACCAACAGACACATGAAAAAGTGCTCCACATCACTCGGCATCAGGGAAATACAAATCAAAAGCACAATGAGGTATCACCTCACACCAGTCAGAATGGCTAAAATTAACAAGTCAGGAAATGACAGATGCTGGCGAGGATGTGGAGAAAGGGGAACCCTTTTACACTATTGGTGGGAATGCAAGCTGGTGCAACCACTCTGAAAAACAGCATGGAGGTTCCTCAAAATGTTGAAAATAGAACTACCCTATGACCCAGTAATTGCACTACTGGGTATTTACCCTAAAGATAAAACATAGTGATCCAAAGGGGCACGTGCACCCGAATGTTTAGAGCAGAAATGTCCACAATAGCCAAACTATGGAAAGAACCTAGATGTCCATCAACCGATGAATGGATAAAGAAGATGTGGTATATATACACAATGGAATACTATGCAGCCATCAAAAGAAATGAAATCTTGCCATTTGCGACAATGTGGATGGAACTACAGGGTATCATGCTTAGTGAAACAAGTCAAGCAGAGAAAGACAACTATCATATGATCTCCCCCTGATATGAGGAAGTGGTGATGCAACATGGGGGCTTAAATGGGTAGGAGAAGAATAAATGAAACAAGATGGGATTGGGAGGGAGACAAACCATAAGTGACTCTTAATCTCACAAAACAAACTGAGGGTTGCTGGGGGTGGGGGGTTGGGAGAAGGGGGGTGGGGTTATGAACATTGGGGAGGGTATGTGCTTTGGTGAGTGCTGTGAAATGTGTAAACCTGGCGATTCACAGACCTGTACCCCTGGGGATAAAAATATATTATATGTTTATAAAAAATTAAAAATTTTAAGAAAATTGTCTTAAATATTGAATGCATATGTAAAAGAATAAGCTTCATAAACATGTAACTTGTGATATATAATTAAAAAAAAAAAAAAACACTTTAATTCCACCCACCCAACCAAGCATCCAAGCCTATCAGTCTTTTGTACCACCATGCCAGCAACCCCCATCCACACTGTTCACCCAACCTACAGTCCCCTCCAGGGCCAACAGCAGATACACATGTGCCTGTATGCCCAAGCACAACCAGGCTGGCCCAAGAGAAGGAAAAGGCCCCAGAACCCTGGCATAATGATTCTGAAGCATACTGGAGCCTAAACTACATATATATTCCTCCTTGCAAAAAGTGAACCAAGCTCCTCTTTTAGCTTTGCCAATAGATTAGTTTCTTACATCCATTACAGCCTGTTGTATATACCCGTTAGAGTGCAGAATTTTAAATTCTTCCCTAAAAACATACACATATCCAAAATGTTACCATGATTAATAATTTACTTCCATAGATATTCTCCACACCATTTAAACTAAAAATTAACAGTGGCCTAGAGAGACACTGTTGGTTTCCCTCCAGCCCCCCACCCCACCGATTCCCACAATCAGACCTTTCCTCTTCCTAACAGAGCACCTCTCTGCACAGAGTCAAGTCCTTTCGGGAGGCTGGCCTATCCCTGGCCCTAGGAGGGAAGACCTGATGCTGTTGAGCAAATTACAGTGCCAACACACCCCTTGCCAGTGATAGGTTTAGGCTCAAGCCTGTGACCTAACACTTCAATAAGAAATGGGAAAAATTATGATGGAGATGTCTGGAAAAGATTCATTGTTTTTAAAGAGACACAAAGAAGAAGAATTTCTTCTGTTTCTGCCTCTGGATGTTGTTCTTTCTGGGTGCAATACTTGTAAGGGCTGCAGGCATTTTGCCACCTTGAAGACAAGACTGCCACACTGAGGACACTAAGGATGGCAAGACAGGGAGGCAGAGCAGGTCTGAGCTGTTAACATCACAGAACTGCCGAATGAATTAGCTGTCTCAGGGTTCATCCTAGCTTGGGGCTGCTTTTATAGGAGGAAAAAAAAAATCCTTATCATTTGCATTTCAGTTTTCTTTTACCTGCATCCAAAAACATCCTTGTAAACACCGAAATAAAACCTGACAGCTGAACAGGAAACAATTACCAGTTATGACTGAAGAAGTTGTAAAAGATAGCCATCCTAAGAAAATGGATTACCTTCATATCTTTATATTTAGAAGGTAAACAAGATGTAGAAAATAAAATTCTTACGAGTCAGGAAGATATTAACCCTTTGTAATCCAGAACTGGCAATCCACATGTAAAAGTCATTCTATATAAAGACGGAACCCAATTGCCTAGTGCTAAAGTTTTAAAAAGTAGAGCTGATTTATTTAGATATTTTGACATACATTTCTCAAATACAGGATCCTAACATGTTCTTTTTAACTAATAGGGAGTACCAATATAACACACAACACAAATATATACCAATGATATACAATGTTTAAGTCAAATGTGCTTCATATACATTTTAATATATCTATACCTTCAGTAGGATCAAGTTTCATCAGACTTTTAAGTCAATGCAAAATTGCCTCTGCTTCTCTTGATCTGAATTGGGGCTAGCCTATATTACAGGCAAAACCACTCATCAGGAAGTCACTGATAGAAATAAAACAACAGATAAAGTAGGAGCTAGCTGGTAACCTCTACCTGCACCCATCTCCAGCAACTAAGGAAGTAGAAAAGTGATGATGAGGGCAGAGAGAGCCATCTTACTTACGTCAAATAATTATTAATAATTATAGTAATGGCTTACAAAAGAGCTTTGATTATATTAACTTAATTAAATCTCTAGTAGCCATAGGAAGCAGGTACCATCCTTAGGGTGAGTGGAAGGTCAGAGAGGTTAGGTTAGACTTGAACCCAAGCAGTCAGGCTCCCACACTGCTCTGCCATATCAGTATTAACAGGAAGTGTTGAGGAGGTACGGGGAAGTATAACTGGAAAATGATTTTTTAGAAGACTTTATTGATTCATTTGAGAGAGAGAGAAAATATGAGAGAGAGAGACAGGGACAGAGACAGAGAGACAGAGAATAGGAGTGGGGGAGGGGAAGAAGGAGAGGGAGAGGGGGAAGAAGACTCCCTGCTGAGCAGGGAGCCTGACACAGGGCTGAATCCCAGGACTCTGAGTTCATGATCTGAGCTGAAGTCAGATGCTTAATCAACTGAGCCACCCAGGTGCCCCAAAAACATGATTTTTTTAAATCATAAAGATCTGGTAGAAGTCACAGAACTAAAGAGTTGCTAAGTCTAAAAGTGGACTGACCCAGACGTTGGTTTATTTAGGACACCAAAGTCAGCTTGCACATGGAATGACCTTCCTCCTGGACAGGTTACAAAGGTGCTCTTTCCCCGAAGAACTTCAGCAAAGGCTGAAATGGCCTTCCCCAAAGGCTTCTCTTTACCTCTGGAAATCCATCACAATGTCCCCCAACCCGCCAGCAGCTATAAACATAGCCGACTGTATTCCTTACAGAAAAAGCCAAAGGCCTCTGGTCACCAGGCAGCCTCTTCTCACTCCCAGGCCTCAATCTGCTAAGCAGCATGGGAAAGCCAGAAACCCACAACCTGAGGAATGGGTGGCAGATCATTTGTTATAGGAGTCTAGCAGAACAAAAGAAAGCCATTTAAGTATTATGTAAGTCTTCACTTACTGATGTGGAAAAATGGCCACGAAATGTTAAGTCACAAGTCTAGGGTTAGGGGTGTCTGGGTGGCTCAGTGGGTTAAAGCCTCTGCCTTCGGCTCAGATCATGATCCCAGTATCCTGGGATCGAGTCCCACATCGGGCTCTCTGCTCAGCAGGGAGCATGCTTCCTCCTCTCTCTCTCTGCCTGCCTCTCTGCCTGCTTGTGGTCTCTGTCTGTCAAATAAATAAATAAAATCTTTAAAAAAAAAAAAAGTCTAGGGTTAGACTCTGCCTAATGACCATTCAGGTAAAACTGTGTTTCTGTGTGCTATGCACCCAAGACAGACACAGACAAACAGGGGGGAGAGACAGAGAGAGAAGAGGATGCACACAAGAAGGGCAAGCATAGAAAACATGCTTACCGGATAAGCACATAAGCAATCTTTCTGATCTCAAGCATAGCCCTTTGTGTCAAAACATGCTTACCAAAACTCTGTCTCTCTGATTATTTGACAGAGAATGGAATGGAGGAGGAGATCGCAGAATTTGAAGAGCTTTCTCACACTTCAATTATTTTTTTGCTCATTTGTATCATTCCAATGTTTACAATGAGTACATTAAATTTCATAGCCAAAAAAACTATGCACAACAACATGGATGGATCTTGAAGGCTTTATGCTAAATAAAATAAGTCGATAGAGAAAGACAAATATGTACTCAATGATCTCACCTGTACATGGAGTAGAAAGAAAGAAAAAAACTGACTGATGCATTGGAAGAGAAATCAGACTTGCTGTTACCAGAGAGGAGAAGTAGGGTAGGAGCGGGAACTAATGGAAGGGGAAAAAAAAATAAAAACTAAAATAAAAAATAAAAGAGCCGCTAGAGTGTTTTGGAGAGATCTTTTTTTCAGACATTTTTCAAAGCCTAATTCCTATGACAAAGGAAAGAACAACTCAGCAAACACAACACCAAACTATAATGTTCTCCAAACCTGTCTTACTCTTTAAAACTGAAGTACATTCAAGACCCACACAATATATTAAATAGTATTTTCACCAACACCAAAATGCCCCCTAAAGCAAATAACTTAAATTTCTTCTGTCCAACACTGTAATAGAACTGTTACAACACATATGTTGTAGATAATACCTTGTAATGGCCTGTTGGTATCTTTAGGGAAAGCTGTGTTTCTCTAATTGCCATTTACCAAAAAGTGCAGAAAAATAACAGAGCCAGGCAAAAAGAAATTATCTCCGCCCAGCCACTCAATAACTTGTACTGACCCAGGGTCAAGCACATGTGTGACACCCCTGAATGGAAAAGATGATGACATTACCAATCATGACAAGTTCATATAAAAGACCTGGTGGCCTTAGCACACATTCAGTCATGTTTCTTCATTCTGTGTAAACCTGGCACCAACAAGCAACTTCCAGAATACAATCTCCATCAGGTATTCCATCGGCTAGCAACAATGGCTTATAAAAATGAGGTCTTTTCAGGTTATACTGAAAAGAGAGATCAAGAGTCAGAGATCAAGACTCCCTCGGGTCTTTCCATTAAGAAACACAATATAAAGTACAAATGGGGCCCTAATTTAGCAGGTTCCTGAAATGAAGCCAAGTATTGGCTTCTATTGGCAATCATCTATATAGATAAATTAATATTACCCTGACCAATCAATATTTTCCTGTGCTCATTCTTTTATAGCAGCTGGAAGATCTATCTCCATTTTTTGTCAACATCAGGGGTAATTTTGAGGGAGAGAGAGAGCACCAAAGAGAGGAGGGGAGCGGGAGCAGAAGCAGAGGGAGAGGGTGAGAGAGAAACTTTTGCAGGTTCCATACGCAGCATGGAGCCTGACACAGGGCTCAATCTCACAACCCTGAAATCATGACCTAAGCCAAAATCAAGAGTCAGATGCTTCACTGACTGAGCCACCCAGACATGCCAGGAGTACTATCTAATATATCTGCTTCTTGCCTCTTATTGATATTTGGGGTAACACAGCAAGCCCGCCTCCATACTGTTACAAGCCTGGGCTGCTGTGTGGGCCCCGTTACAAGGCCCACAGCAGTCTAGCTTTCCTGTCCCATGGGCTGCAGCCAACCTGTCTTCTCATCACTGCTCACTGCCACAGTAAGGACAGACACAGACCATGTGTGCTCACCTTCTGCAAAACCTGCTCCTGCTATGGATTCCATGGCTACTCACTTCTTTTCTCCAGCACCACTTTTTTACCTTACCTCTTCCCTTTTCTGTCTCCAGTCACTGCTCAGTATTGGCGCCAAGGATCAGACTTTTTATAAAGCAAGTCAAAAGAAAAGAAAGGTGTTCTTTACAAAGAAAGATCCTGAAGGTCAACTCAGGTCACTCCCCTGCTCATCCACCCCCTGGGGCTTCCCATCTCACCCCTCAAAAAAAAAAAATAAAATAAACCCAAGTCCTCAGTGAGACCTACAAGCCCCACCTGGTCCTACACTTTCCTCGTCCACCCCCAACTCCTCCAACTCTATTGACTTCCCTTAGATTATCAAGCATATTGATAACTCAGAGTCTTTACATTTACAGTTCCCTCTGTTTGGAACACTACTCCCATAAATAATCCCAAACTGTTCCCTGCTCAATCCAGTTCTTGACACTAACAGGGGAGGCCTTCCCTGACCCTTCCATCTAGACCAGCATACACACTCCCCAATTAAGCTTCATTTTCCTATAATCATTACCTGAAACTATACACTTATTTGTTATTTGTTTATTGTCCATCTGCCCCAATAGACTGAAAACCTCATGAAACTGGAGCTTCATTTGGCCCACAGCAAGCCCTCAGTATTACTTGCAGAACGACTTCAAAAGAGTGTATACTATCTAACATAGAGCTCAAAGAGTGGGAAATCCATTTATTAAAAGGGAAACCCTTACTTCCCTCCAATTAGATAAATCCCCCACTATAACTCCCACAGGTTTAAGTAAAATTTATAAAATATCATGTAAGGTTTTCTCGGTGACCTAGGATTATCAACACAAAAGTCAATGCTCTCTTGATACACATGGGCATAAGCAGAGATATGAGCAGTACTGTTTTATGTGGGAATGTATCAGAATGCCTTTCCAGAACTACTTTCTCAGGAATAGATGAGCCAGAATGAGATTCAGTCTCTAGGAACAGGGCAAATAATAGGCAGGCCAGCTAATCAGAGTATACCATCTCCTACAGGAACAGGTCCATGACCCATGGAAAGCCAAACAGTGTGGTCTCAAGATCTGGAGCCCAGAGGGGTCACACTCTTCTCAAGGGTCACTAGCTTTCAGGGACCATCTCTCCTGCACCTGGCAGAGACAGTCTGACAATGAGGTGGAAGCACAGAAAAGAAACAAACACAGAGCCAAGAGTGGAAAGGAATAATTTTCACCAACAGGGAGGTCAACAAAGAGAGTGGACATGAGAATGGGTGGGTGTTCTGGACTCCACTTACATCCCTGTCAACATACATACATACTTAAAGCCAAATGTACCCCTGGAATAGTTGTGTGTATCATTAAATTCCCTCCTTTTGAAGTCAGACTTTCTGCCACTTACAACCAAGAATCTTGACTCATACAAATATGCTCAACATATACAGCTAACCCTTGAACAATGCAGGGACTAGGGGTGACTACTCCCCCCATTTAACTTTTGACTCCCCAAAATCTTAACTCATAACAGCCTGTTGACCAGAAGCCTCACCAATAACATAAACAATTAACACATATTTTGTATACATGTAATATGCACATGGTATGCTGTATTCTTACAATAAAGTAAGCTAGAGAAAAGAAAATGTTATTAAGAAAATCATAAGGAAGATAAAATACATTTACATTTCTGTAGTGTTATTATAAAAAAAAAAATCACATAAAAGTGGACCCATGCAGTTGAAACCCACTGTTCAAGGGTCAACTATACTATCACTTGGGTGGAACAGAATTTTTTTTTTTTTTAAAGAAAAAAAAAAATCCCCCAACTGGTTAAACACACAAACAAGTAGTTGCCAGGGCTGGAGGGAGGAAAGAACAGAGACTGCTTCATGGGTACAGGGTTTTCTGTTGGAGTGATGAAAATGTTCTGGAACTAGATAGAGGTGTGATGATTGCACAGTACTGTAAATGTTCTAAAGCCAGTGAATTATTCACTTTAAAATGATTAATTTTATATTATGTGAAATTTACCTCAATAAACAAAACTTTAATTGTGAAAACAATGCTGCAATGCGTTTTTAATCGCCTTTAAGTGTACCTGTCATCATTTCCTAGAAAACGAAATTAAGCTAAATGATATGTACATTTTTAGCATATTAGCACATACTAACAAATTACTTTCAGAGGGATCATACCAAATTAGAATTCTATCAAAGGTATACTGGAAAGAAAAGACAGATAACCAAGAGGAATCATTAAGGGAAAAAACACACACCAGGCACCTTGGTGGTTCAGTGGGTTAAGCCTCTGCTTTGGTCATGACCTCAGGGCCCACAATCAAGCTCTGCATCTGGCTTTCTGCTCAGCAGGGAGACTGCTTCCCCCCTCTCTCAGCTTGCCTCTCTGCCTACTTGTGATCTCTCTTTCTCTCTCTCTCTCTGTCAAATAAATAAAAAGTCTTAAGGGGCGCCTGGGTGGTTCAGTGGGTTAAAGCCTCTGCCTTCAGCTCAGGTCATGATCCCAGAGTCCTGGGATCTAGCCCCACATCTGGCTCTCTGCTCAGCAGGGAGCCTGCTTCCCTTCCTCTCTCTCTCTCTGCCTGCCTCTCTGCACACTTGTGATCTCTTTCTGTCAAATAACTCTTTAAAAAAAAAAAGTCTTAACACACACAAACACCAGCAACTTTGCTAAAATAATAGGTAAATACATTCTTATTTGTAAGTTTATATATCCTAGAGAACTGAAGTGACATTTAAAACACTGGTTCTTATCATTTCTTCATTTGTGACATATATATGTATAATTTAAACATTTGTTCTAATTTTTCCTGTTGATATATAGGCGCTCTCTATGTACTGAGGATATAACTATATCCTGTCCTATAAATTTCAAATATTTTTCCAGTTCATTCTTTACTTTTCACTTCAGTTAAAATGATGTGTCTGCTTGTGCACATATTTATTTTAGGCACAGAAGGAGAGGATCAGAACCATTCTCTCCAAAATAAACAGCTGCAATATAACACACACGCACACGCGCGCGCACACACACACACACACACAAGATATTATTTTACCTCTAACCCAAAGTTCAGCATAAGCTCTACTACAACAAGCCTACATAAAACCAAACCCATCCTTCTCTTATCAGACATAAAATCCATGGAAAATGGAGGTTTACACTGTTTGTCCAAGAAATATGACCATATAGAATAAAACACGTTAATCCCTTTCAGAAGTTGTAAAGAAGCAACATATGTCACTGTTCCCCTCTCTTCCATGCGGTCTTAAAAATACTACCAAAGATCTCATTAAAAGAATTTTTCCTAGTCCTTTTGGAGGGACAGTGACTCCGTTTCAGTTGCTGTATATTTAAAATTTTACAATAGCGTCTTTGCAATTTGGTTTCCATGAAAGAAGCCTCACCCAAGCCTATCCTTCCCAACAGCCCTCTGGTCCGGCTGCCCCTCTCCTCTGACCTCTTTGCCCAACATCTTCTCCCTTTTGTCCACACTTTGTCCTCTCTTACAGCTCTTCTCCTTGAGGATAGAGGGGTGGGTGTGATAATAAGTGCATGTACACAAGGGAGAAGGTCAGGGGACTCTTTTAGGAGACCTTAATTCTCAGTCTCAAATCACTACTTTAACGATGGGAACACTGGCTTGTGAAAACAATCATTGGGGCAGGAAGGCTTTTAGAAATTTTTCAAAATATCAGGTAGCTGTTACTCTCCCAGAGACTTATACCCGCCTATTTGGAAATCACGTTTTGGGGGTTGCTTTTTAAATAGTTGTTAATTCTAGACTTGGATTGTAAGCTCTGGCAATGCCAACACTGGGTATAGCAACTGGAACATATTCTGTCTGAATAAAAAATACCTGCTAAATGAACAACAGGACCATGGAGCCAGCCGCCTCGATTCAAACCCTGCCTCTGTCACTTACCAGCTATGTCACCCTGGACAAGATTCTTAACCTCTCTGGATCTCATCCGTAAAATGAGGAGAATATTACCTACCTTATTTGGAGGATTACCTGAATTAATTCACATAAAAGTATTTCTGGCAGTGTTGGGCACATGGAAAGTGCTGATTAAATGCTAATTATTACGATTACAAATAAAGAAGTATGTTACCAAAACGAATCAGATGAACAAGAAGCTCTTCAAGTTCTCAGTGTATTTATCATCTAGGAGGAGACATCCAGCAGATACAAAGCCAAAGGCCATAAATGCCAAACACAAAGTTCAAAATGCCATGGAAATTCTGAGGAAATATCATCTCAGGGCAGAGGGATAAAGAAAGTTGATGTGGAAAATGTAGTGTCCTCACGCTGTCTCCTGAAAGGGTTTTAGATGGTAGGATGGACACCTCTGGGGAAAGGGATGGTGTGTCAGTTTGGGCTCCCTGAGAAGGAGACACCAAGACAGCATTACACCTGTGGGAGATTTATTGGGGGAACTGGCTGTGAAGGGGAAAAGGGAGAGACCTGAGAAGGCATGGGCAGGTTGAACCACAATGCAGGTCTGACCCCCTCTGAAGGAGACAGGGAAGGAAGGAAGGCTGGAAGGAAGGGTCTCAGACTCCCAACTCAGTCTGAAGAGGGTCTTGACCAACCCATTGGGAGTCCTCAAGCCAAAGTCACTCTTCAGAGGCATCTGGATCTTGCATGAGTGGACCACAGTAGTATCCCCACTTGCTCAGTAACTGCAAGTAGCCAAAGAGAAGCTCAGCTTTGGCTAAGAAGTGGTGGTGAATCTAGAGGGCAGCAGCTGGAACCATCAGTCAGTCATGATCCCCAAAGCAGAGGCCTAAGTGATACATTCTCATGTTCCCACAGTGGGGCACAGGCAGTGTCACTAGTAACTATTTGTCCTTGAAACCCTGGTTGACGTTCAGTGAATATGTGCCATCACTTAAAATCAAATGCAAGACAATATCATAGGGCTCCTTATCTTTTTAGGCTAAAGCACAGTTGCAATAGTAAAATAAAATATTTACTGTTAAAATGCCTTTCAGATGTGGGTTCAGTTTCTAAAATAATACAAAAGACATAAAAATGGTAATGAAATCTCTTTTATAAAAATCACAGTTAAAAACTTGAAATAGACATTCAGAACTACGTCAGAAACAAAGTTTGACTAAGAATCTGAAAGGTAAGTCCTTTCTGAACTGGTAGCTTCAGGCAGCATATTGATCCAAGGAGAATATAAGAAAACACTGCAAAAGGGCAAGGTGCCACACGAATATGTATAATCCCAAAACATCTTATGTGAGGTGAAGTGGCATTCAAGACAAAAATGGAGAAGATCAAAATTACCCTTAGCCACTAGAGCCACACCCAGCAGGACAGATGGTCCCACAAAGGACAGGCATGAAGGAAGGAAGACCATTGAGAACACAGCACTTCCCTGGGCCCACCCACTGCACTCGGGGACACATAGTCACTGAGTGGAAGGCCAAACAATATGTGCACTCCCTAACTGTCCTTGTTTTACATATATATACATTTCCTGGCTTCTGGCCAATTACTGAATACATAAGTTAAATGCATTTATGAGAGTGTTCCCCCAAAGAAAAACAATAATCAGTAACAGGTCTTACTGACTACAGTAATTCCTTTGTTTTAAGGCATGGGAGAGGGAGCAAGACACCCTTAGTCCCTATTACTGCACGGGCATAAAACCTGGCTCAATAGCCAGGCTACCTCTTACCTTCACAGAGAAAACAGAAGCCAGGCCAAGAGAGCTCCCTCCACATCTAGGACCCCATTCTTAGTTCCTCCAAGTGGACTTAGAGGAAGTGATGTCCCTCTTGTCAAGCCTGATCTGCTCCACACCCTTCATCCCACTGAAGGCCTCACCTTTGTCCATCATTTGTATTCCCCTTCTCTGCACTGCTTCTTCAATTTTGCTCTTTCATTAGTTCCTTCTTCTACATATATATAAGATCAATTGGCTCGGGTCTTAGAAAAAGCACACCCACACATACCCACCCACCCACCCATCCTTGACCTGGGATTTCCTCCCTCTCTTTCTGGCATATGAATCTGTATTCTTTCCACTTCAAGACCCAGAACTATGACTCAAGCTAGCTGAAGCAAAAACAGGGTGTTACTGGCACCTGCAACCAAGAAACTCAGAGTTGGAGATGGCACAGGTACAGCCAGACCTCTCGGCTCACAAAGGGTCGGCTGCACTCCTCTCACACTCCATCTCTCTGCCCCACTTCCCTCTCATTATGGATTCCATTTGAGGTAGGTTCCCTCCACGCTGGGGAAAGATGAAAGCTGGCAGCATATGCTACACCCTCAGGGTTTGCAATCCAAAAGGTGGGAGCTCACACTCCCCTGGCACTCATATTTCAAATCTCAGAAAGTCTGAGAATCTTGGGCCAATCATCAAGGGAGCAAAACTGGATCTGGCCCCTGCCCTCTATGTAGGTCTTCCTGGCTCCCAAGAACTACCACACCAAAGGATAAAAGCCAATGGACACTTAACTCCATGGTGGCCACACCATTGCCTTCACACAAGTTCCTCTCTCTGCAATCCCCTCATCCCCAATCTGTCCCCTGGGAAAACCCCATATTCATCACTCCAAATCCACCTCAGACCGCATCTCCCTCAGGAAGCACTGGCAACCTCTCCAAGAGGCATAGGTTCTAGGATTCTGCCCTATGAATATCTGAATACACAGTCCTCCCGAGCAGATAGACAGACAGACAGAGACACACACACACACACACACTCACTCATACACTCATGAGAAAATGTGTATCGAACTGAAATTTCTTTTAAATCTGAAGACAGCATAGTTGTCTACTACTTTTATATATTACAGTACAATAACATATTCCTCCTTTAAAAAAAAACTTAAAAAGGTTGATATCCAAGATCTATAATGAACTCCTCAAACTCAACACACACAAAACAGACAATCATATCAAAAAATGGGCAGAAGATATGGACAGACACTTCTCCAATAAAGACATACAAATGGCTATCAGACACATGAAAAAATATTCATCATCACTAGCCATCAGGGAGATTCAAATTAAAACTACATTGAGATATCACCTTACACCAGTTAGAATGGCCAAAATTAGCAAGACAGGAAACAACGTGTGTTGGAGAGGATGTGGAGAAAGGGGAACCCTCTTCCACTGTTGGTGGGAATGCAAGTTGGTGCAGCCTCTTTGGAGAACAGTGTGACAATTCCTCAAGAAATTAAAAATAGAACTTCCCTATGACCCTGCCATTGCACTACTGGGTATTTACCCCAAAGATACTGATGGAGTGAAAAGAAGGGCCATCTGTACCCCAGTGTTTATAGCAGCAATGGCCACGGTCGCCAAACTGTGGAAAGAACCAAGATGCCCTTCAACAGACGAATGGATAAGGAAAATGTGGTACATATACACTATGGAGTATTATGCCTCCATCAGAAAAGGCCGAATACCCAACTTTTGTAGCAACATGGACAGGATTGGAAGAGATTATGCTAAGTGAAATAAGTCAAGCAGAGAGAGTCAATTATCATATGCCCAAGGCCCAGAGAGGCCAATAAACAGGAAAGGGAGTCTTTTTATCTTCTGCCATCCTGAAATCAAATATAGCCTCCCTAGAAGTCTCTAGTCTCCCTAGAGATACAAGTCTCCCTAGAATATAAGTCTCCCTAGAAGAATCTAGTAAAACAGACTAGGAAGAGAACAGCACAAGTCCAAGAAATATTTTTGGGAGACATGCAAAAACCCTAGGGCTTTTGTTTCTATGTTAATATCCAGTGTGGTGGGTAAATATATTTTCTGATATATAAATATGCTTTGGGGTCAGATAACTAGCAGAGGTACAACACAGCCTTTAGAATCAGGAATCCCAGCTCTGCTGTTAACTGACTGGGTGCTGACAGACAAGCAGTTAAGCTCACTGAGCCTCAGTTTCGGCACCCTCTCAGTGGAGGGTAGGAACACTGCCTGCATCAGAGGTTGTGGGAAGATGTGATGGAACCAGGATGAAAATAAACAACCATACCATAGCTTTCTACCCTACTATTATGTTCCAGACCCCTGTCCCACAACCTACTAGACATCTCCACTTGGATCTTGCACTTTTCTCAAAATCAATGCCCCTAACACCAAATTCGTCTTTCCCTATCATTAGCCAGGATCTCCACCTAACTCCTCTGGCCCTCCTCCCGACACTCTCATTCTCCAAGATGCCTCCCTCCAATGATCAAATTACACCCATGTGTCTATTGCTAGTCGGACTACAGTGCACATGGTAGTCTCAATCCTTGCTGCTAGTAGGCTCACTGGGAGCAACATTTAGGAAATGAGAGCAGTCAACTGAGTCATAAACATGTTCAAATCCAGCAATTTGACTTCAGTGCAATCTGTCCTAAGGAAATGACACAAATTAGAGACAAAGCTGCTTCCCAAGATGCTTAGAGCAGTATTATTCAGATCAGAGAAAAAAAGAAAGAGAGAGTGAAAGGAAGGAAACAATTCAACCATCCAGGAAATGGTAAGCTAACTTACAACACACAGTTTCAACAAATGTTTGTAGTTAATAAAAATGAGAGGAAAATGCAAATAATAAAATAACTTTAAATGGCAATATTTAAAATTGTAAGCGAGGGGCTCCTGGGTGGCTCAGTGGGTCAAAGCCTCTGCCTTCAGTTCAGCAGAGAGCCCAATGCGGGCTGAGCAGAGAGCCTGCCTCCCCCTCTCTTTCTGCCTGCCTCTCCGCCTGCTTGTGATCTCTCTCTGTCAAATAAATAAATAATTTTTTAAAAAGATTTTGTTTATTTATTTGAACAGAGAGAGATCACAAGTAGGCGGAGAGGCAGGCAGAGAGAGGAAGGGACGCAAGCTTCCCACCAAGCAGAGAGCCCTATACGGGGCTCGATCCCAGGACCTGAGATCATGACCTGAGCTGAAGGCAGTGGCCCAACCCACTGAGTGACCCAACCCACTGAGCCACCCAGGCACCCCAATAAATAAAATCTTTAAAAAAAAATTGTAAGCGAACTTGTCCCTATCTAAAGTAACAAATGCTTAAAAGGAAATAGACCAAAACAGTCCATTTTACTCCATCAGTATATAGAGAGCATTTGTGAGAGACTCCTCTCCACTCTGGTTCCAAATATTGGGACCAAGCCCCAATGTCACTCGATTTGCCTTGACTGAGGCCTCTTCTCCCAGATCTCTTCTGCTTCAGACTGATCACTCCTCACCTGGCTTCAACACACTTGTTTCACTACTTAACTGAGACAATCACTAGTTCCCACTGCCTTGGCCCTTTGAAATCCCACCCCTCTTCTCCATTCACGGAGTATCTTCTTTCAGACCCTTGTCATTTGTCTCTTCTTTCTCTGCCAGCAGGGTCACCCCTACCATCACCACTCACCCCCAATCCTTTTCCTGGCCCTGCTGACAGCTAGGCAGCTCTCAATTCTTATCATTTGACTTCCTAAGCATTCTTCAAGAAGGCCCTCCCACCTGCAAAGTAAGATAGGAGCTTCCAACTCAGACGAACAACACCTTTTGTGATCTGACCCCCAAACTGCCTCAGCTTCTGTCAGTCAGGCTGCCACTCTTCTCCCCCTACGAAAATCCCCCAGTCCAACTCACTGTCCTGTCCCTACCCCTGGCCTACATACCAACTCTAGTCACATATCTGACACTGTGAACACCCTCAGGGCAAGAATTCTACCACTCTTTCTCATGACCAATGTTACCCTGGGACTCCCTTACTGGACAGGAGGAAGGAGCAGGCTGGTGTACCTCACCTTTCTACATCATTGCCATGTGTATTTCCACTACCAGCTTCCATCTCCCCTTGCTTGGAACTGCCTTCCTGCTGCGCTTCCCAAATGCTAACCTTTCTCTGTCCCATATGCAGCTACTAGCCACATACAGCTACTAAGCCCTTAAAATGCAGCTAGTGTAAAATGAGACGTGCTATTAGTGTCCAACACACACTGGATTTCAAAGACTTGATATGAAAAACAGAACGCAAAAAAATAATGTTTTATATTGGTTACCTGTTGATATAATACAGACTACAGCTGTGGGATTCAATACAATGCATTATTAAAATTAATGTCACCTCTTTCTTTTTACTTTCTTAAATGTGGCTACTAAAAATTTTGAAGTTACACATGTGGCTCAGTAGTCTAGACAACCTTCAAGGGACCAGCATGAGGAAAACCTTCCTCAAAAGGCCCTTCTGTTTGTGCCACTCTTCATGATCTTTTCTGACCCTTTGGAATCCTAAAATGGGAGTCCCACATAGAAGCCACTATCTAATTACATGCCATACTATATGCTTCCTGGTACATCATTCTTCTTGCTACATCAATACCATTTATAGATGGGGATTTGTAGTAGGGACTCAACCTTTAATTAAACATGGCATCTTTGCTGGAATAAGATAGCAATACATTTTTTTTTGGTTTCTGTTTTGTTTTGTTGACTCATTTACTCTCCCATTGATGATTTCAAAAATGCAGGGAGAACTGGAAGTCAGGGGACCTAATGGCTCTTTGGTCGACCTGTAATTAACACAATGCATATAGGCCATGTGCACATAGATCCACGGCTTGGCCCCTTGCAAGGTCTATCTGGTCCTCAGTCTCCATCCTTGTAAAATAAGGTTAATGGTATCAGGCCAATCTACAATACACAGTCAGATTAAAGTAGCTAAATAAGTTCTAACTGGAATGAGAACTACTCTACTTTCCACAGTTCGCTGGGTGTCTCGCAGTTTGTGTTGTCTTTCACACAGACTAATTTTTAGAAAGAGAGAACAAATGTACAGCAACTATCCAAATACCAGGGTTAGTGTAGGAAAGTACCTATCAAAATACTTTTCCTAGTCTGTTCATGATGGAGGGCCAGTAATAGGAGAGGAAACTATTACATGCCTGCTGCAAGCTGAAGTCATTTATACCTTATACTCACAACAAATTTTACAAAGTAGACATGACCATACCCATCTGACAGAGTAAAGAAACCGAGGTTCAAAGACAGGCTAAGTAACCAGCCAAAATGATGTTGCCAACGACTGGAAATCCAGGTCAGTGGTATAATCTTTGTAAAAAAGAAAATCTTTATTATTGCTTGAAGAAAAAATATGTGAAAATCAAGAGTATTACAAGAAATATGCAAATAAAAATACAACAATAATGTCTATTCATTTCCTTCAGTAGTTTTCTTGCTCTTGGCTAATTCTTGTCTTTCAGGTCAAGAGGCCATTTTTTTCCTAAGTAGACTTTTTCTTTAAGCAGCAAACAAATAGGGTATATGATGTGCTAGGAACTAGTCCATGAATACACTGTATTTCTTTAACATCTTTAAACCAGAGTTGTTGGCCAGAGTTTATGTGAGACATTATTACTAGAAGTCTTCAGACACATTTGCAAAAATGTAGTCCCTATGGGTAAGACTGCAGCCAGAAAGGACACTGGGTCATTCCACAAACAAATGCATCCACAAAAAACAGCCTCCTATCAAAGAACCTGCCTGTGTTACAAACTGAAGTCATCATGAGCTCAATGAACTGAAAAAAGAAAGTTCCTCAAAATAAAATATTGCACCTTAAAGTGAAACCACAATTACACAGTCTCAAAAATGAACTACTTTCTCAGACTGGTAACAATGTACTGTGCATCTCTAAGACGCCAAACTCATCTAGGTTTAATTGATTCCACCTTTACAAAATAGAGCCAACATAATCCTGCAGATTTGTACAGAACAAAAGTTCAAATTCTCTACTACAGAAACAGTCCCAGAGTATCAAATCTGTTCCTTTATCAAGTGTCCCTGCAGTAGTATTTATCAGTCACTAGAAGAACTCTGCACAATGCAACCTGTGTGAACATGAGATTTTACTACAGGGAGGAGACAGGTCAGTTTACCAAGGACACCACATTTCACTTTCACAACTCTTGAAAACTAATCTCTTGTAACAGTAAGTAATTAATTTACATTCATTCCAAACTGAACGAGATAGTGTAAACCTCAAGGAATCTGAGATTGTAAATAACCTCACTTGGGAACCAGGTGTGTGTGTGTGTATGTGTGTGTGTGTGTGTGTCCTCTGAGGTACTTCACAGGGTATAAAAAGAAGTAATTAGCAAGTTTTAATCTCATGAACAAGATCTTTATTTAAAATTCTCACATATAAAATGAATTCTTTTATGTCATATTTCCTCAAGTGTGTTTTTCCCCTCATTTTAAGAATAAAAAAGACATCCAGAGGAAACAAGGTGTCCTTTTCTCAGCCTCCAGAAACACTAGGGACAGCACAGGTAGCACAGGTGTTTGGTCTTAAACAAAAGTTAAGACTAAGTAGGGAAGAAAATGTAAAACAGAACACAGCCTAGCAAAGCAGCCAGAGATCCCATGCAGCAGGTGACAGGAAGCCTTGGGGACACTTCACAGCCACCAGGATGATCTTCATCCCAGGTCCCTGCAGGCCCCCTGAGCTCCACCCAGCAGTCCATAAAAACGAAAACGAAAGGCGGCCAAGAACTCTGTCATCCTGGCAAGAAAGCAGCAGCAGCCTCCTTGAACCCAGGAAAGCCACCCCTCCCTCCACAAACAGGAGGAGCCCCCTTCACACCAACCACACAAGGAAGCCCAAGCGGCCAGACCCAAAATAAAAATAAGAGGAGTGCAGGAAGATAGATGACAGCTCAATTAAATTTATCCTGGGAGGGTCACCTGGCTGGCTCGGTGGGTTGGGCCGCTGCCTTCGGCTGGGATCATGATCTCAGGGTCCTGGGATCGAGTCCCGCATCGGGCTCTCTGCTCAGCAGGGAGCCTGCTTCCCTCTCTCTCTCTCTCTGCCTGCCTCTCCATCTACTTGTGATTTCTCTCTGTCAAATAAATAAATAAAATCTTTAAAATGCAAACTATTTTTCCTTTTGACTTCTAGGATTCACACAAAGGAGGGAGTCCGAGTCCCTTTGACCAAACTAAAATCAGAGCTCCAGCTTCACACGAACATCAGTGGCTTTGGCAGCAGGAAGAGCATCCTTAGACTGTGCGTGAGGAGGCCAGCCGGTACACTTGGCTCCTGGGATCCAGCTTCACTGGGGTATGAGGTAGCCTTGCCTAGAGGGCTCCTCATGCTCTTGTCTCTTGCTTTGTAGGAAGTGCACCCACCTTCCCTGTGGTGTGCAAGGTCCCACAGCAATCCAGTAGCAGAACCAGAAATAGCACCTAAGGGACCTGACTCTCAGGCTGGTATGCTTTTGCAGATTAGGTGCCTGAAACCTGGAACAAAACTTTGAAAAGGAAAATGGCCTGGAGATTTCTTACAAGAGATCTGTAGGATTATTTACTGGCCTCTCGATCCTCTGACACTCCAAATATGGACAATTGAGCGAGTACTTAAGCTGGCTCTTTAAAATCATGGGCTTTCCGTCCACTTGGAGCACCATTTTTCTCATTCAAGGGAACCTGTACCTTGGGGAGAAACCCAAGAGATGTGACATAGCTTTGTATTCTCATAATTAGCATAATATTTGACCTCCAGAAGCACTTGCTAAAAGTTTATTACAGAAAATGGAATAAGAGCTAGTTCTATCTATGCTATTTTGACAACTCTAAAAATAGAAAGCCTCTAACAACTAGAAGAAATGTGTTTGCATGCCTGAATGATAGAAATGTCCATATCCGAATCCAAGGAACATGGGATTGTGACTATTTCTTAGAAAAAGGAAATCATCTTTGATGATCTGGGTGGTCCCTAAATCTAATGACTGTCTTCTATTTATAAGAGACAGAAGAGGAGAAGACACAGAGAAGGCCATGTAAAAATGGAGGCAGAGATTGGAGTCATGTAGCCATAAGCCAAGTGATTCCTGGAGCCACCAGAAGCTAGAAGAAACAAGGAAGGATTCTGTCAGGGGGTTGTCCAGAGGGAGCAACCACACCTTGATTTTAGACTTCTGAACTTAAGAAATCAGAAAATAAATGTCTGTTATTTTAAGCCACCTCGTTTGTGGTACTTTGTTGTAGCAGCCCTGGAAAATGAATACCACCAGATGCTGGAGACAACCCAGTGTGACTGTCTAGCAAGATCAGAAGGACCAATATTTATTATAAGACCTTGAATAAATAAACATTCAAGAATCCATAATGATACTCAAAAGAATGCTTTTTGATGTCCTAGGTGGGTGTTTCCAGTAGAAAACATGGCGTGTACTTTTGACGATTTGGGGCAGAGTTGGGTTTTTGTTTGTTTGCTTTTGTTTTTGTTTATAGCTTATATATTTGAAAGAGAGAGTGAGAGAAGGGGGAGGGGTGGGGAGAGGGACAGGGAGGGGGGCAGAAGGAGAAGAAGCAGTCTACCTGCTGAGCAGGGAGCCCCATCTTGTCTCTAGGCTGATTATCATCCAAGGACCCTGGGATCAGGACTTGAGCTGAAGGCACGTGCTTAATGTACTAAGTCACCCTGGCCCCCCTGGGTGGGCATTTTTTTAAAAAGAAGAGAATGTGAGAGCCCCAGATGGCTAAGACCCTTTCTCAGTAACAAATGGGGAACCTGATCTGAACTGGGTATGTGTTTCACGATTCTAACCAGTGAAGAGTGCAGGGCTTTAGAGCTTTATAATTCTCCCCATACGTCACATACCAGAAAGGATCATGTTTTCCTAATGACAGAAAATTGAATTCACGTCTTCAGGTAGACAGAGCCCAAGAAACCAGGACTGAGTGAGTGAAATGAGAGACCAAAAGGTCCCAAAGAATGAGAGAAACACTTATCAATTCTTGATATTGTCTGCAGGAGAATTTCAGATTTTTGTTTTGTTTTGTTTTTGTATCCAATTTACATATATTCAAACCAATACATATTTACTGAACAAGTCCTACCATTAAACTGTGATGACCATAGTTTTCTAATTCCCATTCTTTTCTATTTCGCAGAAAATTGTTGTTTCAAGGGCCATGTGAAAACTGCAACTCCTGCCATTATTGATGTTAAATCCTTATCAAACAATTCTACCATTCCTCATTGTTGGGCTTATACCCAGCACAGGGTCAGGGTCAGCAGTCAATCAATATTTGTGAAATAAAATCATTTCTTCGTTAATATCTCCATGAGCATTATTAAGGAATGTTGTTTAGTACAATGTTTTCAATTTAACTACTGTGTTATGAATCCAAATGTTAAAATTCTACCCTTCTTCCCTCAGAAATCTTTCTAAAATATAAAGAGACCTCTCTGTCTTCTTAAAGAGCTTATTCACTGTTTATGAAATCACAATCTGCCCCACCCATCCACTGTGATTCCCTTCAACTCCTCTTACAGGGGTGTTGCTACCATACACAAAGGAGAAATGCCTGGTAGATCTTCCCCCCATCTAATTTTAACCATTTCTTGACCCCAAATTCAGTCTCTGCAATCAGAGATCATTTGTTTACCTTTTGAACATCCATATTGGAATGTTTCTGTATGTTTAGAACTGCCAGTTCTTAGTTTCCAGATAATCTAAAGGTTAAGGTATTTTACTTTCTAGTTGTCTCTCATCAGAGTTTTTCAGTTTGGAAGGATTTGGAGTTTCTTCAGGTTGACTAAATTATCCTGTGCCTGAACATCAGTCCCAGTTGTCATGATTATTCTATTAATTTTAATGTGTGTGAAAATTCAACTTTTTGATGCAAATTTTCTTATCAGATAAGCTCATTGTGCCTGTCCTCAGGGAGATTCAAATTAAAACCACATTGAGATATCACCTAATCACTTTTCTAAATTTACTCAAGCAGATATCTTTGGAGCTGTGCATTTCAATCACAAAGTCATCTGCTTTGGATATATTTTCTTTTCTTTTTTTTTTTTTAACATCAGAACAGTATTAACATTTCAGTGGTGAATCCTGGTAACACATCAACATTACAAAAATGTAAGGCCATAACCTTTTATAAATTCAAAAAATTATCTTTGAATGATAAGGTCAGAAAAATAAAGAATCATGGAAACTCTCTAGATAGTAAATACAACTTGCATAGAAGGACGATGTACAAAGGCTGGAGAGAGATGAAGTTTCATAGGTGAGAAGCCTGTGAAAATGTGCTCATGACCTCACCACTTCCCCCATTACACAAAATGTCACTATTAGGTTTAATATTAGGTAAGATGTACTCTGTAATTTAGAACCAGGTGCTAGATTTTCTGAAAATGAGTGGAGGAGGAGGAGTCAAGATGGCGGAGGAGTAGCAGGTTGAGATGACATTAGGTAGCAGGAGATGAGCTAGTTTATCAAACCATTCCAAACACCTACAAATCCAACAGGAGATCAAAGAGAAGAAGGTCAGCAATTCTAGAAGCAGAAAATCAGCCACTTTCTGGAAAGCAGGACCTGTGGAGAAGTGAATCCAAAGCCACGGGAAGATAGACCATGGGGGGAGGGCTCCCTGCAAGCAGCTGAGCAATGGAGCACAAAATCAGAACTTTTTAAAGTCTGCTCCACTGAGGGACATCACTCCAGAGGCTAAGTCAGGGTGAAGCCCATGCTGGGACAGCGTGTTCTCAGGTCCTGTGGGATCACAGAAGGATTGGGGGTGTCTGAGTGTCACAGAGCTTGCAGGTGTTAGAGCGGTGAAGCCAGCTACAGAGACAGAGCCGAGGAGTGAGATCTTAACTCCGGGTTACCTTAAACTGTGATCCTTGGGACAGTCAGGCCACTGCTCTTTGAGTGGGGATCACACAAGATCCGGGGGAACCCCCTGGAAGAGCGCAGGGATCTTCTGGGTTTGGAGACTCCAGACAGGGCTGTGTGCCAGAGACAGAGAAGCGTGGCCGCAGGCTGGGTGAGCTCAGAGCATGGCCAGAGGCCAGGGAGACAGGAGTGATTGAGCGCTTTCCTCCAAGGATGCACTGAGGAGTGGGGCCCCAAGCTCTCGGCTGCTCTGGGCCAGAGAATGGGAGACAGCCATTTTCATTCCCGTCCTCCAGAACTCTATAGAAAGCATTCAGGGAACAAAGGCTCCTGAAAGTGAACCTGAGTGGATTACTTAACCCAGCCCCTGGTAAAGGCGGTGAAATTCTGCCTTGGGCAAAGACACTTGAGAATCACTACAATAGGTCCCTCCCCCAGAGGATCAGCAATAAATCCAGCCAAGACCAAGTTCACTTACCAAGGAGAACAGTGGAATTCCAGAGGAGGAGAAAGCAAAGCATGGAATTCATGCCTTTCTCCCCATGATTCTTTAGTCTTGCAAAGTTAATTTAATTTTTTTAATTTTATTTTTTCTTATGCTAATTTTTTAAACTTTTTAATCTTTCCCTTTTACCATTTTTAACTAGTTTAACAATACTTTTCATAAAAAATATTTTTGAACCTTCCTTAATATAGTCATATTTTATCCTATATTGTATCTAACTTGATTTTTTTTATACACATAAGGTTTTCTCTTCTAAAAAAAAAATCTGGGATGCAACTTTTTCTAATAGATCAAAATATACCATAAATCAGGCACAGGGCTTTGCTCTAGTCACCAGCCTGAGTAAATTCTCTCCACTTTTTATTCTTTACACTTCCAACCAACTTATCTTATTCCACTCCTATTTTAGAATTTATTTTTAAAAAACTCATCTTTATTGTCATATTCCATCCCTTCATCGTCTTTACCCTTATTTTGTGTAGTATGTGTGTGTGTGTGTGTGTGTGTGTGTAGTTTCATTCTATAAAATTTTGGAAGGTAGTTTCTTCTAAGAGACTAAAAGAATTCCAAAATAAAGTGGTTGACTCTGTGACTCTGTTCTCTTCACCAGTCTAATATATATATTTTCCTTTTTTTATTTTTTCTATTTTCCCCTGAACTTCTTTTTATCCTCTCTCTTCCCCCAAAGATTTGGGGCCTCTTCTGATTTGGTTAAAGCACATTTTCCTGGGGTCTTTGGCACCTTTTTAATATTTTACTCTCTCCTTCATATATTCTTATCTGGATAAAATGACAAGACAGAAAAACTCATCCCGGGGGGGGGGGACAAGAGGCAGTATCAAAGGCTAGGGACCTAATCAATACAGACATTGGTAATATGTCAGATCTAGAGTTCAGAATGATGATTCTCAAGGTGCTAGATAATAGAGAAACCCTGTCTGGAGAAATCAAAGTCCTTTCTGGAGAGATAAAAGAACTAAAATCTAACCAAGCTGAAATCAAAAAAGCTATTAATGAGGTACAATAAAAAATGGAGGCTCTTGCTGCTAGGAAAAATGATGCAAAAGAGAGAATTCGTGATATAAAAGACCAAATGACAGAGAATAAAGAAGCTGAGCAAAAGAGAGAGAAACAACTACTGGACCACGAGGGGAGAATTCAAGAGATAAGTGATACCATAAGATGAAACAACATTAGAATAATTCAGATTCCAGAAGAAGAAGAAAGAGACAGGGGAGCAGAAGGTATACCAGAGAGAATTATTGTAGAGAATTTCCCTAATATGGCAAAGGGAACAAGCATCAAAATCAAAATCCAAGAGGCACAGAGAACCCCTCTCAAAATCAATAATAATAGGTCCACACCCCATCATCTAATAGTAAAATTTACAAGTCTTAGTGCCAAAGAGAAAATCCTGAAGGCAGCCCGGGACAAGAAGTCCATAACTTATAATGGTAAAAATATTAGATGGGCAGTGGAAAAGCCATCAATATGCTGTCTACAAGAAAGTCACTTTAGACCCAAATTCACCTCTGGATTTAACGTGAGGGGGGTGGAAAACAATTTACCATGCTAATGGACATCAAAGGAAAGCTGGCGTGTCAATCCTTATATCAGATCCATTCTATTTTAAGCCAAAGAGTATAATAAGAGATGAGGAAGGACACTATATCATATTCAAGGGGTCTGTCCAACAAGAAGATCTAACAATTTTAGATATTTTTTTTATTTATTTGACAGAGAAATCACAAGTAGGCAGAGAGGCAGGCAGAGAGAAGGGGGGAAAGCAGGCTCCCTGCTGAGGAGAGTGCCTGGTGTGGGGCTGGATCCCAGGACTCTGAGATCATGACCTGAGCCAAAGGCAGAGCCTTAACCCACTGAGCCACCCAGGTTCCCTGAATATCTAACAATTTTAAAAATCTATGCCCCTAACATGGGAGCAGCCAACTATATAAACCAATTAATAACAAAATCAAAGAAACACATCAACAATAATACAATAATAGAAGGGGACTTTAACACTCCCCTCACTGAAATGGATAGATCATCCAAGCAAAAGATCAACAAGGAAATAAAGGCCTTAAATGACAAACTGGAATAGATGGGCATCACAGATATATTCAGAACATTACACCCCAAAGCAACAGAATACACATTCTTCTCCAGTGCACATGGAATATTCTCCAGAATAGATCACATCCTGGGTCGTAAATCAGGTCTCAACCGGTATCAAAAGACTGGGATCATTTCCTGCATATTTTCAGAACACACTGCTCTGAGCTAGAACTCAATCTCAAGAGGAAATTTGGAAAGAACCCAAATACATGAAGATAAAAGAGCATCCTTTAAGGAATGAATGAGTTAACCAGAAAATTAAAGAAGAATTGAAAAAATCCATGGAAACAAATGATAAGAAAACACAACACTATGAAATCTGTGGGGCACAGCAAAGGCAGTCTTGAGAGGAAAATATATAGCAGTACGAGCCTTTCCAAAGAAACAAGAAAGATCTCAAATACACAACCTACCCATACACCTAAAGAAGCTGGAGAAAGAACAACAAAGAAAGCCTAAACCCAACAGGAGAAGAGAAATAATAAATAACAGAGCATAAGTCAATGAAATAGAAACAAACAAACAAACAAAAATAGAACAAAACAATAAAACTAGGTTCCTTGAAACAATAAAACTATAAAATTTTGGTTCCTTGTAAGAATTAATAAAATTGGGGCACTGGGTGGCTCAGTGGGTTAAAGCCTCGGCCTTCAGCTCAGGTCATGATCCCAGGGTCCTGGGATTGAACCCCCCATTGGGCTCTCTGCTCAGCAGGGAGCCTGCTTTCCATTCCTCTCTCTCTGCCTGCCTCTCTGGGTACTTGTGATCTCTATCAAATAAATAAATAAATAAAAGCTTTAAATAAAAAGAATTAATAAGATTGAGAAACTCCTGGCCAGACTTATCAAAAAGAAAAGAGAAAGAGCCCAAATAAATTAAATCATGAATGAAAGAGGAGAGATCGCAACCAAGACCAAAGAAATACAAACAATTATAAGAACATATTATGAGCAAATATACGCCAGCAAATTTGGCAATCTGGAAGAAATAGATGCATTCCTAGAGACTTATAAACTACCACAATTGAACCAGGAAGAAATAGAAAACCTGAGCAGACCTATAACCAGTAAGGAGATTGAAGCAGTCATCAAAAATCTCCCAACAAACAAGAGCCCAGAGCTAGACGGCTTCCCAGTGGAATTCTACCAAACATTTAAAGAAGAATTAATTCCTAATCTCCTGAAACTGTTCCAATAATAGAAATGGAAGAAAAACTTCCAAACTCATTTTATGAGGCCAGTATTACCTTGATCTCAAAACCAGACAAAGATCCCATCAAAAAAGAGAATTACAAACCAATATCCTTAATGAACACATGTGCAAAAATTCTCACCAAAATACTATCCAATAGGATCCAACAGTATATTAAAAGGATTATTCACCATGCCAATTGGGATTTATTCCAGGGCTGCAAGGTTGGTTCAACATCTGCAAATAAATCAATGTGATACAGTACATTAATAAAAGAAAGAACAAGAACCATATGTTACTCTCAATAGATGCTGAAAAAGCATTTGACAAAGTACAGCATCCCTTCCTGATCAAAATTCTTCAAAGTGTAGGGTTAGAGGGCACATACCTCAATATCATCAAAGCCGTCTATGAAAAATCCATCGTGAATATCATTCTCAATGGAAAAAAACTGAAAGCTTTTCCACTAAGGTCAGGAAAACGGCAGGGATATCCATTATCATCACTGCTATTCAACATAGTACTAGAAGTCCTAGCCTTAGCAATCAGGCAACAAAAAGAAATTAAAGGCATCCAAATCCAAAGAAGAAGTTGACTATCACTCTTCTCAGATGATATGATACTATATGTGGAAAACCCAAAAGGCTCCACTCCAAATCTGCTAGAACTTGTACAAGAATTCAGTTAAGTGTCAGGATATAAAATCAATGCACAGAAATCAGTTGCATGTCTTTACACAAACAACAGGACAGAAGAAACAAAAATTAAGGAGTTAATCTCATTTACAGTTGCACCCAAAACCATAAGAAACCGAGGAATAAACTTAACCAAAGAGGCAAGGAATCTATACTCAGAAAACTATAAAGTACTCATGATAGAAACTGAGACAAAGAAATGGAAAAATGTCCCGTGCTCATGGATTGGAAAAACAAATATTGTGAAAATGCTATGCTATCTAAAGTAATCTACACGTATAATGCAATCCCTATCAAAATCCCATCCATTTTGTTCAAAAAGATGGAACAAATAATCCTAAAATTTATATGGAACCAGAAAAGACCTCGAATGGCAAGAGGAATATTGAAAAAGAAAACCAAAGTTGGTGGCATCACAATTCCAGACTTCAAGCTCTATTACAAAGCTGTCATCATCAAGACAGTATGATACTGGCACACAAACAGACACATAAATCAATGGAACAGAATAGAGAGCCCAGAAATAGACCCTCAACTCTATGGTCAACTAATCTTCGACAAAGCAGGAAAGAATGTCCAATGGATAAAAGTCTCTTCAGCAACTTCTGTTGGGAAAATTGGACAGCCCCATGCAGAAAAATGAAACTGGACCATTTCCTTACACCACACACGAAAACAGACTCAAAATGGATTAAGGACCTCAATGTGAGAAAGGAATCCATCAAAATCTATGAGGAGAACACAGGAAGCAACCTCTTTGAACTCAGCCACAGCAACTTCTTCCTAGGAACATTGCCAAATGCAAAAGAAGCAAGGGCAAAATGAACTATTAGGACTTCATCAAGATCAAAAGCTTTTGCACAGCAAAGGAAACAGTTGACAAAACCAAAAGACAACTGACAGCAAGGTGGTCTTTAGCTTCCAGGTGTTTGAGTTCCTTCTGAACTTTTCCTTGTGATTGAGCTCCAGTTTCAAAGCATTGTGATCTGAGAATATGCAGGGAATAATCTCAGTCTTTTGGTATCGGTTGAGTCCTGATCTGTGACCCAGTATGTGGTCTATTCTGGAGAAGGTTCAGTGTGCACTTGAGAAGAATGAGTTTTCTGTTGTTTTAGGGTGGAATGTTCTGTATAGATCTATGAGGTCCATCTGGTTCAATGTGTCATTCAATGCTCTTGTTTCTTTATTGATTTTCTGCTTCGATGATCTGTCTATTTCTGAGAGAGGCGTGTTAAGATCACCTACGATTAGTGTATTCATATCAATATGACTCTTTATCTTGATTAACAGTTTTCTTAAGTAATTGGCTTCTCCCATATTGGGAGCATAGATATTTACAATTGTTAGATCATCTTGGTGGACAGTCCCTTTAAGGATTATGTAGTGTCCTTCTGTATCTCTGACTACAGTCTTTAGTTTGAAGTCTAATTTATCTGATATGAGAATCGCTACCCCAGCCTTCTTTTGAGGTCCATTGGCATGAAAGATGCTTCTCCATCCCTTCACTTTCAGTCTGGGTGTATCTTTAGGTTCAAAATGGGTCTCTTGTAGACAACATATGGATGGGTCCTGTCGTTTTATCCAATCTGCAAACCTGTGCCGTTTTATGGGTGCATTTAGGCCATTCACATTGAGAGTGATTATTGATAGATACGTTTTTATTGACATCGAGTTACCTTTGAAATCTTTCTTTCTGTAGACTGTCTCTATATTTCTGTTCAATGCTATTCTTGGGATTTTTCCTCTTTTATAGAACCCCCCCCTTAATATTTCCTGCAGTGTCGGCTTGGTGGTTGCATAGTCTTTTAAGCCTTGCCGGTCTTGAAAACTCTTTATCTCTCCATCCATTTTGAATGTCAGTCTTGCTGGATAAAGTATTCTTGGTTGCATGTTCTTCTCATTTAGTGCCCTGAATATATCTTGCCAGCCTCATCTGGCTTGCCACGTCTCTGTAGACAGTTCTGACGTTATTCTGATGGGCTTCCCTCTGTAAGTAAGAAGCCTCTTTGCCCTGGCGGCTTTCAAGAGATTATACCTACAATTATAATTCCTCAATTTGACTATCAGGTGTCGTGATGTTTTTTTGGAATGTATAATCTTGTGTGGAGACTGTTCAGCCTCTAGTACATGAACGCTGGTTCCATTTGCGAGATTGGGAAAATTTTCATGAAGGACTTATTCGACTATATCTTCTAGACTTCTTTCTTTCTCCTCCCCTTCAGGGATTCCAATAATTCTGACTTTGGAACGCTTCATGGCATCATTTATTTCCCTGATTCTGTTTTCATGGTTTCTAAGCTGTTTGTTCCAGGCTTCCTCCTGATCCTTTCTCTCTATCTGTCTTCCAGATCACTAATTCTATCTTCTGTCTCAGTCACCCTAGCTTTGAGAGAGTTTAGATTAGATTGGAACTCATTGAGAACATTGTGAACCTCCTCCCTGGTAGCTTTAAGCTCCACCCTAACATTGTGAACATCCTGTCTGGTCGCTTTCAGTTCAGCCCTAATCAATTCTGTTTGGTCATCCATGGCTTTCTCAAACCTAGCTATTGCCTGGATAATTGTTAGCCTGAATTCTCTTTCCAACATATTGTCTATGTTGATAGCCGTTAGCTCTGTTGCAGAAGGTCCATCCTCTGTAATTTTCTTCTGTTGGGCATTCCTCCTCCTAGTCATTTTGGTGGGAGATGACTGAACAGATGTAGCTGGATGTATCAACTGTGTTGCAGTCAAGGTGCACCCTGGAACACTTCTGAGCAATCAGGATTCCCCACCCAAACGAGAGACAAAAGAAAAAGAAAAAAAAAAAAAACAACAAAAAGAGAGAGAGAGAGACAGGAAAGAAAGGGAAGATGAAAAAGAAGGCTCAGCCCCGATGGGCCCCAAGGTAAGATTTATGAAGTAGACAAACAAAAAGAGAAAAAGACTGATACAAGTATATGACAAGAAAAAAATATATATATGCAAATAAAGAAAGAACCTCGTCAAAAAGAACCCCAAGTGTAAAATTTATATGCTATCAGGACAAACACAAAAATCACAGAAACACTGGTGGAAGAAGATGGGAGAGTTCTTATAAATTCTCAGTGTGTGCGAGGAAGGTTGTTTTGATTCTTTCTGGATGTATCTTGATATCTTTGTTAAAGGACTCAACTTTCCTAAGATAAAGGGGATTAAAAATTGGTTTACCTATAGGGATAGTATTGATTGGGGAAAGGGGATTACTTTGAAGTTTAACTCTATATGAATATTAGAGGATAAAAATAAAAAGGAATAAACTAAACTAAACTAAAATTTAAAAAAAGGAATTCAAAAAATAAGAATGCAAAAGAAAAACATAGGTGTATGTATCAAAATGTTCAGGTTAGAAAGGTATTATGGAATTTGATGTACTGCACAGCTTGCTGTGATGATAAATAGGTTAAAAAAATTACCTATGTGTAAAAAAAATAAATAAATAAAAAGAACCGGTATAGTGGGAACGGGTAAACAATACAAGTTTTCCTATGAAGTAGTGGTTGTTCTCTTGTAGTCCTTTTCTCTCTCTCTCTCTCTTTTTTTTTTCTTTCTTGGTTTGTTTTCTTGTGGAGGGGCCTGCCACGTGGGTTGTCAGTCAGTGATGTTTCCTGAGTTAAGTCCTCCCGCCCCCCTGAAGGGGGTGGGTTCTGAGGAAACTGGTTTTTTTCAGGCTTTTGTTCTCTGGCGGTTTTTATGCTTGTTCACTTTTTTTTTTTCTCTCACCTTGATCGCCTTTGATGGTTTTTGTAGTTTTAGAGGAAAACAAACTGCACCCTGATCTCCCTCTCAGAGAGAAGCCTCAGTCTGAGTACAGAGCCTAAATAAGTTCCCGCTTGGCTGCTGGCAGAGCAAGTTCCAATTTGTAGAACCTGGGGGTGCAGGATCTTTTGCTTGTACCCAAAGCCAAGGCAATGGCAGCTGTCTGGGAGCTCCCTACCGCCAGAGAGGTTCCAAGCAGCGATCGCACGCTGAGATTTTGCCGCTGGCCCAGGCTGGGAGTGCCCGGCTTGCGCGCACCTCTTTCAGAGGCGGCTATGGGTCAAGCGCATGTCTCAGGCACTGAGAACGGGGCGCAGGTCCATAAGCACCAGGCTGGGCTTTTGCGCACCTCTGTCAGGGGAGAGTTTGGGGTGCGCGGCTTAGGCTTTAAAACAATGGCTCGGGTCAAAGAGCGCCGGCCGGGCCTTTGTAACTCAGGGGAGCATGAGGGACATGCGCGCATATCTCAAGCTTTGTGGTAGGGCTCACGCGTTCTGCCGACTGGCGACTGGCGTGGCTCCCATCCCCTCACAGGAGCTAGAACCCATGCATTCTCGGGTGTGCTGGTGGCTTAGGGACCAAGACCTGGTTTCTCCGCCACACTCTCTCTGCTTCAACGCTGGGGAGGCTGTCCTGGGACCGGGGACTTAAGCCCCTGTCCCTACCCGCCCCGATTCCCACAATATCCCCCCGCGATCCTTTGCTCTTTTGGAGTGCTTTCACCCAGTCTCCAAGTTAATGCTGGTCCCCAGACGCAGGGCACTCTCGCTTGTATTGGAGTATTACTTTCCAACCAGTCGCCTCTGGTGGCTCCCTCCCCCTTTTGTTTATCTTCCGATATCAGTCCTCCATTCCCATTTCGCTTTACCTGCCCACTGGTGTCTTCTGCTCCTGTAGAGATCCAGACGTGTATAATTCTGATCTCAGGTTGATTTCATGGGTGATCAGAGTTCTTTGATAGGTAATCAGCTCACTTTGGGGTACGGGCTGAAAATGCGCCTCCTCCTACTCCCCCGCCATCTTGTCAACCAGGAGATCAAAGAAGAACTGAAACAATTCATGGCCCTTCCCCCCCCCGAACCCGACAACCTGAATAGACCGATTTCTAATAACGAGATTTCCCCCCCCCCCCCTTTTTTTTCCCCCCCCCCCCCTTTTTTTTCCCTTCCCCCCCCCCCCCACCTTTCCCTGAAGCCCCCAGACTCTTTTTATTCCCCCTTTTTTTTTTCCCCCCAGGCCCCCTTCCAAAAAGGAGAATTTTAGACCCCTGATGAATATGGATGCTAAGCTTCCCCCTTCCCCCCACCCTTTTCCCCATGATCAGGTGGGATTCATCCCTGGGCTACAAGGATTTCCCCATATTCAGCAACGTGACAGGATACAAAGTCAATGTGCAGAAATCAGTGGCTTTCTTATACACTAACAATGAAAATACAGAAAGGGAAATTAGAGAATCGATTCCATTGACTATAGCACCAAGAACCATAAGATACCTGGGAATAAACCTAACCAAAGAGGTAAAGGATCTGTACTCGAGGAACTACAGAACACTCATGAAAGAAACTGAAGAAGACACAAAAAGATGGAAGACCTTTCCATGCTTTGGATTGGAAGAATAAACATTATTAAAATGTCTATACTGCCTAGAGTTATCTATACCTTTAATGCCATTCTGATCAAAGCTCCTCCAGTATTTTTCAAAGAGCTGGAGCAAATAACCAAAAATTTGTATGGAATCAGAAGAGACCCCGAATCACTAAGGAAATGTTGAAAAACAAAAATAAAGCTGGGGGCATCACGTTACCTGATTTCAAGCTTTATTACAAAGCTGTGATCACCAAGACAACATGGTACTGGCATAAAAACAGATACATAGACTAGTGGAACAGAGTAGAGAGCCCAGATATGGACCCTCAACTATATGGTCAATTAATCTCGACAAAACAGGAAAAAATATACAGTCGAAAAAAGACAGTCTCTTCAATAAATGGTGCTGGGAAAACTGGACAGCTATATGTAGAAGAATGAAACTCGACCATTCTCTTACACTGTATACAAAGATAAACTCAAAATGGATAAAAGACTTCAACGTGAGACAGGAATCCATCAGAATCCTAGAGGAGGACATAGGCAGTAATCTCTTCGATATCAGCCACGGCAACTTCTTTCAAGATATGTGTCCAAAGGCAAAGGAAACAAAAGCAAAGATGAACTTTTGGGACTTCATCAAAATCAAAAGCTTCTGCACAGCAAAGGAAACAGTCAAAAAAACAAAGAGGCCACCCACGGAATGGGAGAAGATATTTGCAAATGACAGTACAGACAAAAGGTTGATATCCAGGATCTATAATGAACTCCTCAAACTCATCCCACATAAAACAGGCAAACATATCAAAAAATGGGAAGAAGATATGGACAGACACTTCTCCAATCAAGACATACAAATGGCTATCAGACACATGAGAAAATTAGCCCTCAGGGAGATTCACATAAAACCACATTGAGATATCACCTTACACCAGTTAGAATGGCCAAAATTAACAAAACAGGAAACAACATGTGTTGGAGAGGATGTGGAGAAAGGGGAACCCTCTTCCACTGTTGGTGGGAATGCAAGTTGGTGCAGCCTCTTTGGAGAACAGTGTGACAATTCCTCAAGAAATTAAAAATAGAACTCCCCTATGACCCTGCCATTGCACTACTGGGTATTTACCCCAAAGATACAGATGGAGTGAAAAGAAGGGCCATCTGTACCCCAGTGTTTATAGCAGCAATGGCCACGGTCGCCAAACTATGGAAAGAACCAAAATGCCCTTCAACGGACGAATGGATAAGAACGATGTTGTCCATATACACTATGGAGTATTATGCCTCCATCAGAAAGGATGAATACCCAACTTTTGTAGCAACATGGATGGGACTGGAAGAGATTATGCTGAACGAAATAAGTCAAGCAGAGAGAGTCAATTATCATATGGTTTCACTTATTTGTGGAGCATAACAAATATCATGGAGGACAAGGGGTGTTAGAGAGGAGAAGGGAGTTGGGGAAAATTGGATGGGGAGGTGAATCATGAGAGACTATGGACTCTGAAAAACAATATGAGGGGATTGAAGTGGCGGGGGTGTGGGAGGTTGGGGTACCAGGTGGTGGGTATTATAGAGGGCACGGATTGCATGGAGCACTGGGTGTGATGAAAAAATAATGAATACTGTTTTTCTGAAAATAAATAAATTGAGAAAATTTAAAAAAAAAAGATAACTGACAGAATGGGAGAAGATATTTGCAGATATCTTCTGCAAATTTGAAGATATCAGGCAAAGGGCTAGTATCCAAAATCTATAAAGGGCTCAGCAAATTCAAGACCCAAAGAACAAATAATCAAATCAAGAAATGGGCAGAGGACATGAACAGACATTTTTGCAAAGACATCCAGATGGGTAACAGACACATGAAAAAGTGTTCCACCTCACTCGGCATCAGGGAAATACAAATCAAAACCACAATGAGATACCACCTCACACCAATCAGAATGGCTAAAATTAACAAGTCAGGAAATGACAGATGCCAGTGAGGATGCAGAGAAAGGGGAACCCTCCTACACTGTTGGTGGGAATGCAATTTGGTGCTCTGGAAAATAGCATAGATTTTCCTCAAAAATTTGAAAGTAGAGCTACCCTATGCCCCAGCAATGGCACTATTGGGTGTTTATCCTACATATACAAATGTAGTGATCCGAAGGGGCACGTGAACCCAAAAGTTTATAGCAGCAATGTCCACAATAGCCAAACTATGGAAAGAACCTACATGTCCTTCAACAGATGACTAGATAAGGAAGATGTGGTATATATATACAATAGAATACTATGCAGCCATCAAAAAAATGCAATCTTGCCTTTTGTGACTACGTGGATGGAACTAGAGGGTATTATCTTTAGTGAAATAAGTTAGTCAGAGAAAGACAATTATGATCTCCCTGATATGAGGAAGTTGAGAGGCAACGTGGGGAGTTTGGGGGGGTAGGAAAAGAATAAATGAAAGAAGATGGGATCGGGAGGGAGACATACCATAAGAGACCCTTATTCTCCCACTGAGCCACCCAGGTGCCCCAAGAGACCCTTAATCTCACAAAACAAACTGAGGGTTGCTTGGCGGTGGGGGGTGGGGTGGGGAGAAGGTGGTTTGGTTATGGACATTGGTGAAGGTATGTGATATGGTGAGTGCTGTGAAGTGTGTACACCTGGCGATTCACAGACCTGTACTCCTGCGGCTAAAAATACAGTACATGTTAATAAATTTTTTTTTAATTATAGAAAAATAAATGTAGATTATATGATGTCCACAAAAACTATTCATTTAAATGGAGAAGTCCATCACACAGTTTTGCTTCTATATCTTGTAATTTTCTAGAAAAATGAATCTCAAAATAATTCTTAGAGAACACTAATTCTTACTAATCATGACACAAGAATGCAAATTCATTTACTTATCTACATGTAAATGTATGTCCTAAATGGAGACTGCTTTTACCTGGCATTTCAGACAAAATTCTCAGTTTTAAGCAACAGAAATTGACTGGCTATTTAGGTAAAGATGACTCATGCAGAGAATGCCAGGCTCCCCAAATCAATGGAAGGTTGGAGATGCAGTCCTGGAAAACAATGAGAAAATTAGATCTAGGGTAGCACTGGGAGGCCTAGAAAAGTCATAGAGCAGAACACATGGGTCGGCATACAAAGACTTCCATGACAATGAAAGAACTTCCACCGTCCTACACATCTTCAAGTTCAAAGTCTCAAGAATATCCAGTTGGCTAAGTCTTGGATGACTACCTAGCTCTTGTGTCCACCCGCTTGGCTGCTCTGGGTCAGAAAATCTGAGGTGTTAATTCTCTTTGTATGTAGGACCTCCTCCACCGAGACACCTATACAGGAGTGTATTATTGGAGAAAGGGAAGTTGGATGCTGAGTAGCTAAAATAACAACAATAAGGAGGAAATAATAACAAAGAAAATAACAAGGTGAAACATCATTTAGGATTCACGTGACATAAATTAACATATGCCCTGGAATATGAAAATGAACCACCCATCGGGTTGATCTATAATTAAGATCTTATATTTTATTAAGATGATTTGAAGACATAGTTTACTGCTTTCAGTTAATCTTTAAGGAAGACTTAGAGCTGATAGGTTTTTTTTCCCCCCTATATGTTAACTGGGAAACTCCTGATATCACTTAAACATAGGATATGTGTCAATTAGGCAATTATTAAAATCATCTTAGTGAATAACTGGAAAGAATTGAATCCTATTGTTTTTTCCTGTTTAACCAAAATTAAATAATTCAAATACCACAGAGAACATTACTAAGTACTTCCCTTTATATTATCCTTCTTTCTATGTCTTCATGTTCCTTCTTTTCTCTAAATTTTTCTCTAAATTGATGTCCCCTTCATGAGACACATGTTTTCAAGTCCTTCTGAGTAATGTTTTGATCCAATCTGTAGACTTCACTGAGTCCCTACTCTGTGCTAGTTTACACCCAGAGCTGAAGTTACAAACAGAATGAAGACACAGTCTTGATTCTCAGAAAAGTCACAGTCTAGCTGAGAAGTCAGACATAGGCCTGAGCTCAGAGAGCTCACAGTCTAGTGCAGGAAATGGATACCTGAGTAGATAATAATAATTAACAATAGCGATACAGGCAGGACATTATGGGAGATACCAGGAAGGACTGGGCAGTAGAGATGAGGGGAGGATCAGAGAAGGCTCACTGGAGGAGGTGACATCTGAACTGGGGAAAAGATCTCAACACACCACAGGCAGAGTAAGGAAGAAAATGCAATGGACTGTGTGAAGATCACCAGAAGCAGTCTGGTTTTGTGTGGTTTCCCCTCAGATTTGTGCTTGTGGTTGTACTCAGTGTCATGTAGGGGTTGCAGAAATATATGATGATCTTGTAACCTTATAAAAACAGAGAGCCAACTGATAGTAAAATGTGATGAGGCCAAAGCTGGAAGAGACTCTATAGAAGCAGGACAGGATGAGGGCAAAGGCAGAGGGTCTGAATCCCAGTCCTTCCCCCTTACTAGCTATGTAATCTTAAGTGGGTGACTCAATTCTCCAAGCCTCAGTTTTCTTCACTTATAAAATGAAGAGAAACTCACATTAGGCTATTTATTCTAAGGACTAAATGAGTAGAGAAAGGATCGAACACAATGCTTGGTACAAAAATGTTGTTCACTGACTACTATTTTGTTTTTCTCTTCTCCTCCATTTCCAGAAAATACAAACAAGGCAATTTCTTCTTGCTAAGATTGTGCACACTTGATTTCTCCATGTGTCACCTAGGAGGGGTTGACATAGCTGAGTTTCTCATGGTTTTACCTAATTGAATCTGAACACCATCAGAATAGGTCAAAGCAATATCCAAGAACTGTTTATCTCACACATTGGTGACATGTACTCTTCAGTAACAGGGGACGTATTCATGGATGCTGCCATCACATCAGGTTAGATATTGCTCCTTTCTGAATCGTCAGTGATACTGGATTAGGAATGTTGGCTAAGGGAAAAGACATAACATGTGACTCAGCAGTTTGTTCTGGGCTTATTTTGCTTCCTCTGCTTTCTGTGAGACCAAACCCATGAAGAGTTTATGGGTCCTTTTCAAAAGTTAAAGTCACAGTTCAGATGATTATAAATCATGTTATAATAAATCAAATTAATAATTCTGCTATAGCAGTCATAAAACAACAAAATAACACCCCACAGTGTAAAAGGTTTGGTTTAAATAACCTATCCAAAAGATACCAATTAAGGTTTTTCTCCAGCACTTACATGTTCATTTTTAAATCAAATAATAAGCCTTTTGTCTGAGCCTCTTCACAATTCAAGGTTCTTCTCATTCATTCATTGATTCAAAAAGCATTAACTGAGTTTCTTTTGCTGGGCACTTATTCTAGTCACTGAATGGGTAGAAATTTAAAAAAAAAAAAAAAGACAAAATCCTTGTTCCTGAGTTGCTGTCTGGTTGGGTAAACTATCTGAAGATAACACCTTACAAAATAATGTTGAAGCTGTTTTTATTTTTAACTTTCAGAAAGTATTTTAAAAAGCCCCTCCTTTCCTTTGCGTTTGTATAATTCTGCCCCACTCCATCTCAGCCCTGGTTGTGAGATTGCCTACTGTAGGTGCAGGCTAAATAATTCCACTGGATTGTCAAGGGTTATCAGCAAGGAAATCCTGGAGTCTTAGAACGTCTTGAGAGTAAAATGTGACTGACAGATGTATTCCCTCAGTATAAAATGGAAAAATAAGAATCATAGTCGGTTAGTAAGTGGTTGTCACCAGCACTGGAGATGGAAAGACCAACCTGAATATGACATGCTAGTGCTGGCGGCATTAGGGTGGCTGGACAATGCCATCTCATCCCACTACCATTTTGCAAAAAATTTGTGCGCCTTCTCCCATTCAGTCTTCACCACAGCTCATAAATCTGGGGTTCTTATCCCCATTTCACCTAGACTAAGAGAAGTTGTGTGGCTTCCCAAGGTTATACAGCTCGCAAGAAGCAGGTCAAAAGGACAAATCAGAGGGACTGAGATCAGCAGAGCTCAGGAATTAAGTAAATAACTGGGTTGGCCTTTTGGCAGCTGGAGATCAAGATAGACCAGCTCAAAAAGAATGGGATAGACTCATGAAGGAGAATGTAAAGACTTGCCTGGGAACTGAAACCTACCAAGACTTTAGACTCTGACTTTCAAACCAGATGCTACTTTAAAGTTCATCCAGACAAACTTTAGAATCTGGTCACTTCTCCAAATCTCTGAAGTTAATGAATAGTCCAACTAGGTAAGAAGTTCCAGTGTCTTGACTCCTAGGCCAATGCTCAACTTCACCCCATTATTTGCTGGCTAGAAAGGTTAGTGGAAGTTCAACTTTTAGTAAAACCTTGAAGGAGCCTGGACTTATCTTTGACAGTGGTTGTTCTCAATGAACCATACTCCCAGTGTTCATATACCTCTGCATTTTTCCTTTCCCTTTGAATCGAAACTGATTCTGTAATCTTCTTTAACCCATTGAACATAAAGAAAGTGACAGGGTACAAGTTTCCATGCTAAGCCTTAAAAGGACCTGGTAGCTTTTTTTTTTTTTTTTGCGCACTGGAAGAAGACAGTCACCGGGGAAGAAGTTTGACTATTTGGAGATTGCCCCCCTGAGAGATATCTAATCTAGCCATATGGAGAGACCACACAGAGAGGAACTGAGGCCCCTGGCTAACAGCCTCAGCTGAGCTTCGAGCCAACAGTTAACACCACCTTCCCAGCCATGAGAGTAGGGCTATCTTGCAAGTGCACTCTTGAGTCCAGGTCAAAACTATCAGCCATGTAGAGCAGAGTTGAACTGTCTCAGCCAAGCCTTACCCAAATTACAGGATTGTGAACAGATAAACAGAAAGGTTATTGGAGTGAGCCACCAAGTTTGGAGATGATTTGTTACATACCAGGAAGTAGCTACAACAGTGAAGGTATGTGCTGGTGGCTCCAAGAATCTGGAACTACCAAATTTGGAAGACTTATCTCCTTAGTTGGACAGAGCCACACACTACATCCACTGGCTCATCTCTAACATCCTTCTGGTTCTAAAGTTCTTTGAGCTTGTGACTCCTTGTGGCTCTTCCCTATGACTCTAAACAAGCCTGGTGTCTACATGATAAAGAGATTGTTGCCCCCCAGAAGGTGACTGGCCTGAGAGGGATTGCTTTTCTCACCAAAGATTAGAAATGTAGGTGACAAGAAGGGAGGGAGACTGGTCTTCTAGAGGTAGAGGGATACAGAAGAAGAAGTTCCAAGAATTTGGGTGCTGGCAACAAGGAGATAAAGCTCAGAGTCTGTCTCCATAAAGGACATTTGGGAACATTTACACATTAATTAACCAAACATCCATAGAAAAAGCACCGTGCAAGCCTGAGATATGCAGGTCAACAGAAATTGACTTGAGAAAGTAACTTTTGATTGATTCAGTATTAGCGGAAGCACTTTAAAAACTGCTGGACCTGTAACTAGTTCCTGGCAGCTAGTAAGCAGGCAGAAACATAGATGGAGTCTCCAGGAGAGTTTGGAAGAGCACATATCAATTATATCTACCACTAAAATGTTGCGTGGCAACCAACCACATAACTGTAGTGGCATACACCAATAAACATTTATTCAGCTCATGAGTCTGTAGGGTTCATCTGATCTGGGTCAGTGTAGGCTGCTCTTCACTTATCTTGGAGTTCACAGCTGTTGGCTGACCTTTGTTGGGACAATGGTGGTAACTCTGCTCTGGTCCATAGGTTTTTCATCCTTCCCCTGGGACCAGAGGACTTGCCTGGGCAGGTCCTGCTTGGGACAGTACTACAGGGCAGAAGTGAGAAAACCCAACTGTACAAACAGTTTTAAGACTGCTGGACATATTTGCTATTATCCTATTGGCCAAAGCAACTCACAAGGCTGAGGCAAGAGCCAAAGTCAGAGAGCAAAAGGAATGGATAGAGAGGTTAAGAATGATGAGGATTAATCCGTCTAGCACAGAAATTCTTTTGTAAAGATCAACCTTGATGATGGAAAGGGTAGCTTTTGGAAAGACTTCTCAGAACATCTGTCTGATTAGGCTGCGTGATTAGCCCCTGAGGAACTGAAGCTAAGGAAACCTTCCTCTTCAACAAGCAGTGACTACTATCCTCAGTCCTTTTGTGACATTGTTGCAAGCACACTGTGAAGGCACACACACACAAGTCGTGTCTTTCCCCAATGTCTGCTTCCTTCAGTCATAAAGCAAGGTTAACAAATGAAAAAGCATGCGCAAGATTCCAAACTCAATGGCATTTCATCACATATGTTAACTTGGTGTCTTACACATCACACAAAGCAAAGACAAGACAAGTCACACAATAAAGAAGACAGAACAGGGGTGGGAAATGAATGCACCAAACACGAAGTCAGTCTGTGAGTGTGCAGTTGAGGTAAGGCCTTGGCCTGGTCTGGGTCAAATACGGGCACATGCTGCTTATTATGTTCAGGCAGTGGAAGATCTCTGTTACGCTCAGCAATCAATAGGGCAGAGTGTTTGGCAGCAGCTGCCTTTGGGATGTGGTCAGATGTGAAAGGGTCAGCATCTAGATAGTCAGTTTGCTGCAAAAAAAATTCTCCTTTTTTAAAGAGATGGAATGATTCTTGGGCATTTTTAGATGTCCTCTGGTTCTGCTGGTTATCAGTTCAGGGTCTCACCAGCTGTTGCCAGTTTTGGCGATATGTGGTCTTGGCTGCAATGCCCTCAGTTGCTGGCATCACTGCCTGACAGAAGTGACTGCTCGACACGAGTGACCCCATCTTGCTCTGTACACACTTTAAAGGAATTAATATTTCTGCCTGGTTATTTGCCTGACTACCTTGTGGTGACCACCCTTCAATATCCCCTGACTTTTGGAGATCACTGAACTTTGGAGTCTGGGGATGGAGGCTGTCCCAAGGGTGGAGAATAAATGTGGTGAGGGTGGTGATACTAGTGGTCTTTCCAAGTCTATGTTATAAGAACCAGGTGGGTTATTGGGAAGGAATTGCTGATGTGAGATCAGTGCAATAGACTTAGTTATATTACACTTTCCCTACTACAAAATAAAAGGAACTTGGCAGCAATGTCCACAAAAGCCAAACTGTGGAGAGTGCCGAGATGCCCTTCAACAGATGAATGGGTAAAAGATGCGTCCATACATCAATGGTATATTACTCGGCTATCAGAAAGGATGAATACCAGAAATGATGTTACTGTAGGAGAGAGTGCTGAGTGAAATAAGTCAAGCAAAGAAAGTCAATTATCATGTGGTTTCACTTTTTTGTGGAAGGATTAACATGGAGGACATTAGGAGAAGCAAAGGAAAAGTGAATTGAGGAGAATCAGAGGGTGAGACAAACCATCAGAGACTATGGAGTCTTAGAAACAAACTGAGGGTTTTATAGGGGAGGGGAGTAGGGGGATGGGTTGACTAGATGACTAATGTTAAGAATGGCAGGCATTTGGGGAGACAAGATGGTGGAGAACTAGGAGGAGGTGCCGTTTCAACCTGTACCCTAAAGTGAGCTGATTACCTACCAAATAAGTCTGATCACCCATGAAATCAGCCTGAGATTGGAATTATACACTTCTGGATCTCTATGGGGGCAGAAGATGCCAGTGGGCAGATAAAGCAGAGTGGGAACATTGGACTGATATCAGAAGATAAACAAAATGGGGAGGGAGCCACCAGAAGCAACCCATTGGAAAGTAATACCCCAATATGGAAGTGCCCTGCCACTGGGGACCAGCATTAACTTGGAGTCTGGTTGAAAGCACTCAAAAAGAACAAAGGATCATGGGGAGAAATTGTGGGAATTGGGGCAGTTAGGGACAGCGGCTTATGTCCCTGGACCTAGGACAGCCACCCTGGTGCTGAGCCAGAGAGAGTGTGGCGAAGAAACCAGGTCTTGGTCCCTGCGCCACAAGCATGCCAGAGAGCGCATGGGTGGCAGCTCCCATGAGGGGCTTGGAGCTTTGTCAGCCAGCAGAACCACTGCCTTTTGCACTCTCCAGGCACATGCTGTGCTGTGCTATCAGAGTCTGAGTCATGTCCCTCACCTCCCCCTGAGAGAGGTGCCTGTGGTCTCCAGCTGGCAGAAGCACAGCCTTTTGCACTCTCCATGTGTACAGGTCACCTGACCAGAATCTGAGTCGCGGCCGACACTCCGCTGAGATTGTCTGGTGTTCTCGGACCTGGAAAGTCTGAGCACTCCTAGCTCGGGCCAGCGGGAAAATCTCAGTGTGCCACTGCTTGGGATCTCTCTGGTAGCTGCCCAGACAGCTACCACTGTCATGGTTTTGGGTACAAGCAGGAGTTCCTGTGTCCCCAGGGACCTTCACTGGGAATGTGCTCTTCCAGTGGCCAAGGGGGAATTTATGTACTCTGGAGTACCCAGAGGGGAACAGACTGAGGCTTCTCTCTGAGACAGAGGTCTGGGTGCAGTTTGCTTTCCTTTAAACATCCAAAAAACATCCAAAGCTGTCAAGGCAAGAGAAAACAAACAAACAAACAAAACCTCCAGAGAACAAAAGCCTGAAAAACCGGTTTCCTCAGAGCCCACCACCTAGATGGGGGTGGGAGGTCTTAACTCAGTAAACACTGCCTGAAAACCCATGCAACAGGCCCCTACTGCAGAAAGCCAACCAAAAAAAAAAAAAAAAAAAAAAAAAACACAGAGAACAACCACCACTACTTTGTAGATACAACTTTTATTTTTGATTCGTTCCCACTATTCTGGTTCTTTATTTTTTATAGATAATATCTTAACCTATTTACCATCACAGTGAGATGTCCAGTACATCAAATTCCATAATAACCTTTTAACCTGAACTTGCTGATACATATACCTGTGTTTTCCTTTTGCTTTTCTATTTTTTTTTATTTATTTATTTTCAGGACAAGAGTATTCATTATTTTTGCACCACACCCAGTGCTCCATGCAATCCGTGCCCTCCATAATACCCACCACCTGGTACCCCAACCTCCCACCTCCCCCCTGCCACTTCAAACCCCTCAGATTGTTTTTCAGAGTCCATAGTCTCTCATGGTTCACCTCCCCTCCAATTTTCCCCAACTCCCTTCTCCTAACTCCCCGTGTCCTCCATGCTATTTTTCTATTTTTTAATCTTTTTAATTTTATTTTTGTTTAATTTAGTTTATTCTTTTTTTATTTTTATTTTTTAATATTCATATAGAGTTAAGCTTCAGGGTAATCCCCTTTCCCCCATCAATGCTATCCCTATAGGTAAACCAATTATTAATCCCCCATTATCTTAGGAAAGTTGAGTCCTTTAACAAAGATATCAAGATACATCCAGGAAGAATGAAAATAAACTTCCTCACCCATACTGAAAATTTATAACCACTCTCCCATCTTTTTCTTCCACCAGTGTTTCCGTGTATTTGTGTTTGTCCTGGTAGTGTATAAATATTACGCTGTGTTTTTTTTGTTTTGTTTTGTTTTGTTTTTTTGATGAGGTTCTTTTTTTGTTGTTTTTCTTTTATATATATATATATATATATATATATATATATATATATATTATTTTTCTCTTGTCATCTACTTTTATCAGTCTTTTTGTTTGTTTTTGTTTGTATACTTCATCAATCTTAAGGTACCTTGGGGCCCATTTGGGCTGGGCCTTCTCTTTTATTCTTTTTTTTCCTGTCTCTCTCTCTCCCCCTCTTTCTCTTTTTTATTTTTTCTCTCTTACTTTTTTTTTTTCATTTGTGTGGAGACTCTTGATTGCTCAGAAGTGTTCCAGGGTGCACCTTGACTGCACTACGGTTGATACATCCAGCTACATCTGTTTAGCCATCTCTCACCAAAATGACTGGTAGGAGGAATGCCCAACAGAAGAAAAATTCAGAGGCTGGGCCTTCTTCAACAGAGCTAATGGCTTTCAACATAGACAGTATGTCGGAAAGGGAAATCGGGCTAACAATTATCCAGGCAATAGCTAGGTTGGAGAAAGCTATGGATAACAAAAAGGAATTGATTAGGGCAGAACTGGAAGCCCCCAGGGATGATGTTCACAATGTTCTCAATGAGTTCCAATCTAATATAAATTCTGTAAAAGCTAGGGTAACTGAGACAGAAGATAGAATTAGTGATCTAGAAGACAAACAGATAGAGAGAAAGGATCAGGAGGAAGCCTGGAACAAATAGCTTAGAAGCCATGAAAACAGAATTAGGGAAATAAATGATGGCATGAAACGTTCCAACATCAGAATTATTGGAATCCCTGAGGGGGAGGGGAAAGAAGAAGATTAGAAGATACAGTGGAACAAATCCTCCATGAAAAGTTTCCCAGTTTCGCGAGTGGAAACAGCGTTCATGTACTAGAGGTAGAACAGCCTCCCCCCAAGATTATAGAATCTAGAAAGACCTCAAGACACCTGATAGTAAGAATGAGGAATCATAATTGTAGACAGGATCTCTTGAAAGCAGCTAGGACAAAGAACCTCCTTACATACAGAGGAAAGCACATAAGAATAACTGTAGGCAGCCGCGGACTGGGCTAGAGTCAAGAGACCAAACCAGTCCCCGACTCACGCCTCCTGGAAGCCCAAGGGTTAATAACCCCATGAGTGGAAAGTTGAGCAGCGCTTGAGAAAGGGCCTGAGCTATGGATCTGAAGACTTGCTTACTTGGTTGCCTTGCATATGCTTATCTGGAACGGGCACAACAGGCCTGCTCATTAAACTATTGTGGGATTGTGCTGTCCTTGCACAGGCCATAAACTATGTCTTAAGTTACTTTGAAGTTAGTGCATCTAGTTTAGGAGTTATCTGAAGACAGAGACCACTGGTATCAGAGGGACTACTATTAGTCCTTGGGAAATAGATAATAGGGAAACTTGAAGGGTTTTCTGTGCATGATGCAAATTCTTTAGTAATCAGCTAAAAATAAATACTTTCTTCTGATTGTTTCTGTTAGCTATATAATGCCTCACAGCCTTGAATAAAATTGGCACTGCTTGGACATCATCCACTGTGTCCCTCCTGTCCCCATCTCTTTACGTCTCATCTTTGTCTCACCATCCTCTTACCCTCTCGACCCTGATCGTGTTGTCGCGCTGGCCACGATAAATAACAACAGACCTGTCCACAGAAACCTGGAAATCCAGAAAGGGCTGGCAAGACATATTAGGGCACTAAATGAGAAGAACATGCAGCCAAGAGTACCTTATTCAGCAAGGCTGACATTCAAAATGGATGGAGAGATAAAGAGTTTCCAAGACCGGCAAGGCTTAAAAGAGTATGTGACCACCAAGCTGACACTGCAGGAAATATTAAAGGGGGGGTATATAAAAGAGGAAAAATCCTAAGAATATCATTGAGCAGAAATATATGGAGACAATCTACAGAAAGAAAGATTTCAAAGTAACACGATGTCAATAAAAACGTATTTATCAATAATCACTCTCAAAGTGAATGGCTGAAATGCACCCATAAAATGACACAGGGTTGCAGATTGGATAAAATGACAGGACCCATCCATATGTTGTCTATAAGAGACACATTTCGAACCTAAGGATACACCCAGACTGAAAGTGAAGGGATGGAGAAGCATCTTTCATGCCAATGGGCCTCAAAAGAAGGCCGGAGTAGTGATTCTCATATCAGATAAATTAGATTTTAAATTAAAGACTGTAGTCAGAGATAAAGAAGGACACTACATAATTCTTAAAGGGACTATTCACCAAGACGATCTAACAATTGTAAATATCTATGCTCCCAAAATGGGAGCAGCCAATTACATAAGAAAACTATTAATCAAGATGAAGAGTCATATTGATACGAATACAATAATAGTAGGAGATCTTAACACACCTCTCTCAGTAATAGACAGGTCATTGAAGCAGAAAATCAATAAAGAAAAAAGAGTATTGAATGACACATTGGACCAGATGGACCTCATAGATATATACAGAACATTCCACCCTAACACAACAGAATACTCATTCTTCTCAAGTTCACATGGAACCTTCTCCAGAATAGACCACATACTCGGTCACAAATCAGGAATCAAATTATACCAAAAGACTGAGATTATTCCCTGCATATTCTCAGATCACAATGCTTTGAAACTGGAGCTCAGTCACAGGAAAAGTTTGGAAGGAACTCAAACACCTGCAAGGTAGAGACCACCTTGCTTAAGAATGCTTGGATCAACCAGGAGATCAAAGAAGAACTTAAACAATTCATGGAAACCAATGAGAATGAGGTCACTTTGGCCCAAAACTTAGTGGATACAGCAAAGGCGGTCCCAAGGAAGAAATACATAGCCATCCAAGCCTCCCTCGAAAAAATTAAAAAATCCAGAATACACCAGCTGTGTCTACACCTTCAAGAACTGGAGAATCAACAACAAATTAAGCCAATTTCATACACAAGAAGGGAAATAATCAAGATTAGAACAGAGATCAATGAGACAGAAACTAGAGATACAGTAGAATATATCAATGACACTAGAAGCTGTTTTTTTGAAAGAATCAATAAGATCGATAAGCCATTGGCCACACTAATCCAAAAGAAAAGAGAGAAAGCTGAAATTAATAAAATTATGAATGAAAAAGGAGAGATTACAACGAACATCAAGGAAATAAAAACAATCATCAGAAGTTATTATCAACAGTTATATGCCAATAAGTTAAGCAACCTAGATGAAATGGATGCATTCCTGGAAACTATAAACTCCCCAAATTGAACCAGGAAGAAATTGACAACCTGAATAGACTGATATCTAGTAATGAGATTGAAGCAGTGATCAAAAACCTCCCAAAAAACAGGAGCCCAGGACCTGACAGATTCCCTGGGGAATTCTACCAGACTTTCAAAGAAAAAATAACACCTATTCTCCTGACGCTGTATCAAAAAATTGAAGCAGAAGGGAAACTTCCAGACTCTTTTTATGAAGCCAGCATTACCCTTATCTCCAAACCAGGCAGAGACCACACCAGAAAGAATTTCAGACCAATATCACTGATGGATGTGGATGCTAAGATTCTCAACAAGATCCTAGCAAACAGGATCCAACAACACATTAAAAAGATTATCCACCATGACCAGGTGGGAATCATCCCTGAGTTACAAGGATGGTTCAACATTCACAAATCAATCAATGTAATAGGACAAATCAATAAAAGAAGAGAGAAGAACCACATGGTCCTCTCAGTTTATGCAGAAAAAACATTTGACAAAATCCAGCATCCATTCTTGATTAAAACGCTTCAAAGTATAGGGATAGAGGGAACATTCCTGAACTTCATTAAATCTATCTATGAAAAACCCACAGCAAATATAATCCTCAATTGGAAAAAGCTCACAGCCTTCCTGTGAGGTCAGGAACACACAAGATGCCCACTTTCACCACTCTTGTTCAACATAGTATTAGAAGTCCTAGCAACAGCAATCAGACAACAAAGAGAAATAAAAGGTATCCAAATTGGTAATGAAGAAGTCAAACTCTCTCTCTTTGAAGATGACATGATTCTTTATATGGAAAACCCAAAAGACTCCACCCCCAAACTACTAGAACTCATACAGCAATTCAGCAACGTGACAGGATACAAAGTCAATGTGCAGAAATCAGTGGCTTTCTTATACACTAACAATGAAAATACAGAAAGGGAAATTAGAGAATCGATTCCATTGACTATAGCACCAAGAACCATAAGATACCTGGGAATAAACCTAACCAAAGAGGTAAAGGATCTGTACTCGAGGAACTACAGAACACTCATGAAAGAAACTGAAGAAGACACAAAAAGATGGAAGACCTTTCCATGCTTTGGATTGGAAGAATAAACATTATTAAAATGTCTATACTGCCTAGAGTTATCTATACCTTTAATGCCATTCTGATCAAAGCTCCTCCAGTATTTTTCAAAGAGCTGGAGCAAATAATCCAAAAATTTGTATGGAATCAGAAGAGACCCCGAATCACTAAGGAAATGTTGAAAAACAAAAATAAAATGGGGGGCATCACATTATCTGATTTCAAGCTTTACTACAAAGCTGTGATTCACCAAGACAGTATGGTCCTCGCATAAAAACAGACACATAGGCCAGTGGAACAGAGTAAAGAGTAAAGAGCCCAGAGACCCTAAACTCTATGGTCAAATAATCTTCAACAAAGCAGGAAAATATATGCAGTGGAAAAAAGACAGTCTCTTCAATAAATGGTGCTGGGAAAATCAGACAGCTATATGTAGGAGAATGAAACTCGGTCATTCGCTTACATCGTACACAAAGATAAACTCGAAATGGATTAAAGACCTCAACGTGAGACAGGAATCCATTAGAATCCTAGAGGAGAACATAGGTAGTAACCTCTTCAATATCAGCCATAGCAGGGCGCCTGGGTGGCTCAGTGGGTTAAGCCTCTGCCTTCAGCTCGGGTCATGATCTCAGGGTTCTGGGATCGAGTCCTGCGTCGGGCTCTCTGCTTGGCAGGGAGCCTGCTTCCTCCTCTCTCTCTCTCTGCCTGCCTGTCTACCTATTTGTGATCTCTGTCTGTCAAATAAATAAAATTTTAAAAATCTTATAAAAATTAAAAAAATAAAAAATAATAAAAAAAAAATCAGCCACGGCAACTTCTCTCAAGATATGTCTCCAAAGGCAAAGAAAACAAAAGCGAAAATGAACTTTTGGGACTTCATCAAGATCAAAATCTTCTGCAGAGCAAAGGAAACAGTCAAGAAAACAAAGAGGCAACCCACGGAATGGGAGAAGTTATTTGCAAATGACAGTACAGACAAAAGGCTGATATCCAGGATCTATAAAGAACTTCTCAAACTCAACACACACAAAACAGATAATCATGTCCTAAAATGGGCAGAAGACATGAACAGACACTTCTCCAATCAAGACATACAAATGGCTATCAGACACATGAAAAAATGTTCATCATCACTAGCCATCAGGGAGATTCAAGTTAAAACCACATTGAGATACCACCTTACACCAGTTAGAATGGCTAAAATTAGCAAGACAAGAAACAACGAGTGTTGGAGAGGATGTGGAGAGAGGGGAACCCTCTTTCACTGTTGGTAGGAATGCCAGTTGGTGCAGCCACTTTGGAGAACAGTGGAGATTTCTTAAGAAATTAAAAATAGAGCCTCCCTATGACACTGCAATTGCACTACTGGGTATTTACCCCAAAGATACAGATGGAGTGAAAAGAAGGGCCATCTGTACCCCAATGTTCATAGCAGCAATGGCCATGGTCGCCAAAATGTGGAAAGAACCAAGATGCCCTTCAGTGGATGAATGGATAAGAAAGATGTGGTTCATATACACTATGGAGTATTATACCTCCATCAGAAAGAATGAATTTCCAACTTTTGTAGCATCATGGATGGGACTGGAAGAGATTATGCTGAGTGAAATAAGTCAAGCAGAGTGAGTCAATTATCATATGGTTTCACTTATTTGTGGAGCTTAACAAATAACATGGGAGACATGGGGAGATGGAGAGGAGAATGGAGTTGAGGGAAATTGGAAGGGGAGATGAACCATGAGAGACAGTGGGCTCTGAAAAACAATCTGCGGGTTTTTTAGGGGCAGGGTGGGGTGGGAGGTTGGTGGAGCCAGGTGACGGGTATTAGCAAGGGCACATATTGCATGGAGCACTGGGTGTGGTGCATAAACAATGAATTCTGTTACGCTGAAAAGAAATTAAAAAAACATTTTTAAAAACATAGCTTTAACCATGGGGGTGGGGAGAATGGTAGGTGTAAGGTTTATAGGCGAGATAAACACAACACCAGGCGAAGTGGGTGCAGGGCAAGATTTATTGAAGGCACTCTCCAGCGAAGTTTCAGGGCTCAGGAGAAGGGGAGCCAGGAAAGTGCCCGGGAGGATGTGGGCACCCTGGTGTGAGGTTCAGCAACTCTGGAAAGCAGAGTGGAGGAAGTGGAGCTGGGAGGAAGTTGGTGGGGGTCTTTTATCTATCTCCTGCATAGGTATTGGGTTACCTATGGAGACTTGACCTGGGCATACATCCTTTTGAGGAAGAGTCAAGGGTTAAGGAGTGGGGGCAGCCGGGGGTGGGGGGGTAGGCTGGAAGATGGGGGGACCCTCTCGGTGGTCATTTCCATTGCTCTTACTGCACTCAGGGAGCCTCCAGAGCAGCTGGTCATTTCTATTGTTCCTCCTGCACTCCTGGAGCCCCCAGGTCCAACAGCAGATATTTTATGGAACACAGGGTGTTGTATATCAACAATGAATCTTGTAGCACTGCATGAAAAGCTGATGATGTATTTTATGGCTAACATAACACAATAAAAGGTGAAAGAAAGAAAGGAAGGAAGAAAGAAAGAAAGATGGGCATAAACAACACATAAGTATCAGAAGTTCACACACTGGTACCCCCTGTTCGCAAGTACATTGATATGTTTATGTCTTGTTTTTAGCTTAGAATCCATCTGAATTCACAGCTTGGACATTTTTATGTGAAGGAATTATTGTAGTTCTGCCTTCATTTTTCCAACTTGCCCTCTAAATCACCAGCTGTGGCAGTCTTCTCATTACCTACTGATCTTTGAAATGTCTCTGTTCAAATCATTGTCCTATTAGCCACCTTGCTGGAATGTGGTTCAGCCTCAGTTACCGTTTTAGGACTTCTCTTTCAATCTCTTCCACCCAAGGCAGCCTGTATTACCTCTTTTCTCTTTCCCTCTTCAACACCATGTCAGTTTTGTGAAATGACTAAAGTTGCACTAAATCCTGAGTGAAGGCACTAGGGATGCAGCTGAGTGTGGGAGGTGGGGAGATTCTGGGATCTCTACATATCATGGGCAGAGAGCATGTGATGGGGCTGGAATTCCATAAAAATGAATATTGCAAGGAAGTGTGTGTTCACATGCGTGGGGAGTGGGGGACAGAAATCCATTTCTTTTGCCACGTAATGCAATGAAGAGTCCTTCAAGAAATTTCTGATTGAGATACTCCTGAGACACACATCACATCTTCTTGAACATTTCTTAACTCTGGCTGCATCAACTTGCTTTGCAAGTCTGGCTGCTGCATGGAGAGTCTCAGTCTCTTAATTTCCATCTGGGCTTCTCAGACACTGAGGTATGGGTCCTTTTGGGAGTTCACCTGGTACTCTCACCTGTGAGACTTGGAAGTGCCAAGAGTCACAACTCATGACCGGTGGTTTGAGGGGTGGGGGTTGAATCCTTGAGAATGAATGTTCCCCTTTCCACCTCTGTGACTGCAACTCTAATGTGCATCCCATAAAGAAACCTGAAGGTCTTGGTGGGACCCTGGCCCCAGTGGCCCACAGGGGTAACCAGTTGGAGAAAGGGCGCTTGCTGTTGATGAGGGAGCAGGAGGCTGGCTGAAGACAAAGCAAAAGCTGGCACCCTGTACCCCCTCTCCACCAGCACCCCTTGGTAATGTGTGACATTCCTCAGGCACCCCTGACTGCCATAAGCGAGAAACAAATAGTTTACTTGCAGAAATCACAGCCCTACAAGACAGGGGTCTCCATTGGTTTACAAATGTCCTAGAGATTTACAAAGAAGTTACTTTATCAATAGTACAATTTCCAGAGGCAAATAACTCAGTTCCTCAAACCCTAATGTCACCCTCCCCTCCATAAACAAAACTGAAGGAGGCTGTAGTAGAAGGAAATGTAAATATAGTTAAATCTCTTCTGAACCTAAATCTCACTAACAAAGACGTTTGATAGCAGGATTGGGACATCCCACCAGGAATCTCCCAACTATCTTGACTTTAATGGCTGGCCAAAAGACAACACTGATCAAGCTGCAAGGCCTCTGGTATCCTGGCACCTTGAAGGCCCTTTTAGCATATGAAAGCTCCCTTGAAACCTCCCTTCCCCCTTCCCTTCCCCCAAGAGTAAGGTACACAACCTGCCATAGCTCACAACCTGGGGTGCAGCTCTTCCTGCCCTCGGGTCCTGTCCCCGTGCTTTAATAAACCACAATTTTGCACCAAAGATGTCTCAAGAATTATTTCTTGGTCATCAGCTCCGGACCTCAGCCCACCGAACCTCACCTAGGTTCTAGAACTTCATCACTGTTGCATTCCCTCCTTTTCCCTCTGTCTCATCGTCCTCTGCCATCATTCTTCTCCTTTCCCTAGGTGTCCTCCCAAGTCAAGCCATGAGCTCACAAGCCCTCAAGAGTCTCAGGTGGGGTGGGATGTGTCCACATCCTAGCCATGACAGAATCATTGTGGAATCTAAAACAATTCCTAAGGAGCACCTGGGTGGCTCAGTGGCTTGAGCCTCTGCCTTCGGCTCTGGTCATGAACTCAGAGTTTCTGGATTGAACCCGCATTGGGCTCTCTGCTCAGCAGGGACCCTGCTTCCCCCTCTCTCTCTGCCTATCTCTCTGCCTACTTGTGATCGCTCTCCCTCTCTCTGTCAAACAAGTAAATAAAATCTTTTTAAAAAATAAAAGAACCCTTATGATCTAAAATTTCTTTGCCTTTGGAGATGTCTTGAAAGAAGTTGCTGTGGCCAAGGTCAGAGAGGTTACTGCCTATGTTCTCCTCTAGGATTTTGACAGATTCCTATCTCATATTGAGGTCTTTCATCCATTTTGAGTTTATCTCTGTGTACGCTATAAAAGAATGGTCGAGTTTCATTCTTCTGTATATAGCCGTCCAATTCTCCCAGCACCATTCATTGAAGAGACAGTCTTTTTTCCATTGGATATTTTTTCCTGCTTTGTCAAAGATTATTTGACCATAGAGTAAAAGCAAAGGAAACAAAAGTGAAAATGACCTTTTGGGACTTCATCAAGATCAAAATCTTCTGCACAGCAAAGGAAACAGTCAACTAAATGAAGAGGCAACACAGAAAATGGGAGAAGATATTTGCAAATGACACCACAGACAAAGGGCTGATACCCAAGATTTATAAAGAACTTCTCAAATTCAACACCCCAAAAAACAAATAATCAAGTCAATAAATGGGCAGAAGACATGAGTAGACACTTCCCCAAAGAAGTCATACCAATGCCTAACAGACACATGAAAAATTGTTCATCATCATTAGCCATCAGGGAAATTCAAATCAAAACCACATTGAGATACATCCTTACACCAGCCAGAATAAAAATTTAATTAGATTTAAATTAAAATTAGAAATTAACAAAATTAAAAATTAACAAGGCAAGAATAAACAAATGTGGGAGAGGATATGGAGAAAGGGGAACCCTCTTACACTGTTGGTGGAAATGCAAGTTGGTTCACCGCTTTGCAAAACAGTGTAGTGTTTCCTCAAAAAGTTGAAAATAGAGCTACCCTATGAGCCAGCAATTGCATTACTGGGTATTTATCTCAAAGGTACAGATGTAGTGAAAAGAAGGGCCATGTGCACCCCAATGTTCATAGCAGCCATGTCCACAATAGCCAAGCTGAGGAAAAGCCTAGATGCCCTTCAACAGACAAATGGATAAAGAAGGTGTGATCCATATACGGGATGGAATATTACTCAGCCATAAGAAATGATGAATACCTAACTTTTCCATCAATGTGAATGGGACTGGAGGAGATTATGCTGAGTGAAATAAGTCAAGCAGAGAAAGTCGATTATCATATAGGTTCACTTACTTGTGGAACTTGAGGAATAGCATGGGAGACATTAGGAGAAGGAAGGGAAAAATGAAGGGGAGGTCATCAGAGGGGGAGACAAACCATGAGAGACTGGACTCTGAGAAACAAACTGAGGGTTTTAGAGTGGAGGGAGGTGGGGGATGTGTTGGCTTGGTGAGGGGTATTAAGGAGGGCATGTATTTCATGGTATTATACATAAACAATGGATCTTGGAACATTACATCAAAAACTAATGATGTACTGTATGGTGACTAATATAACATAATAAAAAAATAATAAATAATAAAATAAACAAAATTCCATCTGCCCACAGACTGGCTTTACTGAATTCAGTTTTGTAAACAAAGCTTGAATCCAATCAAACAGGCATTTTTGTCAGTCTAGATGATATCCAGTCACTGTCCCAATTTTTATGCGCTGGTTTTTGGGATTGTGTATACATGGTTTGAACATGATAAGAGTCAATTTGTTAGTTTCTCCTTGTATTTCTGTCAATTTTTACTTTATTCTTTTGGAGTTGTGTTTTTAGGTGTATACAGGTTAAGAATTTCTGAATTTTCCTCATGACCATTTACCATATGTAATTTTCTTCTTGATCTCCCATCCTATTTTGAACTATAGCCCATTTTGTCTGGTATTTAATCCATATTTATTTGGTAAATATTTTCCATGCTTTCAGTATCAATATTTCCATATAATTATACTTTTAGGTTGAAGTATATCTCTTGAAAAAGTATCTAGTTGGGATTTTTTTTATCCATGTCAACAATCTTTGTCTTCAACAAGAGAATTTACTTGGAACATAATTATTGACCGTTTTGAATTTGTTTTCACTAATTCTTTGTTATGTGTGTGGGAAAACTTCTCACCTTTCTTTCTTTTGTTTCTTTTAAATGTGTTTCTCCTTTCTTTCTATAGCTCAGATTGCTCAGATTCTCTTATTTTCGTTTCCCTGCTACTAGATTAAAAGTTGTGTTTCTACTTATGATTAATCTAGAAATTGTAACAGTCATATTTACTTAAATTTAAAGCTCTCCCAACCCCTGGATGGATTATAGGATGCTACTCCCATCCACTTCTACAGTCTTGTTGTTTAGGATTTTGTTTCCATCTCTGATTCACTCCACCATGTAGACATTGCTGTTCCAGTTATATAGCTAATGATTGTTTTGATTTACCCCCAAGTGCAAAAACTTCCTTGTTTATGGCCCTCTTGAATTTTAGATCTTCATTTGGGGCTAATTTCTTTTTCTCCTGAAGGAATTCATTAGCAAGGGAGTTATGTGGAGAACTCTATTAGTTTTTGTTTTGTACTTTGCACTTGTTCTTGAAAAATGGTTTCACTAACTACACTATTCACAGTTGGCAATTGTTTTCCTATAATAGTTTAAAGATATCCCACCTGTGCCAGATTTCAATCTAATCACCATTCCTGTGTAGGCAATCCATCTTTTCTTTCTGTTTTTATGACCTGCTGCTTGTCTTGTCTTTGCTTTCTGACAATTTTACTATGATGTATGTAGGTGTTGATTTCATTTTACTTAACCTGCTTTGACTTGTGCACTTTATAGGCTGAGTATGTCTTTTGCTAATTCTGGAAAATGTGCAGCTTTTAAATCAATGAATATTGCCTCTTCTTATTCTCTCCTCTGGACCTTCAAGTGTGTGTGTGTGTGTGTGTGTGTGTGTGTGTGTGTGTGCTTGTGCATGCCTGCACGTCACACTGCATGTCTTGCATCCTCTTTTTCAAATTTTCTATCATTTTGACTCTATGCAACATATTTAATGGGTAAAATTTGATTAATTATAGCTATTACAGATAAGATGTTTGGACATACATCCCCTGATCTTGTTTTATATTTTCTAACTTACCTTTCTTGCTTTGTCCTTTCCCATGTTACTCAATCCAGCTTATATTTTTTTTGTTTTTTTGTTTTTTGTTTTTTGATTGGCCAACTTTTGTTCCATTTCCTTCACCAATGGTTTGTAGTTACATTCTCTATTTCTAGTTTTCTAGAATTATTTCTGATTTCTAAAAGCATACTCTATGTGTGTTTGGGCTATAGTTTCTTCTCCAAATTCCACCATTTGCCTTCCATCTGGCTGGGGTTCCTCCTCAGGATTTTTCTTCAACCATGGTGTTATGGACCAAATGTTTGTGTGCCTCCAAAACTCGTGTGTTGAGATCCTCACCCGAGCGTGCTGACATTAGGAGGTGAAGCTTTTGGGAGATGCTGAGGTCATGAGGGTGGAGCCCCAAGGTTGGGCTTAGTGCCTTTGTAAATGAGACCCTAGAGTGATTGCTTGCCCCTCCCACCATGTGAGGACACAGTGAAATGATGGCTGTTTATGAGCCAAGAAGAGGGTTCTCCCACCAGATACTGAATCTGCCAGTATCTCATCTTGGGACTTACCATCCTCCAGAACACTGAGAAATTAACTTCTGTGTTGAAGTCATCCAGTTGGTCATACTTGTTATAGCAGCCCAAATGGACTGAGACATTAAGCTTGTCTTTCCCATTTTATCAGAATTTTAAAATAAATTATTTTGATTATTTCATATACCCAGTCCACCACCATGATCTCTCTCTCTCTCTCTCTCTCTTTCATTCTCCCTACCATATATGACAGATGTGTCATGTCTTTAACCAGAGGGTCTGTCCTTTGAGTTCAGGACTGCCACACTGCCTTGGACACAATCTTTGCTCAGGAACTCACTAAAGAGACAAAAACTATTTCAAGGGATCTCATTATTCAGGAAATACTCTTGAATATCCTTTGATGGTGACATGATTTCAAGGAATGTATTGTGGTGACATGATTTCAAGGAATGTATTGTGGTGACATGATTTCAAGGAATGTATCTGTTTGACCTGTCTTGTAGTACAAATATCAGGTTTCCCAGACAGGATAGGAAGTAACGTTAACATTAAATGTAGCCTTCCCATAAAAAAGAATATCTTGCCATTTGCAACAACATAGATGGATCTAGAGAGTATTATGCTAAGTGAATTACATCAACCAGAAAATGAAAAATACCTTATAATTTACTCATATATGAACTTTTTTTTTTAAATGCATGGAATTAAAGAAACGAAACAAATGAGCAAAGAAGAGAGGAGGGGAGCAAAACCAAGAAACATACTCTTAATTATAGAGAACAAAACAAGAGTTACCAGAAGGGAGGGAGGTGTGTGGGGATAAAGGGTGAAAAGGGGGACTGGGATTAAAGACTAGATTTATGATGAAAAAAAGTTAAATGTAGAATTCATCACCAGGTGGCAGTGTTGGTCTGCTTTAAATTTCTCCAAACACCATGTTATAAGATGTTTGGTGCAACTAGATTTATGTTTTCTACCATATTGTTCTGATCCAATTAATGAGCACATATCCTCCTGTATTATCACCTGGTGCTTTCAGGGTTGGGGTCCTGCTTAATCTGTCTTTGAACCAGCACCCAGGGAAAGCAGTGTCCTCCCCAGAGAAAGCCGTGTCTTCCCCAGCTGGCCAGCACCTGTTTGCTGGCTGAGCCCTCTGTTTTCAGGGTGTTTGTCTCAAAGTTGTGCTATATGTAAAACCTCATATTTGGGTTGATTGAGGTGAGAGGCTGGGGAGCTGATGGAAGTATTCCTATTGCCACAGGCAGAGATAGCAAGAGTGGTTTCAGCTGCCTTTTGCCTTCTTGTGGCAAGAAAAGGGTAGCTCAGACCTGCTCAAGGACTGCTCCCTGGATGCCCTTCTTCCCCTGTAGACTCTTGCGATGAAGGACCCAAGCATCCAGGGTGATCACTGCCAGACAAGTGTCTGAGCAAGGATACCCACAGCACTGAGACGATGAAGGGGACAGGGTGGGCTGCTAGTGGGCATTAGGGCCTTTGAAGAGGAGTGAGTGGACTCTGCAGGCCTCTGCCAGAGAATGAACCCACTGGATGAACCATGAGGACAAGTGGCCCCTGGGCCTTTCTGGCACATGCAGAAAATCCACACACTGTTCAGGATGGCTGTCCTAGTTTGGGAGGTGGCTTCTCTGAATAGTGTTGCACTTGGCTGTCTCATCTACTTTGCCCTCTGGAATATAAGCCTCCTGCTCTTCCTGTTACCTCCCACTGAATCACCAGTTGAGCTCAACGGGAACCCCAAGAGTGAGCTCAGAGCCCTCCCTAGTTGTCTACCCCCTTAATTTTTTCTTTCATCCAAGTTGAAATACAAACCTTCCCAGGCAGAACTGGCTGCCATTCTCAGAAGCTACTGGACCAGAAAGCCATCAGACCGTCCATCCCTGGTGGCACTTCTGTCCAGGACAAAGCCAGTTCTAAGTAGGCCAGCTTTAAAGAAATCCACAGACCATGCTCCTGACTGCATCAGTCGGGTGTGAGGTGCGGCAGATAGTATGTCTCCTTTGGAGCCCTGGATTTGGTCCTGGTTTTCACCTCCTGTCCTGCTTTTTGGTGGGGAACACTCCCACCCTGTAGTTGTTGTGTATCATTGGGTTAACCACACAGGGCGTGGGGTCGGCAGCTCATCCACAGGGATGTGGTGTGCAGTGTTACAGGATGGGAGACAAAGGTTGTGCTGCAGCTATATGGGAATCATTGAGCCCCCACTGCCAAAGGGGATGGAATCAATCCTCTCCAGATGTTGTCATTACCACTGAGTACATGGCAACACTACAAAGTGGAAACCTGGGGGGAAGCTTTCCCTGACACCCTTCTGAAAGCACTCCTAGACTCCCAGCCAACCAAGTGTTCTCCTTCAAACCTGGTTCAAGCCACCTATTATGGAATTTTTGTTTGGGTTTTGTTTTGTTTTGCATTTCACTCATTTGAGCAGCTCTCTGTCTCTCTGCCTCTCCCCCCCCCCCCCCCCCCCCCCCCCCCCGCTTTCTGTGGTAAGCTTGAGCTCAGGGGCTGTCTGGAGGTCATCCTTGTCAAGCTGTCAGCCCTTAGCCCTGGGCTGTGCACACAGGAGGGGCTCCAAAGATCACCTATGCATGTCATTGAATAGAAGTGCAGAGTGGGTAAGCAGAGATCTTTGAAGGCTTTTGTGGAAGTACCCAACTTTACAGATTTGGTGAGTCAGGGCTAGGTCTTACTGACTGGGGGCAGGTGGTTTTCCCATCCATTACCAACAAAACTGTTTCTAGGGGCACCCAAGTGCTCTGAGTAAAGTAGGTGTTTGGATCTAAGGAGGCAAAAGTCGAAGGGGGTGTTGGTGGGCTATAGCCTCCAATGTGAACCTCAGGCCCAAGATATAAAGTAAGCCCCAGCTTCCCATGGGAAACCTCCCAGGCCTCCCTACGTTGGCACCTGCCAACGTACAGCTTTCAGTGCTGAGGACTTTGCCCAGGGGCCTGTTGGAAAGAACATGGGACCAGCTCTGCCTGGATGGTTGGCTGCTCTCTCAGCACCACTGTGGCCCCAGGGAAGCAGCCCGGGGAATATGGCTGGGGCAGATGGACAGTGGCTCCATTTGGTTTTAGTCATGGGAGATATGTTTCCAGGAGGCAGAAAGAATGGCTTTGGCCTCAGGGACCCCAGGGCTATGACACTCAGGAGGCAGGGTCCCAGGTCATCTCTTGGTTAATGGGCTGGCTGCTGGAAGTGCAATTCTGTACCACCTGAATTCTGAAATGTTTTATGTCCACATAATCACTTCTCTTTACCCAACCTGAAGAAAACAAGAACTAGGTACTTCTTTATTTTTTAAAGGTTTCTTTAAAAGGTTTCTTTTAAAGGTTTCTTTATTCGAGAGGGTAAGGGGCAGAGGGAGAAGAAGAGAGAGTCCCTAAGAGGACTCCACACTGAGTTGGAAGACCAATATGGGGCTCAGTCTCAGGACCCAGAGATCACAACCTGAGCCGAAATGAAGAGTTTGATGCTTAACGAACTGCACCACCCAGCTGCCCTTGAACTTCTTTATTTTTTTAAATAAGGATTTTATTTATTTATTTGACAGACAGAGATCACAATTAGGCAGAGAGAGAGAGGGAAGCAGGCTACCCACTGAGCAGAGAGCCCCATGTAGGGCTCGATCCCAGGACCCTGAGATCATGACCTGAGTCAAAGGCAGAGGCTGAACCCACTGAGCCACCCAGGCACCCCTCTACTTCTTTATTTTAAAGTCAAGTCAATTCTATGTACTTTTCTCATTGTTCTCATGAGGATCTTACTCTGGGAGGCTACTTCAGCTCTCTTACAGCACCACACCTGAGTTCCAAGAAAGCTGGAGCTGCAGCTGGGGCCTGCAGGGCCTAAATCTGGGTCTGTCAGATAGGGATGCCCCCTGTGGCCCGGCACTAAAGAAATCCACCAGCCTGCATTCAAGGGGTGGGGGACAAGCTCCTCTCTCCACGGAGCAGCATACTATCCCTTCTACACAGGGGATGAAATGTTGGTGGTAGTCTTTGGGACACACTACAACAGTTATAATCTTCATGGACAGTTTAGCATTTTCTATTGAAAATGAAGATTCAGGCCAAATGGTGAGGCAGCTATTGAGATGGCAGCAGGAGTGCTGGGTGTCAGTGCTGCTCTTTCACATGACCGCTGTGGGCTTTTCAGTAAGCCTGTTTATTTCTTTGTGTATCTGTCCTACCAGGGGTTGGTTATTGGTGGTAGCTGTAGATAATTTTTAAGCTAAGTAAAAAATGTGCTTGGCACAGATCAAGTTACATGTATAATGCTAGCTTCAGCAGTCTTAAAATCCTTGGTTCTCTGGCAGAAGGCGGGCATCACACACACACACACACGCGCGCGCGCGCGCGCACACACGCGCAGGCGCTGCTGGGGCTGACTTCCAGTGGAAGTGCATCTGACATGTTCTCCTCTGCCTGGTCTTTCCCTCTGCAGATCATATAGCTAGCAGGAAGGAATCTTTCCCAAACCCAAAGAACTCAATCAACCAGTTTTTCCAAATCCCTGTTCTCCTCTGCTTGCCTTCTTTATTACACTTTTACATCTTGGGTGTTGAAATCTTTAAGAATCTGGTTGAAACAAGATTCCATGAGTTTCCTTCTATCCTTCTTGGCTTGAGGACAACAACATAGCCTCCACTAGGGAGCTTCCTGTGTGCCCACTGCAAGCTAGACTAGATACTACTGCATTTAATCTTGACCTTGGCCCTGGGAAAAGAGATGTTAATCCTCTTTTTCAGGAAATGAAAATGAGGCACAGAGAGTTTAAGAAACTTGACCTAATGCCCAGATTAAGGCTCTACAAGGTCCCTCTCTCTCTTTTAGTGATTGGTTAAGTTCCTGGTTTAGAGGAGGGCTATGGCCAAATCTCCTTTTCGGGCTTCTTATTCTTATCGCCTTATTAACCTTAATATGTTGCTTTGTTCCATGTTTCTTTACTTGGTGCCGAGACTCCATTGCTACAATGACTACACCAAGACAGACGATCCTTGTTGCGCGAGGACGCCTCTTCACTGTCAGCGCTGGATTCAGCTGCCTCCACCTTTCGTAACTCCCTTATACATTCCTACCCTGATCAATATTGACCCCAGTAGGTAGGGACAGCTCTACACCCCTATTCAGCACGAAGAAGTTATAGAAGATGAGACCTTCCACCTTCAACCACCTTAAAGATTTAAGGGTCAAAGTTGTTCAGGGGGGAATGAAGGAGCAGGAGGCTGGCTGAGGACAAAGCAAAGGCTGGCGCCTTGCACCCCCCCTTCACCCGCTCCCCTCCATATGTGTGGCGTTCCTCAGGCACCCCTGACTGCCATAAAATGATAAATGGTTAACTTGCTGAGATCACAATCCTGCAAGACAGGAGTCTCCCTTGGTTTGCAAATGTCCTTGAGATTTACAAACAAAGAGGTTACCTTATCAATAGCCCAATTTCCAGGGACACAGAACTCAGTTCCTCAAGCCTTAATGTCACCCTCCCCTCCATAAAAAAACCGAAGGAGGCGGAGGTAGAAGGAAAAGTAAATAAAGTTAAATTTCTTCTAAACCTAAATCTCATTAACAAGGATGCTTTATAGCAGGAATGTAACATTCCACCAGGAGACTCCCAATTGTCTTTACTTGATAGTAACCAGGCCTTTAATATCCTGATAGTGCTTTTTTCCGCATGCGTGGGCTAACCGGCCAGTTCTGCTTCTGTAAGATTGCTTTGTCTGCTTTCGCGCTGGGTCCCCTGACCCAATTCACTGACACGAAGTATGCCTGTTCAAACTGTCAATCAATCAGCTCAGCCCCACCCGAAACTTGTTTGTACCTGTCTATAAAAACCCTGCACCAACCCAGCTCTGGACCTCTCGGGGTTATCGGCCACTAGCAGCGCAGAGATCCAGGTTGGAACCTGCAATAAATGACCCTTGCTGATTGGCTCACGTCTCTGGTGGTCTTTTAAGGTGGGGGTAATACTCTATTGGCATTTCAGACCAAGATCAAAGCCAAGGTTTAAGCTAAGGCCACAGATGCGGGAGCAATGGGAGAAACCCCCAGGTTTCTAAATCAGTCAAGGTTAGCAGAGCATTTTCTTTGCTTATACTCCCCAAGGGGCCTAAGGCTGGCAGCTGGCTGCTAAGAGCATCAGTCCTCGGGCCAGGGTCTGAGCCTCAGACCCCAGAACAACATCCTGGCTCTAGGCACACTAACCAGCCCATTGGGCCCACATGGGCCACTTATGTGTGTCACAGGTCGGCCTGGCAAGATGATGTGCTCACTCCCAAGGGAGCACAAAAGGAGTGATATTTGGACTTCAGCCTCTGAGATGCTGAAAGAACCTAACTGTGGTGGTCTTCACACCCACCTGCGTGCTTCCCTCCACCAGAGGCTTCCATTTTTTGCCGGCTCTTTCCCATAAGGGATGGTTCAGGCTACCTGGAGCCTGGAGCCTATACCCGGTGACGCACCCGTCTTTTTTTTTTTTTTTTTTTCCCCCCTGGCGCAGCTGTTGGTTCCTGAAGACCCACAAAGTGAAACCAAAACCGCCTGACGCTGAGCGTCAGGCCGGGAAGGCAAAGACAAGGGCATCACAGCCCACCAGAACCGACGGCCACCTTCTGGCCTGTGCTCCCCATGCCTACTCTTCCTTAGCGGACCTCTTCTCTGGGGCAGGCTCTGGGAGGCAGCGTCTTACCGCACAGGCTGGGGGAGGAGTGGGTGGTGGCTGGAGGAGGAGACGGGGCGGGGCCGCACAGACATTAAGGGGCGCCCCCGCTCGCAGCCCCAGCTTGCGGCTCAGAGTGCCTCAGGGCTTCTGGCGAGATGGCGGTGCGTGGCCTGGGCCGCTGCGCGCGGCGGCTCCTGGGCAGCCTGTGCGGGCGCTCGGTGCAGTCGGTGCCACAGCTGCGCGGGGTGAGAGCCGCCCCCGGGGCTGCGGGGCAGCCAGGCTCCTACCAGGCGCAGAGCGCGCAGGCGGCCCGGGATCCCGCCGCTTTCTGGGGGCCGCTGGCTCAGGACACGCTGGTGTGGGACACCCCCTACCACACCGTCTGGGACTGTGATTTCAGCAGCGGGAAGATCGGCTGGTTTCTAGGAGGCCAGTTAAACGTGTCTGGTGAGTGGGCTACGGGGGGGGGGGTGGGGACGGGAAGTAATCCAGGGCGCCCTCAGCTCAGGAGTCCCGAGGGCATTTAACAGCCATTCACGGCCCCACGGGAGGCCCCTCCTCCAGTCTTCTGCTCCTCGCACTCTCAACGGTGGCGCCTCACCGTCCCAGCCCCCATCCCATCAGGATCCCCGGAGGCTCCAGTCCGGGCCTCAGTCACCCTGAACCCAGATTCCAGCTTAAGCGCTAGGGTTCGCGCGTGCGGAGACCCGGGCGGGCATCCGTTTAGGTCGCCCAGTCATTGGTCTTGCCCCAGCGCAGCTCCTCAGTCCACTGTCCCCAGAGTTCAGCCTGGGGGTTCCACTGCGCTGCGGGCTACCCCTGTGCCAGGCTAGGGAGGAGGGCGCCGGCTCTCAGATGTAGGCCGGGACTTCCCCACTCCTGTCCCTGGGAGAGGCAAAAACTAAAAGCGCCTGACTTGTTGCCTCCGGTTGGGTACCCCAGAGACTTGCTCCGGGAGAGACTGCCCAAGTAAACAAACCGAGTGGCAGGCAGAGGGGTAGGAAAAAATTACCGCCAGCAGTTGGAATCAGTTATCTCCTTGCTCTGGGGCTTGTGGGCGGGAAGGAAGGGATGGGTGTCTCCCAGTTGACTGTTTCAGTTGTGTACTGCCTCGGAAGACCTACAGGTTGCTTTAGACCGGGTGGTGATTGAGATTCCAGAAACCAGCTTCACCAGGCAGTCAATCAATCCTCTGGTATCTTCTGAGATTGAATCCACTAGTATTTCTTTAAGATAAGGTGGGTACACTGTATCCCCATGCCACAAGGGGAGAAGGTCCAGGGACTGGAGGCGGTAATGGCCAGGAAGGGTAGGCCTGGGGTTGGTCTTACAGGGCAAGATGGGACTTGCAGTCAGGTGCCAAGTCAGGGGGGCTGCCTGCTGTCCCAGACTATGGAGTTGATTGGCGTCTAGGAGTTATTTAAGGAAAGCACATGCAGATCTTCATGGCAGGGCCATAACTAGACCTGAACTTCTAGGTAGGATCTGTTGTGTGGCACAGCTCGACCAGGTAATGGCCAAATTTTTCTGCTCCTCTGAGCTTAAGTGCCCCCCCCCCATATAAACTGCAGGCAATAATACCTACCTGCTATTCTGGTTGTGAGGACACAGTGCCAGAAGGTATGGAACAGCCTGGCATTTATTGGTGATCAGTATGTAGTAGTGAATTTAATTTATTATATTTAGAAATAGCCATAAAATTATGGGTAGTGTGTTGCAGTTAACTTTCAAACAAAGAAACTTGAGGGAACTTTGGACCAGATATATGTTTTTTCATATTGTATATTACTTTGCTGGTTTAATCGAAGTGAGTCACTTACTAGATAAGTGTTTTCTCTAAAATTGAGTCAGCAGCAAGTGTCCTTGGACCAATGGAAAGAAAACCAAACACTTAGGTTTGCAGGGTTGATGGCATGTGCCTTTGAAAGGGAGGAGAACAGCCTCTGAAGGCATAGAAAGTGCAGCTTCTGGAGGCCTGAGGCTACTGTGAACATTCCTGGGTGGCTTGCCACCTCACACTCTTTGATAAGCCAGTAGGGACGGACCTCATGGGACAGGCACCAAGGACCTCATGAGCCTCACTGAGTCAGGGCTGGGTGTGTTCAGCAAACAATTCTTCTGCTTCTTTTTTCTTCACTTATTTCTCCTTTCTGGCTACATAGTCAGCTGAGCTTCAGAAAACTGTTGTATAGAAAGCTTTTCACAACTTCCTACCTCTAATGCATATGCCTGCCCACTCAGCTGTCAGGAATATCTCTGCCCTTTGCCAGTGTCTGCAAAGTATGTTCAGAGTATGGAGAAAGGCCAGGTCAGGCCAGAGCTGCCCTGGGAACCACTTAAAACGTTGTGGAATGGGTGCGGGTGTTTTGGCCTGATCTGTAGACAGCACAATGATGGCTTGTTCCAAAGAAGTATTGCTCTCAAAAATGACATTACTCCTTCAGGAGGATCTATACTAGCGGTTTTCAAGGTGTGGTCCCCAGGCTAGTGGTGTTAGAATCATCTGGGAACATTTTAGAAACATAAGTTTTCACACCCCATTCTAGACTGTCAAAATCAGAAACCTTGGGAGTGGGGCCCTGCCATCTTTCTGTATGTGTGTGTGTGTGTGTATGTGTTTTAAAGATTTTATTTATTTGATAAATAAATATTTATTTATTATTTATTTATAATAATAATATTATAGTCATGACCTGAAGTCATGACCTAAGCCAAATCAAGAGTTGGTTGCTCAACCAGCTGAGCCAACCGGGCCTTGAATCTGTGTTGTTGTTGTTGTTTTTAAAATATTTTATTTATTTATTTGACAGAGAGAGATCACAAGTAAATGGAGAGGCAGGCAGAGAGAGAGGGAAACAGGCTCCCCGCTGAGCAGAGAGCCAGATGCAGGACTCGATCCCTGAACCCTGAGATCATGACCTGAGCCGAAGGCAGCGGCTTAACCCACTGAGCCACCCAGGTGCCCTGAATCTGTGTTTTTAACAAGCCCTCCAAGGGCTTCTGGTGCACGTTCAAGTTGGAGGACCACTGACCTATATATCCCATACCAGTGAAGATGAAAAAAAAAAATAATAAAAAGGATAGGATTGAGATTAGTGTCCTGGGGATGCCTTCTTTAAGCAAACAAAAATGGTATATGGGTAATGCCATACAGTTTAGTGTTCTAGAGTGTATCTAGAATCACACCTAGATGTGAATCCTTGTTTTCCCCTTATCTGTACTTTGCATGCATCTCCTCATGTGTAAAGTAAAGATAGGTGTAACCAAACTCTATTCTAGTTACTATTGTTGCATATCCAACTACCCTAAGCTTAGTGGCATAAAGCAGCAACAATTTTATTAATCCCCCAGATTGTGTGGGTCAGGACTTTGGACAGGGGCTGATGGGCAAGCGCCAGGAGATGGCTTCTTTCTGCTCCTGAAGTCTGTCTCCGTCTCTTGTGTCGGCCCTGCTTCTCACTCCAAAGTCGGGGACCTGGACTGGGATGGCTGTAGACTGGGCTCAACTGGAACTGTGGCCCGAAGCACCTACACAGGGCTTGTCACTGGGCGACAGAACATGGGTGACAGGAGGTCTCAGAGACTAGTATTGAGACCAATACTCAGAGCCAAGCTGCTAAGCTTCTTCTGACTGGCAGTGTATGTATGACCTGGGGACATCTGGGGCTGTTGTTAGTGTCAAATGAGAAAATGCTTATAAAGCATTACTTGCATCCAATCACTGGCTTTTGTTATTTATTAATGAATCATGGGGAAAGCTGTGACCTTGAACTTGGCCTTCAGCATTGTTAATAGTGTGCTGTTTCCTCTGACAGGACTACATCGGTTTGCATATGATCAGTCTTGGATAAGAGGGAAGCAGGCTAGCGAAGGCATGCAGGTGGCCAACACAGCTCTCAAAGTCCATCCTGGGGCTCTGGGACAGCCAGGTCACCAGGTGGGGTCATGGTGTCAGGGGCCACCTGGGCAGGGCAGGTAGAGAGAGCCTCCAGTTGCTTCCCTTATATTTATGTAAAACTGCTTTGCTGAAGGTTCTTTTTTTTAAACCAAGATCTAAAGAGGATACTTTTTTTTTTTTAATTGGGTTTTTTGGGGCACCTAGGTGGCTCAGTGGGTTAAAGCCTTTGCCTTCAGCTCAGGTCATGGTCCCAGGGTCCTGGGATTGAGCCCCGCATCAGGGTCTCTGCTCAGCGGGGAGCCTGCTTCTCCTCTCTCTCTCTCTGCCTGCCTCTCTGCCTACTGGTGATCTCCGTTGTCATATAAATAAATAATAATAATAAAAATCTTTATAAGAATTAGGTTTTTTATTTTAATTCCTATATAGTTAACATGTGTTATATTAGTTTCAGGTGTACAATATAGTGTGATTCAACAATTCTATACATTACTCAGTGCTCATCAAGATAAATGTACTCTTAATCTCTGTCACCTATTTCACCCATCCCACCACCCACCTCACCTCTGATATTTGCAAATGACATAGCTGATAAAAGGTTAGTATCTAGAAAGTATTCTTACCAATCTGAAATTTGGCTGTCTTTCACAGGGCTCAATGGATAAAAGTCTGTGCTTTTTTGCCCATGAGCTCAGGATGTCAGGAAGTTGAGAATGCAGAACTAGAGGGTAATGACATGTGTTGCCTTCAAAACACACAACTAAATTCTGTTTTTTCTCTCTTTTTAAGATTTTATTTATTTATTTGAGAGAGAGAGAGAGAGAGAGCATGCACATGAGTGGGGGGAGGGGCAGAGGGAGAAGCAGACTCCCCACTGAGCCTGACTCCAATCATCCCAGGACCCTAGGATCATCTCCTGATCAGAAGGCAGATGTTTAACTAACCGAGCCACCCAGGCACCCCTAAATTCTTTTTTCTTTTTTTCAAAGATTTTTATTTATTTATTTGACAGAGAGAGATCATAGTAGACAGAGAGGCAGGCAGAGGGAGAATGAGAGGGAAGCAGGCTCTCTGCTGAGCAGAGAACCCGATGCGGGGCTTGATCCCAGGACCCTGAGATCATGACCTGAGCCGAAGGTAGCGGCTTAACCCACTGAGCCACCCAGGTGCCCCTAAATTCTTTTTTCTAAAGACCAAATTCTGAGTCAGATTTTTTTTTTTTAAATGGGTTTTTTTACCTTAAAGCAAGGGTGTAGAAAAACTATTTTTAATTGACCATTGAGTGTAGAGTTTTCTGGATGCTTTTTGGAGCATGAGTTGAAGGTATGGAAACCATTTTGCTTTACTTCCCTCCTCTTTCTGATTGCACCTCCCATAATCCAGACGGCAGACACACTGAGAGTGGCAAGATGCTGCATTTCTGTGCCTCATTTTTCTCTCAGTGACCGAAGAAACTTTTCTACAGTCTTTCAAGGAAGTCTAAATGGAAGTGTAACCCTTGGTCTTAGGAGGAGGGTCCCCCTGAAGAGACTGAATTCTTCCCACTTGTCAGATGCACGACTTACTTTAAATAGCAGATGTTTCTGGAAAGTTGGCAAATACAATTTGAGACTGATGTAATTTCTTTAAATGTGCCAGGGAGATTTTCTATTTAAAGAAAGCCCATTGTGAATCCTTTTGTGAATATTAACTCCCTCATTTCTTTTGAATAAAATTGAATTTCCCTGTGTGGGTTCACTTAAAGTTGGGGAGGGGAAGAGATGTATTTAAACAACTGACAGTAGTTCTTGAAAATTCCTAGGTAAGTGTGTGCTATCTTTATAATGGAAATGATAATCCTATTGTAATCTTTTTTAAAAAAACAAAACTGGGGCACCTGGGTGGCTCAGTGGTTTAAGCCTCTGCCTTCAGCTCGGTTCATGGCCTCAGGGTCCTGGGATCGAGCCCCGCATCGGGCTCTCTGCTCTGCCAGGAGCCTGCCTCCCCCTCTCTCTCTGCCTGCCTCTCTGCCTACTTGTGATCTTCGTCTGATAAATAAATAAAATCTTTAAAAAACAAACAAACAAACAAACAAACAGGGTGGCTCAGTCAGTTAAGTATCTGACTCTTGATTTCAGCTCAGGTCCTAATCTCAGGGTCTTGGGATCAAGCGCTGCTTGGTGTTTTTGGCTCTATACTCAGTAGGGAGTCTGCTTGCCCTTCTGCCCCTCCCCCCCACCCGTTTTCTCTCTCTCTCTCTCTCTCTAATAAAATAACATCTAAAAAAAAAAAAAAAAAAAGCTCAGAACACATGAACCACCAACAGACATTTGCCTAACTTTTTGCAGAATTGTGTTAGGCCAGGTGCACACCTGATCTTAGGAACATGATGGAGCCTCATATCATCTCATCCTCCTGATCCCGATGTGAAGTGGTTTGTGGTCCCATTGTACAGATATGGAAACGAAGGCTCCAATTCATATATGGTGATGAACAGTATGGAAGATACCCAATGCCACAGAGCCTGCATTCTTCCGAGGAGGGGAACCACAAATCATTAAGCAAGTGACCTCACACGGGGGTCACTTGCTCAAGGTTTTTATAGATGCTAAGGGGAGGATTCTGATAGCATCCCTTCTACTCCAAACCCATGATAAAGGAATCTTAGGGACATGTTCCCTGTCCTCAGGGACTTGTGACCCAGATAGGGGAAGATCTAGCAAAACTAGCATTGTGTCCCAGAGTGGTGACTACTGGTCAGGTAAGTAAGCATTAAAAATGGTGTGAAAATGACAGGGATCAAGAGGTCACTGTGTGTTGGGAAATTGGAAAAGACTTACAGGAGGAGGTGGGGTTTGAGCTGAGCCTTAAAAATCACACTAGGTCCTTAACTGCTTGTTCTTGGAAATGGAATTTTCTTGTCCCACTGCCCAGTTCTTTAGGTGGAGTCTTTGTTTTCCGATGTGGAGAAGGAAGAATTTCCTTCCTTCCACCTACCCTCCCTTCTTTCTTTTCCTCCCTGCAGTTGAGGCAACAGCAGGAAACATGCCCATGTGTTAAAAGCCAGCACACACACAGCATCTTAGGGCTACTGTCACCCCAGGCCCTGCATGGAGCTTTGTGAATATGCTGGTGTCATCTGAGTGTTGTCCGCAGTAGCTGTCGAGGGTGTTTTTATTCCCATCTGACCTCATGCAGGAAACTCACAAAGCATCTAATTTCTACCACATCTCTGAGTCTGGAGCCATCACTCCCACAACAAATGAGGAAAGTGAGATTTAAATTAGATAAGCAGTGCACCATCTGTGGTTAATAAGTGGTTGGACAGGGTCCAGACTCCAGTGTGTGTGTTTTCCCTATGACTCCAGGCCACCATCCAGCAAAGGTTTGACCAGATGTCTTACAGAAAGTCTTTAATTACTCTTATCCCCAAAGGAAGAAGAATGTCCCCTCACCCTGCCCCAAATTTGGAACAGAATGTGTGTAGTTGTAAGCCTACGTGTGTGTCTGCAGGAGTGGGTCCAGGACGGCAGTTGTAGCAGCACCTGGGATCTTACTAGAGGCGGAGATGTGCATGCCCACCCAGACCTGCTCATTCAGAGACTCAGGGCAAGACCTCACCATCTCTGGCTAATAAGCCCTCTGGAGTTCTGGGGGATTCAGAAGTGCTAATCTAGACTAGAAATAAACCTTGAGAGATAAAGCCACTAAGACACGAAGAGATCTGTTCCCTCCTCAGGCAGGGAACCAACATGGTGTCATTTAGACTCCAGTGTTGCCCTCAAGGTTGAGGACTTAAATTAAAAGCTGTGGTTCTTCTCTGCTCTGTGCTCTGTGTTCGGCTGCACATGTACAAATATGGTCAGGATATTGGATCCCTGTCCACAGAGGGGCTACAAGTGCCATCTTGGGAAAAGATAGAGGGAAGCATGAGGTCCATGGGATGTGAAGTGCTCAGTGAGAGTGGGAATCTGTAGGCCAGACCTGTAGGAGTGTGGACACCAGGCGAAGGGCAGCAGTGTGGACAGTAGGACAGCGTCCCCCAGGCACAGAGAAACAGTCCAAAGGCCCTGAGGGAGGAAGGTGCTCACTAGACTCAACATGATTGCTGGGAGGAGGTAGATCACATGGAGCCTTAGCAGCTGCTTGTTGAGAACTTACTATGTTCTGAACTGGGGTGGGGAGGGGCAGTGAGGCATGTAGGGGACACTGTACCTTGGGCTTCATGCTGACCTTCCTGGATTCCTGCCATCCATCAGCTCCAGAAAGAGAGATAGATGGCTGGTCTCATTGACCACCCATCTATACCCTGGATACCCAATGTCCATCCTGTGGACACTGCCTTCCTGTTTGGTGTAAACCAGGTGGAGGATGCCTTGCTGGGGTCCACGGCTATGAGGGTCTTGGCTCAAAGCTGGGCCGTCATTCATTGAGTGAGAAGTATGTCCTGGTGCCCTGGCTGCCATGGGAACAGACCGTGCAGTGAGGTGTCATGTGTGATTGGAAGCCCTTCCTGCTGCTTTCTGGCTGTGGCATTAGGCAGGTCACTGTACAACCCAGAGCACCTGGAAACTGTTTTCCAGGCTACCCCTGGGCTGCCCACTTTTCAGGGTGACTCAAAGAGTCAAACTCAGAGTGGGAGAAATTTTAGAGCGGGCTTCTTAGGTAGAAGCGGGTGTAATCAGCTCACCTGTGATGCGTGAAGCAGCCATGCACCAATGAGCATTTGTGCGCAGGTGGGAACAGCACCCTCTTCCAGTTGGACCAGCCACCCCCATGCAGGGCACAGCTGTAACTCAGTGTGTGGGTTCTCAGCTGGGCACTTCTAGGCTTGTTGTGACCTGCCTAGGGTCATCTCTTCTTAGTCCATCCCTTAGGTCCTCCAGGGCCAGGCAGTAGGAGTGGGGTTTTGGGGCTGGTGGGCTTGTGGTGGGAGTCCGGAAGTGGTAGGGGGTGGGAGGGAGAAAGGGCTTGGCCCTACTAGGGGGTGCTCACTGCTTCAACTTCCAGATAGGGTGTGGCCTCATCTGCTGGTTGCTAAAGAGAGGCCAGAAATCGGTGGTTTTAGTGTGAAAACTCATGATTTCTAAATTTTGGACTGATTGACACATACACATTAGGTTTATTGTGTAAATCCAGGTTTGGCCGCCAACCTCCCCCTCAGTTTGACCTCTTGTATTTTCTATCTTCTTTTTTTTTTTTTTTAAGATTTTTTTTATTTATTTGACAGAGAGAGAGAGAGATCACAGTAGGCAGGCAGAGAGAAGGGGAAGCAAGCTGCTGAGCAGAGAGCCTGATGTGGGGCTCAATCACAGGAGCTTGAGATTGTGACCTGAGCCGAAGGCAGAGGCTTAATCCACTGAGCCACCCAGGCGCCCCTCTATCTTCCATTTTTATAGCATTTCTTCTCTTCTGTTTTTCTAGTAATTCAAAGAACTTTCTGGTATCAATAAGTAATATTAGTATTAATAGTTCTTCCTGATGACATCTATCTTTATTAGATTTTTTGAAGTATAACATATTTCTGTGAGGATCCAGAAAGTTCAAATACATTTTTAAAATATTTTATATATTTATATGAGAAAGAGAGAGCATAAGCAGCGGTGGGAACAGAGGCAGAGAGAGAAGCAGGCTCCCTGCTGAGAAGAGAGCCCAATAGGGGGTTGAATCCCAGGACCCTGAGTTCATGACCTGAGCCCAAGGCAGATACTTAACTGACTGAGCCACCCAAATGTTCTCAAATGTAATTTTTTTATTATAAGAGTAAGTGATAGATAAAATAACTTGACTGAAAAATGTTATTTGCATACAACAGCTAAAGTATATAAATATTTTCATGGGGGTTCACCCTCTCAAGAATTATGAGAATCATTTGATCTTTTAGGGGTATGGTTTCCCATAACTTTTGTCAGGACAGTTACTCCATCAAGAAATATTATTGGAGTTCCTGTAGCTCATTGCATAGTATTATCAGTTGATAACAGCACCCTGCATTCATACAATAGCACTTCAACATTGGTCTTTTATTGGATTCCTATTGTAATCCTGTGATTAGACATGGTAGATAATGTTTCTCCCATTTGTATGGGAGGAGATTGGAGAAGATAAGTAACTGTATTCAAATAAAAAAAAGAGAAAGAATTTGTATATCTGGACATTGGGGGTGACCGTGAAGACCAGGTGGACAGATGACTGCTGGGTCCAGAAGCTATTTGACATCATTGTTCATCTTGCTGAAGGGGAAGTGAGTAATGAAATCTGTCTGCGAGGGCTGATAGGAAGGGGCACTAAATGAACCTGCCAGATCGAAGCTCACCTTGAAATCAAGAGTAATGAACAGGATGTTAGCAAATTACCCGATCCTACTAATCTTCAGGTTTACAGTAAATTGTCAGCACTAATCTGTTTTTGCAGGCAGTCATGTGATCTGAGCTTGGGTAATAGAGGGGGCAGGAAGCAGAGTCTTCCGGACAACCAGCACGGCTGGTTCCCTATCATTTCATCACTTGTTGGAGCAGAGGCTGGTTTGTAGGGTGCTGGCTGGTTATCTGAAAGGCAATATGAATCCTTGCCCTGGATTACACCTCCAGCAGACTCGAGAGACTGCCGCATGAACTGTGTACTGAATCAGGGTCAGGCTGTTTGCATTAAGCCTTCTTTCTAGCATCTCAGGTTACAGCACTCCATCCCAGCTGCATGTTAGAACCACCCAAGGAGCCCAAAAACCACAAGGCCAACTGGGTCAGGGTCCCTGGGGGTGTCCTGGGTGATTCCCACAGGTGGCCAGGGTTGGGACCACAGGTGGGAAGCACCTGCTTCAGATATTCACAAGGGATCACCCTGCACCCGTGAGATGCTATTTATATACTGGTTGTCTTGTTTTTTGTTTTTTAATTTTTTAAATTTATTTTCAGCATAACAGTATTCATTGTTTTTGCACCACACCCAGTGCTACATGCAGGCTCTGACAATCATTCTCCTTGCAAAGAGTAGATCCCTTGCCTTTGAGGAACATAGGGTCCACCTCAGTGGAAAGCAGCACAAGCCATGGCAAACCAAACCTTCCCCTTATCCAATTTCATAAGAACCCTGTGTAACATCTGTAAAACCTATTTTTGTGCAGTCAATTGCTTGGATCAGCATGTTCAGAAGTCCCCGGAGAGCGTCGCTTTGATCTGGGAGCGGGATGAGCCTGGAACTGAAGTGAGGATCACATACAGGTACTGTGTGTCCCCTGACGGCACCTCAGTGCTCAGCAGGGTCTCCTGACCCTTTACTTATCTGTTTGTGGTAGACACCAGCACCAAACATCTCTGCTGAGCTGTTACCAGGAGCAAGACTGCCCAGCTTGGAGAAGGGTTGCCCTTCACCTTGGCAGTTGGTGCCTTTAGTTTCCCACAGAAGGATCTGGTCTTTGGACACAAATATGATGAATGTTCAAGGCATGGGAAGCTTTTGGCACAGTCCCAGGTGCTTCTGTCTTGTTCTAGGCTGAAGTCATCTTTGTTTCAAGGGGCATGTTTTAGCTTTGGAAATGTTCTCTGGTCCCAGGACAGTAAACATGAGTACAAAGTGAATAAAATACATGCTGGAATAAACAAATGAGCCCACTCGGCCTCTTTCTCCCAGCACTGAGAGGGGGACCATAAATAAGATCAAGCCATTTAAAGGGGGGAGGGTCCTCCTGACATTTATCTTGGATTCTTTAGATAAGTTCTCCACATATTCCATGTGTCAAGCACTTTTCTGGATGTTGTGTGCATGTTGGGGTTTGAAGGAGCCCAGCATCCAGGAACTCCCTCTTGCTGGGACTGTCTTGCTCAGGGGTCTTTTTGGTTTGTCCCTACAGGCCAGTGCTTTCCCCTTCCCTGGGGTTAAAACCCCCTTTGTTTAAGCCTAAACTTGCCTTTACAATGCTATCTCAGACCCACTGTCAACCTGAGTTGTAATGTTCTTTTTCACCAATACCACCCTTCCCCCGCAGTCAAGTCATGCTCTTTCTCCTGGTGGGCAGCTTGTAACTTTTCTTTTCCAGTCATTCCACAGGTTTCACTGAGGGCCACTGTATCAGTCAATACAAGCTAGGGTATGTCATAGTAACAAATAGTCCCCAAATGCATGGTAGGGTGTGAATGGGTGGTTGCTTTAGACTGAATAGTTACGGAAGTCCTCTCTGAAGAGGTGATATCAGAGCTGGGGTCTTGTTGCCAAGAACGAGCAGCCAAGATTGGAGGAAGAATTTCCAGGCCCATCCAAGACCGTGAAGAAGTGTATGTTCTGGGAACAGAGAGAAGGTGTAAGTGGCTGGGGCAGTGGGAATGAAGGGGGTTGTGGTAGGGTTCCCTGCAGGGAAGCAGGGGGCCTGAGAGCAGCAGTGACTCCCCTGCTTGGTAACTTGGGGGCCATTGGGCACCCCTAGGTTTGTTTCTCAGATTCAGGTTTTATCACAGACCAAATCCACCAAACCTGGTAAAACTGGACTCAAGTTGACATTGGATTCAGCAAAAAGATGTCTGTTATTCTGCTGCAACTCCCTGTGGGCACCACCTTGCCCACCTCCCACATCAACAACCCTCAGCTATCACCCCTTTTTCTAGTGTCTGTGTTGTTTGCTGACCTATCTCCCTACCAGCCTGTGCAGATAAGCCTCTTGCCCTCATGTGGCCCACCAACCAGGAGCGTTGGCCCTGGGAGCCTTGGGTCCAGGGCCCAGCATCCAGGGCCCAACAACTGGGCCAACAACTGAGGCAGATGCCCAGGCCCCTGTGTACACTTGAGTTTGGGGAGCTCTAACAACCAAACCGGCTTCACCATTCATTACTGTTATTGGCCCAACTAGATTTATGTTTAATTCTTTAGTGAAATATGAAGACTCTGTGGGTGGGGTAGATGGGCTTACCTCCTGGATGCTGGAAATAAGCTGATCCAGGGATGGACTGTTTTCCTTCTGTCATTGTCTCAGATGTGCCTGGACCCCCGGGATACCCCCTTGGCTGGAGATCCCCCATGTGCACACTGAATTAGTGGCTTTGGGTGGTCCGAGGACTGGGCTTGAATTGGCCTGCTGAGATGTGTGGTTGCGTGCAAGCCACGGGGGATAGGCAAGAAATGCACTGGTGTGTTAAAACCCAGAAGGGCTTTTGTTCCTTTGTTCCACAGCAGCCCCAGGCAAGGGGCATGCTTCTGAGTAGGCAAAGCATTTATTATTCTCTCTTTAAAAATAAGCAGGCTTAGCCTGGAATGATTTTACAAACCGTAGCTGGGCTGAGTGCCTAAAGACTGCTTCTAGTCACTGTCTGAGGAAGAAGAGGTATGTGTGTATGGGTTGTCTGTGATCAGAGCTAATTTTTGGCAGCCCCAGGTTAATTATTCTCCTGGTCATCTTAGGTTTTTGACATGAAATTTCCTTTCTGCCTGCACCTAAGCCAGTGCTGAATGTCCTGCAGCATATAAACACCACTAACAGAAAGTGCTTTCCTGCCCCAGAGTCTCATGTGGCGACAGCCAAGATGCCTTTGTTGGCCCAAAGAACAGGTTCCAGACTGGGAACCTGAGCCCTTTCTAGAAACGTTGTGGGGCTGTGGTTTTCAGAGCCTGGCATGCTGGGGACCACACCCATGTGTCCATTTGGAGGTTGGGGGTGGCCCCTGCTGACTCTTCCCCCACCATGACCTCAGGTACAGAAGGGGGCATGTTGGTGGTGCCTGGTGGCTCAATGGGTTAGGGATCTATTGGCCTTTGGCTCCAGTCATGATCCCGGGGTCCTAGGTTGGAGCCCCAAGTTGGGCTGTCTGCTCAGCAGGAGTCCGCTTCTCCCTTTCTCTCTGTTGCTCCCCCTGCTTGTGTGCTCTTTATCCTTCTCTCTCTCTCTCTCCAATAAATAAATAAAATCTTTAAAAAAAAAAATGTGGCAGGTCAGCAAGTGTAGGACCCACGGACCCACCCCTGGGGCAAGCACTATGGCCTTTGCTCTGGAATGGAGGACTCTGCAGTCTGTAGTTCTGAGGCCACCTTCTGCTGGCGTGGTGATCTTGGCCAGCCCTGTCATTCCTCCATCCGTCCCCATCTGTAGAATGGTATGATCATTATAACCGAAGTGATCCTAGCTGTAGGCACAGGGATGCGACGGAATGCGTTGGAGCTGGAAGCAGCAGGACTAAATAAAAATGATGATTATCATTTTCCCAGTATTTTTTTCCAGTACTTTCTGGGTTCCAGAACTGTTTTAAGCATCAGACCTGAGTTACTTTATTTAAATACCACAGCCTGATTAGATAGGAATTAATTTTGTTATTGTTATTTCTAACACTTTATTATGAAAAATTTCATAATTTGAAGAATTTCAAGCAGTACACCTATTGTGTACCTAGCACCCAGTTTTTACCCCTAGAGCTTTACAAAGCTAGTTTTTATCCCATGTGATTTGTGTATCCATCCCTCTGGGGTTGGTCCATCTTATGTTTTGGATGCATTTCAGCAGCATAGCATTAACTAGTGTTCATTGTGTGTTTATTTTCTCTCTTTTTATGTGAAATTTATATGCCATAAAATGCACAAGTGTACATTAGCTCAGTTTTGATCAATGTGTATACCTGTGTAATTCAAATCCTTATTGAGATACAGAGTAATGACCCTGTCCCAGAGGGTTCCCATGCCCCTTCTCAGTCACTATCCCTACCCTCCCTAAGCAATAGCTGTTCTGATTTTTTTCCCAAATAGGTTGTCAAAGTCTTATCTTAGAGGTAAAGAGGTGAGTGGATCTCCTTTCCCTCCTAGGGCTGCAGAATGTTTCTGAGGAGGCATGTTCCTGGAGCATCGTTGTAGAGTTTATCATGGAGACCAACAACTCCCACCCAGTGACCCTAGTGACACCTCCATCCTGCTCACCAGAATCTCCACTGCTCACCCCATGTCTGGGCAGGCACACATGCACACACACGCACACACATGATTGTGCACTCACACGCATACATTTTTGGCTTGCTCATTTTCCAGGCACATTTCTGTAATGTGCTCATTGTATTTGGGATCCATCCTGGAAACACTCTCTCAGGTGGCAATTAGGGCCCTGCCACCTGTTCTGGGACATGTGCCCTGTGTTGTCTGTGGGTGGACTCCACTATTCTGATGACTGGCACATATTTCTAACCTCATCTCCCTTGGGCAGGGAAGGCCTGGCAGGATAGGCTTTGGGAACCCTGGGAAAGCCCCATATCCTCGCCTGCCCCACCAGTTCCTTCCCTCTGTGACATCTCTTGGCACCGGTACCAAGGAGCACCCTGCCAGATGGGCCAGGAAGCTGCAGGAGCGCACTCCACAGTGCAGGTAGGCCCTGAGCTGGTCATGGGGCTCTGGGAGGAGGAGGCATCAACAGCCATGACTCTGCGGGGCAGAGGGCAGCCTGAGTCCCTAGCCTGGAAGCAGGGGCAGAGGTCTGCCCCAGCCCAATTTTAGCCTATTGCTGCCCAGAGAAGTTATTTATGTTCAGAGCTGGCCTGAGAAAGCTGTTCTGTCCTAGGAAACAAGCAGACTACAAGCCCTCCTGCTCCCCTGAGGCCTCTGTGGGCAGTAGCTGCAGAGGCCAGGCAGGTACAGATAACTTGGGTGGCTCCCCAAGGCTGTGTAGCCAGATAGCATCTTGGGTGCAGCTCCTTCCAACAGTCCATATGTGCTTTTCCAGCACAGTGTCTTTCTAGAAGATTGTCCTTCAACTCTCGTTCAAGTAGACAGATTCCAGAGGCCCTTGGGAATGAGGATGTAGACAAAACACAAATCCCTGTCCTCAGAAGTTCATGGTGGGGTGGTGGGTAGATTCTTAGGCTTCTAAACTGCTATCTGGAGCCTGGAGGTTTGGGCTAGGGATTTCCAAGCTGGGGAGGGACACAGGACGTGGAGTGGAGGCCTGTGGCTGATCTCAGCCTCTGGATTGTATGTGGGTGCCATGAAACACAGGTGACAGCAGGCTGTGGGGATCTTCCTCTGTGTAGTTACCAAGGCTCAGCTCATCTTGTGTCTGAGTGCTCCGAACAGAGGTCTGAACTTGAACTTGAGCTCAGAACTTAAGGCAAAGACCAAATTTGAGTCCTGTGACCTCGAGGCCTGTCACTCTACCATGTCCCCTGCTAAAGAATAAAGGACCAGATGAGAGGATCACCATTCCAGCAGTAGCAGACCTGGGTCAGTGCGGTAGTCACAACCAGCACAGCACAACAGAGCCCGATGTGCACAGGCCACACCATAAAGGGCCCGTGTTGTCTTAAATATGCCTACAGCATGAATTGAGTATAGTTTTACTATGGGTCAAGCCCCTGGAGGGGCCGATCTCTGTGGCTGTTCCATTTTCTTTCTGGTGGACAGTGTGCACTGTGAGGAAGCCCTGTCCAGAGGAGCAGAAGGGATGTCAGGCCTCTTTCTATCCTGCCTGCCTCAGAAGCCCTAGGCGGGCATAGAGGGGCCGGCTTTCTTCCAGGCATGCTGGGGCCAGGCACCGAGTGTTACTGTTTCCTTATCTTCAAAATGAAAACTTGCTTCTCCTCTGTGGGATGGCCAAGTATGGAGCAGCACCTATGTGATGAAAGTCCAGAATAGGGTCTAGGAAGATGAGGATTTGGGATTTGAGGAGGGAAGGGCATGGGGCTGCTCTGTGGCTGCTGGGGCTGGGAACTGTTAGGGTGATGTTTTCAGAGCAGGGACTTGAGCTCCGGAGAACAATCTCTACTCAGCTAAAAAGCAGCCCCTCTCCCTCTTGCGGGCCTGACCCTTGTTACTTGCTCTTCTCCTTGACCCCAAATTAATTATGTTAATGAGCGAACTCCTTTATTAAAATAAAAAGGGCAATTGAAAGGAAGGATCCTTAATGGGCCTAATGAGGTTGATGGGCAGGGTGCTTTGGAGTAAAATAGCCCCATGATCTGTGAGGTTTCCCATGGCAAGGGCAATTTGCCAGGCAGGGCAAAGTCAGTTTACTCCATGGGCTCCCCTGAGTTGCGGGAGGAGAGGCCCAGGCCCTTGGCTCATGTGCAGTGTCCTGGCTTCCCTGAGTAAGAGGAGGGAGGTACCCTGAATACACCCTTTCCCCTGCTGACCTCTGAGTAACTGTGATTGCAAAACGTGGTCGGGAATGTACATGCCGGCTGCCAGGAACTGGTGGAAACCCTGGGTCCCCTGGATTGTGTGCTTACATTTCCTTAAGACTTTGGATCCAGATGTTGAAACTGGGAAGTGTTTTGCATCTTTCTCTACATGATTTCTTATTGTTCTTGTCCTTCTTTTGGATCAGCTAAGTCTATTGGAATTTCGTATTTTAGAACAGCCAGATCTTGGGACTGCAGCAGGAATGATCCACTCTGAGAGTGTCCATGGCCAGGGAAACCTCCTTGATGGGGATCCTTCTGAGAATTTTGCTGGATCTCTGTTTTTGTGGACCCTCTTCTGCATGCAGGGGTTGTTGGGGAATGGGTGGGTTGTGGGAGGTGGCAGGGCAAGGCCTGGTAAGGGCACAGTGCACACCTGGGGTGGGACTGGGGGAGGGTATCTGGTGCCTGAAGGGTGGAGCTGGGGAGGAGCTCTTTGCCTCAGGAGTGGGGACAAGATTTCCTGCCACAGCTTGGTGGGGAGTCTTCTAGGACTAGGTGTTATTGTTCCTGTTTTCTTCCTTTCTGCTTTGGAAGACTCAAGACTTTGGTATAAGCCTGACTCATAGGTTCACTGTAGGTAGCGCTTGGTGTCATGCTGCCCCGCCCCATGTTGGTTCTCATCCGGGCAGCACTGTGGGCACAGAGGGATGTGGTTGAACCTCCTCACCCGTCCAGATGTGCACATCGGGTCCCGGGTTGGGGGAAGTGCATCTTCATTCCTGCTCCCTCTTCCCACAAGTGTCCATTTCTTTCTCCCTTGCTTGGTGGACACAGAAGGAAGGTGTCACTGTGAGGTTAGACCCACTGTCTGATGCAGAGTTTAAAAATCTATACACAGCTATGGTAGGCATGTGTGCCACTGTGCATGGCAGTCCCCAGCAGGACAGCCCATGCAGTGCTGACATCTAGGCATCCAGTCTTGGTCAGGGCTGAGAAGAGGTACTAGTGGGAGGGTGGCATATGTGTGTGCCCTGGGCAGCCCCTTTCCGTGCTCAGTCCACATCCAGCCCCCAGCGCCAGCCAGGCTGGACTCATCTGTCCACTGCCTACCTGGAACAAAGGGCACCAGCAACAGCTCCTGGGAAAGTTGTTGGTGACCATCCTGCATACCAGGCTGGGAGTGGGAATGGGGTGTCCCAGCCCTCTGTCCTCCAGGAGTCATACCTGACCCTGCTATCTGGGGGCAGTCCCTGGCTGACTAGGCAGTTGCTGACACTGATGCTTGTAGCTCACATTCATGCTCATACTTGGTTTTAAAGTCCAGGATCTGATGCTTGAGGACCTGGGCTCCTCAAGCTTACCCAGCTGGAAAGGTCAGAAATGGGGTTAGAGTTCAGCTTTGATTGGCTTTTTAGCCAGTGTACTGAGGAATCTGAGAGGGAGGAGGTAACTCTGTAAACAGGACCTCTCCTGCTTGGCAGCACTAACTTGATGACAGGCCAGATGCCTGGGGGTTCCTCGTGGTTCCTGGAGGTGTGTGTAGAGGGTAAACTCTGCTGTGTGCAGACAATAGCCCTTTAGTGACCAGGACCCTGTGTTCCCACTGTCTGTCCCCACTTCCTGCTTAAGCAGACACACAGTAAGTGCTAACATCAGCTGGGGAGAAGAAGCTTCTCGGTGCCAGCAGGCTCTAGGTGGCCTTGAAGCAGGACAAGGGTCAGCTGCAGAAGAAGGTGGGGCCAAGGGCTAGGGAGTCCTGCTGTGACCGTGGAACAGCAAGGAGCAGGAAGCAGAATGTTTAATGGGCGCTCTGGGCCTTGGAGCACCTTCCAAGTTCAGGGTCGGGGATGCCGTGTGTGCCAGAGGAAGGGGTGACAAGAGGGTGCTGGCTACTTCTCAGAAAGGGGCTGCCTGGCCTGGTACTCCTTCATCCTTCATTCTTTGTGCTGGCCCTGCCCAAGACTGTCTTGCCCCTGATCTGCATGTGGTAATAGCAGCGGGTCAGGTTGGGTGAGAGGCTTGACGATTTCCCATCAACAAGTCCAGAGAAACTTCCTCTGAAAGACTAGAGTGAGGTTTTCGAGTCATTGGCAGGTTTTTGAGTCATCTGGACCAACACATCCCCATTCTCCCTGCTGGTTCTGCTTGACTGGGTTAATGAGGCAACAAGGACTTGGAATTTGAATTCCCCGGGGTCCCCACACATCAGTGATGTGTCACTCTGGTAGCATCTAAAGCAGGGATTGCCTGTGCCGGGTGTGCCTGAGTCCCCAGAGAGGTTCCCAACAATGAACTTCAGCCGTGCCAAGTCAGGATCTCCTCACGGGGTCCAGGGACTTTATTTGGAAACATATCTCCAGTAACATAGCTGCCTGCCCTGGTCAGAGGGGCCGGGTCTGTCAGGAATCAGCTGTAAACAAAGGAAGTCAGTACCACTCTTTTAAGCAGAAAGGGAGCTGACAGAGTGCTAAGAGATCATCTGAGTAGACTCCCAGCACCTACTCTGGCACAAGAATGAAGACCCCCCAGGCTCCACCAAGTGCTCAGAACACACCACTGTGCCTCTGGTCCCAGCCAGGAAACCACAGTTCTGCTGGCTCAGCTGCTCAGCTTTCGCCCAACATCTTTACAACAAGTGGAATCTCTCCAAGAAAACCCAAGTCCCTCCCGAGCTGCAGCAAAGCACAACCCACTGTGCAACTGCTCCCCATGTGCAGATGCCTGGTTCAACCTGAGTCACAGGCAGAAGCCCAGACGGGAGGTGTCTGTGGCAGGCTGAGGAGACCGGAACAGAAGCCGATGGAGAGAATGGCATGGCGACCGCAGGCAAGTCTATGCGGGGTGGGTTTATGGATCCAGATTCTGCTCAGATTCCTGGGTTGTTGACTGTGACAGTATGAGGACCAGGCCTGTCACCGCCCAGATCCCAGGCCACTCAGGTGGGGCCTGGTGGTCGTTCCTCCTGGTGCAAGGGACCAAACTCCTCTGTGTACCACAGCTGTTCAAGGTCTGCTCTAACTAACATGCTCTGATCTTCACCCTGTCACTCACTCAGCCCTTCCACCAACGTAAGCCCATCTAGTTGTGGATTCATCACAGGCCAGGCCATTTTCCAAAAGAGACATCTCCTATCCTTACATACAAACTTGCTAGCTTTCTGGACCTTATGACTAAATTGTGGGACAATTTTCCAGTCACGTAATGTTCTACGTGAGGAGGTCTTTGGCATGTTACTAGCTGGTGGAGATGGGTGTGCTTTTGTGGAACTGCAAAGGGCATCCCTCAGAAGGGGTATAAGACCTGGTATGTCCTCCAGCGTCCCAGGGCAGGTGCCTTCAAGCAGGGCTGAACTGCGCAGCCTTCTGCAGTGGCCGAATGATGGGGCTGCCATGAACCGTATGTGCATAGGGGGAGAGCCACAGGGAGCCCAGTTTTGGAATTCACACAGAATGCAGTGCCTTAAACCCAGGATAGGGGAGGCCTGTGGCCTGGTAAAGGAGATAGCTTGAGTGGAATGAACCAGGTGTGCCCTTTGTTCCTCCCCTTCCTTCCAGAGGAACAATTTAAATTTCTATTACCAATTATTTGTCTATTAAATGTGTGATTATTAAGTAAAATGAGTTAAATAAGTAAATAACAATTATTTTTATGAAGGAAAGAGTTGAAGTAAGCTTTAAGGACAGCCTCAATGGGAGATCACAGGAAGCTTTTGGGGCGCTGAGGGCTCATGATGTTGTTTCTGCTGTCACAGGGCTCCTCTTCCCAGTCCCTTGCTCGGTTGGTCAGTGAGTCATGTTGGTAGCTGGAAATCCTCCACCGGGGGAATATTAATACCACAGTAATTGGCAAATGCTGTAAATCAGGGCTTTCCCCCCCCTTGGGAAAATTGGTTGTTAACCAATAGACAGCACAATAGTGCACTTCATGGGTCCCATGTTTTTTTTTAGCAGTTTCTCCAAGTTGCTACCAGAGGCCAGGAAATCAGCTTGGGCCCGAGGCAGTTGTACCAAATTCTTCCCTCTTCCGGAGGGAAGCCTCCGGATTCCCACTGCATAGCCTTCAGATTCCCACCGGTTTCCTTGCTTGCTTTCCTCTGCGTACTAATGTGGAATGATCTGTGGACTCACGGTGAAGCCTGGAAATAGAGCAGCCCCCAACTCATGTCTGGTCTAACGCTGGCCACCCTGTATCCTATTGTTACCCCTGCTGCTCAGTGGACTCGTGAGGAGGAGCACTGTGGGAAGACCCACAAGGCCACCCGTGGGACAGGTCATGCTGGAGTGGGGCCTGAGAAACATCCAATAGCTCTTTTTTTTTTTTTTTTTGATGAGGGAAAAGGCAATGTTTTTAGAAAGTTAAAACCTACATCCTGTTCCTGATTCCACCAGAGAAGGGACACCACTTATGTGGCTTTCCTTCGGAGGTAAACAGCCTGGCTGGCCAGTGGACGAGTGTCCTGCCAGGGCACCAGCTGTTTTCTGGGCCAGTGTCCAGGACCAGAGTCCACCAGCACACTCTTGTACAAGGCTACCAGCCTGGCCTCTGGCTCCCTCAGGGTCGGGAGCCGGACGCCGGATCTTGAAAGGAAGAACTTATTTTCTGGAGACAAGATGTGGGCTGGAGGCCAAGTGTTGAGGTCTAAGGGGAATTCAGGCATTAATTAGGACAGAGGTTTTTTCAAGTCTGACCTTACCTCCATTCTACAGGGGTTTGTCTAGAGGCTGACTGCATGTAAGGCTTTGTCAGAGCAGGAGCAAACGACTTTGAGTGAATGTTTTGACCTGGATATGCCTAGTGAGTGTATCCTGGAGCAGGTGGTCTTGAATGTGCAGCCAAACATGGACTCCTGAAGGAAAAAAACCACCCTCAACCCCTCCTCTCTCCTGTTCTCCTCTATCCTGATTGCAAGATGTAACTTGCATGTAACTAGAGGGAGCCAGCTTTGAACATCTCTCGTGCTAATTTTCCTTTTGAACAAGGTCAGCCTCAAGTTCAGTTTTTAGTTTAGTCTTAAAAATGAATGTACATTAAAAACAAAACAAAACAAAACAAAAAACCTACCCTCCCCCAAATGTTACATACAGAACAATAGAGTTGGTGAGTGGCAGAAATCATGAAATTTGAGAAGGTTTGCCATGGAAAACCGGCTATCCTGACATTGAGGGCTTTGGGGGGAACTGCTTAAAAGCAGGACCCTTGGAACCAGGCCTGGGTTTGAATCCTTCCCTGACCATTTCGGGAAGTCAGTTAAGGTCTGTTTGCCTTAGCTTCCTTATCTGAGAAGTGGAGGTTGGGGGAGGGAATGGCAGCTCATACCATGTGAAGGGTAAATGTGTGTGTGTAGTCAGAGCAGTCCTGGGCACAGGACATTTACTGAATAGCTGTTACTGTTGTTCCATGGGAAGGAAATGTGAATGGGATGATGGGCAGGAAGGAAGGGGTGTTCTGGATGCCAGCATGTGGGGTTTGGGACCACCAGAATGTGGTCCTGGCTGGCCATGGAGAAGAGGTTCCCTGTACTCACAGTGGGTGGCAAGTGTGGTTGCAGAAGGTGCAAAGGCTGGTGGATATGGTGGAGACACGGTGGGTGACAGACAGGTGAGGTCCTCAGAGCATGGCACCTCCAGCCTCTCGGAACCAATGTCCATGGGCTGAGTTCCTGCAACTTGCAGGCCACTGGCAATCCGTGCTGTGTGTGATGTATCCTTCTCAGATCCGCTGACCCCCTCAGGGCGAGGACTTGTGTGAGCACCTACTGGGGGAGCACGCAGCAGGTAGGCTATGCAGATGAGGGCTTCACAAGGCTTTTGAATACCCTGAGCCAATGACACAGCGACTTACACTAAAGCAAACTGGCATTCTCATTCTTCCTCCTGGCAAGAAGCACTTGAGGAACCACTGATTTATGATGATTTCCTTTCTCCACCATAATTATAGCTACTGTTTATAGGAGGCCTTCTTATGTGTGTGAGACTTCATGTATGGTCCTTGTCTTAGTCTGCTGGGGCTACTGTAACAAAACACCATATCCTGGGTATCTTATAAACAACAGAAATTCATTTCGTACAGTCCAAGAAGTCCAAGATCAAGGCAGCAGCATAGTCACATTCCACTGAGGACCTTCTTCCTGAGTTATAGCCACTCCCCTCTTGCTCTGTCCTCACATGATGGGAAGGGCGAGGGAGCTCTGTGGGATCTGTTCTATAAGACCATTGACCCCATTCTTGAGAGTGTCACCCTCATGACCTAATCACCTCCCAAATGCCCTATCTCCTAAACCATCACCTTTGGGGTTACAGTTTCCAAGTAGGAACTTGGGAACACACACCTCAGACCACAGCTGTCTCAAACACCTTGGTAGTGGGCCCTGTTCTTAGGCTGCTGCAGATAGGACTGTCAAGGCCCCAGGTGTGCAGAGAACTGGGGTGGGAACCTGTCTCTGATCAGATGTAGTTTGGCTTCCAACAATACACTCTTCTGACATAAACTTTCCAGGACCAATACTTTCCATAACTATAGCATAGACTCAAGGAAAATATAATTCTTTATTTTATTTATTTTTTAGATAGATAGATTGGCGGGGGGGCAGTGACTGGAGAGCCAAAGGGAGAGAGAGGGAGAGAATCCTCAAGCAGATTCCCTGCTGAGCACAGACCCTGGTATGGGGCTCAGTTTCACAATCCTGAGACCACGACCTGAGCTGAAATCAAGAGTCAGGTGCTCAACTGATTGAACCACCTTGAAAATTCACTTCTGTAAGGAAGGTAAAAAACATGCAGCTCTAGTCTTCTCAGTTTCACTGGTTGACTTTATGTTACCAGTGGCAATTCAGCTGTTTTTTCTTGAAAACCCTGTTATCTGGGGCCTTTCTTGGCAAATAGCAGCTTTGGAAATTTTACATCTTTAAGTGTGGCTACTACTTTATATTCCATTGCATCTACTCTTTACTAAAGGTCATGGTCATGAAATCAAATAATGATGTACAAGGAATTTTATACTTGATTTATGAACCCATTCAGCTGAATTTCCAGGGCATCTCTTCTCCCAGTAGTTATGAGCAGAAGAGTGAGCAAATTTTATCATCATCAAATCAGTGTTAGTGGCTACAATAATGTCAGGGTCAGAGAAGTCTGTCTGGAAGGAAGGAGTTTGTCTCTAGACCTCGTTCTGAGACATAATTCATGAGCCATCGACATGTCCTGACTATCCTTCCACGCAAGCCCCATGTGAGAAAAGGGCCCTCCTGCTTTGTTCTGCTTCCTTTTCTTCTCTTACTACCCGATCTTCCAGAAGTGGCTTGCTGAAGAAAATGCTGAACTGCAGAACAGCAGCTGAGTGCCCTTTCAAGTTCTGCATCTAGATGCTGGAGTCGACCCCTCCTCCAAGCACCCAGGCTTGGAGGAGAGCAGAGACTCTGAAAAGCTTTGTGTCTGTCACAGACCTTAACATACACAGTATCGACATGATCACCTGGGTTTATTTCCCTTATTGGCAAAAGAGACTGAGAAGTACCCTCTGGGTGCTTTATCAGTGGGAGCGGTCCCTCTCACTTGCTGTCAAAGGGGTAGGACAATTCCCTGCCTGTATGATGCTGTTGGGCTGGCCAGCCTCACCCTCTTTCCCTGCAGGGAGATGCAAGGCATCTGCAGAGTTGACAGGCACTCACAGTGAGAGCACAGGCCTGAGGAGTCCTGCGCCTGCCAGAGCCCTTGTCGTTTCTCACTTATCTGCAGCTCCCATTCATTCCACAAATATTTACTGAGCCTTCTATGAACTAGGCTCAGCTGTAGGCCCTAGGAAGAAGGGAGTAACCCCCAAATCCCCGCCCACGTAAAGCTTGTACTTAGTGGGATAGATGGACAATGGAGGTGGTATTTATTTAATGAACACTAAGAGCCAGTGTAATTGTGGGCAGTGAGCAGATCATGCATTCTCAATTTGTTTATTTCTTAAATACAAAACACGCACACACGCGCGCACACACATGGCCTATCTTACTTCCCTGGGCTGTCATTGGGAAATGCTAGGACATAAAGATATTTTCCATGAAAAAAAAAAAGCTTTAATTAGAATATAGATAAACAAATAAATACCAGTGTATTTATTCCTGTCTTTCTTCTGAACTCGATTTCCAGTTGTGTCTGTTTTGGACTGAGGTGGTCCAGGGGCCTTTATACTGGCTGACACATTGACAGGTGTCATGTTGGTTATAAATACTTGAGATCAGATTATGTCTTTAGCATTGGATAAACATTATTCCCTGCTTAACAGTTGGCTATAGAAAGTCTTCTCCCTTCCCCAAAGCCAGGTAGCAGTCACTAACACCATGCCAAATTTATGTATTTGTGCACATTATTTGCATATGTTCATATTGAAGGTTTAGGTCTGAAGAGTCTACATTGCAGACAAACTTAGATATCTTGGTCAATACCTGATAACAAATGTTACTTTTCTCTTTGCACTTGAAAATATAACGCTATCTTCAGTAAGATCATTTCTCAGAAAGCTGAAAGCTGCTATCCGTTGGGAAGACCCTGTTAGTATAAGGAAGCTAGTATTTCCTGCAATGACAAACTGAAGCACCAGCCTCCAAGTGGCTGCATTATCTTTTTGATACAGAAACAGTTCATGGGAGTCTCTGAGAAGTCACAGATATCCAAGAACATGCTTTTGGACAGTTTTTTGAATATGTGGAATGATAGGATCACTCAAATAACATTTATTTTTCCATGATTTGAAGACCTAGGTTTGCTGACCTTATTTTCCAATGGCAAAAGTGTGGAGGAAATCAACATGTTCTTAATTTACATTATTAAGTGTAGAGTTGAGATCAAGGGTCTGGGTGCCGATATTCTACTCTAGAGAGAGACAATGAGAATGTGGGGGTCAATTTGGTAACCTGGAGGTATAACTATAGAGAGTTCATGGGGTCATGGATGGGTGGATGAGAGAACTTGGAGAAGAAAGGCTTCTTGGAAGTATGGAGGGTATTGAGAAATTTGAAGGGCTGCCACTGAATGAAAAACTAGATTTATTCAGATTTAAAGAGCTGAGCTAGGACCAATGTGTGGAATTCGTACAGCTACAGAACTTGGTCCCACTTTAGAAAGACTATTTCTCTACTAAAATGACAGAACAGAGACAGCTCTATGAGGTGGCAACTTCCAGCAATATGCTTCTTAAGCAGAGGCTGGGCCACTGTGGACAATAGTGTAGCAGCAAGATTTCTGGACCCCAAGGCAGAATGCACCATCTGACCTTCAAGGAGCCCTTTGATTTTCAGGTTTATGGCCTTGGCAGAGTGGATAGAAAGGGGAACATGCCTGGAGATTTACCCAGAGCAAATTCTTTATCAGAAACTGCTCCCCTGGTTGTAGCAGCAAGAGTCTGAGACCCACTGGCCGCAGCTCCAGGTGCAGCACACAGTTGATGCCTCTCAATCCTCCAGGGAACCCATAGGTTGCCTCAGCTTAGTCTCCAGACCCTCTTCCAGGGCTATGGCTCAACTGTCCTATAGTAGAGGGGTACTGCTGCTCCCTTGCTCCTCTTCACCATAGCCAATCTGTCAGAAAGTTCTCCCTGCTGCCCTCAGAGACTATTGCACCAAGCTGAGGTAAAAACGCCCTTCACACACTCATGCATGTGCCTTCATCTCTCTAGTCAGAACTGTGATCCTGTAGGACACTTTCATTCTCATCTCCACAGTGTCTGGATGGAATTTTAGCATCTTAGGAATTCACCAGTTATGTGACTTTAGAAATATTTTTTTTAGAATTTAGATTTTTAGAATTTTAGAAAATGATGACAAAGAGATCTAATGGGAAAGATAATACCTACTGAATATTTGGCAGGGCCATGGGTGGGTGATGCTTTTCACTAACATTTCTGACAGGTACAAAAGTTGCATGGCACCTGCCATTTCTCAGATGACTGCATGGCGGTTGAGAAAGGTAAGCTGCCATGTTTAATGCAGCCACTATAGAAAACTAACCCAGGCTCTTCTGTCTAGACAGTTCACTTGTGTGAACTTCTCAGACTTCACTTGTGTTTCTTGACTTCTGACTGATGCCTTTGGTCTACAGAGTTAAGGACTGAATTTCATCACCATTGATGTGTAACACATATCTAAGCTTCCATCTCCCTGAGCACTGCCCAGAGGCTTAAATCCTTAGCTATGAAAATGGTGCCTCCACTTGGCTTGAGTTACTCTCCTGCATTATTGACCACAGCTGCCTCTTCCTAATACTTCCTTAATACTGTGATAGTATTATCACGGGCTGTCCCAGCCTCCTTCCCTGGATTAGTATGGATGTTCCCAGGTTCTGGATTCCGGGGTTTGGCGCTGGGGTCTGTCAGGAAGTACGTTTTCTTTCTCAACATAAACTTAGGCAAGGAATAGGTGGAGCACCATGAATGGGGTCTTTGTCCTCCTGAAAGCTTTAAGCAGGGGATGAAATCCTGCAGAAGAGGCATGCTGGAGCCAGCCTGGCGGGGAGTTACTGGTGGCGAGGGCACATGCAGGCTGGAATTATGATCTGGTTCTCATCAGCTCTCCATGCAGGATGGCTTTGGGAAGAAACAAAAGTCCCCTTGAAGTCTCTGCCTGAAATGGGCCGTGTTCATCTTCATTCCGCTGGTGTTTCTAGGCGGCCTCTTGCTGAGCTTGGCCTTTCTCAGAGCCCTTTCCTTGAGGACCTTTTGAACAGAGGGGAAGCAGGCACACGCTTGTAAGGGGACTTGCAGAGCTCAGAGGGTCCAGTCTCTGGCTGCCACGGCCTGAAGAAGTCGGCGCTGCCCCACAGCCCCCACTCAGACCCGTCGGGGAGATGCAGAGCGTGGGTGCGGTTCGTTTGGTTGGCTGCCCCTTATTCTGTCTTTCCCTGTTAGTTCTGTGATTAAATAAATTAAAGTCAAATCACAGGAAAAACGGGTAAAATGATTGGTTATTTGCGTAGTCGGGGGTCAGCTGGCCCATCCGCTGGAACCACAGGGAATGGAGTGTCTAGCTCCCCACGTTGCTTTTCTCTACTCCCACCTCCATTCCAGACAAGTGGGCGCTTTAAGGCGCATAGTCCCTGTTTCCGGAGTTGAGTGTCATTGACTCTGATTGGGCAGATTGGGTCACGTGTCAAGCCTTAAGCCTGTCTGCGGCTCTAGGGAGATGCTGCATTCTGATTGGCAGGCAGAACCTCGTGATTAGTGCGAAAATGGAGGGACGGTCACGTAGACAGGAGAGGTGGGAGGGGGTGGGTATCCGGTGGGCCTTGTGTGTTCAGAGTGCCACGTGCAGTCGGTGCCTTGCAACTGGGAAAAAGGAGGTGCTTTCATTCCCTGCCTTCCCTGCCTCTGGGTTACAGGTGGGTGATTATCACGTGGCCGCCATCGCTTCGACTCAGCGTGGCTACACGGGGTTGGGGGTCTGATGCGTGAGCAGAGGCCTCCCGGCTAGAGCCTTGCTTGGTGCAGCTGGGCTGTGCTCATGCAGAAAACGGGGGCCTTACTTTCCCCACTAAAGGTCTTAGGATATCACTTTTGGGGACGGACCTTTCCGTTCGACTTCCGAGACGTCTCAGGGATGTGACAGTTTAGGCTTTGGACCCCTGTGCTGTCTGAGAAGCCCTGCTGTGAGTGAACCCAAGGACAGCCATCTGACCACGGTAATGTGGCCATGAATCTGCTAGTACTAGCCTGCGAAGTTGAAAACATTATTTTCTGGAAAAGAACTTGTTGTGCAACAAGCCACTGAGTACCTACTGTTTTCTGGGCCCTGGCTGGGTGTACGGTACTTACTGTTCGCAGAATTATGCTCCCCAAATCACTCAGCATTTTGGCCCTTCACCATCTCTGATGGCCTTCTCTTCCTTATACTTCAGGGAACTGCTGGAGACCACGTGTCGCCTGGCAAATATGCTGAAGAGACATGGCATCTGTCGAGGGGACCGTGTGGCCATCTACATGCCTGTTTCCCCACTGGCTGTGGCCGCAATGCTGGCCTGTGCCAGAATTGGAGCTGTGCACACCGTGGTCTTTGCTGGCTTCAGTGCAGAGTCCCTGGCTGGGAGGATCAATGATGGTGAGCGTGTGGAAGGGAGGGAGAAACCTGGGGGCCCCTGGCCTTTGTTCCTTGGGGCCTGGCCATCGGGGACTTGGGAATGGAGACAGACATTAATAAAAATCACACAGACGAATGACAGATACCACCAGGGACAAGGACACGGCTGAATGAGCATTTGTTCTGTGAGCTGAGATCTGATGGCATTGGATTAATCAGGTGAAAAATGAAGACTTCAGCTGGAGGGAACAGCGTAGGTCTCAGCTACTTGGTGGGAGGAGCACAACTCATATAAGCACTTGGAGGTGACTGGAATGGCTGTGGTGGAAGAAGAAATGTGTAGGGCAACACGAGGCTGGGGATGTATGGGGAATGTCTGCTAGGTCAACATGAGGAAGGATGGGGCAGACCATTTCCAGAGGTCTGAGTCAGGTGTGGGGGCTTGTGGTGCATCTTTAAGGATTTCTATCTGCAGGTAGGTCAGAGTCTCCTGAACAGTGTCCAGAACAATGTTGTCTCCCTCCTTTTTCTGGTGTGGGAGGGCTGTCTGGATGGTGACCTCATGTCTGCGAGGTCTGACCCCTGCTCAGTGAGATCTTAGAGAGCTCCCTGAGCTGGCTCACCAAGGAGGATGCTTGGGGGGGCCACTGGGAGTTCTTTGTGTCTCACTGAAGACTTGCCTTTGGCTAGTGAACAGAGTTCAAGGGCAGAGTTTTGACCTAGACCCTAGCTAGCTGACCACCTTCTTTAGGAGGGACTGAGAAGCCTTTCCGCTCCCTTTCTACATCTCTCCCTCCACTTTCAAGGTTGGTGCTGTCACTTATTTTTCCTTCTCTCTCTCAACTCTGTAGCACCTACCATGTGCCAGGTACTGTTCTAAGCACTTTGCAAAAGTCATCTCCTTTAATTTAACTAAACTAGTCTTCATAAATATGATAGGCGATAATACTTTCCCTATTTTTCCCTTCCCCCATTTTTTATTACTATTATAACCATCTTAAAGTATACAGCTCAGTGGCATTAAGCACATTCATAGTGTTGTGCAACCATCATCTCTGTCTATTCCAGACCTTTTTTATTACCCCAAATGGACATCTCATACGCATTAAGCAGGCACTCCCTGTTTCCCCCTTCATCCAGCTTCTGGCAACCACTAACCTGCTTTCTGTCAGTGATTTGCCTGTTCTGGGTAATTCATAGAATGAATTCATGTGATACGTCGCCTTTTGTATATGACTTCTATGACCATCACAGTGTTTTCAAGGTTCATCCATGTTGTAGCATGTATCATTGCTTCATTTCCTTTTCTATGACAAAAATTTTACTGTGTGGGTATACCATGTTTTGTTTATCCATTCATCTGTTGATGGACATTTGACTTGTTAACATATCACATCTTGGCTATTTTGAGTAGAGTTGCTGTGAACATTCATGAGAACACCTTCTTCCAATTTTTCATGCATATACCTAGGCATGGAATTGCTGGCATACATGGTAAATCTGTATTTAACTTAGCGAGGAACTGCAAACTGTTTTCCAAAGTTGCCGCTCTGTTTCACATTCCCAGAAGCAATGTATGAGGTTACCAGTTTCTCTGAATCGTCAGCCCTTGTTTCATTTAAAAAAAAAAAAAATTATAACCATCCAATGTGTACGAAGTAGTATTTCATTGTGGATTTGATCGCCTTTCTAATGACTAACATCATTGAGCATCTTTTCATGTGCTTCTCTGTTTGTATGTTTTAGGAGAAATGTCTACATAAGCTCTTTGTCCATTTTTTAAATTGTTGTTGGGTTTTTGGTTGGTTGAGTTTTAAGAGTTATCTCTGTTTTGGATACTAAACCTTTATTAGATTTATCATTTACAATTATTTTCTCCCATTCTGTGGGTTGTCTTTTCACTCTCTCAATAGTGTCCTTTGATGTACAAAAGTTTTTAATCGTGATAAAGTCTGGATCATCCATTTTTTTTCTTTTGCTTGTGATTTTGGTGTATTATTTAAGAATCTATTGACAACTCCAGTGTGATGAAGATTTGCCTCCATGTTTTCTTCTAAGAATTTTCTAGTCTTAGCTTTTACTAGGTCTTTGATCCATTTTGAGTTAATTTTTGTATATCATGTGAGGTTCAACTTCATTCTTTTGCCAGTGGGTATCCAGTGGTACCAGCACCATTTGTTAAGAAACTGTTCTTTTCCCCCTCATCGAATGGCCTTGGCACTTGTCAGAACTAATTTGCCATATATGTTGAGGCGTATTGCTGGGTTCTGTATTTGGTTCATTGATCTGTATATCTGTCTTTAATTTTCATTTTTTTTAAGATTTTATTTATTTATCTGACAGATCAAAAGTAGGCAGAGAGGCAGAAAAAGAGGGAGAAGCAAGTAGGCAGAGAGGCAGACAGAGAGAGAGGGAGAAGCAGACTCTGCTTCTGAGCAGAGAACTCATGTCCTTGATTCTTCATGTTGTCATACTGCTCTTTTCATTCCAGGAATAAACCCCACTTGATCATGATGCATAATCCTGTTAATATGCTACTGGCTATAGTTTGCTAACACTTTGTTGAGGATTTTTGCATCAGTATTCATGAAGGGTATTGGTCTATTGTTTTTATTTTTCCTGTGATGTGTTCATCTGACTTTGGTATCAGGGTAGTGCTGGCCACATAGAATTAGTTACAATGTATTTCCTCCTATATAGTGTTTGGGCAGAGTTTGAGGAAGATTGATGTTGATTTGTCTTTAAACATTTGGTAGAATTCACCAGTGAGAACTATCTGGTCTTGGGCTATTGTTTGTTGGGAGCTTCTATTTTTGAAGATGAGGAAACTGAGGCACAGAGAGGTTAAGTGACTTGCCTAAGGTCACATTGCTGGTTAGTGACAGAGCCAGGATTTGAACCCAGGCATTCTGCCACCAGAGATCCTGCTTTAACATTACACTAGGCTGTGGCACCTTGATGGCTCAGCTAAGTGTCTGCCTTCAGCTCAGGTCATGATTTCAGGGTCCTGGGATTGAGCCCCACATTGGACTCCCTGCTCAGCGGAGAGCCTGCTTCTTCCTCTCCTCCCTTCTCCTGCTGTCTCTTATTAGCTCTGTCACTATTTCTGCCTCTTTCTTTCAAGTAAATGAATAAAATCTTAAAAACAAAACAAAACACATTACACTAGGCTGATCCTTTCCTTTGCTGAGGATATTATTATGGTTGCCAAGTGTTTCTGTTAAGATTCTTTAAAACAAGCTCAAAGCATTGGGCCCTGGAGATTTAGTAGCTGGATCCTGGAACAGGTCCCAGAACTTCAGGAATCCTATACAACAAGGCCACAGAAGGACAGGGGCCAGGTCATCTCTGAGGTCCTCAGCAGATGAAACTGCTATAATTTTCTCTATATTTTGTCAGTAAGAGATTCTTACCCAACACCTACACCTTCCACTCCAGCTATTCAGGTGTCAGTCCATGGCAAGACTCTGTTGGGACAGGTGTTTACCTCCTCTTGGGTCAATAAGAGGAGTGGCTGGTTATTTATTGCTGTGTAGCAAACTACTCCGAAACTTAGTGCTAAGAAGAATAAATTTAATTATTTCATGATTCTGTGGGGGCAAGAATCAGATGGGCTTGTGGGAATGTCTTTTCTCTGCTCCATGATATCTGGGATGCAAGCTGGGTTGGCTTGCATAGTTGGGGGCTGTGAAGCATCTTTTTCATGTGGCCTCTTTGCATGACCAGGTTGGGCAACCACAGGCAGTCAGACTGTTGCATGGCGGCTCACAGTTTCTCTTGGATGGAAGTAGAAAGTGCCAATTGCCCTAAAGGCCAGGTTCAGAATACACATATCCTCATTTTTAGTAGTGCATTGATCCAACCAGTCTGGTCATTCCAAATTCATGGTGGGGGACACTAACACCCTATTTCTCCTTGAGAAGTAGTATGAGACCAGATGGAAGAATTTTCAGCTCTCTTTAATCCATCACTGGGGGTCGGGGGTGGGAGTGTTAGCATGGCCACCAGGGTCTTATCATGAGCTAGGCGGCCATTCAGTCAATATGTTCAATTTTAGAATTTCTGTCCCCTGGCCTGGCCTCCAGACTCTAACCACTCCTCTTCCCTTTATATTCCCTCTTGCTTTAGGATGAATTAGGAGTGGAAAGAGAGTGTAGTATGATGGGGAGGGTGGAGGGCAGAATGATTCTGAGAGACTGTGGGGGAGGAGCAAGTAATGGCCCCCACATATGTCTGCACCATAATCCCCCAAAACCTGGGAATATGTTACTTAACACATCAAAAGGGCTTGGCAAATGGGATGAGCACGGAAATGGTGTGATTATCCAGGTGGGCCCAAACCAAAAATGTAAGCCCTGGAAAGAAGAGAACTTCCTCTGGCTAGAGGCAGAGGACATGTGGCAAAATAGGAGGTCAAAGCATGAGAAGGAGTTGATCTGCCTTTGTTAGCTTTGATGATAAAGGATGTCATAAGACAGGGGATGTAGGTGGCTCTAAAGGCTAGGAATGACTGTTGGCTGACAGAATGAAAAATGAGGGAAATGGGGACCTCAGTCTTGAAGTTATATGGAGCTGAGTTCTGTCAACACCCTGAATAGCCCAGAAGCAGAGTCTCCTCCAGATCCCCCAGATGAGAGCTTTGTTCCCTCACACATTGATTTTGGGCATGAGACTTCAAGAAAAGAACCCCACCAAGCTCACTGGACTAGAGAACTGTGAAATAAAATATGGGTTTTCTGAGCCACTAAGTTTGTGGTAATTGGCTATAGGAGCAGTAAAAAATGAAGACAGATGCTAATATCTGCTCAAAAGCCAGGGAGGTAAAAATCAAAGCTTTCCAGATAAAGTGTCATGCTGATCTGGCCTGTGCCCTGATGCTGTGCACAAACCCTGTACCTGCCACTGAACTTCAGGGGAAACCACAGAGTGTATCACGTCCCCAAGCACCTCCTAGAGACTAGGCATGCGATGCTGGTTCCTGCCCTAGAGAACTGCTTGGGTGGAAAGCCTCCAACAAATGAGAGCCAGGAACAAGGCATGTGCCATGGTAGGCTGTGGAGAAGCTCTAATCCACATAATGCACCTGGGATGGACAGGGACCACTGCTTTCCCTAGGGGGTCCTGATTTTTCTTTGTCTCTCACCCCCTTGAGGCCAGGTTCTTTCTACCTGTTGGATTATCTCCCTTCTTGCCCCATAGGAGTTGTCCTGGACCAGTCTCAGCACCCAGGATGTAGGCCAGGGTGATCTCTGACAGACTCCATCCAACTGATTTTATTTCCCCAGGGTGACCAATGGCCAGGTCTGAGGAGCAAAGAATGTGCCGCTGGGTTCCTCTGCTGTGCAGAGCCGGATGACACTTTCCTGGGTTCCTCAAAGCCTCTAGAGTACTTCTCTGATCCTTGGGTGACCCAGCCAAGGGCTAAGAGAATTCTTCGGTGGCTCTCAAGGTCATGTCAACTCTAGGGCCCTTGGGATAAAGAAAGAATGAGTGTGTTGCTAGAAGGCACTTTTCTGACAGAAAAGCTGAAGGAGATGGTATCTCTGTCAGGGCTCCCATAGAAGTAGACCCTGAGATGAGCATTTAGGGGTAGCCAGTTCATTTGGGAGTGGTCCTGGGAAGCAGTCTAGGGTGCTGGGGAGTGGGGCTGGGAAGAGAAATCCAGTAGACCAGCTTCCACAGTGGGTTCCTGGAGCTCAGTCCCCTAGAGAGCCCTGGAAGGTGATAGAACCACATAGGGATGGGCCTCTGGGGGGCGAGGGAGTTGGACTATTTATATTCCAACCCATGAATCATTGGTGGAAGGCTGCTGGGGTTGGGGCAATCCTTAGTGCTTCTGGCTGTGGCTTTGGAAGAAGTCCTTGGTACAGAGTAATAAAAGGTCTGAGGATGTGTGGGTCCCTACTGGTCAGCACTAAAACTGGGTATTTGTTCTGGGCTCTTCCATTAGGGGCCAGTTAGAGAATAGCCCACTGCAGCCTTGATTCTTTTGGGTCATCCCAGGTTGAGGCATGAAGTGGGATCTCATTCCTTTGCCTATGGTTCTGAGGCCTAGTTTGTGTCTGTATCCTGCTCAGGGCCTTACCTTTGGTCTGCTATGGAAGGTTCAGTCTTCCCATCCTTGCCCTGAGCCTGTTCAAGCCTAGCCAGGTCATTGAATAGCAGGTGTGGAGCCTGGAGGGCCATCTGCTAAAGGCAAGGGTGGGGGCCTGTAACTCCTGGCACCCACTGGGAGTGGCCTCTGTTTTCTGGCATTGAAGCTTCTTATCCCTGGACAGGACAGGGGCCACACAGGACACATTGGGGCTTGATCTCTGGCTGTCCAGTTTTCTTGGTCTCTGCATCTTGGTGTTGCTTTGACACCATAGTGGCTGTGGCTGAGGACAGTGTGATGGCCCCTCACCTGGGAAAGCCCCCCCAGCGCATGGCAGGGACTGATGGAAGTGTCCCCATTAGAGCTGTGAAAAGGCCTGGTACTTCTGCATTCAGCCAAAGATTGCAAGGAAGCCAGATCCTCCCATTTTGTGGACTCTTTTGCTCAAGAATGGACTTTGTTGGGGCGCCTGGGTGGCTCAGCGGGTTAAGCCGCTGCCTTCAGCTCAGATCATGATCTCAGGGTGCTGGGATCGAGTCCCGCATCGGGTTCTCTGCTCAGCGGGGAGCCTGCTTCCCTCTGTCTCTCTCTGCCTGTCTCTCCATCTACTTGTGATTTCTCTCTGTCAAATAAATAAATAAATAAAATCTTTAAAAAAATAATGGACTTTGTCTATCACATGTTTAGGCCTGGACTGTGTGGCTTCTCACCCTGGGCTGTGAAGCTCAAAGTGGGAAGGAAATTGACCATAAATCTCTGTTTGTATGAATTAGCCAAGTGCAAGGTAGTCATCACCTTCAACCAAGGACTTCGGGGAGGGCGCGTGGTGGAGCTGAAGAAGATCGTGGATGAAGCTGTGAAGCACTGCCCAACCATCCAGCATGTCCTGGTGGCTCACAGGACAGACAACAAGGTCCACATGGGTCATCGGGACATCCCCCTTGAGCAGGTGTGTTTGCTTTGCTCTGTACAGTTGGAGGAGGAGGGGTAATTATTGGGTACACTGGGTCTGAGTTCAACCCAGGTTGAAAACTGTGATTTTCAACCTGGGTCCCCTAAATGTGCTCAGGGTTCCCCAGTGGTATCTGATGGGCTTATATTGTGGTTGGGAAGCTGAAACTCAGATGCAACAAACGTACTGAAACAGTGTAATAGAAATGACTGGATCCTTCCCTTTGTGTTCCCTGCATCTGGAGTTGAACTAAGGTAGGGTAGAAAAGGCAAACTGAACCCAGTCTGCCAAGTCCTTTAGGCATCAGGTGAGAGGTATTTTCAGAGAGGGTGAATGGGGGCAGAGGTTAACTTCCTTGGATGGGACTGTGTATGTCTTCCCCCTTCCAGGAAATGGCCAAGGAGGACCCTGTGTGTGCCCCAGAGAGCATGGGCAGTGAGGACATGCTCTTCTTGCTGTACACTTCGGGGAGCACTGGGACCCCCAAGGGACTCGTCCACACTCAGGCGGGCTACCTGCTGTATGCCGCCCTGACACACCGGGTATGTGCCTTGTTGGGGGAGGCTGAGGGTGCGAGGAGTCACGCCTTTGTGACTGGGCTCTGGGTAGGGGGCCTTCAGAGCCTGGGTTAGGGCTAGAACTCCTGCTATAACCTAGAGCCTGTATGTGTGAGGGCCTAACGTTTCTCCTAGTATGTTTGGGAGTGGGGTGCTCTAAGTTGTGACACTGGCACTCTGCATAGGTGGGTGTGGGGCCCAAGTTTCTGTGCTCGTTGAAAGAGTCCAGGTCTCTAATCTGAGGCTCACTGCTGGCCTTTAGCCCCTTTGCCCCTGTGTCCTTGCCATCGTTTGCTCTGGAGGAGTCTGGCTCTCCCCAGGCCCAATATGCTCCTTTTGCTACAGCTGTGTTCCGATGCTCAGGGGCCCAGGTGTAAGCACCTAAGTGCCCTCCTGGGCCCCTTCATCCATAAGAAATGTAAAAAATCATATTTTACAACTGAGTTGGTATAGAGATGGATATTTTACATATTAAATGTCTACTTCTACTTAGTAGATCTTTTTTTTCTTTTTTTTCTGGTGTTTAAAGAAAGTAAAACATTTTCATATGCCCTTAAAGGTATTCTGGGCTTGGATCACTGGGGCCACATTTTAAAAGTAAAATTAGAAAAAAAATTTACTTTTCTTAAGGAAATCTAAGTCCATTATGTGGGAATTGTGTTACAGTGGACCACCCTTTAGGGCCTATAAAGAACATGGTGTGACATGCTTTTATTCTCATAAATGCATTTAAAAAACAGGCCTGATTTGAATGTGGGTGGGTTGGGGGGAGTTTGTGGTTTAATGGGCATTCCTGATCACTTGAGGAATAGTTGACACTTCCTAGGGAGGATTTGGTTTCAAGATAGTGTTTATGGACCTGACTGCTGCAAAAATTGAAACTCGGCTCTAGCTGGTACCAGCAGCAAAGGGGAAGTGACTGGCCTGGTGACCAGCAAGCCCAGGCTCATCCAAGAAGGGCTCAGACATTGGTCCTGGGTGGTGCTGTCTTTCCTTCCTTGGCTCCCTTCCTCTGTGCTGACCACATTTCTCCCAGTGGCTGGAGAGAGCCTCCTAGCCCCACCAAAGTCCAGGCCCCCATTTGGACCCAGTCACTGTGGCTGGGGGTTGGGGAGGAAGGTACTGATTGGCCAAGGTTATTCACATAGGAGGTGAATCTCATGAAATGAATGTGGCAAGCAGCAGGGGCTGGGAGGCAGGTAGAAGGCATGCACACTGCACATGACACAGTCTCTGAGTGGCAATGTACTGGTCCCACTGGCAGCACCCACACCCAGGGCTAACAATGTTGAAAGCGAGCCCGCAAGATGGATGTGGTACAGAACTAGGCAGAGCAGACAAGGTATTACTTGAGCCCAAATGAATAATAAAACAGTTGTCTTCTGCTTCCTGGGTCACCTGAACATGCCACAGAACCTTCTTGACCTTAGTGTTCTCTGGAAAACCCCACCTTTCCTCAGCTTTCGGTGGGTACATCATATAAATAAAAATACCTTGGAAAATATAACTACTAAGAGCAAATACCAAGAACTTCACAGAGTAGATCAAATTGTTTCCACCAGTTTATAGTACAGTTAACATTAGGGAAGCTATAAATGTGGTGAGAGATTCTTTTTTGTGTTTTCCACTTGTTACCAGAACCCAGTCTATATGAGCACAAGAAGTCAGGGTATAGGTATCTTTTGAATTTCTCTTCAATAAGAGATGTTTTTTTGAAGCATTAGGAATAGAAATTTTCAGCCTTTTGTAGATGAAAGCATGAGCACATGTAAAGGACATTAGGACCGTTGGTTCTTCAGGGAAAAGGATAGTTGGTTCTATTGGTTCCCACGGGGGTGGGAACTCAGGGTTGCCTGCTGGGCCCTTTGGAGCACGGCTGGCCACAGGCTGGAGAGATATCTCCAGCCCCAGGGAAGAGTTGGCAGTTTGGGTCCAAGTTGTACTAAAAATTCTTTTAGTCCCTGAATGCTGTGGGGCTTAGGAGGTCAGCATCCTGATTCTCCACGACAGTGAAAGCACAGTCCTCCTTGAAAGAGTCATCCCTCCCCCTTGGGTCACAGCTGCACAGGGCCCAGGCTGTCTCAAGACCACTGTGCTGTATGTGGACTCCTGGAGAATCTCAGTGTTCATTTGGGGCAGCAAGAAACTGGGCCACTCACCCGAAGATTTAAAAGAAAATCTTTTCATTGGAAAACAATACAGAGTAGAATCCAGAAAACCATCCAAATCAAGTGTGTGGCTTGAAGAATTATGAAAAGGCAAACCCCACTTTGGTCACATAAGCCCTTCCTCCCTGTCTGACTACAGCCCCTCCCTGTTTCCTGACTGATAACGTCATGGTCCCATGTTTCCCCTCTTCTAGCTTTGTCACCCAGTATGTGTCCCCTGATCCTATAGCTTACTCTTGCCTGCTGAAGCTTTTTTGAGATGTCTTTTAAGGCTTTTTTAACCTGTTGTTTCTCTGTCCCTTCCGTTTCCTTACACTTTTCTGTGGCACCCAGCAGTTTTATCCCTTTGTCCTCTGTGTTTCCTGAAAAGGGACATTCAGATTCAGGCTCTGGTGGGACCCTGTGGTGAGAATACAGGAGACACATAGTCTCTCTGTTCAGGCTCTCAGAAGCTGATGATGCTTGAGGCATCTTTTTGGCTTTCATGTTTTTGTAATTTTTAAGGGCTCTAAGAAGATTGTGATATAACTAGTGCAGGGTGCCCTTATTTTAGACTTACAACTAGATGGTATTTTGTACACTTGTGGCCACCACCTGCATCCAGATGTGGGGTATCTTCAGCTCTTAAAGGCATGAAAGCCTCCCCAAAACCCCCCCAGCAGGGCCAGCACTTGCACGACCTCCAGCATACAGATTAGCTTTGGTTGGCTGGGGCTCACCCAACATACACCTGGAGTCTGGCTTCTTTCACTGTTGCCTGCGAGAGTCAGCGTGTTGTGGGTGACAGTAACTGTCTTGTCACTGCTATAGCTGCACAGAGCCCCAGCAATGCACTTGTTTTTCCTGCTCTTAATAGCCTTAGGCGCAGCTGTGTTTTGCATTTACAGAACAGTGTTAGTGACCTGTGGGAATGTGGGGTGACAGGCTCCTGATGGCCTCTTCTATTTCTGCAGCTTGTGTTTGACTACCAGCCAGGTGACGTCTTCGGCTGTGTGGCCGACATTGGCTGGATCACAGGACACAGCTATGTGGTGTACGGACCCCTGTGCAATGGAGCAACCAGCGTCCTTTTTGAGAGTACTCCGGTTTACCCTGATCCTGGTGAGGACTGGGGATGCACACAGGGTCCCCCCGAGGGAGCTGGAGGAAAGAGAAGTTCACAGGAGGGTGGGGTAGAGGTCTTTGATCTGGCCCGGCTGTGGTCCTTGTGGTCCTGTGGCATAGCTGCCGAATTCTTCGCCCTGCAAGGTGGGCTGGGGCTAGGGGTGGTGTCTGCAGTAGGATCAGATAGTCATAGATTTGTCACTGAAAGCCATCTCAGGACAGCCCACTGCAGCGTTCCTGTCCCCCTAGCAAACTGGGTGCCTTGGGCCATCCCCTTAGCACTGTTCCTCTCTCCTCTCTGGCCACCTAACCAGATCCAGCCCTTCCTCAACCCTCAGGACAGCTGCCAACCTCCCATTACCCCAGACAGAGGGGACTTTATCCAGCTCTGTGCCTGTGCTCTCTGTCAGACAGCATTGCCTGTGGCCTGGAGCCACGTCCGTGAATGGAGATCACTTTGAGGACCCACATCTTGCTCACTTTGGCATCTTCCTCTGAGGCAGCACAAAACCCCAAGAATTTGTTGTAATGCGATGGAATGGTGGTGGCTCTGCCAGGAGGCTCTTGCCAAACCCTCCACAGTGCTAACAGTGATGTGTGTGGAACTTCTTTGTCACCTCCCCTGCTCCTCTCCAGCTTCCTGATGGACTAGGATGCACTCTCAGATAAATGTGCAGGCTATCTTAGATGTGATCTCAGGCATGTCACTTCAGCCCCTCGAAGCTCTGCTCACTCCGTGTGTAGAGCCATGGTGGCTAGTTGTGGGGGATTGTGGGGAATCAGGTGAGTAAGTGCTAAGAGAATTGCCCTGCTCCCCAGGGCTCGCTCAGTGGTGGCTGCCGCTGTGCCAGGGGAAGCACCAGTAACCCCTTTAGAGACCATTTTTGGTGTGACTGAACACAAGTTCTATGTCAGTACGGCATGGGTTATTTTTAAAATTCACAGTGATACTTCTTTGAACTGATCCTTGCTGTATCTTTTGGGTAACACCCTGTGAATGCAGCCATCCAGAGCCAGATGGAGGCTATTGCCAAATGTGCTGGCCCTGGATGGGGGGTATACTGGGAGATGATTGCCACGGGGAGCCCCTTCTCAGAGGGCTCCCTTCCCATTTCATCAATGGGTCGTTGGGATTCCATTTCTGTGAACACAGGTATTTGCCTGTATCCAGTGCACAGTAACTGTTGACTGATTTCTAAATAAGTTAGATAACGTGTGGTAGACTCAGACTGACAGTGAACTTGGGCCCTTCTGTAGGTCGATACTGGGAGACGGTGCAGAGGTTAAAGATCAATCAGTTCTATGGGGCCCCGACTGCTGTCCGGCTGTTGTTGAAATATGGCGACTCCTGGGTGAAGAAGTATGACCGCTCTTCCCTGAGGACCCTGGGGTCAGGTGAGTGACCCACCGTAGGGTAGAGCCAGTGAAGGATTCCAGATGGCTTTAATCATGAAGGCTGTGTGGCTGTGTCTGTGCTGAATTCAAACAGTGCCAGGCTAAATAGGAAACAGAGGTCCCTGCCCGTAAGCAGCTTCCTGGAGGCCCTGGCTGATCGTGGCCTGGGGCACAACATTCCAGACGTTTCTGTGCTTCATCTTTATTATGAAAAACCTGGTAAAGAAGCTCAAGCCCTTCTTTAGTGGCCGCATGGGATTGCAGTATGAGGGGAATTGACTGTGGGTCACGAAGGTGCTCCCCTGTGCTGGGGGCCGACAACCCCCAAGGACTGTGGTAAGCACACTGTGCTGTGTGTTGCTCTTGCTGTAGATATTTCCAAAGCAGAGGGTTTCGAGATCCAAGATTATCTCCGCTTGTGATTTTGACAGAGGTGGCCAAGCCCCATGAATGCACTTTGGAAAGAGGATGTGGGGTTATTTCAGGTGATATGGTGAGGTGGAGGGTACCCAAGCCCTTTCTGTCTCCTTTTCCTGACTCCTGTCATTTCTGCCCCTACACATGCTGTCAGTAGGGGAACAGGGCGGAGAGTGGTGAGTCTGAGATGCCTCTCTTGGCACATTCCCTCTGTGGAGGGTGAAGCTTGCATGTCGTGAAGGGAGTCATGTGATTGGAGAACACCTACCCTCCAACGCTGGGGCTGTGAGGTGCTCCTGCACTCTGGGCCTGGCAGTGCTTGGGACCTGAGGGCAGGTGGAGGGCCACAGAAACTCAGATCCTCCAGGTGCCATCTGCAGACCACCTAAGTGGGCCCAGGAGCTAGGTCAGGTTAGTGGTGAAGGGAGGTTTGAGTTTCCAGACGTGCTCTGCTAAGGAAGACTCACAAGGACCCCAGTGACAGGGTAAATGCTCCAAGTGCTTTGGAAGGAGGTGCCCAACACTTGCCTTAGAGTGGGGGAGCCCGTCCTGGCTCAAAGCTGCCTCATTCAGGCATCCCTTTAGCCAGACAGGCTTCTGGGGTCCTCACTCCATACGTCACCAGACCCACTTCCTCTCCTAGACCAGGCATGGAGCAGCTCGGCAACAGGGAGCACACACAAAGCCTTCTCCAGACTCTCTGTATTTTGCTGGTGTTGTGGGCATTTTCCTGCCATGTAACCAGTGCCAGGAGGAGAGTGCTACAGGGGTTCCCTTGGGACCTGGTTGTTACTAAGTAGTGCTGGCAGGCAGACAAACAGCACTGGGCACCTGCTCACATGGGAGCAATGTGGACCAGTAAGCTGCATGCTTGGCCAGGGCCCATGTGGTGCTGTCCCCCACTGAGGCTCTGCTGCTCTGGCTGCTTCCCGACATCTGAATTAACCCTCACAGCACACCACACTACGGGCGAATTGACTTCATTTAATCCTACCAGTCAGCAGAACCCAGCTTCCTCAGGACTTTTACCCCAGGATTTGCTTTACACTTCTTTTTAACTTTTAATTTCACAAGTGACACATAGTTCTCTTACTGAGAAAAAGAAACAATTGGAACACTGTCAAGCATGACATCCTCCGTGAGCGTGGCTCCAGGCAACCATGCTGCTTGTGCCCCTTCTGAGCCCTTCTGCACAGTCATGTTCCCATGAGAGACAGTATGGTTCTAAGATGTCTGCTTTCACGTAAACATGATCATGGTCTGGCGGTCTTGCCCCTGTGGTTGGAGATCTGGGATGTTGGCAGTTTCTCAGTGTACCTCATGGCAGCCTCTTAACGTCCTTGTGGGTGTGGGTAAGTGCAGGAGTAATGCATACAACAACCAGCCCCCATGTGACCAGCATGGGAGCCCCTGGCCAGGTCCGGCCGCGGTGCGTCGTGGGTCGTCCTGAGCAAGAGGCAACCAGAGTGGGAGTGTTTCACTGTTCTAGCAGTGGTATGTGTAAGCTGGTCAATTCTGGCTGAGTGCCAGTCTTATATGGCTGTTTCATTAGGGTCATAGCTTAGCCACTGGGGCTGCACCACTGACTGGGTTGCTTATAAACAACATGAATTTATCTCTCACAGTTGTGGGGGCTGGGAAGTCCCTAATCAAGGTGCCAGCATGATTGTCTTCTAGGGACGGCCCCCTTCCTGGGTTTGTAGATGGTGCCTTTTCCCTATGTCCTCACATGAGTGGGGGGGAAGAGGGAGCTCTGTGTGGTCTATTTTGTAAGAACACTAACCCCATTCCAGAGGGCTTCATGACCTCCCAAAGTCCTTACCTCCCAATACTATCATCTTTGGGGGTTAAGATGTCAACATATGAAATCTTGGTTGGGGGACACACACCTGGAGATTACAGTGGGTAGACACTGAGAAGTTGGGTTGTAGAGTCCTAGGGTAGAAAGCCATTAATTTGTGTGTGGTGGGGGGGGGCATATATACATAGCAGTTGTTATATTATACACATAGTTGACCTTTGAACAACATCTGCTTGAACTGTGTGGGACCTACTTAACACATGGATTTTTTTCAATAAATACAGTATAGGACTGTAAATGTATTTTCTTTATGATTTTCTTATTATTTTTTTAAAGATTTTTTTAAAATTTCTTTTCAGCATAACAGTATTCATTGTTTTTGCACCACACCCAGTGCTCCATGTGCCCTCTCTAATACCCACCACCTGGTTCCCCCAACCTCCCACCCCCCGCCCCTTCAAAACCCTCAGATTGTTTTTCAGAGTCCGTAGTCTCTCATGGTTCACCTCCCCTTCCAATTTCCCTCAACTCCCTTCTCCTCTCTAACTCCCCAAGTCCTCCATGCTATTTGTTATGCTCCACAAGTAAGTGAAACCAAATGATAATTGACTCTCTCTGCTTGACTTACTTCACTCAGCATTCCCGTCCATGTTGCTACAAAAGTTGGGTATTCATCCTTTCTGATGGAGGCATAATACTCCATAGTGTATATGGACCACATCTTCCTTATCCATTCGTCCTTTGAAGGGCATTTTGGTTCTTTCCACAGTTTGGCGACCGTGGCCATTGCTGCTATAAACATTGGGGTACAGATGGCCCTTCTTTTCACTCCATCTGTATCTTTGGGGTAAATACCCAGTAGTGCAATTGCAGGGTCATAGGGAAGCTCTATTTTTAATTTCTTGAGGAATCTCCACACTGTTTTCCAAAGTGGCTGTACCAACTCACATTCCCACCAACTGTGTAAGAGGGTTCCCCTTTCTCCACATCCTCTCCAACACATGTTCTTTCCTGTTTTGCTAATTTTGGCCATTCTAACTGTTGTAAGGTGGAGATATATTTATTTGATAGAGAGAGAGAACAGGAAAGGGAACATAAGCAGGGGGAGTGGGAGAGGGAGAAGCAGGATTCCTACTCAGCAGAGAGCCCGATGTGGGGTTTGAACCCTGGACCCCGGGATCATGACCTGAGCCAAAGGCAGACTCTTAATGACTGAGCCACCCAGGCATCCCTCTTTATGATTTTCTTAATTTTTTTTTCTTATCTTCGTCTTACTTTCTTGTAAGAATACAATATGTTGATACATACAGCATACAAAATGTGGGGTGAATGTTTATGTTATTGGTGAGGCTTCTAATCAACAGCAGGCTATCAGTAGCTAAGTTTTGCTTAACTTAGATATATATAAACAAAGTCCCAGTTATAGTCAGATTTTTGGCTGCCTAGGATGCTGGCACCCCAACCCCTGTGATGTTCAACCACCAACTGTTGTACATGTATCTAAAACCGCCACCTAGATCAAGCCTTAGAAATTTCCAGACCAAAGAACATTCCCTTATGGCCCCTCCCAGTCAGTAACCACCCATCACCCCCTCACACACACCTTTTGACCATGCCATGCAGGGACTGATGTGCTTGTCCTTGAACTTTGCACAGCTGGGTTCAGGCGGCCTATGCGGCTCCTGCATCTGCAGGGCTGCAACTATCTGGGCAGCCCTGCTGAGGGTGGCTGCGGTTCTGTTCTTGTGCTCTTGTGCTGTGTATCTCGTGGACACTGATGGTTTACTTCTCTGTCCCCTTCTTAATGGCACTTATGGTTTTTAACTGCGGTGATCCTCCTTGTGTGTGAGCACATCTGCTTTCTTTTCTATAGGCCAGGAGTGATGTTCTTGAGAATAAGATAAGTGTAGGTGTAGCTATAGTAGATTTCCACCACAGCTTCCTAAGTAATCGTAGCAGGTGTGTGCGCTGCTATGTGTTAACAGACACATGCGGTTTCTCCCAGCTGCATACCAAATTATGCTCCTGTACTGTACTGTTTCTCTCACTTTGCTTTTTTTTTTCTCTTTTTTCTTTTTTCTTTTGTGAAGTGAACTGAAAGTGTATTAAGTGAAGGTGAGAACAGGAAGGAAAGAAAAAAGCTCTCTAGAGGGAGAGGAATTCTGATTGGGCTGCCAATCAGTCTTTCATGGTCAGTCTTTTATAGGAAACCGACCAGGGAACTGAAATCTTTGATTTTACCACTGATGATTACTTCTCCTTTGAATATCTAATCTCTGATATCTAAGGCAAACATGGTTGTCTGCTTCTGTTCCCTTATCTCTGGTTTCCTCACACCTCAGCATTTCTGGGATTTTGGGTAAGCCTACCTCTCTCTCCCTACCTGGCCCTGCCTATCCCTTACTCATTTTTCATGTTTACAGCACTCCTAAAGGTAACCCTGAACCCATTAGCAGTCACTCACTCTTCCAACTGCCCTTTCCCCTACCCCAACTCTAAAACCACCACGAATCTAACTTTCTGTCTGTCTAGAGTTGCTTATTCTGGACAGTTCATATACATGGAATTACATATAAGGGTGTTACACACAACTAATGAATCATTGAACACTGCATCAAAAACTAATGATGTATTTTATGTTAGCTAATTGAACATAATAAAAAAATAGAAAGCTACTGACCAAAATCGGAAAATAAAATAAAATAAAAAGTAAAAAAAAAAAAATTAATGAGGGGTGCCTGGGATGTTTAGTGGGTTAAGGCTATTTAAGGTTTATTTCTCTCATATTCTAGGCAACTTTTAAAATTTTTGACCTGATGGTGAAAATATCTGGTAATTTGTATTTTTTGGCACCACAAATCTGATGAATCTCACTGTTTTTTCAAGTTTCCTCTTGCGTCCTTTAGGGAAATTACAGAGCTGTTTTCCCTGTAGAAACCTATCCTTTTTGGTTTCAGGTTTATTGAGGTCTATTATATTGTTTCTCTTTTTGTGTGTGGTTTCAGTGGGAGAACCGATCAACTTTGAGGCTTGGGAGTGGCTCCACAAGGTGGTGGGGGACAGCAGATGCACGCTGGTGGACACGTGGTGGCAGACAGGTGAGAGTCCCCAAGGAGAAGGGGCCCAGGCATGCCTTCGGAACCTGGTGCCAGGATCACTTGCAGTGTATGATAGCACGTGAGAACATGTGGCCAAGCCCGAGTCTTGGAGGGTCAAGTGTGAGTGAGGCTCTGCGATTGCCATCCAACACCGCTAATGCCTCAGCCCCTCAGATGGTTGGAAATCCCAGTGTCTGGAGTGAGAGGCAGAGCCAGGCTGAGGGATTCCAGCTGGAGGACTCAGGATATGTAATGACATCTCTGAGCCTTGGGTTCCTCATTTGTGAAGTGGGGGTGCTCCACTACAGGCCCTATGAGGATGGAGGGAGGTGATAGAACTGCTGTATGTTGTCCGAGGCCTGATAGGTAGTAGGTGCTTAGCTAAACGGTCATTTTCCTGCTGGGCCCGCATGCCCAAAACAAGTACAACTGATGCAAATGAGCTGACTGTAAGGGACCAGAGTCTAAATTTAGATTTTCATGGGAAAGCACTTTGTTTTTCTGTGCCATTTGGTTTTTCTCTGCCCTCTGTCCTCTGGGGTATCTGACTTACTGGGATGTTTAGGGCAAGAGACCACCACTGATGTAATAAATGTAGCCAACTGGGATCTTGTTCTTCAAGAAGCCAGAAAGTGAGGCAATGCAAATAGCTCCATTCTCCATTTGGGAAGGCTCAGAATGGAGGCTTTCTGCAACTGAGTCTCCTGAGGCATTTCCATGCAGGCTGAGAGAGGGGAATGCCAAAGAAAATACTTGAGAACAGAACTCTGGGCATTGCTTTTCATTATTTAGAGTGTGGGGGTGGGGAGCACTGGCCCAGAAGCAGTTCATTTCCTTCGTCTTCCTGTGCAAGCAGGTGGACTCTGTCCTTTTCTGCAGAGCTGAGGATGAGGGGAAGCAGCACCTGTCCCTGTGGAGTGCCCCGGCTCCTGGGACTGACCCCTCCGCTTTGGGCCCACATCTTATTTCCGCAGAACCCAAGTCTGGTCTTGCCTCAGAAAGATATCTTTGTGTCACTGGGGCCAAATAGGGATAAACACCCATCTCCCACCTCGGGGCAGCATTTGTGTGTCCATTGCGGACCCCTGATGGCATGTCTAGATAAAACATCTCAGTAGTTCCTGGGTCCAGTGTGCACTTCTCTATTTTCCCTGCAGAAACGGGTGGCATCTGCATTGCGCCACGGCCCTCAGAAGAAGGAGCAGAGATCCTCCCTGGCATGGCAATGAGGCCCTTTTTTGGCATTGTCCCAGTGCTCATGGACGAGAAGGTAAGGCCTGGTGAAGGCATCCCCTTCTGTGTGCTTGCCCTGTTGAGCTCCTGGTGCTCCTGTATGCCTTCCTGGCCTCCCCTGCCCACTATTTCATGTTACACAGGCCCAGCTCTGGTGGGTGGCAGAAGGGTGAGTGTTCACTGCAGCGTCTCCTCCAGGACATACACTTGAAATCCCTGCGTAGAGTGAGCCCTCGTCCTCCTGGACCTCCATCTCAGGCTGGATTCTTGCAGAGGAGAAGGGCAGTTCCTTTTGGGGAACGCTTGTCTTTTTTCACATTCCTGTTTTCACGTATTTCTCTGGTACTTCCATCTGTCATTTCTCAGAAGAACATTATTAATTCTTTGCTTCTCAAGCAGAATCTTCGCGTTCTCTCATACATGGGTCTCTGGGTCCACAGGGAGAGATCGTGGAGGGTGGTAATGTCTCTGGGGCTCTGTGCCTGTCCCAGGCCTGGCCAGGCATGGCAAGAACCATCTATGGAGACCACAAGAGATTCATGGAGGCCTACTTCAAGCCTTACCCAGGTGAGCCAGCTAAAATGGATTGTATCATGCATTTCTCCACACCTTGGGGATCTTAGGCTCAGAAGATGTCTTTAAGGTAATGATGACTGAGTGTAGTGCGGTAACACTTTGGAGTTGGAGTCCTGCCCCTCCCCCTCAGCTTTCTGAGCCTCCTGGTCTCTGGAGTGGGCAGCGTCCCTGGGGTTTAAGTGGGGCTGCATGCAGAGCCTGAAGCACCCGCCCCTTGGTGTGCACACCACACCTTAGGCTACTAGGAAGGAAGAATGAAGAAACCACTCCAGAAAACTGGCCTGATGTCTAACTGCAAGTTTTCTTCTGGCTTACTTTTCATTTTTTTCCTAGTTTGCTTTATGTCATTGGGCTGGAAGGTTATATACACATTGTGCCTGTTGGAACCCTTCATTTTCATTCTCAAGTTTGTGAATGAGCCTCACTTTGGGGACTGCTTGGGTGTGCTCTTTGCTTATCATCTACTCCTCAGATGTTTGCAGCTGTGATGTGGTCAGAACTCTGCCGATTCAGAGCCACTGCCCTTTCTCTAGCACACAGCCAGATGGTACCAACTAGAAAAGTGTCTCTGCAAGGGGTTAGCAGAAGGGTGGAGAGGCAGGAAGTCAACAGAGCTGGGGTTTTGGAGATTTCTTCCATAGAGTGAGGTCAAGATGTCTGTCTTGCTGTGTCCCTCATGTATGGATGGGAGCCCTGCTCGGTCCTGGTTCAGAGGTATTGCTGCTGAATACCTCTGCATACCTCTGAATACCTCTGCACCCCACTGTGGTGCAGGCCACTACTTCACTGGTGATGGGGCATACCGGACAGAAGGTGGCTACTACCAGATCACAGGGCGGATGGACGACGTCATCAACATCAGCGGCCACAGGCTGGGGACTGCAGAGATCGAGGACGCGATGGTGAGCACAGTTGGGCCTCCTTTGCTTGGGTAGCTCCGGGAGGCCTTGGATTGACCTATGTGCTAACTCAGGCAGCTGGTTCATCTGCATGTTTTGTTTTGTGTTCTAAATAGGCTAACCATCCTGCTGTGCCAGAGACCGCTGTCATTGGCTATCCCCATGACATCAAAGGAGAAGGTGAGTGCCCACCAAAGGTGCTCCTCATTCCTGGTCTCACACACACTGTTGCACTTTGTAAAAGGAATGTACTCTGGGAATGCGTGGTCGGGGTTTTGTATGCATCAAGCTGTTTCTTTCTTCTGTCCCAGGTAAAGACTTTTGGTGAGGATACTTGATAGCATGTATGTTAGACAAGGGTCCGATTTCTGAAATGTCTTAGTTCTGCTGTCCTTTAAGGGCACACACCCACAGGAGCTAGGACCTAGTGGGCCCCTGCTGATCTTGGGAGTTTCCTCCTCTGTCCACGTGTGCATGGCAGCTCATTTTATGGAGGGTGCCCATGAAATACACAGTCCTGCTCACAGCATCTCCTTGCACGTGCTCAGGCACAGTGCCCCAGGCAGCTGCTCTGGGGGCTGGCAGACAAGACAGGCCCTGGTGTGGGCCCTTGTACAGCTCTGGGATTCTTTTTGGAAGAATCTAACCTGTGGTTCCCACTGCAGCTACTGAATGATAACCAGAATAGTCTTTATTTGAAGACACCCCTTATTCTAAAGTCTCCCAGTGTCTAAGTGGGTGGGTCTGGGCAGGGGCAGGGTCACCTGAGTATTGTAATGCCCAGTGCATGGTGGTCACACTCACTTGGCCTGGTGTGACCTGGATGCTTGCTGACTATATGCCACACTGCTGGGCAGGCCATCCTGCACTGCCTGGCCAAGCACCCTGGCACTCTTGCCCACTTGCTGTCAGGGGCATCCTCTGTTTCAGCATGCCGTGGGGTCATCAGCCTTCCCGCCACATTTGTGTGCTACAGTTCCATTAACTACTCAAATACCTTATCTAAATTGACCCACTGTAAAATTTAATATTCATGTAAACACTTTTTAAAAAACGACTTTATTTACTTATCAGAGAGACAGAGGGAAAGAGGGAAGGAAAGAGAAAGAGATTGAGAGCACAAGTAGGGGGAGTGACAGGCAATGGGAGAAGCAGGCTCCCTGCTGAGCAAGGGGCCCAATGCAGGACTTGATCCCAGAATCTTGGGATCATGACCTGGGCAGAAGGCAGACACTTAAGAGATTGACCCACCCAGGCATCCTCTTTGAACACTTGAAAACTCATTTTTCACTTTCCCTGGGAAGCATATGTCCATGAGGCTGGCTTCTTCCTTAGCAGGAGACTGGAATGCATGAGAGCAGTCAGGGGTAGGAAGGAAAGGAGGGAGGGGATAGAAACAGGTCCTCTCATGTGAGACTCAGAGGCCTTGGGTCAGCTTGCATCCCCATTAACAGAAGCCACAGCCCAAGTCACTCTGGGATCAGTAGGCCTTCTACTATCCATCAGGCTGCTGGGGAGAATGTCTGTATCATGCTTATGATGATACACATTTTTCTGATTTCTGACGCATTTGAGCACCTATGCATTCATAATACATGAACAACAGCAATATCTATTGGTTACCTCTTTATTCCCACTTCCTATGTTTGCACGTGGTCTGGCTGATGAGAGTTCCTGATCTGGTCTTGTCTGATTAGGACCCAGACTTGGCGAGGAACAGAAGTCCCTGCCTCACAGAGCTTACACGCTGGAGGGTCAAGGTGTGGAGGGGAGAGACAGACAATAGGGAGTAAAAACAAGCAATGAGGAAACTACATAATAGGTTAGGTGGTGTGTGCCATGGAGAGAATTAATTAAGATGGGATTGGATTAGTGCAAGTATACACAGGCTGAATGTATGCAGGCACTTCATGTATGCAAGGGGCACTGTAGGTCCTTGAGGGAAGATAGACTGTTCACAGTGCTGCTGGGATGGCTCATGTGGAGAAACAATGGAATTCAATCTCTGTGTCTCACATATGCAAGATTATCCCAGGTGGATTGAAAAGAAATGTAAAGTCCTGTGAGAACCACTGTTAATCCTTTCTGGAACATGGTAGGCTATTGACAAATGAAACCTAGTGTTTCTGGTAAAATATGGGTTGGTCAGCACCGCCCAGCCAAGCTTCCAGCCAGGATGGAGCTCGCTGTCCAGGACAGTAGCTACAAGCTACAGATGGCCCATGCCACCCAGGAACTACATGTTAACCTTAATTTCATTTACATTTAAATAGCTACTGTGGCTAGGGCCCACCATTTTGGACACATACCCAAAGTGGTACGTGCTATGTTCTCATGCACCATGTCAAAGGATTAGGTAGTACGTCTCCTGTGAACCCACATTATGGGCTACTTAACAGGCACAAGTGTAGCAGGAGAGGTTAAGTCACACCTCCAAGGTGACATCCCCTTCCAGTCAACACCAGAGCTGAAGGGAGCTCTCATCTACATATTGACTTCACTGGGCTGCTCATAAGAGCTCTTAGAATCGCTTCCACTTTGAGAAGAAAAAAAAAAAAGAATCGCTTTCCACTTTGGATGAAATGGAAATGCATCTTTAGAGCTAAAGGAAGAAGCTGTTACAGGTCACCAATACATGATTTATAGTTCCTTAAGATATATGATGACTTGTGTACAATGCTCTGCCTTGGGAGATGGTTCATGGTTGAACCCACCCCAAACCTTTGACTCCTTTCAGTTGCATTTGCCTTCATCGTGTTGAAGGATGACACAGGTGACACAGACGCCGTGTTGAAGGAGCTCAGATCTGCAGTGGCCACCAAGATCGCCAAGTACGCCGTGCCCGATCAGATTCTGGTGAGTGGCACCTGGCCCTCTGGTGCGCTGGCACTGTGTTGTAAGCCTCCTTCTCTACTCCCACAAGTAACAGCCAACAGTGAGCCCTTCCATCAGCAGCAAAATGGAGGTTAGCCTGGGAAACAGGTGGGGAAGGTGAGTTGCTGCATCCTCAGAGAGCGGGTGAGGCCAGAAGACCTCACAGCCAATGTTTACAAAGCTCACCTGTCCACAGGATCATGCTGGGGAGGATTAGGTGCTCTCTTACTCTGGCATGCGGAGGCCAGTTATAGGAGCAGGGCTGGGTGGCGAAGAAAATCAGAGATTTTACATATGTATCTTTTACATGTTTTTGTTTAAATTCCATTTAGTTAACATACAATGTAATATTAGTTTCTGATGTACAATGTAGTGATTAGACACTTCCATACATCACCTGGTACTCCCCATAACCAGTACACTTCTTAATCTCCATCACCTACATAACCCACCCCTGCCCACCTCCCCTCTGGTAACCATTAGTATGTTCTCTATAATTAAGTCTGTTTCTTGGTTCACATCTCTCTCTGTCTTTCCCTTTTGCTCATATATTTTGTTTCTTAAATTCCACATATGATTGAAATCATATTGTATTTGTCTTTCTCTGAGTTATTTTTGCTTAGCACTATATTCTCTGGCTCCATCCTTATTGTTGTCGGTGGTAAGATTTCATTCTTTTTTATGGCTGGGTAGTACTCCATTGGATGGATGGATGGATGGATGGACAGACAGATGGATGGATATCACATCTTCTTTATCCGTTCATCAGTCAATGGACACTTGGGCTCCTTCCATAGTTTGGCTATTGTAGATAATGCTGCTACAAATATCAGGGTACATATACCCCTTCAAATTAGTGTTTTTGGATTCTTTGTGTAAATACCTACTAGTATGACTGCTAGATTGTAGGGTTATTCTATTTTTAAATTTGAGGAGCCTTTATACAGTTTTCCAGAGTGGTTGTACCAGTTTGCATTTCCACCAACAGTATAAGAAAGTGCCCCTTTCTCCACATCCTTGCCAACATCTGTTGTTTCGTGAGTTGTTGAGGTAAGCCATTCTGACAGGTATAGGTGATACCTCATTGTAGTGTTGATTTGTATTTCCCTGATGATGAGTGGTGTCAAACATCTTTTCATGTATCTATTGGCCATCTGTATTGTCTTCTTTGCAAAAATGTCTGTTCATGTCTTCTGCCCATTTTTTAAATTGGATTGTTTTCTGGGTGTTGAATTTGATAAGCTCTTTATAAATTTTGGATACTAACACTTTATCAGATATGTCATTTGTGAAACATCTCCCATTCAGTAGGTTGCCTTTTTTTTCCAACTGGAAACAAGTAATATTATTTAAAACAAATAATAAACAGCATATAGAACATGAAAAGATAAAATAAGAGTTAATATGTACCAGAGAGAAAGAATATATGGGGCAGGGGATGACACATTCTAGGGGGGCATTGGAGTCAGGCTCTCCCTGGTGCAAAAGTTTTTATTTTGATGAAGTCCAAATAGTTTATTTTTGCTTTTCTTTTCTTTGCCTCAGGAGACCTATCTAGAAAGAAGTTCTATGGCTTATGTCAAAGAGGTTACTCTCTGTGTTCTCCTCTTGGATTTTTATGGTTTCAGGACTCATATTTAGGTCTTTAATCCATTTTGAATATATTTCCATTTCTTTGTGTCATCTGCAGCTTCTTTCATCAGTGTTTTATAGTTTTCACAGTACACATCTTCAAACCTTTTTGGTTAGGTTTATTCCTAAATATCTTTCTGGTTTTGGTGCAGTAGTAAATGCAATTGATTCTTTAATTTCTCTTTCTGCTGCTTCATTATTGATGGATAGAAATGAAACAGATTTCTGTATTTTGATTTTGTATTCTGTGACTACTGAATTCATTTATCAGTTCTTGCAGTTTTTTGTTGGAGTCTTTTGGGTTTTCTACATAGAGTATCATGTCATCTGCAAATAGTGAAAATTTTATTTCCTCCTTGCTGATTTGAATGCCTTTTATTTGTTTTTGTGTGATTGCTATGGCTAGGACTTGTAGTACTATGTTGAGTAACACTGGTGAGAATGGACATCCCTGTCTTGTTCTTGGCTGTAAAGGAAAAGCTCTTAGTTTTTCCCCACTGAGGATGATATTAGCTGTGAGTTTTGGGGGGGGGGGGCTTTATAGTGTTGAGGTCTGTTCCCTCTAACCCTACTTTGTTGAGGGTTTTTTCTCATGAATGTACTGTATTTTGTCAGATACTCTTTCTATACCTATTGAAATCATGTTTTTTATCCTTTCTTTTATTAATATGGTATATCACATTGATTTGCAAATATTATACCACCCTTGCAACATAGGAATAAATCCTACTTGATAATGGTGAATGATTTTTTAAATGTATTGTTTGCTAGTTTTTTATTGAGAATTTTTACATCTATGTTCACCAGGCATATTGACCTTTAGTTCTCTTTTTTAGTAGAGTTCTTTTTTCTCTTTGGATTTAATAAAGTTTTATTTTCCAAAATGTACAGTTGGTGGGATCTGTTCATGCATGTTTACCAGCAGCAGGGGCATCTCCACCCTTGGTATTTCTGGTGTAAATTACTTGAGTTCTGTGCTTTGAAACAAGATTTTAATGAGTCCTTTACTAAGGATCCCCCGAACAACTGCCCTGGCGGCCAGGAAACCTTGAATCGTCAGTCTCCCAGAGACAACAGCAGGAGTTATAAGCTTATAGTTGGGAACTTGCTTATAGAGATTGTCATATGTCACTTTTTCAAGCAAGACCAGGTTATTGAGCTTGTCCCAAACTTTGTCTTTGGACCCCTTTTTTCTGGCCTCACTTCTGGATTTGCTCAATCGGTCTTTATCTTTTTTGGCTGACTTCCCAGCATCTTTCTTCTTCTTGTCCTTGGGCAGCATGGTGAAGCTCAGAAAACAGCAGCCACACTGCAGCCTGGCTAAAATGTCAGACAGTAAGTTTAGTGGAATCTTTACCTGGTTTTGGAAGTTTTCCTTCCTTTTATATTTTATGGAATGATTTGGGAAGAATAGGTATGAACTCTTCTTTAAATGTTTGGTAGAATTTGCCTGTAAAGCTGTCTGGGCCTTGACTTTTGTTTGTTGAGAGATTTTTTATTACAGACTCAATTCTTTGCTGGTGACCAGTCTGTTTAAGTTTTCTATTTTTCCTGCTTCAATTTTGGTAATTCATATGATTCTAGAAATTTATCCTTTTATTCTGTTTGTCCAATTTGTTGGCATATAGCTTTCCATGATATTATAATATTGTTTTCTTTCTGTGGTGTTCGTTGTTATTTCTCCTCTATCATTTGTGATTTTATTTGGGTCCTTTGTCTTTTCTTTTTGGTTGGCCAGAAGTTTATCAGTTTTATTTTTTCAAAGAGACAGCTCTTGGTTTCATTGACCTCTCCTAGTGTTTTGTTTTGTTTTTATTATGTTCAGTGAGATAACATATAGTACATCATTAATTTTTAATGTAGTATTCAACAATTAATTGGGTATAGCACCCAGTGCTCATCACCACACATGCTCTCCGTAGTACTCATCACCTGGTTAACCCAGCCCCTGAACCCTTCCTGTCTGAAACCCTCAGTTTGTGTCCTAGTATTTTTTTTAATTTTCTATATAATTTATTTTTCCTGTGATCTTTATTATTTCCTTCCTTTTGCTGGATTTAGGCTTCATTTGTTGTTCTTTCTTTAGCTTCTTTGGGTTTAAAGTTAGGTTGTTTATTTGAGAATTTTGTTTCTTTTTTTTTAAAGATTTTATTGATTGATTGATTGATTTATAATTTTTTTTTATTTTAAGCAAAACAGTATTCATTATTTTTGCACCACACCCAGTGCTCCATGCAATCCATGCCCTCTATGATACCCACCACCTGGTACCCCGACCTCCCACCTCCTGCCCCTTCAAAACCCTCAGATTGTTTTTCAGAGTCTGTAGTCTCTCATGGTTCACCTCCCCTTCCAATTTCCCCCAACTCCCTTCTCCTCTCTATCTCCCCATGTCCTCCATGCTATTTGTTATCCTCCACAAATAAGTGAAACCATATGATTGACTCTCTCTGCTTGACTTATTTCACTCAGCATAATCTCTTCCAGTCCCGTCCATGTTGCTACAAAAGGAAGATGTGGTCCATATACACTATGGAGTATTATGCCTCCATCAGAAAGGACGAATACCCAACTTTTATTTATTTATTTGACAGAAAGAGATCACAGTTAGTCAGAGAGGCAGGCAGAGAGGTGGGGGGGAAGCAGGCTCCCTGCTGAACAGAGAGCCCGATGTGGGGCTGGATCCCAGGACCCTGGGATCATGACCTGAGCTGAAGGCAGAGGCTTTAACCCACTGAGCCACCCAGGCACCGGGGATTTTTGTTCTTAATGTAGGTCTGTATTGTTAGATACTTCCCTCTTAAGACTGCCTTTGCAGTATCCCAGAGGTTTTGTACTGTTGTGTTTTCATTTTCATTTGTTTCTATGTTTTATTTTTCCTTTGATTTCCTGGTTGACCCATTCATTGTTTCATAGCATGCTGTTTAACTTCCATGTATCAGTGATTTTTCCAAAGTTTTCCTTGTGGTTGATCTCTCATAGAGTTATGATTTAAAAAAAAATGTGCATTGTATGATTTCAGTTTTTTGTGTTTGTTGAGGCCTGTTTTGTGACCTAATAGGTGATCTATTCTGGAGAATGTTTCATGTTCACTTAAAAAGAATGTGGGGGCACCTGGGTGGCTCAGTGGATTTAGCCTCTGCCTTCAGCTCAGGTCGTGATCTCAGGGTCTTGGGATCAAGCCCTGCATTGAGCTGTCTGCTCAGTGGGGAGCCTGTTTCCTCCTCTCTCTGCCTGCCTTTCTGCCTATTTATGATCTCTGTCAAATAAATAAATAAAATCTTTAAAAAAAAAAGAAAAGAATGTGTATTCTGCTGTTTTAGGATGGAATGTTCTGAATATATCTGTTAAGTCCGTCTGGTCTAGTGTGTCATTCAAAGCCACTATTCCATTATTGATTTTCTGTTTAGATGATCTATCTATTGGTGTATGTGGGATGTTAAAGTCACCTACTATTATTGTATTGTTATCAATTAGGTCCTTTATCTTTGTTATTTTTTAATAAATACTTGGGTGCTTCCATGTTGTGGACGTAAGTATTTACAATTGTTTATCTTCTTATTGGAAATCCCCTTTATGCTCATATAGTGTTCTTCTTTGTCTCTTGTTACAATCTTTGTTTGTCCAAGATAAGTATTTTGTCCAAGATAAGTATTACTAGATGTTTCTTCACCCCCTCACTTTCAATCTGCAAGTGTCTTTAAGTCTAGAATGAGTCTCTTATTAGCAGCATATAGATAGATCTCTTTTTTTATCCATTTTGGCACCATGCACGTTTTGATTGGAGTGTTTGGTCTGTTTAAAATCAGAGTAATTATTATTGCTTTCATTTATTTATTTGAGAGAGAGAGAGAACATGCAGGAGTGGGGGGAGGGGCAGAGGAAGAGAGAGAAGCAGACTCCCTGCTGAGCAGGGAGCCTAAAGCAGGGCTCAGTCCCAGAACCCTGAGCTCGTGACCTGAGGCCAAGGCAGATGCTTAACTGACTGAGCCACCCAGGTGCCGTGATTCAGAGTAATTATTGATAGACACATATTTATTGCCATTTTATTACTTGTTTTGTCATTGTGTCTAGAGATTTTCTCTGATAATTTTTTGTCTTTGTCACATTTGGTTTCTCCTTTGTGCTCAAAGAGTCCCTTTTAAAGTTAAAAATAGAACTACCCTACAATCCAGCAATTGTACTATTATGTATTTATCCAAATGATACAAATATAGTGATTTGAAGGGGCACATGCACTGCAATGTTTATGGCAGCAGTGTCCACAACAGCCAAACTATGGAAAGAGCCCAGGTGTTCATCAATAGATGAATGGATAAAGAAGTGGTGTGTATGTACACACACACATGCACACACACACTGGAATATTACTCAGCCATCAAAAAGAATGAAATCTTGCCATTTGCAGTGATGTTGATGGAACTGGAGGGTACTCTGCTAAGCAAAAAAGGTCAGTCAAATAAAGACAAACACCACATGATTTCACTTATATGTGCCATTTAAGAAACAAAACAGAGAAACTTAGTGGAAGGGAAAGAAAAAATATAAAATGAAGGTAAGAGGGGGAAGAAAACTATAAGAGATACTGATCTCTAGGAAACAAACTGAGGGTTGCTGGAGGGGAGGTGGGTAGGGGGAATGTGTAACAGGGTGATGGGCATTTAGGAGGGCACTTGATGTAGTAAGCACTGGCTGTTATATGCAACTGATGAATCACGAAATTCTACCTTGGTATAACTAATGATACAGTATATGTTAACCAAATTAAATTTAAATAAAGAATTTTTAAAAAGAGTCCCTTTTAATATTTCTTGCAGGGTGGGTTTAGTGGTCACAAACTCCTTTAGTTTTTGTCTGGGAAACTCTTTATATCTTATTCTGTTCTAAGTCACAGCCTTCCTGGATAGAGTATTCTTAGCTGCAGATTGTTCCATTCAGCACTTTGAATATATATACATACATCTATATATGTATCTATATGTCTATATATAGATATATGAATACATACACACACACGGTTTCCGAACACATCTGGTTTCCGAACACATCTGGCGTCAGTGCAGAAAACACGCCATACCCCTATCTGAGGGAGTCTATGTTGGGAGTCAGGTCTGGGGAAGAGTGGGGCCACCTTTCCAGTCCCATTAGGTTTCCACTCCTTTATTAACATTTTCCCCACAGTCTTCATTGGTTCAGAGCAGATCCGTGGAGGTAGGAGTGGCCCCGGGCTCATCTGGTATTACACAAATTCAAGCTGTTGGACTGGAACAGAGTTTCAGGGAGACCTGAACTCCCATAGGTGAACTCACCCCTCTCAAAGATGGATTACTGTTAAATAAGTTCAAAACACAGCTCTTAGCATATTCCTGTTGACATTAAGGGGGTCATGATTGTTTGAAAATGTTAAATGCTAAATTTTCAAACACTGAACAAGACAACATTCTCTCTATAGTAGCTCTTACCTCTTACGTCAGCAAAAAGCAACCTTGGCCTGGGTCAGTGGATGGAGACCAGTTGCCATGGCATATGCATGGTTCTGTTGCTACTGGGGACCTGTCAGTAATATAGCAAATGGGAGACAGAGGTATCGTCAGTGAGGCAGACGTGAGTATGGGCAGACCCTGCCTGAAGAAGGGCTTCAGCAAAACCCCTAACATATGGTTGATCCTGACCTTTGGGTTGATATTAATTTATGTCCAAACTGTGGGAAGAAAAAAAAAGAGAACACAGGCCTTCGTGTTCTCTAGGTTTGTTCTGGCAGCTCAGTCATTCATTCCTGAGTCCCTAGTGAGTGTGTCATCCCTGGGGCAGAACCTTTCCTATCCCAACACAATTGGATACTGCTGGGAGTCTGGGTGCCACCCAAACTTGAATGCTGTACCTCTTCCTTGCCAGGTAGTGAAGCGTCTTCCAAAAACTCGGTCTGGAAAAGTCATGCGGAGGCTCCTGAGGAAGATAATCACAGGCAGAAGTCAGGATCTGGGGGACACGACCACCCTGGAGGACCCCAGTGTCATCACAGAAATCCTGAGTGCTTACCAGAAGTACAAAGACAAGCAAGCTGCCTCTCAGTGATGACCTCTAATCAAGACCCAGTGCCTATACCCTTAACTGTCCTTCCAGAATGTAGTTCTCAGATTTGCTCATTTCCTACTGTGTCAGAAGCAGTCCTCTCCCAGAGCATAACCCATACTGCCCCTGTGTGAAGTCTGTGCTAAGCCCTGCCTTCTTACTGCTGAGAACCTATGAAGAGGTACTATGAGACATGCTTAGCTTTTGTTTCCCCTTGTCCTGGATTTGGTTTCCTGGAATGAAAATCACTGTCATCTCCATTTCTGTGTACCTCCTGGCAGCACAGGAAGAGGAAAAGCCTGGTAACATGTGCCTGCTCAGATGACTGAGAACTAGAAGCAATCATGTTTTTTTCCCCAGATACAAAAGGCAGAAATTTTATTTTTGTACTTTTATATTTTGGAAGAATGTACAAATACACACATGTAGTATGTGGATTTACATGCACATGCTCTTTGTAACATTTAGAATTGTGAGAATCTTTTGTGCCTCTGCTTATGAAAAAATATGAAGATGGTCAGAGGGTACATTTTTAATGTTTGGCATATTGGGGAATCCATATTGGCAATGTTTATACCTCTGTCTAAATATAGCTATCTTGAGAACTTTCAAGCTTGTAGCATCCTTTTTTTGTGGGGGGTATATATTTCTATTTCCCTTGGTTTATGTATAATAAAATCTAACTCTTAAAATTGATGGTATGAATGTGCTGATTTTAGTTCTAGAACCATTCATGTATTGTTTCTCTAAGCTGTGAAGTGGAAAGTTTTCCCTTTCCACCTTGGATGCCTCTTGGTAGGAAGTTAACATGCCCCAAATATGTGGGATGTTCAGGGAGGGAAGCCAATGAAAACTCAGGTGACTCCTCATTACGGCACTAATTTGGCTAGATATGGATCCTTGAAAACTGCCCATCCTTTTTTCTGTGGTTGGTATGTTCCAAGAATGAGACTTGTAACTCTGAAACAAGTCTCTCTCTCTCTTTTTTAAGTATGCCTTAAGTCATCTAACATTAACAAGATGGTATCAATCATTAGGTTGCAAATCATTACGTTGATTATTTATTAGCTAAGCATGCAGGGGCCAATGGGATGGAGTACAGGTGACAGCAGCCTGCTGAGCTGGGTTCTTGGGAACAGGGAAAGGTTTTCCTTATCTATACCCCATGTTATATGGTGCCTTGCAGTTGTGTAGGTGTTCAAGGGGTGTCTGGGGTACTCAACACCTACTGTGGATCACAACCGTGCTTGCTTCTCTCTGATTAGATGTGTATGCCTATGACACTAACAGGGTAGCTATTAGCTGTAGCCCACAGACATACTGAGTGATGGTCCGTTCTCTGTTGCAAAGCAACAAGCAGTGCTTAGGAACAGAGACCTGTGGCATGTGCGGTGGCCCTGGTGGACTGTAGTTATGGCACTGTTTATGAAATGGCTTAGATATAAACTTGGACAGTGACCAGCACAGTTCAAATAAAACTTTATTTTGTTCATTCTCTTCTCTCTGTGGTGATATTTTTGATCAAATAATGCTGTTGTTGTTGTTGAATATAATCCTAAAGACAAACTGGAAGGGGCCTATTAATTCCAAAAGCCATTTGAGAGGAAATCTATTACAGGGAAGAAATATAGACTAAGAGCTCACCTACCTCAGACTGTTATTTGGTAAACCTACTGGTGTCTAGATTGCTGTGCTATCCAATACACTAGTTCTATGTAGTTCTTTAGGTGTAAGTAAAAAATATATATAGAGAGAGAATAGAATGGAATAAAATAAAATATTCTGTTCCACAGTGACAGTAACCACAGTTCACATGCTCAGTAGCCATGTGGCCAGTAGCTACCAGATTGGACAAGATGGACAACAACATTCCCACCATTGCACAAAGTTCTGGTGGTGGTTGCTGTTCTGGAACACCCAACAAGAATGAGGCAGCAAAAATGATCTCAGGGTCATAGACTGCCTCCATGAGCAGCACAGTCTTGCCCTGACTCGGGGTTATCCTTTCTCTAGATGTTGGAGAATGAGAAGAGTGGGCAGCTACAGTGAAAGAGGAGACATCAGTGGTGTGGAAACAGGGTTGGACTGGGATCCAGAGATAGCTAATCTCAGTGTTAAGGGTGTCTCCAGGACAGCATGATTGACAATAACCATAAATCCCAGAGGCAAATTCTATTCAGATTCAGAAGAAAAGCAGTATGTGATGTTGTTGAAGAATAGTTCTCATTTAGAGCAGCTAAAAGAAAAGTTGTGCTCAAAGGGAAAAATTCAACTATTCAACATAATTTCTAAAGGGCAAATGTCCATATTAAATAAAATAGAAAAAAAGAAATCACAGCTAACATTCATGACATAAGTGCACAGTATTTATCTAAAGAGAGATCATGAGTTGGTTCAGGTGAATGCTCATCCCTGATTTACTCACCACAATGAGTTCATGGTGAAGAAAAGGGAGTATGAATTCTCATGCAGTTTCCCTTGCCTGACTGGAGAGAGGGCTGTGGAATTAACATGAGCTCTTGGTTGTTGTAGAGCTAACTTTGCACCCCCTGCATGGACCACCCTTGTCTGGCTCCACCCTTGATCCCCAAGCTCAAACCAAAGGTGTGGCCCCTTCTTGCAAGAGCTTTGAAGAATATCAACTGTATTTTATTTTTATTATTTTATTATTATTTCTTTAGGTGTTTACTGTTGACCTCTGCGTAGCTCTATGAACTGTTATTTTGGATTGGGTTAAGAAGCCAAAATCCAGGCCAAGAGGAAGCTTTCCTGGAGAGAGTGCTTTTGGAGGGTGTGGTGATGCCAAATAGAGTTGTAGTGACCTCTAACTGGAGTTCTGTAAGTTTTCCCTTCATCAGTTTGGAAATTTTGTTGTATAATATGAATAGACCAAATAAATACATAATTTCTGGGTCTGTGAATACCAGCTGTCTTTGGTTTTTGCAGTATTATTTTTTTATTGACTTGTTTTTATTCATCCCACTTGGGCTCTGTAGGGTTAGATCTGTAGCTTGATATCCATCTTAATCAGTTTTGGAAATACCTCACTCATGACAGGAATCCATCAAAATCCTAAAGGAGAACACAGGCAGTAACCTCTTTGATGTTAGCCACAGCAACTTTTTTCAAGACACATCTCCAAAGGAAAGGAAACAAAAGCAAAAATGTACTTTTGGGACTTCATCAAGATCAAAAGCTTCTGCACAGCAAAGGAAACAGTCAACAAAACAAAGACGCAACCCATGGAATGGGAGAAGATATTTGCAAATGACACCACAGACAAAGGGCTGATATCCAAGATCTATAAAGAACTCCTCAAACTCAACACCCAAAAAACAGATAATCACATCAAAAAATGGGCACAAGACATGAACAGACACTTCTCTAGAGAAGACATACAAATGGCTAGCAGACACATGAAAAATTTTCATCATGGGCCATCAGGAAATTCAAATCAAAACCACATTGAGATATATCATTACACTGGTTAGAATGGTTAAGATTAATAAGACAGGAATCAACAAATGTTGGAGAGGATGTGGAGAAAGAGGCACACTCTTACACTGTTGGTGGGAATGCAAGTTGGTGCAGGCACTTTGGAAAACAGTGTGGAGATTCCTCAGAAAATTAAAAATAGAGCTACCCTATGACCCTCTAATTGCACTACTGGGTATTTACCTCAAAGATACAGATATAGTGAAAAGAAGGGCCATATGTACCCCAATGTTCTTAGCAGCAATGTCCACAATTGCCAAACTGTGGAAAGAACCAGATGCCCTTCAACAGAAGAATGGATAAAGAAGATGTGGTCCATATATACAATGGAATATTAGCCATCAGAAAGGATGAACATTCAACTTTTATATCAACATGGACGGGATTGGAGGAGATTATGCTGAGGGAAATAAGTCAAGCAGAGAAAGTCAATTACCATATGGTTTCACTTACTTGTGGAACATAAGGAATAATAGGGAGAACATTAAGAGAAGGAAAGAAAAAGTGAATTGGGGGGAAATTGGAGGGGGGGACATGAACCATGAGAGACTGTGGATTCTGAGAAGCAAACTGAAGGTTTTAGAGGGGAGAGGGGTGGTGGAATGGGTGGTGGAATACCCTGGTGATGGGTATTAAGGAGGGCAAGTATTGCATGGAGCACTAGATGTGGTACATAAACAATGAATCATGGAACACTGAAAAATAAAATAAAATTAAAAATAAATAAATTCAACAATAAAAAAAGAAAAAGGAAATACCTCACTCATTGTCTCCTCAAATAACAGTTTTCATCTATTTGGTCTCCTTTTTTGCAGATCCCGAACTTCCCATATGTTGGAACATCTCACCTTCTATTTTTTAGATCTCTTACTGCTTTTATCTCCTGTGTCCTGAAAGTAGAGCCTGAGATGAGGGCCTGCATGTGGGTGATTTACTTAGGAATGGGACTCTAAGGACAGTGCAAGCAAGTGTGGCATTGGGTCAACCAGCACTTTGAACCACTGCTCCCTTCACCATGACTCAATAGGGAGGGATCTTAACCAGTGTGTCTATGACCCAGTTCAGAATGAGCTGTCTGAAACTCCACATGGCCTCTCAACTTTCTCCTCTGGAGTCTGCAGATGCACTCAGGAAAAAGTGGCTTCTGGCACTGGGATCATCTCCCTGAGTCTCTGTCCCCCAAAAAGCCCTCCTGTCTGCTGCCCTGGTTTATAAGTATCAGAGTACCATTTTTGTTCTCACTAATCTTGCTCTTCAGAGGGAAAAGAGGGGGAAGAAAAAAAAGGAGCCTCTGTTTCTACACTCTTTTTCTCAGTTGTCCAGTTTCCTCTTCTCCCTATCTTAAGGATATGTAGAGAATAGGGGATGCCCCCAAATTTGTTCCCAATCAGCCATGCCAGAGGCAAGCTGTGACCTTCCAAGCACACCCCTAGGGAGTTCCATCACAGTGGTCTTTGCAGAATGTGAAGGGGAAGTTCCTGTCTCCACTAGTCTTTATTCCAAATAGCAGAGAAGGAGCTGGTTAGTGACCCTGGGGCTTGCAACAAAGTGTACCAACTATGACCAAGGAAGTGACAAACCAGAGGGCAAAAATCTGAGGTAAAGTACACCTAGAAAGAGCATAGGAGAAGAAAGCCACGTCTGGCTGGCCTAGAACATCATCAACAAACTGGAAAGTACCAAGGAGTTCAGAATGCCTGCTGGAATAGATGACCTGCCAACTTCCTTTGCAGATAAGGTGTAATTATCTTGGTAAGATCCACCAACTGGGTAACTGTGTCTAGTCTCCTTGCTCCTGCAGACCAAACTTCTGCTGAGCAGCCTTCTGGATGCACAGCATCATTTTGGGCTGATTCTTTCCCCAAGAAGGATGTCACTTCAGCCAAGCACACATCTGTTTATTCCTGAGCCAATGAAACACTTAAATTTTATACATTTGCACAAAAAGGAAGGGCAGAAATTGTCCAAAGGGAAATAACTGGTTGTTTTCAAGAAACGGTTTCTGGATGTGATGAAATGTAATTAACAAGTGACCTGTGTCAACCAGGATACATCAGTGCTAAGATTCCCAAGGAAACGATGGAGCAGATGAGCTCATTTCTCAACAGAGGTAACAATAATGATGTCCAGGTCTATGTAGATGCTGACTAGTGAATGTCTTTCCTACTGAGCAACTTTTCCTACCAAGTCAGTGTTGACCTTAAGAATCCTCCTCATTAGGGTAATTAAGGCACTTTTCTCCAGTCAGCTTACTAATAATCCTTATCTCTCCCCTTGCCTACTTCTCACTGGGGCAGACATCATTCAATGTGCCATCCCCACCCTGCTCATGCCTGTGCCACCTAGTCTCCTCTCTCATTCCTCCCTGCCCTGAATACTCAGTGGAACAGGGGACCTGGTCCTCTAACATGGCAATCGGACGTGAGCATCTCACCAAAGTCGGGAACATCAGAGTCTGCTTCCAGGAATCTGGAATGCAGATAAAGAGAGTTAGTTAAAGATAGATAAAGAAGTATGTAAACCTGGTGATTCACATACCTGCACCCCGGGGGATAAAAATATATTATATGTTTATAAAAAATAAAAAATTATATATAAAAAAAGATAGATAAAGAGTTAGTTAAAGATATCTGCAGATAAAAAGAGTAGTTAACTGGTGGGACACCTGAAATGGAAGGTCATGAAGAGCTGGGATTGAGGCAGTAATTGTATGCATGGGCATGTCCAAGCAGAGAATGCTGGCATATGAGATAGGATGCATTTAGGAGCAAGCACATACTGCTCAGCTGACCGACCTTGGATATACAAGGGGTGGTTTTCCTCATGTTACCCAGAAGCCCAAGGGTACGTGGTTACTGGCAAGAGTCAGCAGCCTGGGTTTTCTGTTCTCATAGTGTTGTCTTCTAGACCTCAGGGTGATTTTCCACTGTCACAAAGATGCTACTGCCATTCTAAGTATAACTCTGGGGTCAGAGCAGGATAAGAAAGGGCAGGACCCTATCACTCCTTTTTTAATTTTTATTTTTGGAAAAGCAAGAACATTTCCTAGAGGCTAAAAGAAACCCGAGATTTCTCCTTTTAACTCAAGGTCAGATTGTAGCCTGTGTCACTGTATTCAGCTCTAATAAAAGGCATCAAGGACAAAGATGGACAGTCCCATAATAAGGCATGTCACAAATCACACAGGGTAAGAGACAAAACACAGTGGGGTACCAGGGAGGTTGAGAAGAATACTGCTGTTTTTCCAGGTTCTCATACCAGTTCCTGTGAGGTTGGGCTGCACTTTGTTTTGGAGTTCCATGGGATATCCCCATATCCTTCTAATAAATCCCTCCCTCATCTTAAGTGGACTTTCATGAATGTCTGTGTCTGGCAACTGGTTGATCTCTAAGATAATTTCCTACTCTAAACAAGTAATTCTACATGATCTAACTTTATGCTCTCCACTGTCCCACCTGAGCTGACACCAGCGCTTCCTATTCCAACACAACAACTTAGCTTGAAATCCTGGATGCAGGGTGGGAAGAAGGGCTCAGTCCATCGCTGTTCTTCTTCACCCCTTTAGTGTCTTTTAGATGATTCTTCTTTCTTTATTACTCATAACCTTGAAATCTACACTGATAGTCACCCTCTTATTGATCAATCCATAGACACCCCACGCCTTCCTCTTAAGCCTGTTTCTTGTCCTCTTCCATCCCCTCAACCTGCCCATTATAATCCTACTTAACCAAGGCCTGGTTCACTGGTCACTTTCTCCATGAAATCTTCTCTGGGCACTGCTACCTGATGGGACTTGCTCCTTGTAGCCCTCAATGCACTGTGTAGTTCCTCCATGGCCCTGTTTTAGATTGGTTATTATGCTAACCTCCCCCCTGGGATTATAATATGTCTGCACGTTGGCTTACCTTATTTCACCTTTGTTTTGTCATAGCACTTGGCTAAGTGCCTGAAAGGCTTTCAAGAGATATCTACAAAAGGAATGGAAACAGTATAGGGTAGGGAAAAAGCACTGGACTGGAAATAGGGAGCATTCCCTATGTCCACTGTACTAGACACAGGGAAATAGGGAGCAAATCGAGAGCTAGTTTAAGCCATGAGGCACCCTACTGGCTGCTCTCTCAGCATCACTGTCACTCCTTCCCTGCTGGCAGAACCCTGATTTGTTGAGATAAGTAACTTCCATGTGGGTCAATTTCAATGCAAGTGAGCTTCATCCCCATTCTCAGGGTGCATGAGGGTGGCTTCTGGTTGGTCTAACCCAGTGGTTTGCAATCAGGGGCTATTTTGCCTTCAGGGGATATTTGGCAATTTTCGGAGACATTACTGATTATCATGACTAGGTGGGATTCTATTAGCATCTACCTGTTGGAGACCAGGGATGCAGCTAAACATCCCGCAATGCACAGGAGAGCTTCTCCCTGCCACCCCCAACAAAGACTTATCTGGCCCAAAATATCAGTGGTGCTGAGGTTGATAAACCTGGACTAACCAATTACATTGTTTCCATCTCCCTGCTAACTGGGTGGCAGCTAGGCTACAGCCTGGGGAGAGAACTGAAATAAATCACAATAGGCAATGTGGATCTCACCATGAAAAACGGTACTAAACTGTGCCACCCAACACAATACAAGTTCAAACCCTCTAATTTAGCTCATTCAGACCATTTTCTCTGAAACAAGACAAGCTGATCTCCCAATTAACTCCACTTGGATTCATGTGTTCCAGGTAGGACCATGGGCTCCCCCGCAATGAGTCTCCTAGTTTATAAATTCTGGCCCATCTCTGCGAAGACCATCTGTTACAAACACCAGCCTTAACCCCTCAAGGACCTTCCATAACCCTCCCATTTTTTAGGTGCCTCACAGGTCCTCTGGTTAATTTCTTTGCTATGGCAAGTTCAATAAACCTAACTTCTTATTACTATTACTTACAGGTATGTTCCTGACTGTTTTGATTGGTGGGCTTTAATGCTGAGCATGGAATACAAATAATTCTAATCCAATAAGCTAAATCCTATATTTGGGGTATGTTCAAAGTGGCTTAGAAACAAAGATGTTCTGCTTAAGAAAAGGGGAAGAGTTTTCAGCAATGATGCTTGAAGGGAGTCCTAAATGACAAAAGTTGTTTTGGCCAAGTGGTGAAGGAAAACATTTTCACAGGAAGGAATAAGATGGACAAAAGCAGGGAGGCATAGTTAAAAACAACAAGCAATGCTGAGTGTCTAAAACTCAAGAGGGAAAAATCCAGATAGGATTATCCTGACAGGTCCAGATCATGCAGGGCTGTCTGAACTATCCTGGATCTAACCGCTATCCTGATTGTATTGGATAGGAAATGAAGTAAAATATTGCCAAGGCCTTATATATCCCTGCCAGACCTGATAATCCTTGCAGAACTCATGCTGGTTCTTCATCTCTTACCACAGCCATGTGGGATTCTAGTGCCACCTAACACTAGGAACGGCGATGGCATGTTTGATCAGGAAAGACTTTAGTTGCAATAAGGAAATTAACTCTTGATACTCCATTTTGAACATGACTTTCCTAAAAATGATGCACAATAATGGGATATGGTTCCCTCTGCCTGGAAATCCTGTTTCTTCTAAAAATCCTAGTCATTTCTCAGGTCTTTAATCCATGAAATACTCTCATAAGATCATGTTATTTCCCTGTAATGCAATTTTTACATTTCACATTTATCTTTATGATAACCTGATTAAAGTCATCTCTCACCAGTTTAATTTCAGTGAGGGAGCTTGTCTATGGTTTGCTCACCATCACCTCCCAGCACCTAGAGATAGACCTAGCTGATTAAAATATTGTTAAATGTTTGAACTGAGGATTGCTTTGTGCTTTCTTAGATCTTATATTGTAATCAATGATTTCTATATACCCCGCTTTTGCTTCCAAGGGTAACCCTTACACAAACCTTATCAAATATTCTGTTGTAGCAAAAAGATTTAATATTCAGTGGCCTTAATCTAAAGAACAGCATATATGTCCCAAATTTTCCCCTTAAAGGGATCTGTTTGTAAAAGGTCATATGATTTTCCGGTGAGCATTACTGCCCTCCTAGCCTCCAATACAACCCGTCAATTAATCAATCAATTAATTAATTAATTAATTTTTACCACGCCTGTACGAACCAAGCTCCAATGCAACTCGTTTTATTTTTATTTATTTGTTTATTTATTTATTTACCCCGCCTATACGAACCAGAACCAGGCTCTTTGTCATTTAACATGCAGTGCCACATTCTACCCACACAAGGGGCCAACACCTCAGCCCAGCGCCGCCGATGTGCACGTTCACCCGCCTACCGACTGCGGGGGTTCCAACGCCAGCAGTGAAAGGAACTCAGGAAGTGAAGGGCTGGGCTGTAAGTGCCCGGGGTTAGACTACCCACAATCTGGGGCTTCAGAAACGTCCTCACTGGATCGGGGCCCACTTCCGAGCCCCGCACCTGGCCAGGGGCCTCCCCAACCTCTTCCACTCCATCCCGCCGAGAAGAACCGCCCAACGGACGCTCTAGAGGGCGCCATGGCAGCTGACGGAAGGAGCGCGCCAATCACGTCACTTCCGCGCGCAGCCGGGGCGGGGCCGAGGGCGGTGCGTGGCCCGGATCGGGGAGGGCCGGGGAGGGCCGGGGAGGGCCGGGGAGGGCCGGGGAGGGCCGGGGAGGGCCGGGGAGGGCCGGGGAGGGCCGGGGAGGGCCGGGGAGGGCCGGGGAGGGCCGGGGAGGGCCGGGGAGGGCCGGGGCGGGCCGGGGCGGGCCGGGGCAGAGCTTTTACTCCTCTGTTCGGGTTAGTGACGGGCTTGACGACTGAGGGCTCACACCATGAGTGAGGCGGACGGGTTGAGGCAGCGGCGGCCCCTGCGGTCGCAGGTCGTCATGGACGATGGCCAGGCACCCGAGGCCAAGGACGGCAGGTAGGCCGGGTCGACCCTCTGTATCCACTAGGACGGCAGTATCAGCAATTGGGTAAATGCGTTGCCAGGCGCTCTGCAGGCTTCATCCCATTTACTTTCCCGGGCAAAACTCGTTTTATGGGGGGAAGAAACAAGCTCCCACCAAGCGAATGCACTTGCCAGGTCCTTAAGGCCTGGGTGCACCCTGCGCCCAATTTCAGCATTGTTTCCTGGTTCTTGGGGTCCTGAGACCGCCTCGCTCCACATCTGCCCCTTTCTGCTCCTCATTCCTTCCCCAATTTACAGAGCTGTGGCTTCCTCGCCTTTCCCAAGCTTTCTCGCCCCCTCCTTCCTATCCTTCCTACTGGCCTACCCAGTCCCCCGGGGGAGAGCCACCTTGCCACGGTCCTAGGTCTTCCCAGCTCCCCGCTGTCCCTGTTCTGAAAGGAAGTCCGAAAGCATGCTCGGGTCGCGGCTCCTGTTCCCGCGAAGAGCTGGACTCTGCACCTGCTCTTCTGCACCTTCCCACCTCTCGTTGTGTGACCAGTTTTCACTGTGGTTTTCAGGAAAATGTAGAGAACAGAAGTGACATTGTTAAGCAACTTTTGTGAGAGTTTAGGCTTGCAGATTTTTCCTGATAGGGCTGGAGAATCATAGAAAACTAGTTGATGCCTACCTAATTAAAAAACAAAACAAACTCAGATTTTTGGCCTTCACGTCTCTGAACCTTCCAGAATTTGAGTATACTATGTTTTGTTGCTAAAACTCAAGACATGCATTAAAAAATATAATACTTACACTCCCCCCTTTAATTTTGTCTCCTGAGTCTCATAACTGTAAATTTTTAGGGAGGACCAAGAGGCCTCCTGGACACCAACCTCAAAGTTGTAGAACCGATAGCCTAGAAGTTGATAGAAATATTGGAAATATTTATTGGTGTGCCTAGGGTTGTGGTACATAATGAGGGCTAGGTTTTGTGGGAACAGACTGAATATTCACTGATGATAATAAAAGGGCCACACTTGAAGGAGAGCTATTGCAGAAAGGAGTGTTTTGGTTTTAGAAAGGCAATTTGCAGAGAAGATAGTTTGGTGATATTTGACTCCTAGGGCCGGTGGGAAGGTCAGTAATATGCTGAATAAACTCAGAGGTTTCCAGAGACACAGGACTTTCATTGCTAACCCTGGGCAAACCAGGACAAGTTGGTCACCTTACTGATTGTGGATATTGTGAAGTCATGGTCTGCTGATGAATGAGGAGCCTTTTAGAATGGACATGCAAGGACTGGCATGGCTGCACTACAGAAACCATGAAAGCAAGCCTTGCTCGTGTACTTGTACATGGGAAATGAAAATGCAGCTGGCTCTGAGTTTGCCTTGAGGTGGAGTGTGGTGAAAACCAGGGCATATGGCACCTGAGAGCACTTGTTGGATGGACCCAACTCTCAGCTGGGCTTTTCTGACACTCCTGACACATGATAGAGGGGCAGATTTAATTAAATTGTTTTTCAGTTTCTCTGTGGGATTTCTGACTTAATGGCAGGATGAACTGGATGTTACAGAATCATCATCTGCTGCTGTTCTTTTTGACTGTACCTTTTACAAAACCTTCTCTCCATGAATGTTATTCTTATTTTCCTGTATTTCTCTCTTTCTCTTCCCCATTTCTATGTATCTGTAATGGTCTGTTTTTTTAAAGTGAGTTGTCATTTTTTTCTGCATTTATTATTGTAACTCTATAGTTGTTTTTCTTATTTTTCTGATGCAATTCTCCTCTTTTTTTTAATTTCTTTTATGATCATGTCTAGTACCTCACTGTTTTCTTGATTTACCTTAAAAGTTGAGGACTCACCAAAAGACAGGAAAGCATTGTGTATAGTGGGTGAAGTAAAGGAATCTGAAGGAAGGAGAAATCTGACAACTGTAGAGTAAATTTTAGATGAGCTAAGCAGGAAAAAGAAGACCTTGAATGGTATGTTCTTCAATCAAGAGAACAGAAATAAGACAGTAGATTTTAGTGGATGGGACACTTACTGATACCTTAGCTAGTCTCCTGACTCTTGACATGAAATGTAATGTTAGCTCTGTTTGACAGCTGAGGGTACCTAAGTCTATGGGAGTCAAGTGGTTTATATAAAGTTAGAGTAATGGAGTGAAAGGAGAAGCAGAAATGAATGAGTGAGGACAGCAGTGGGAACTGGACAATGATTGAGAAGCGTATTTTTAAATTATGCTTTGGAAATAAGGTTTTATGCCAAAACTCTTGAATTTCTGTATTTAAGCTATACTGAGGAATGTGGTCATTAACTCCTTTTCTTCAGTGTGGAATATAGATGAGCTATGCACTTTAACATACTAGTGCAAACTTTTAATTACTGTTATTTGGCATCAATTTCTCCAAATGCCTTACAAACTCTGTCAGAAGGATTGCAACACTAATACTGTTCCTTCTCTTTTGGAACATAGTTCAATCTGGGAAGAGAGGGTAGCTGTTTAATGTCTCTGTGTAACTGTTAAGGATTGAAGAGTGAGTATATTCAAAAGTTAACAGTTTTTCAGTAACTTCTAAAGGATTTTAAGCTAATTAAGAATCCCTCCTATATTCATTTTCCGTTTCCATTTTTAAGACTGAAGATTAAGGAAGGCAGGGTAGAGAGACAGATGGGGCCATCATGAAGTTGTGGTTATGAGGAGTCAGGAATCAGTGTTTTCTTCTCAGCCCTCCCCTTGGATGTGTGTTTCAGATCGTTCTTTTAACTTGTTTCTAACTTATTTTCAATGCTAAAATGAATGAAGGCATCTATAGTCAGGGAGCCCCAGTGTAAAGGAATGTGAGCAACCAACAAATTCAAGGTGCAGTCAGTTAAAAGACTGGGCTTGCTGCTATTTAACTTTTTCAGGTTCAGGGGTCACCTTGATACCTGGGGCTCTCGTCCATGGATTTGTGACTAATAGGTTTTTTAAAAAAAAACACAGATTGTTTTTGATCTCATGGAGCCTTCAGTCTATGACTCAAGGCCCTGATGTCCTGTATGCTGAAGGGGATGGAGAACACCTTTTAGGTTTGCCTGGTGAAGTTACAGAGGATTTTGTAACACATGGCTGAGCCAAAAGTTATTGACAGCTCCTGTTGCATCACCATGATTGCTCTCTTGGGCTTAGAAATCTAGGAAATTCCAGGGTGCAGATGTCCTCAAGGAGGTGAGCATCACTTTGGGCTCTCTAAGAGACTGGAGCAAAAAAGTTTATTTCCCAAACTGCATCTGGGAGGGAAGTTGCCAGCCTTCCTGGATGTGTCAGCACAGATTGGGAAAGAGAATATGATGTGCAACATCAAAATGTGCAACACTTTGTTAGTGAAAATAGAGAGGGATAAATGGAGTATCCTTTATTTAAGTTAACGTGAGGCAGGTGTGCAGAGGCAGGAGGCAAAGGTGGAGGAAAGGCAGAATTATAGGTGACTGTGAGTTTGTAGGAATGAACCTTGGGCCAAAATAAATGTGCCCAGAGCTTAGGTACAGAGGTTCCACTGCCAGACAGTCACAGACTCAGATGCCTCCAGAAGAGCAGCAGTCCTGCTACCTGTCAGTTATGAAGCACTTTTCTTGTTCCAAACCCTGGTCTTAGCACTGCACATACATCCATCATTTGGTTTAGTTCTTAGAAAATCCTGGTGTGTTAAGGTCTGGAGCAGGTGTGGGGCCAGGAGAAGAAGAGCATGTGTGTCTGAGGAGCGGAAAATCCTGTGTACCTGCCCTGCAGCCTTAGGTTTCATAGATCTCTGCTTTTTCAAGAGAAGCTGGAAACCCATATTTTTATGTGAAATCTCCTTGCTTTTCAGTCATGGCAATTAAAGCCTTTTTGTGGAGTGACATTTATGGTTTAGGCTAGAGCTTTGCTTTGAGCTCTGGGCACCGCATTTTAGGGGGAATTTTTACAAACTCTTGAGACAACCAGGAAAGTTCTGCAAGCCCCACCACCTGAGGGACTCCTGCAGGACTGGGGATGGTTTGCCTGTGAAGGATGGTGTGATCTGGGAGGTCAAGGGTTTGTTCTTCCTGAGGGCACTCATCTGGGCCCAGTCAGTGCAAGCAAAGGGAAAGTGTCTATCTTAGAACATGTTGCATGAGGTGACCCAAGCAGCCAATGTCTCCCATAAAATAATGAGGGAACTGCTTTATGCTGTAACCTTCATGAACATCGATCCTGCACTCTGGCGGGCACTTCCCTGGCCTTTAGGGCCGGTGGGATCTGCCCCTGGCCGTGGGCCAAACCTGTTCCACCATCTTCCCCTCACTTACCATGCCTCAGCCTGCCTGCCTGCCTTGGCCATTCTGTCTCTGTGGCCAAGGTTTGGGAATGGGGGCTTAAACTTAACCCCTTAAAGTATGTGTTCTTCACTCATGCCAAGTTCTTGAGTCCTGCTATTACTTTTTTTTTTTTTTTAAGATTTTATTTATTTATTTGACAGAGAGAAATCACAAGTAGACAGAGAGGCAGGCAGAGAGAGAGAGAGAGAGGGAAGCAGGCTCCCTGCTGAGCAGAGAGCCTGATGCGGGACTCGATCCCAGGACCCTGAGATCATGACCTGAGCCGAAGGCAACAGCTTAACTCACTGAGCCACCCAGGCGCCCCCCCCCCTGCTGTTACTTATGCTTGCATTCCTCTGCCCCAGGTGTTTGAGATTTTCCTACCTTCACTGAAGTCTCTGTTCAGAGGTCACCTGCTTTTGACCCCTATTGTGGCCAGCCCTCCCCCTCCTCCTGCCCCTGACCCTGCTGTGTTTTTCTTTGTTGTACTTGTCACTCTCTGGTATCTGCTTATTTATTAGAATATATAGAGGGTGGGAAACTCTCAGGGCCCTGGGTAGTACCTGGCACGTGTGTGTGGTTGATTATTAAATGCTGTGTGTGAAGGATTAAGTGAGTTGAAGCTGTGCTGTCTGATGTGGCAGCCGTTTGCCTTATGTGGCTATTTAATTTGATTGGACTATATTAAAAATTCAGTTTCTCATTTGTACAGTGTAGGGAGTTTGAGGGATTTGGGGGCTGATAAAGGAAAAAAGATATGGATATGAGGTGGCAGTGGCACACACAAGCTTTATTGGGTGACACTTGGACAGGAGAAGGGCCCCAGTCCAGAAAGGGAGGTTAGTGAGGAGGGTAAGAGAGCAGCCTCCTCTATCTAGGTGAGTCTCTGGGTCAGAGAGCTCCAGGGGCAACAGCAGCAGCTCAGGGCCTTAAAATATCCAGGCCCTGTCTTATCAATGGGTGACTGCTATTGGTGAGATTTATAGAGTATGCAAAACAGGCAGACTCTAAATGGCTAGAAGTTTGCTTGTTTGGCTATTTTTAAAATAACCTTGTCTATAAAAGTTTGAGTTTGGTGCTGGTGGGCCTGTTGAGCTAATGGGTCTCAGCCTGTAGTGAGGAAATAAATACAGTACACAGTGGCTATCTTTAGCTCATGTAGATAACATGCTAGCCCCATTCCAGGTGCTCAGCTGCCACACCTAGCTAGTGGTTGCTGCATTTCTGTCATTACCAAGAGAGTTCCATTGGACAGCACTGCTAAAGGAGTTTAAGTGTTTGTTTGTAAAACTTGACCATAGAACTTTCCAGTAGAGGCTGTGTCTCATGAGCAGCCAGGGGGATGCTGATGGATATTATCACCCAGTGGAGAGTTGGATGGGATGAGGTTGATGGTATCCAGCTGCACATCAGGGACAACTGAGGAGCACAAGAAAAAAGGCTCCCCAGTCCCACGCTGGCTTGCCCAGTAAGAATTCCTGGGCCTTGTTGCCCCAGTCATCTGGTGTAGGCAGGCCAGGGACTGACCACATTTGTGAGCATTGGACTGGGTGGCCTCTGAATTTTCCTTCAGCTTTTTAGACTGTGATTGTAAGAGGGCATTCACTAGAACTCTGGCAAAGATTGGCTCCCAGTGTCTGGCTGCCTTTCTAGTTGGAAGCGCCCGCTTTCAGTCCTGGCTGGACTTTTTCTTCTGGGAATCAGTGAGCCTTTTACTATTATGTGAAGGGGTAACCAGATGTTCAAGCAGCATGTCACAATCTGTGAGTTGGATTACTAAATTTAAGATTTTAAAAAAATGTAAGCTACAGTGTGTTATAAGAATGTACAGTATAGGAGTCTAAGACAAATGAGAAGGATGTGTTTTATGTGGAATCATGTCAGGTAAGGAAAAGGTAAAGTAGCATTTTGGCCATTGTCACCACTTATGTTAATGACAGCTGTGGTGAAAGATTTTACAATTCAGTTTCCCCTAAGGGACTGCACCTTTCCTGGGCTGGGGAGGTAGGGGAGGAGTGATTACATCAGCCCCCTTTCGAGGACATGGACTTCCTTATTGGACCTTACCCAAATGATTTGTGCAGTGTAGCCTCACCATGTGCCTCTGTATTTATCTCTCTGGGGATTCTGCTTGTAAAAGAACCACAGGGTCAGCCATTTCTGTCAGTTATACTTGTAAACAGTCCTGCTTTACCATATAGATACTCTGTTATTTCTATTGTATTAAAAGGCTTTCGGCCATTTAAAGAAAATTGCTTAAGTTACAGCATCCTGGCCTCAGAGTGGCAGTTTGCACAGTTGGGTCATTGACTTTTTTGTTTGTTTGTTTGTTTTTTTAACAGGATAAAATTTATGTAGTTTTTAAATGTCCAGTTCATTGGTTTTTAGTATATTCACAAATTTTTGCCAGAATCACCATAATATAAGTTTAGAACATTTTCATCACTGTTAACACTTTTAAAAATTGAGGTGAAATTCACGTGACATAAAATTACCTGCTTTAGAGTGTATATAGTTTAGTGATATATAGTGTTAGGCAACATGTTCTAGTTTCAAAACTTTTTCATCACCCCATAAAAACACCTTTTACCTATTAAGTAATCACACCTTATTTCCCCCTCTTACCCTCTTATCTGTCAGGGAATGAGTGGATAAACCACTTGTGATACAGGCGTACTTCTGAGAAATTGTGTGTTCAGTTTCAGACCACTTTTATCTTAATAATGTGAGTCAAATGAAGTTTTTGGTTTCCCAGTGCATAGAAAAGTTGTGTTTATACTATACTGTAATCTGTTAAGTGTGCGATAGCATTATGTCTAGAAAACAATGTACATACCTTTACATTAAGTTAAAAAATAATTTATTGTCCAAGAATGCTAACTGTCATTTGAGCTGCTGACTGATCAGGGTAATGGTAGCTGAAGCCTAAGGTGGTTGTGGCAGTTTCTTAAAATAAGATACATTTGACATATCAATTGGCTCTTCCTTTCACAAACAGTTTCTCTATAGCAGGTGATGCTGCTGATAGCACTGATATGACTTCTTTCAAAATTGGAATCAATCCCCTCAAAATCTGCCACTGCTTTATCATCTAAGTTTATGTGCTATTCTAATTCCCCCATGGTCATTCCAAGAATCTTCACAGCCTCTTCACCAGGAGTAGATCCCATCTCAAGAAATCACTTTCTTGGCTCATCCATAAGAAGCAACTCTTCATCTGTGAAAGTTTTATCATGAGATTACAGCAACTCAGCCACATCTTCAGGCTCCACTTCTGATTCTGGTTCTCTTGCTGTTTCTACCACATCAGCAGTTACCTCCTCCACTGAATTCTGGAACCTTAAACTTATAAAAAAATATGTAATGTCTGTGAAGCACAGTAAAATGAGATATGCCAGTATATACTTACAATGGAATAGTACTGAGTCATGAAAATAAATGAGTTACTGATCTGTACTGCAGCCTGGATGAGCCTCAAAACATATGCTGAGTGGAAGGAGCCATTCACGGAGGTCACATATTGTATGATCCCATGTATACGAAATGTGCAGAATGTCATGATCAAGTTGTTCTGAGTTTTTCCAACTCCGGCCCTGAGGGCTGTAGGTCTTCTCTCTGTCTGCTTGTCCATAGCAGGTGACGTTGTTAATGGTGACTGCAGCTTTAGAACCAGACCTGGCCCTCTGTTGTGCTCCTTCAGTTCTGGCAGTGGGCTGTGGGCACACTTGTCTTTCTCTGACCACTTTTCTCTTTGAAAAGTAGAGATATACATAGTTCCACCTAGCTAGCTACCCACATGAAGCATGTTGCGTGGCATGTTCTTATTGTCATTGTTTTTATCATTCTTCTTTTCAGACCTCTCAGCAGGTTGCATCAGCCTGCTGTCATGACAGTTTCGCAGCTGATCCCATGCCATATGTGCATTTTCATGCACTGTGCTCTTGCACACTTGAGTGGCATCAGTCAGTTGCATTAGAAGACTCTGTGGCCCTGGAGATAGGAGACAGGGCTGGGAGGTAGAGGTTGGCCTGGATTTTCTCTTCCTAGGGATCCCTTCCAGGAGCCTGGGCACCCTTGGCCTCTCCCAGCCAGGTCTGTAGGATGGATCACCTCCTTTCCCAGGTAGCAAGAGGGAAAGGCTGGCGACCTGGCATTTTGCCTGGGTAGGGTTTGGGCTCTGAGCCCTGTATGAGTGCAGAGAGGGAAGTTAGGAAGAAAATTCATTTTTGAAGGATTATTAGAAGGAAGATAGACACAGAATAGCGTTCTCATTACCAAAGGGGGAAATGTCAAAGGTAAAAGGAAGTGCTCAGTGCTACTCCCTATACTGTCCTGTTCTGGAAGAGAAAGGAGAAGAAACCAGACAGCACCTTCTACTCTGCTTGGAAAGGGCCTTAGCTCGGCATCCTGGCTTATCATTTACAAGTTCTGCTTTCCACATTGCTGCAGGATGTAGTATAATAAGGATCTGCTCTCCTTCAGCTTCCAATAACTTGTTTCTGACATCCTTGAGAGCCCTTATCGGTGGCGCCTTTGGTGTCTGTCTGTTCCCAACGATTTAAGCATCTTCTGAGATCATGTACATTTCCTCTACCATGCTCCTCACTGCCTTCTGAGTCCTAGCTAGTAGAGTCTTTAACGTTTGTTTTTCTACTAAGTCTGTTTAAGGAAATCTGGACAAAATTTTCTATCCTACTTCTCAGTATTTTTCCTTCCTCTATCTGCTGCTCAATTCCAAAGCTACTTCTACAGATTCAGGTATTTGTTGCAGGAATACCCTACTTCCAGGCAACGAAACTAATTTAATTAGAAAACTAGATTAGTTTTCTATGGCTGACATGACAAATGACCCCATACATCATGGCTTAAACAACAACACAGGATGAACTTGCAGTTCTGACTTTAGGTAGTCCCGGACAGTTCTCCCTGTGCTGAAGTCAAGGTGTCGACAGGACTGTGTCCCTTTCTGGAGGCACTAGGGGAGAATCTTCTCCTCTCTCCTCTTTTTCTTTCCCTTTGCTTTTCATTTCTACTGGTCAAAACAGATGCTTTATTTTTTGCCATTTCATTTATTAAAATCATGCATATTTAAATTGGGTGGGGCATTGAGGTTACAAAACTCTCTTACATAGTGGGGAGCCCATGGGCTTCATGTGAAGAAACCTGCCTGAAGTGGCATAGCTGGCTGTTGGGGAAGTTAGAGCTGGCCTTTAGGCCCCACATTTCTGTACTGTACCTGGAATCAGGTTTATACAGTGGAAGGCTAGCCTGTCAAGACTCAAACAAAACGCAGCTCTTTGATGAAGTGTTTGTTAAGTGTGAGTCTTGATTTTTTTTAAGTCAACTTTTTTTTGGGGGGGGAGGGGATAGGGAAAGATTCTTCAACTTAGGAGCACATGATTTATTTGCTTAAAGTTAATCTTGATGTAAGTATATAATAAATTTGAATGCACTTAAAGCAAGTAATGATCCTATGAAGTAGCGAAGAGGCTAAATGTGCTGTTTACCACGTGAGTAATGATGTCAGTGAGGATCGTTTTAGTTACCATTGGTCATTTGTCCGAAAACATCACACAAGATTCCCAAGGCAGCTTTTAGATCTTCCCAAGCCTTTAGTAGTGATGACTTGGAATTGTGATTGTATAGATTCTTTGTGAGTAACTGTCAGTATCTGTCAGCCCTCTAAAGGTCGAGAGCTGAGATTTGCTTCTGAATTCTTGAAGGTGTAGTGTGATTGGCAAAATGACTGGAGAATCAGACTCTCAGCAAGTTGTATTGTGTTCTCTTTGCTTCATGAATTTGTCTTTATCTCTTTTATCCACCAAAGCTGGGAATCTTAGAGACCCATAAGACTGAACGTTGCTGCTTTAAATCCATATACTAGGAAATAGTGACTTTTGGTAAACACATCTTCTCTTGTAGACGGGTGTGTTTGCATTACATCATCGCACTCTTTATTCCATTTTTGTGTTTACCAGTTCTCTGATTTGCCCTCTTGGAGACTGCAAATCTCTTGGAGATTGAAGGTTCAGTTTATCAGACTATCTGGCAAATAACTGATAAGACTTTCCCACACAGCTGGAAGATTAAAAAAAAAGAACAGAAGCATGTTTGCCAATCATAGCAAACAGTCCTAAAGTTTCATCACAAGCCGCAGAGGTCAGTGGTCTCGCAATGAGACCAGACTAAAAGCCTGCTCTTGCTTCACAGGCTTTGAGACCAGCTGGACTTGTCCCATCTCAGCTGCTGCTGATCACCTTTGTATATTCCATCTCTGGCAGCTCCTTTTTTAAAAATTATAATTTATTTTTATTTTTTTAAATAAACATATAATGTATTATTAGCCCCAGGGGTACAGATCTGTGAATTGCCAGGTTTACACACTTCACAGCACACACCATAACATATACCCTCCCCAATGTCCATAACCCCACCACTCTCTCTCTACCCCCCTCCCCCTGGCAACCCTCAGTTTGTTTTGTGAGATTAAGAGTCTCTTATGGTTTGTCTCCCTCCCAATCCCATCTTGTTTCACTTATTTTTTTCCTACCCCCCACAACCCCCACATTGCATCTCCACTTCCTCATATCAGGGAGATCATATGATATTTGTCTTTCTCTGCTTGACTTATTTTGCTAAGCATAATACCCTCTAGTTCCATCCATGTCATCGTGAATGCAATATTTCATTTCTTTTGTTGGCTGCATAGTATTCCATTGTGTATATATACCACATCTTCTTTATCCATTCATCTGTTGATGGACATCTAGGTTCTTTCCATAGTTTGGCTATTGTGGACATTGCTGCTATAAACATTTGGGTGCACATGCCCCTTTGGATCACTATGCTTGTATCTTTAGGGTGAATACCCAGTAGTGCAATTACTGGGTTGTAGGGTAGTTCTATTTTCAACTTTTTGAGGAACCCCCCAGGCTGTTTTCCAGAGTGGTTGCACCAGCTTGCATTCCCACCAACAGTGTAAGAGGGTTCCCCTTTCTCTGCATCCTCACCAGCATATGTCATTTCCTGACTTGTTAATTTTAGCCATTCTGACTGGTGTGAGGTGGTATCTTATTGTGGTTTTGATTTGTATTTCCCTGATTCTGGCAGCTCCTTTAGTGGCCGTGTGTTCCGAGTGACCTTCTTGATGCTGGCTGTCTCCCTCACCGTTCCCCTGCTTGGAGCCATGCTGCTCCTGGAGTCTCCTATAGACCCACAGCCTCTCAGGTGAGCTGTCCTGGTCATTTTTGGGAGGGCTTGCTTCGCAAGGGTAGGGTGGGATAATGTCTAGGATACCCAATTTGTTCTGAAAGGTAAGTTACTAGGAAAGAGAGATATTTGTGATTTCTTTAATGCTTGAGTTTTGTATGGAATCAGATGTTACACAATATATGAATGGTATTGTTCATAAGATTTCAAAAACAAAAATGAAAAACCGCATATAAAACCCAGAAAAATCCCCAATAAGAGAAGTTTATGTGTTAATTAACATGAATTCATTTGAAGTGGCAAAAGCACACAAAAAGGTTAAGTTCCTTTGTTTAAATTTTGTTAAGTACTGATTTTTTCAAAAGCCTTATAATTAGTAATCTGTTTTTCCTAAGTTATCTCTCATTGGTGGGCATCTATGAGTAATGTAGTCCATTATAACTTGAAAAAAATAGTATTTACCTAGGACCCTATGAAATGCATTCACGTTTGTAATTATAGTAATGCAGAGCCAGGCTCTTAATGTTGTGATGATTTATGGCATTGATTTGAGCTTATGCCAAAGGGTTGTGCAATCTGGTTTGACAAGTAAATTCCCCTTTGCTCTTGAACTTTCCAGAGAAGTGAAGCTTTTCGAAGTTTATTTTAAGTGATTTTAAAAACTTCAGGCAAGACCTGTGTCCCATTATAGAGTGAATATAACACTGAATAATGTGTGTGTTTTATAAATAAAATTAAGGCTTTATGTTGTACTCAGTTCACTGAGAATGTATACAGCATTTAGAATGCTTAAGGTAGGTAGCTGAATACAAAGATACAAAGAGGACACAATTCTACCTTAGAGTGACATTTGTATATAAGAGTCAACTTTTTCTGTTGCTGGATTTAGAATTAGTAATGTATATGGTGCTGTTAAAACATAATTAGCTTGCATAACTTTGGGATTGTGTGTAGGCCTAGGCATTGTAGACCCATGACAGTGGTGACTTCTAATTCCTGGTGTGTTGGTGGACCTCTCCATTTGTCCTCTGGCTGAGCTAGGCCCAAGGGCATACTTGGTGTCCTGACTGGTGCACACTGTGGGTGATAGGGGTTCTCTCTTGCTAAGCCCCGTCAACATGTAGAACAAATAGAAACTGACTTGGGGTTTTCTGAATAATCTAGTTGGCTAAGGTGGGAGTGTGAGCTGTGTCCACAGCTGGGCATCAAAATCTGGACTGGGAAGTTAGCCTTGGAGAAGAGCAGGAAAGTGAAAAGAGCAGAGGAACATGGAGCTTCAGTGACTGGAGACCTTTGATCTCGGTAAAGGTGAATTTATATGTGGGAAGAGTGAAGAAATTCAAAGGAAAGACAGGTGTGTGCTCCTGACCAGAAACCGAAAGGGAAAGTGGCCCACTAAGGATTTGAAATTGTACAAAGTACATTCTCTCTGTAGAGTAAATGAGCCTTGTGAGAAGGGGAGGGAGGAGAAGCCCAGTGAAACCAGGGTGGCTGACAGGGATCTTTCCCATGCTCAGACTTAGAAGGTGACTTGCTCAATAATTGGAAGGGGCAACCCCAAATGCAGAACAAAAGCAGAAGACTGGAGGAGTTAGAAGAACAGAAGTGAGCTGAGGTTTGGAGGAAAATGCTAACAGCAGCAGCAAAAAGGGCTTCTTTCAAACTCTGTTCAGAGCAAAAAGAGCAAGGAAGGGAAACACACTGTGTGGAGCAAGTGGGTGGTTGCAGTATTGATGCTGACAGGAGAGCAGAGCTCTCAGCTTCTGCTGCACCTCTGTTCTCTCCACCAGCGACTGCCGTGGGGAGCAGGATCCGGCCAACTGGACAGGAGGGAGGATGGCTGACGGAAGTGCCTCAGAGAGTCTATCTCTGGTGTCCATGTCCTCTGGGGGAGAGCTGAGACCACACTCAGCAATTGCCGGGAAATCACAGAGAAAAATGAAGATGGGTGCAGGCCCCTCCAGAATGGACTATTATGCAGTTGGTTTTAGTTCTAGGGAGCAGTCACCAGGAAGATTGCAGGGCCTTGTCAAAAACCTGCCATGCAAAGCACCCTTCTTTCTTCCTTGTTTGGAAAATGTACAGACTGTGGTAGATAGGACATACAAGACATTCTGATTTTTGGAGGATTTTGGTCAGTTCTTTAGGATACATTTGACACATGAAGTTAATGGGACTTAATAAGAGTTAGCAGCACTTGGGAGTTAACAGGGAGCTGATAAGAGTTTTTGAGTTCATAGGCTTTAGCAAGGGTCCATGTGGCCTGGCTGGCCTTCCTGAGGCCATTCTTCCTTGATGCTCCTGCTGCTCAGGCTGCAAGAGTTAGGGCCCTTTCTTGCCCATCCTTTGCATTTTCTCATAAAAGTTTTCTTCTTGCCTCCCTATTGAGATAATACTCAGGCTGCTTGTTGGCAGGGATGGTGCATGAAATACTGATTAGGTTGATGCTACAAATATTTCTCGAGGACTTCCTTTGTATAGGGAATTAGGCAAGGTCAAGGATTGGGCAGAAGGGGGTGGCTGAGTCTCGGGTGTACTGTCCTCTGTCCCTGGGCTGTACATGCTTGTCTGTGTTGTTCAGTCTTCACGTGCACCTTGGGAGGGCTGACCTTCCCAAGGTCAGAATTCAAACCTAGCCATGTCCATCTCCATATCCTAGGCTTTTCTCAACAAAGTATGCAGGTTGCAGCCCTGCTCTCTTCATTTAGAAGTAAAACTCGTAGCTTTATTAGGTAGATACTTATCTAATAACTTTATTAACTTAATTCTTTTAATAACTTCATTAACACCTAGTTAAATCATGATTGTTTTTTCTTTTAAAGCAGGTGAAAGCTGTAACTGGGAGGCAGGGTAGAGTGAAAGAGGGGTGGGTTGGGGGAGTTTAATTCAGAGGAAATTGTGCTGTGTCCTAAGCACATGCTTGACTCAGGGGAGGCAGTAGGTGTTCTGCTGGAAAGGGAAGAGGGTTGGGCAAGACAGGGAAGCTTCTTTTTCATTCAACAGTTTCAGCTTCCCCTTCCCTCTTGGGTCTCCCACTCTGGAACAGTGACTGGGAAACTCCCCTGCTTGAGGGCAAGGTAGGGCAGGAATTGGGAGATATTTTCCCTCTTTGCCCCTTCCTTCCCTTCCTCCTCCTTCCTGCAGTGTTGGTTGGGAACCTATAGGCAGGTGCTTGAGATACAGCAGTGAAAAACACAAATCCCTGATCTCATGGGCCATGTGTTCTAGTGGGGATAGACAGTATATGCAACAGAGAAGTGAGCAGCTACTAAGTGCTATAGAGAAAATAGAGTGTCGGGAACTTCGCTTTGGAGGGAGGTCTGGTGTATTATATTGGGTGGTCAGAGCAGGCCTCCCTGAGAAGGTGAGGGCAGAGCACAGAGGAGCTGGTGCCAAGGATTTAAGGGCGGGAAGTTCCTGACCTTCCTGTCAGGAACCGGCAGGGAGGGCCCTGTAGAGGGCAGAGTGAACAGGAGGAGAAGACCTGAGAGAGGTGACTGGCCAGACTGCAGGGAGAAGGGCACCCCTGCAAGGCCATAGGCTCTAGCTGAGATGGGGCCATTGCAGGGCTGTGAGAGCTGAACGCTGTGATCTGAATGTATTTCACAAGGTGCACAGTGCTGGGTTGAGGATATACATTGTAGAGAATATGGAGGAAGCAGGGGCCAGAAGATGGTGGCCTGGACCAGGGTGGTAGCAAAGGACATGGGGAGAGGACCTTCAACCATGTCTGCCTCCCGAAAGTGCCACCAGCAGGATTTGAAGGCTGAGAAGGACCAGCAGAGAGGGAAGATTCCTGGAGCTCAGTCTGTTGTCAGAGGAAGGGTCCAGGGCCCAGTGTAAGCTGGCTTCAGAGAGAAACCTGGCTGGGCCCTGAGAGGGACAGGCAGGAGGCAGAGAGCACCTGTGCTGGATGATAGGCTGGTGACACCAGGCCAGGACAAACTCTTCTTGTTTCTTCTGTTTTCTCTGTGAAATAGGAAGCGAGGCTATCAGCTGTGGGATGTCACCACCACTCCCCTCTGTCTTAGTTGGGATTTTAATGACTGGGCAGATACTGAAAAATAAATGCCAGGGCATGTGAATCAGAGGGTGGGATGATGTCTAACCTTTGTCAGGGCATTGGACTGAGACTGGAGCTTGAGTAAGTGGAGGCCCCAGATACTCTCAGCTGATTACCAAAGTTCTTGCATTAGCCATAATCATATTTTAATGTTTTTTAATACTATGACCTTTTCTGATCTCCTAGAATGGTGTTTTCTTTAGCCTTTGTGTTTCTGGCAACTAAGGATGTTATTGCAGTATGCCCTCTTTATCAAAGAGTGGGGAGTTACGCATGAAGGTCCTCAGTAAACACTTTCTTCATGTATTTCTTATAGACAAATCCCTATAATTGCATTATTTTACAGCTTCAAAGAACCCCTTCTCTTGCTTGGTGTTCTGCAACCAAATATGAAGTTACAACAGGCGGAAAGGCTGTTTGAAAATCAACTTATTGGGCCAGAGTCCATAGCAAATATTGGGGGTGAGTAAAGCCCTGAAACTTCAAGGCTCCCTGAGGGGGGATTCTGCCAGAGCAGCCTTGATGCACCCTGCTTCTGGGTGGGGGGGGCTCTGGCCATCCTCCTCAGCTGTAGACAGGACCCCTCAGCTCTCTGAGTTACAAGTTTTGAGTTCATGTCTGTGGAGCACTTCATTCTGTTCAAAGTGTTGGGCCCATTAAATTGAAAGGAAAAAGGAAACACACTGATGGATGTTCATTAATCAAAGATAGGTGTTACTCGATAGGACATTTTTCTTCATTCAGTTTGTCTTTGCAAAGATTCCATTCTGAAAAGAATACAAATGAGGGGCACCTGGGTGCCTCAGTCGGTTGGGGGTTGGGCATCTGCTTTTGGCTCAGGTCATGATCCCGGGGCTTGGGATTGAGACCGAGCTGGCTCCCTGCTTGTGGAGAGTCTGCTTCTCCCTATCTCTCTCCCTCAGCCTGCTGCTCCCCTTGCTCATGCTAGCTCACACTCTCTTAAATAAAATAATCTAAAAAAAAAGAAAAAAGAATACAAATGATTTCCACTGTTAGGTTGTTTGGTTTGTTTTGTTTGAAGCTGACTTTGGTGGGTATGTTTAAGGGTAACTTAACTGCTTCAGACTTGCCCAAACTTGAGAGCTAGACATGGATCTGGTTCTAATTCTTGAGTTTCTAGCCACTAGGCATTATCTGCCTTTTAGAATGAAGATTAAGCTCCAGAATCAAAAGACACAGTTAGGGGCGCCTGGGTGGCCCAGTGGGTTAATCCTCTGCCTTCGGCTCAGGTCATGATCTCAGGGTCCTGGGATCAAGCCCCGCATCGGGCTCTCTGCTCAGCAGGGAGCCTGCTTTTCTCTCTCTCTCTCTCTCTCTCTCTCTCTCTCTCTGCCTTCCTCTGCCTACTTGTGATCTCTGTCAAATAAATAAATAAAATCTTTAAAAAAAAAAAAAAAAAAGACACAGTTACCGAGCAGTTGAAGAGCTGAAAATGGCGTGAGGATTTCTGAGCATCTTGCTGGGGGAGGCTGCCTCACTGGGCAGTATGGTATGCTTCTGTGCGGCGGTGGTAAACTCCTGTGTCCGAAGTGTGTGGCTTCGCCTTGGGCAGAGCATGGCGGTCCCTCAGTGGGATGGACCCCTTCTCTCTCCCCTGCTATTGGATGTAGGACCTAGTCTGGTGCCTTTCTGTAAATGTTAGTGGTCTGGCTGGCAGTCAAAATTGTAAGAGGGATAGGCCTTTCATGATAGAACCTTGTATTTCTCTTCAAAAGATACTGACGTTTATTAATATAACAAGTTTTGTTTTTGGTGAAAAGCCAAAATTGATATTTAAACTGGAACTCCAAGGAATAAGAGTAATCTTTTTTTGTTATCTTTTAAAGAGAATGTTTCTCTTGTCCCTTCCCTTTCCTCTTGGGCTGACACCTCATTGCTCCATGGCACCAGGGCTTGCCTTTTTCCTTAAAGGAGTTGGTTGTTCTCTCTGTGAACACTGTTAGGCACAGTGGGGGTCTCTTACCCCCTCTGCAGGTATGCTTAGGCCCCAGGGAACCACTGCTTCCCATCTGCCTTTTGGAGTTGTCCTGGGGGATATAGCTGATACTGGAGGAAGGCACTGGCCTTAGGAGGGTGTGGGGAGAGTAATCACCAATTAACATGCGTTTATTGTTTTAAATAAATTTTATTTTATTATATTATATTATTTTATTTTTTATGTTCAATTAGCCAACATATAGTACATAATTAGTTTTTGATGTAGTTTTGAGCAATTCATAGAGCATTTTAGATTCATAGCAAAATTGAGGGGAAGGTACAGAGGTTTATCATACACCCAATCCCCCACCAGCACATATACACAACCTCTTCTGTTATCAACACTGATACCAGAGTGGAACATGTGTTACAATAGATGAACCTACCCTGACATGTCATTAGGACATGGAGGCCATGGTTTACCATAGGGCTTACTCTTGGTGTCATATATTCTATAAGTTTGGACAGATGTACGAATGATGTGTATCCACCATTATCATATCATACAGAGTAGTTTCATTGTCCTAAAATTCCCCCAAATCCTCTGAGCTCCACCTGTTTATCCCTACCATCCTGCAACCTCTGGAAACACTTATCTTTCTAGTGTTCCCCATAGTTCTGCCTTTTCCAGAATGTCACAGAATTGGAATCATATAGCATGCAGCCTATTCAGATTGGCTTCCGTCACTTATTAATATGCACTTAAGGTTCCTCCATGTCTTTTCGTGGCTTCATAGCTCATTCCTTTTTTTAAAAATTAACATATAAAGTATTATTTGTTTCAAGGGTACAGGTGTCTGATTCACCAGTCTTAACACAATTCACAGAACTCACCATAACATATACCTTCCCAGTGTCCATCACTCAGCCACCCCATCCGTCCCGTCCCCCTCCCCTCCAGCAACTCTCAGTTTGTTTCCTGAGATTAAGAGTCTCTTATGGTTTGTCTCCGTCTCTGGTTTCATCTAGTTTTATTTTTCCCTCCCTTCCCCTATGATCCTCTGTGTTGTTCCTCAAATTCCTCATATCAGTGAGATCATATAATTGTCTTTCTCTGATTGACTTATTTTGCTTAGCGTAATAAGTTCCATCCATGCCATTAAAAGTGGTAAGATTTTGTTTTTTGGGTTTCTTTGATGTCTGCTTAATATTCCATTATGTATATACCACATCTTCTTTATCCATTCATCTGTTGATGGAGATCGAGGCTCTTTCCATATTTTGACTGTTGTGGACATTGCTGCTGTAAACATTGGGGTGCATGTGCCCCTTCAGATCACTACATTTGTACATTTAGGGTAAATACTCAGGAATGCAATTGCTGGGTTATAGGGTAGCTCTATTTTCAACTTTTTGAGGTACTTCCATACTTTTTTCCTGAGTGGCTGTACCAGCTTGCATTCCCACCAACAGTGTAGGAGGGTTCCCCTTTCTCCATATCCTTGCCAGCCATTCTGACTTGTGTGAGGTTGTATCTCACTGTGGTTTTGATTTGCATTTCCCTGATGCTGAGCGATGTTGAGCACTTTTTCTTGTGTCTGTTGGCCATCTGGATGTCTTCTTTGCAGAAATGTCTGTTCATGTCCTCTGCCCATTTCTTGATTGGATTATTTGTTCTTTGGATGTTGAGTTTGATAACTTCTTTATAGATTTTGGATACTAGCCCTTTATCTGATATGTCATTTGCAAATATCTTCACCCATTCTGTCAACTGTCTTTTGGTTTTGTTGACTGTTTCCTTTGCTGTGCAAAAAAAGCTTTTTATCTTGGTGAAGTCCCAATAGTTCATTTTTGCCCTTGCTTCCCTTACCTTTGGCAATGTTTCTAGGAAGAAGTTGCTGTGGCTGAGGTCGAAGAGGTTGCTGCCTGTGTTCTCCTCAAAGATTTGGTTGGATTCCTGTCTCATATTGAGGTCTTTCATCCATTTTGAGTCTATTTTTATGTGTGGTATAAGGAATGGGTCCAGTTTCATTTTTCTTCATGTGGCTGTCCAATTTTCCCACCACGATTTGTTGATGAGACTTTTCCATTGGACATTCTTTCCTGCTTTGTACAAGATTAGCTGACCATAGAGCTGAGGGTCTATTTCTGGACTCTCTATTCTGTTCCATTGATCTATGTGTCTGTTTTTGTGCTAGTACCATCCTGTCTTGATGATTACAGTTTTGTAATAGAGTTTGAAGTCTGGAATTGTGATGTTGCCCACTTTAGTTTTCTTTTTCAACGTTCCTCTGCCTATTCAGGGTCCTTTCTGGTTCCATATAAATTTTAGGATTATTTGTTCCATTTCTTTGGGAAAAGTTGATGGTATTTTGATAGGGATTGCACTAAATGTGTAGATTGCTCTATGTAGCATATTTATTCTTCCAATCCATGCAGCTCATTTCTGAAATTTCAGTAATATTGTGAAATATTGTGAAAATATTTGTTCTTCCAATCCATAAAGCTTATGCCTTTTTATTGATGGTAATACTCCATGTGTGAATGTACCAGTTTTTCTGTTTACCTACTAAAGGACACCTTGGTTACTTCCAAATTTTGGCAATTATGAATAAAGCTGCTATAAACATCCACATGCAGGTTTTTCTGTGGACTTATGTTTTCAACTCATTTGGGTAAATACTAAGGAACACAATTGCTGGATTCTAAGAATATATTTAGTTTTTCAAGAAACTGTCAGACTATCTTCCAGATTGGCTGAACCATTGTGCATTCTGACCAGCAGTGAATGAACATTCCTGTTGGTCTACATCTTCATCAGCATTTGGTGTTGTCTGTGTTTTCGATTTTTGACCATTCTGAGATATGTGTGGTGGTAGTTCATTGTTTCAGTTTGTAATTCCCTAATGGACATGTAATGTTGAGCATCTTTTCATATGCTCATTTTCTATTTGCATATCTTCTGTGGTGAGGTATCTAAGGCTATTGGCCATTTATAAAATTGGGTTCATTTTCTTATTGTTGATTTTAAGAGTTCTTTGTATATTTTGGATAACAATTCCTTTATCAGATATATATTTTACAAGTATTTTCGCCCAGTCTGTGGCTTATTTTCTAATTCTCTCAACAGTGTCTTTCACAGAGCAGAAGTTTCCTTTAATGAAGTCCAACAACAGTTATTTCTCCATCATTATGTCTTTACTGTATCTAAAAAGACTTCACCACATCCAAAGTCACCTAAATTTTCTCCTATTTTCTCCTCTAGGAGTTTTATACTTTTGTGCTTTACATTCAGGTCTATCATCCATTTTTAATTAACTGTCATGAAAGGTGTAATGTCTGTGTCTAGATTCATTTTTTACATGTGGATGTCCAGTTGTTTCAGCACCATTTGGAGAAAATACAGTCTTTGCTCCATTATATTATAATATATTATGTAAGATAATATTGTGAAACATCAGTTGACTAATTTATGTGGGTCTGATTCTGTACTCTATTCTGTTTCATAGAATTGTCTTATTCTTTTGCCATTACCATAATATCTTGTTTACTGTAGCATTTCAGTAAGTCTGGAAGTCAAGTAGTGTCATACTGTTGGCTTTGTTCTTCAATATTTTGTTGGCCATTCTGGATCTTTTCCTTTTCCATAAGAACATTATAATCAGTTTTAGGATATATACAAAATAATTTCCTGGGATTTTGATTGGGATTGCTTTGAATCTATGAATCAAGTTGGGAACAACTAAGCTTTTTTGCAGTATTGAATCTTCCTATGGATGGACCTGGAAAATCTTTCCATTTATTTAGTTTTTTAAAATTTCTTTTATCAGAGTTTTATAGTTTTCTTCATATAGATCTTGTACATATTTTGCTATATTTAGACCTAAATGTTTTATTCTTTTGGGTGCTAATGTAAATGCTATTCTGTTTTTAATTTAAAGTTTTCCTTGTTCATTGCTGGTGTATAGGGAAGCAATTGATTTTTGCATAGTGTCCTTGTATCCTGAAACTTTGCTATAATCACTTATTAGTTCTAGGAGTTTTTTTGTTGTTGTTGATTCTTTGGGATTTTCTACATAGACAGTCATATTATCTTTGAACAAAGACAGATTTATTTCTCCCTTATCAATCAGTATGCCTTTTATTTCCTTCTTTTATTACATTAGCCAGGACTTCTAGTACAGTATTGTGAAGGAGTGGTGAGGGGAGGACATTCTTTGCTTTTGCTCCTCGTTTTAGTAGGAAAGCTTCTAAGTTTGTCACCAGTAATTATGATGTTAGCTGTCAGTATATTGTAGATGTTCTTTTCAAGTTGAGGAAGTGCCTTTCTATTTCTAATTTGCGGAAAGTTTCTTTTTCTTTCTTTCTTTCTTTTTCTTTTCTTTTTTACAGGTTGTGAAACATGATATATTTAGTTCCCTACTTTTTTCTCCATCCTTCTACCACCTAATTTTAACCTACACTACATTAGTTTAATTTAGGGTGAGTTAGATCCCTAGATACTTTTCTTCTTCTTGTTCTTATTCTTTTTTTTTTTTTTAATGTTAGGTTAGTCTTCATACAGTACATCATTAGTTTTTGATGTAGTGTTCCAGGATTCATTGTTTGCATATAACACCCAGTGCTCCATGCAATATGTGCCCTCCTTAATACCCATCACCAGGCTAACCCCCCCCTCCACCCCCCCTCTAAAACCCTTAGTTTGTTTCTCAGAGTCCACAGTTTCTCGTGGTTCATCTCCCTCTCCAATGCCCCCCCTTCATTTTTTCCTTCCTTCTCTTAATGTCCTCCATGCTATTCCTTATGTTCCACAAGTAAGTGAAACCTTATGATACTTGACTTTCTCTGCTTGACTTATTTCACTTAGCATAATCTCCTCCAGTCCCATCCATGTTGATGGAGAAGTTGGGTATTCATTCTGATGAGTAATATCCTATTGTAAAATTTTTATCAAGAACGGGTGTTGGAGGGGGACCTGGGTAGCTCAGTGGGTTAAGCCTCTGCCTTTGGCTCAGGTCATGATCTCAGGGTCCTGGGATAAAGCCCCACATTGGACTCTCTGCTCAGCAGGAAGCCTGCTTCCCCCCACCCCGCCTGCCTCTCTGTCTACTTGTGATCTCTCTCTGTCAAATAAATGAATTAAATAAAATACAAAGAGTGTCTGAGTTTATCAGATGCTTTTATGCATCTGTAGATATGATCATGTGATTTTTCTCTAATCTGTTCATATTATGGATTACTTAAGTGATTTTCTTTTTTTTTTTTTAAGATTTTATTCATTTTTTGAGAGAGAGGGCATGAGTGGGGGGTGGGGCAGGGAAGAGCAGAGGGAGATAGAAAAGCAGGCAGGAGAGGGGAGAGGCAAGATAGTGAAGGAGTAGCAGACTGAAATGACATCAGGTCACAGGAGATCAGCTAGATAGTTATCAAACCGTTCCAAACACCTACAAACCTAACAGAAGATCGAAGAGAAGAAGAGTAGCAATTCTAGAAACAGAAAATCACCATTTTCTGAAAGGTAGGACCTGAGGAGAAGTAAATCTGAAGCAACAGGAAGATAGACCCTGGGGAGAAGGGCCAGCCCCTGGCAAGTGTGGAGCAACGGAACACAAAATCCAAATTTTTAGGTCTGCTCCACTGAGGGACATCACTCTAGAGGCTGAGCCGGGGGGAAGCCCTCACAGGGACAGTGTGGTCTTAGGTTCCACGGGATCACAGAAGAATCAAGGGTGTCTGGGTGTAGCAGAGCTCACAGGTATCAGAGTGGGGAAGCTGACTAAGAGATGGAATTGAGGAGTGAGCTCTCAGCTTGGGGTTACCTTAAACTGTGATCTGTGGCATAGTCGGACCACTGCTCTTTGAGCAGGGACCCCACAAGTGGCAGATCTGGAGAGACCCATCTTCCTCTGCTAGAAGAACAGGGCACCAAGAATCTCCTGGGTTTGGAGACTCCAAGCGGTGCTGTGTGCCAGAGACAGAGATGCTCAATCACAGGCTGGGTGAGCTCGAGTGCCACCGGAGACAGGGAGATGGGAGTGATTGACTGCTTTTCTCTGTCAGTGCATTGAGGAGTAGGGTCCTGAGCTCTCGGCTTCTTCGGGCCAGAGATTTGGAGGCCACCATTTTCATTCCTGTCCTCCAGAGCTCTACAGAAAGCATTTAGGGAACAAAAGCTCCCAAGAGCAAACCCGAGGAGATTACTTAGCCTGGCCCTGGCAAGGGCAGTGCAATTCCGCCTCAGGCAAAGACATTTGAGAATCACTACCACAGGCCCCTCCCCCAGAAATCAGCAAAAACATCCAGCCAAGACCAAGCTCACTGATCAAGGAGAATGTTGTTCTCCTTGGAATTCTGTTGAATTCCAGAGGAGGGGAAGGCAAAGCATGGAATTCATGGCTTTCTCCCCATGATTCTTTAGTCTTGCAAAGTTATTTTTTTTTTATTTTATTTTTTTCTTATTCTAATTTTTTAAAATTTTCTTCTTTCCTCCTTGAACATTTACTAATTTATCTTAAAACAATACCTTTCTAAAAAAAATCTTTTTAAACCTTCATTATTATAGTCATATTTTATCCTTCCTTGTATCTAACTTTATTTTTTGTATACATATAGGGTTTTTTTCTTCTAAAGAATTTTGATATATAATTTTTTCTAATAGATCAAAATATACCCTAAATCTAGCACAGGGCTGCTGCTTCCAGTCGGCGATGAGAGAAGAATTAGGCAGAAACAAGTCAGCTGCAAAAGACTGGGAGCAGGGGACAACAGTCGAAAAGGACTGCTGCCAGGAGCAACTCCACAGTCTCACTTTTATTAGATAGAAAACAATAGCCAACAGAAGGACTGATGAAGGTCAAACGTTAGTCACGTCTTGCAGGCAAGCAAGGAGGAGGGTACGGTGAGGGTACGGTTTATAGTTAACCAAGCACATTCAAAGGACTCATCTAACTAACAATGGGCACTTCTGGGAAGAGAAAGGAGCGATAAGGAAAAAGGGAAGCAAGCAGGCGGTTTTTCGTTCCCCCCTGAGCTGACCGGGCGGGCGTTCCCGGGTGCTCGGCTTCCCTGAAGCAGCCGGCGTTCCGCCCTGGGCGAGCCAGGTATCCCCAGCTGCCCAGCTTCTGTGAAGGGGCCGCATTCCACCCTGAGCAAGCCGGGCATCCCCAGCTGCCCAGCTTCACGGTCGTACATCGTCCTTCTCCCCAAAGACCTGTTGTCAGTATCAGTATTTTTTAAGGCCATATTTAAATGTGCTTGGCAACTAGTAAAATCCTCCAGGGGTTACAGTTTAAGTAACAAATTGTTCCGAGGGGCAGCAGCACAGGGCTTTGTTCTAGTCTCCAGCCTGAGCAAATTCTCTCCAATTTCTTTATCTTTCTTTTTCCAACTAACTTATCAATTCCTTTTTTAGAATTAAAAAAAAAATTTTCTTCTTTACAATCATACTCTGTCCCTTCATCATGTTTACTGTTATTTTTGTATATATATAAATTTTCCTTTCTTTTAAATTTTGGGAGGTAGTTTCTTCTAAGAGACCAAAATACACCCTAAATCAAGTGAGTGGCTCTGTTCTATTCATCAGTCTAATATATATAGATATTAGAATAATATCTGTCTATCTACCTATCTATCTATCTGTATGTATATATATATAACTTTTTAAAAATTTTCTTTTTACCCCCTTTCTTCTCCTCCTGATTTGGGGTCTCTTTTGATTTGGTTAGCATACATTTTTCTGAGGTCTTTGCCACCCTTTTAGTATTTTATTCTTTCAGTCATATGTTCTTATCTGGATAAAATGACAAGGCAGAAAAACTCACCACGGCAGGGTGGGGGGTGGTTGGAGAACAAGAGGCAGTACCAAAGGCTAGGGACCTAATCAATATGGACTTTGGTAATATGACAGATCTAGAGTTCCGAATGACAATTCTCAAGGTGCTAGCTGGGCTCCAAAAAGGCATGGAAGATAGTAGAGAAACCCTGTTTGGAGAAATCAAAGCCCTTTCTGGAGAAATAAAAGAACTAAAATCTAACCTACCTGAAATTTAAAAAGCTATTAAGGAGGTGCCATAAAAAATGGAGCCTCTTACTGCTAGGATAAATGAGACAGAAGAGAGAATTAGTGATATAGAAGACCAAATGACAGAGAATAAAGAGGCTGAGCAAAAGAGAGACAAACTACTGGACCACGAGGGGAGAATTTGAGAGATAAGTGATACCATAAGATGAAACAATATTAGAATAATTGGGATTCCAGACGAAGAGGAAAGAGAGAAGGGGACAGAAGGTATATTGGAGTGAATTATAGTAGAGAATTTCCCTAAAATGGCAAAGGGAATAAGCATCAAAATCCAGGAGGCACAGAGAACCCCCTTCAAAATCAATAAAAATCCATCCACACCCCATCATCTAATACTAAAACTTCCAAGTCTTAGTGACAAAGAGAAAATCCTGAAAGCAGCCTGGGACAAGAAGTCTGTAACATACAATGGTAAAAATATTAGATTGGCAGCAGAGTTGTCCACAGAGACCTGACAGGCCAGAAAGAGCTGCCATGATATATTTAGAGCACTAAACGAGAAAAACATGCAGCCTAGAATACTATATCCACCTAGGTAATCATTGAAAATAGAAAGTGAGATAAAAAGCTTCCAGGACAAACAAAAACTAAAAGAATTTGTAAACACCAAACCAGCCCTATAGGAAATACTGAAAGGGGTCCTGTAAGCAAAAAGAGAGCCTAAATGGAAAGGAACAGAGACAATATACAGTAACAGTCATCTTACAGGCACTACAGCGGCACTAAATTCATATCTTTCAGTAGTTACCCTGAATGTAAACAATTATAAGAACATATTACGAGCAACTATACACCAGGAAATTTGACAATTTGGAAGAAATGGTTGCATTTGTAGAGACGTATAAACTACCACAACTGAACCAGAAAGAAATAGAAAACCTAAACAGACCCATAACTAGTAAGGAGATTGAAGCACTCATCAAAAATCTCCTAACAAACAAGAGCCCAGGGCCAGATGGCTTCCCAGGGGAATTCTACCAACCACTTAAAGAAGAATTAATACCTATTCTCTTGAAACTGTTCCAAACAATAGAAATGGAAGGAAAACTTCCAAACTAATTTTACGAGGCCAGCATTATCATGATCCCAAAACCAGACAAAGACCTCACCGAAAAGGAAAATTACAGATCAATGTCCTTGATAAACACAGATGCAAAACTTCTCACCAAAATACTAGCCAATAAGACCCAACAGTACATTAAAAGGATTTTTCACCACGACCAAGTGGGATTTATTCCAGGGCTGCAAGGTTGGTTCAACATCTGCAGATCAACCAGTGTGATACAGTACATTAACAAAAGAACAAGAACCATATGATACTCTCAAAAGATGCTGAAAAAGTATTTGACAAAGTACAGCATCCTTTCTTGATCAAAACTCTTCAAAGTGTAGGGATAGAGGGTACATACCTCAAGATTATCAAAGCGAACTATGAAAAACCCACATCAAATATCACTCTCAATGGGGAAAAAATGAGAGCTTTTCCCCTAAGGTCAGGAACATGGCATGGATGTCCACTATCACAACTGCTATTCAACATAGTACTAGAAGTCCTAGTTTTGGCAGTCAAACAACAAAAAGAAATCAAAGGCATCTGAATTGGCAAAGAAGTCAAACTCTCACTCTTTGCAGATGATATGATACTTTATGTGGAAAACCCAAAAGACTCCACTCCAAATCTTCTAGAACTTGTTCAGGAATTCAATAAAGTATCAGGATGTAAAAATCAATGCACAGAAGTCAGTTGCATTTCTTTACACCAACAGCAAGACAGAAGAATGAGAACTTAAGGAGTCAATCCCATTTATAATTGCACCTAAAGCCATAAGATACCTAGGAATAAACCTAACCAAAGAGGCAACGTATCTGTACTCAGCAAACTATAAAAGTACTCATGAAAGCAATTGAGGAAGATACAAGGAAATGGAAAAATGTTCCATGCTCATGGATTGGAAGAACAAATATTGTGAAAATGTCTATGCTACCTAATGCAATCTACATGTTTAGTGAAATCCCTATCAAAATGCCATCAATTTTTTTCAAAGAAATGGAACAAATAATCCTAAACTTTATATGTGGCCAGAAAAGACCTCGAATAGCCAGAGGAATGTTGAAAGAGAAAGCCAAAGTTGGTGGCATCACAATTCCAGACTTCAAGCTCTATTGCAAAGCTGTAATTTTCAAGATATTATGGTACTGGCACAAAAACAAACACATAGATCAATGGAACAGAATAGAGAGTCCAGAAATAGACCCTCAGCTCTATGGTCAGCTAATCTTGTACAAAGCAGGAAAGAATGTCCAATGGAAAAAAGACAGTCTCTTCAACAAATGGTGTTGGGAAAATTGGACAGCCGCATGAAGAAAAATGAAACTGGACCCATTCCTTATACCACACATAAAAATAGACTCAAAATGGATGAAAGACCTCAATATGAGACAGGAATCCAACCAAATCTTTGAGGAGAACACAGGCAGCAACCTCTTCGACCTCAGCCAGAGCAACTTCTTCCTAGAAACATTGCCAAAGGTAAGGGAAGCAAGGGCAAAAATGAACTATTGGGACTTCACCAAGATAAAAAGCTTTTTTTGCACAGCAAAGGAAACAGTCAACAAAACCAAAAGACAGTTGACAGAATGGGTGAAGATATTTGCAAATGACATATCAGATAAAGGGCTAGTATCCAAAATCTATAAAGAAGTTATCAAACTCAACATCCAAAGAACAAATAATCCAATCAAGAAATGGGCAGAGGACATGAACAGACATTTCTGCAAAGAAGACATCCAGATGGCCAACAGACACAAGAAAAAGTGCTCAACATCGCTCAGCATCAGGGAAATGCAAATCAAAACCACAGTGAGATACAACCTCACACAAGTCAGAATGGCTGGCAAGGATATGGAGAAAGGGGAACCCTCCTACACTATTGGTAGGAATGCAAGCTGGTGCAGCCATTCTGGAAAACAACATGGAGGTTCCCCAAAAAGTTGAAAATAGAGCTACCCTTTGACCCAGCAATTGCACTCCTGGGTGTTTACCTTAAAGATTCAAATGTAGTGATCCAAATGGGCATGTGCACTCGAATGTTTATAGCAGCAATGTCCACAATAGCCAAACTATGGAAAGAACCTAGATGTCCATCAACAGATGAATGAATAAAGTGATGTGGTGTATATATATAACGGAATACTATGCAGCCATCAAAAGAAATGAAATCTTAACCATTTGCAACAACGTGGATGGAACTACAGGGTATTATGCTGAGCGAAATAAGTCAATCAGAGAAAGACAATTATATGATTTCCCTGATACGAGGAATTTGAGAGGCAAAGTGGAGGTTTGGGGTTAGAGAAAGAAAAAATGAAACAAGGTGGGATCGGGAGGGAGATAAACCGTAAGAGACTCTTAAGCTCATAAAACAAATTTGAGGATTGCTGCGGGGAGCAGGGTATGAAGAGGATGGTTGGGTTATGGACATTGGGGAGGGTATGTGCTATGGCGAGTGCTGTGAAGTGTGTAAGCCTGATCATTCACAGACCTGTACTCCTGGGGCAAATAATACGTTATATGTGTAATTAAAAAAATTAAAAAAAAAAAAAAAAAGCAGGCAGGAGGGAGGAGTAGAGAGCCCTGACCAGTACTTGATCCCAGGACCCTGGAATCTGAAGGCAGATGCTTAACCAACTGAGCCACCCAGGTGCCCTGGATTTTTGCATTTGTATTCATGAGAGATCTTGATCTATAGGTTTTTTGTAATGACTGTCTGGTTTTGGCATTAGACTAATGCTGGCTTCGTAGAAAATTTTAGCAACTATTTCCTCTTCTTCTATTTTCTAGAAGAGATTATAGGGAATTGGTGTCATTTCTTCCTTAATTGTTTGGTAGAATTAATCAGTGAACCCATTGGTGAAAACTTTATGGTTTTTCTCTTTGGAAGGTTATTAGTTATTGATTCATTTCTTCAATAGATACAGGCCTATTCAAATAGTCTGTTTCTTCTTGTGTGTGTTTTGGCTGATTGCATTTTTCAGAATATTGGTTTTTTCATCTAGGTCACCAAAGTTCTGAACATAGAGCTGTTCATGATACTCCTTTATTATCCTTTTCTGTCCATGGAGTCTGTAGGGATGTTCTGTCTTTCATTTCTGATATTGGCAATTTGTATCTCCTCTCTTTTTAACTTAGTTAGCCTGGCTAAGCGATTATCATTTATGGATCTTTTCAAAGAACCATCTTTTGGTTTTGCTAATTTTTTTCTTTTGATTTCCTCTTTTCAATTTCATTGATATCTGTTCTAACTTTTATTTATTATTTCTTTCTTCTGTTTATCTTGGGTTTGCTTTGCTCTTCTTTTCCTAGTTTCCTAAGATAGATGCTTAGATGATTGATTTTAGATCTTTCTTCCTTCCTAATATATACATTCAATGCTATAAATTTCTCCCTAAGCACTGCTTTCACTGCATCCCACATATTTTGAGAAGTTGTACTTTCATTTTCATTTAGTTTAAAATGTTCTTCAGTTTCTCTTGAGATTTCTTCTTCGACCTATGAGTTAAATAACTTCTAATTAGAAGTGTGTTAATCTTTAAGTAATTCAGGAATTTCCAGCCATTTGTCTGTCTTAATTCCATTGTGGTCTGAGAGCAGCAATGTATGATTTCTGTTCTTTTAAATTTGTTAAGGTGTGTTTTATGGCCCAGATTGTAGTCTGTCTTGCTGAATGTTCTATATGAGCTTGAGAAAAATGTGTATTTTGCTGCATTTGGTTGAGCAGTTGATAGATGTCAATTGTATCCAGTTGATCAATGGTGCTGTTGTGTTCAACTATGTGATTATTGATTTTCTATCTTTAGAGCCTGTCCATTTCTGATAGAGAGATGCTGAAGTTTTCAGCTCTTGTATTTATCTGCCTCTTCTTGCATTTCTATCAGCCTTGCTTCATGATATTTGATGCTTTTATTAAGCACATACACATTAAAGCTTATTATGTCTTCTTGGAAGATTGACCACTTACTATATGTATTATTCTTCTTTGTCCCTGATAATGTTTTTTTTCTCTGAAGTTGGCTGTGTCCAAGATCAATGTAGCTACTCCCTTTCTTTGGATTAGTGTTGGCATGGTATATCTTCTTCTATCCCTTTATATTTAATCTATGTGTGTCTTTGTATTTAAAGTGAGTTTCTTAAGGACAACATGCAGTTGAGTCTTATTTTTTTTTAATTTACTCTGAGAGTCCGTTTTTTAATAGTATACTTAAACCATTGATGATAAAGGTGATAAAGTGACAATTGATGTAGTTAAATTCATGTTTACCATTATGTTACTGTTTTCTATTTGTTCCTTTGTTTTTTTTCCCTATTTTTTTCTGCACTCTCTGGCCTTTTATAGTTTTTGGTTTTGTTTTGTTTTTTGTATAGTTGACACACAGTGTTACATTAATTTTAGGTGAACAACTTAGTGATTGACAAATTTATACATTATGCTGTATTCACCACAAGTATAGCTCTTATAGTTTTAATTGACCATTTTATGATTCCATTTTGTCTTCTTGCTTAACCTATCAATTATACTTTTTCTAAAAAAAATTGTTTTAGTAGTTGTCCTAGAGTTTGCCCATATATATTCAAAAACTATGGAATGTTTCACGAATCTGCATGTCATCTTTGTGCAGCAGCCATGCTAATCTCTGTGTTGTTCCAGTTGTAGTACATGTACTGATAAAGTGAACACTTAATGTGCTTTAGTTTTATCCTGAGGCACTTCTTAGCATTTCTTCCCCTTTAGTTGGGTATAATCAGTGTGTGCAGCAGACATCAACCTGAGGCAGACATGAACAAATGTCCCTGAGTGCTGAAGGTTAGCCCAAGAGTCCACACTCTTTTGAGAGTGGAAAATCCTCACAGTTTTTTCATTGACTGGTGTCTTCTACACTCTTGTTCCAGTGTCAGGTTGAAGCCCATGTGCCAGTGCCCCAGGCCTTCATAGTTTTATCACTGCATGCTTTATGGACTTTTTAAGAACTCAGACATCACCTCTCCTTCATCTTCAAAGCTGTCATTTTCTTTCTAGAGATGCAAAATACAAACAGACCCCCTCTGTTGTAGAAGGCAGTATGATCACAGTTCTTAGGTTAATCTAGTAACTCTCTTGTTCCTTTTTATTTTTTTAAACAGATGTGATGTTTACTGGTACAGCAGATGGCCAGATCGTAAAACTTGAAAATGGTGAAATAGAGACCATCGCTCGGCTTGGTTCAGGTCCATGCAGTAAGTCAGTGACAGCACCCCCAATATCTATCTGTGATCATTGAGAAAGGTGCTGAATGGCTGGGCGGAGCTAAATTTCCTTAGAAGTCAGGTTCATCCTTGCAGATGAAGAGCCCCTGACCACATGGCCAACAGAGCCTGACCTGAGTGTTACCCCCAGCTCTTCATTTGCCGTGTGGTCCCTGGACCTCATGGTACCTGATTGTCACCATGCAGGTGCAGCTTGCCAGCTAGGCAGTGGCCCCAGCACCTGCCAGTTACTTTAGGGCCCCACACCTCTGTCATTCCATAGTGGCGTTCCCCCTTGAGGCCACTTTGAGGAAGATTAATAGCCATGGTCAGTGTGCTGCTATGGAGCAGCAGTCTGCTCGGTCATCACTTGCATGCCGAAATGTTGTTCCTGCGTTAGCTTCTCAGGAATTTCAGCAGTGTCTTTCAGAGTGAAAACACCTGTATGTCACTCAGGTTTGGGGAAATTAGACTAGAAGAATCTCACTGTTTAAAACTTGGTAGCCCACAGTTTTCTTAGTAGTTACCACTTTTTAAGAGCTACAATGCTTTTGTAAAAATGATGCATTTTCATTGTACAAAGGTACAAGGAGAAAGTAAAAGTCACCTGAGAGTCTTCACAGATATAACTATTAACATTTTAGTACATAGGTTGTCAGAGCTCTTTCTGTTCATGGGTACTCTGGTTTTGTGATGGGATCATACTCTACATTCATTTTTTTTTTTTAACCTGCCTTTTCCACTCTGTATTTTGGCAGGAAGTGGCCCAATGGTAAGTGTCCTGCAGTAAGGATTCCTGTAGTAAGCACCCCATGGAAAGCACCCTGCACTAAGCACCCTTCATAAAGCACCCCACAGAAGGCACCTTGCACTGAGCACCCCTTCAGTAAGCAGTTTACAGAAGCATCCTTGCATACGAAGCCTGGCAGTGAACACACCTGCAATAAATATGCATTGCCACAGGTTTAAAAGGAGTATAGGTATTAATCTGAGGAATAAAATAGTATCTCTCCCTGTAAGCCAGGTGGAGGGAAAACTGCCAAGGTCCTAGACAGGCAGAATATTCAGGTCAGCAGTTGGGATTAAACTGACAATTACTGAGGTCCTTGGGGGGAATTCTAGAGTTGGGGCCTGGGTCCTGATGATGTCCCCGAGTTAACTGTTCAAGCCTCAGGATGCTGATATGAATGCAATTCTTGGATACCAATTGCTCTTGGTTTGTTCTATATTCTCAGGTGGTCCTTCTGGATACACCAGACAGTGTCATAAGTTCTGAGGGGACTGGAATACTGGGGGTTAAGTTTCTAAAGCCATATCCTTTTCTGTTCTGAACAGCAGGATGTATATTTAGGAAGGGATGGAATAGGTACTTGGAGGCACAGGTACAGTCTGGGACCAGCCACTGATTCCTATCCATTTGTTTCCCTAGAAACCCGAGATGATGAGCCTGCTTGTGGGAGGCCCCTAGGCATCCGGGCGGGGCCCAATGGAACCCTTTTTGTGGCTGATGCATATAAGGGACTATTTGAAGTTAATCCCTGGAAACGTATGTAGCAATGCCTTATTTCCTTCTGGGATTATTTCAGATGTTTTAAACAATATGTGCATAAGTGGATTTAATAGAATTTGTTCAGTACAGTCTACTGGAGACTCTAATATTTTCTTATTCATTGAACAATCTTGGAAGTACTGCTTACACATATCAGGTATCAAGTAACAATACCCTAATTTCCTGTTTGTGTTTTAGCAACAGGGTCTAGTCCACAAAATGTTAGAACTCCTGTCTTTATTTTTCTGTGTCTCTGTCTTATCTTCCACTTTGTTTCCTATCTGTTTAATTGTTCTTTGTCCACTTCCTCCTCCCATTTTTCTCCCTGTGTGTGCTTCAGCGGGGGAGTTTGTATGACGCAAGAATTTGTTATTGTGGGGGTGGGGGTGCCTGGGGCTCTGGATAGCCCCCTCTGCTGTTGGCTGGCTATGTGACTGCAGGTGCCTTAGTCTCTCTGTGCACAGGTTACTCATCCATGAAACAGGGCTTGCCTGTTGGTAATGCCTGCCTTGTGAGATTGTGTGAGGGTTTAAATGAGATTGTACATTGAGACAGTTTAGCACTCTATAAATGGTTACTCTCCTGTTTTTAAAGTTTACCACTGTCACCATTTCTGTATTTAAAACTGGATGAATGGAGCATTTTGTATTTCTGTCAAGCAAACTGAAAGATAGTTGCCTTTCACCTAAGATTCTTAATAGATTTTTTAAATGTCATTTGGTATTTTTTTTTAAAGATTCTATATTTATTTATTTGACAGAGAGAATGACAATAAAAGAGGAACACAAGCAGGGGGAGTGGGAGAGGGAGAAGCAGGCTTCCCATTGAACAAGGAGCCCAGTGTGGGGCTCGATCCCAGGACCCTGGGATCATGACCTGAGTTGAAGCCAGTTGCTTAACCAACTGAGCCACCCAGGTGCCCCAAAAGTCATTTGGTCTTGGTGAAAGGAAGAGGTCCTCATCCTTAGAGGAAGGGTTTTGCTGTTAATGAAGTCATGTAAAAACATTCATCTCTAAGAGCTGGAAGAAAGGAAAACAGTGTTTTTTACTGGAAGAGGAAATAAATCTACTAGCATATGACATGGAGAAGCCCATTTTAGTTTTTCCTTTTAAATCCGGTAGGCTGATTGAGACTTTGAAATTATTGACCTACAAGTTCTTAGAATGAAAACAGGTCTTCTCTTCCTCCCTCCTTTCCTTCCTTTTTTCATTATTTTCTTTTTTCTTTCCTATTTTGTCCCTCCCTTTTTCCCTCCCTCTCTTCTTTTCTTTCTTCCTACCTAGGTGAAGTGAAACTGCTGATCTCCTCTGAGACACCCATTGAGGGGAGGAAAATGTCCTTTGTGAATGATCTTACAATAACTCAGGATGGGAAGAAGATTTATTTTACGGATTCTAGCAGCAAATGGCAAAGACGAGATTACCTGCTTCTGGTTATGGAGGGAACAGATGATGGACGGTGAGTGTTCATTTCAAGTCTTCTACTTGGTGAGATCATCAGTCAGGCAGGGTGACTTCAGCAGAGTTTATCTGTGGGAGTCATTGGAGTGTTTCTGAGAATAATATTATAGCTTTAGAGATGGGACTTTCATGACTTCTGGAAACAGGTGATGGATGCAACAAAACAGAACAAGATGTCCTCACTTTCTCTTTGAAAAAATATAATTAAAACAGGCCAGTCGATCTGAGCATGTGGTCTAGGCAGTCTGGGTGACACCTCCCAGGCTGGCCTCCGTTTCAGGTCATCCCTCCCAACGGGGACTCCTTTGAGGCTGGAGCCATGGGGGCCCTCCCTGGTGGTGAGCCAGCTCCTGGTTCAGCCAAAGAACTGACTGAGGGGTTCTTTAGAAGAGGATGCCTGGGGTCTGCTCTGGATGGGAAGGCCCCCAGGGGCTAGCCTGGAGTGAGGTCTGGGTAGAGGACCACTAGGGGGCCTGTCACTACAGCATGAGGCAGATCCCCTTCCATAGGCCCTCTGCCTGAGGCTCAGAGGGGAGCAAGGCTCCAAGGTGGCAGGGGCCACAGACTCTCCCACTTGAGCATTTGCTGTTGGTGCTCCACAGCCTATTAGAGTATGACACAGAGACCAAGGAAGTGAAGGTTTTACTGGACCAGTTGCGGTTCCCTAACGGAGTGCAGCTTTCTCCCACGGAGGACTTTGTACTGGTGGCGGAGACGACAATGGCGAGGATAAGAAGGTGTGTGTGGCCCTAGCCGAGCTTTGGGGGTGTGCCAGAGCTCGCTGTGGCCCAGCCTGGGTCAGGGAGGTGTTGACCTACATAATTGGAGTTGGGGCAGGGCACCTTCTCCTTTGTTGATAGTGGAAGCAGTAAAAGTCAGGGGTGCCTTTTCTTTCTCCTCCATCTCAGCCTGCTTAAAACTTGCAGTCTAGGAGGGTCTCAATTTAATGCTGACCACACATCCTGGGTTCCTTTCTCTACTGGGTAGGCCAACTCCCTGCTACTGCTTCTAGCTTTCCCCTAGGGTGGTGAGTGCCCCTTTCACCATCTTGTGTCTTCCTTCACAGTGGACACGTCTACAGTTATAAATCAATTGGGACTAAGGCCATTTTGGTGTTTGACTAAAAGTTTTCCTTAAATTTGGGGACCACTGCTCACCATTTGCTTGGATGAATTTTTCAGATTCTACCTGTCAGGCCTGATGAAGGGAGGGGCTGATCTGTTCGTGGAGAACCTGCCTGGATTTCCAGACAACATCCGACCTAGCAGCTCTGGAGGGTACTGGGTTGGCATGGCAACCATTCGCTCCAACCCTGGGTTTTCTATGTTGGATTTCTTATCTGAGAGACCCTATATAAAAAGAATGATTTTTAAGGTAACTATGAAAACTCTAATTCCAGAAAACAAAATGAAAATGCATCTAATTACAATCTATTTTGACCTTTGGAGCTCTAAAAATTCTCATGCTGCTTATAATATTTGGTACTTACAGTGACTTATATTTTACGTGTGAGTGAGCAGAGGGTCAAAGGGAGGGAGAATGGGAGAGAGAGTCTTAAGCAGACTCCACACCCAGTGTGGAGCCCACTGCAGGGCTGATCTCATGCCTCTGAGATGATGAGTGATGACCCAACATGAAATTGAGAGCCAAGCATCGGATGCTTAAGCAGCTAAACCACCCAGGTGCCTCACTTTTAGTGACTTCTTTAAAACACATTTTATGCTTCAGACTGAAATGTAAGTTGAAACACTTGAACCCTTTGATGTTACCCTTCTGGTTTCCTTGTGTGGGTATTTTTACCATCACCCTCACCATTCTGTCCTGTCAATCACACCTGCCCCTTTTTGATAGCTGTTTCAGGCCTTCTCCCCACTCCATAGACCCTGCAACTTGGCCTTCAAGTGGGGCCCCTGCAGACCACACTGCTGTTCCTCCTCAAAGGGTGTCAGGCACACCTTCCTGTAGCCACACATGGAGACACACTTTCCTCAGATCCCATCCCACCCTGGTTCCTCCTGCCCTCTGAAGCCTTCCCATCAGTCATATTCCCCCATCCCCAGAGGATCCTGACCTTTAACCTCAGCACACCAAACTCTTTTTCATTACAAAAATAATCACCCACCCTCACCAATGGCCAGCCACAAACCATTTAATGAAGCCTTTCCTCCAGTGACTTCCCTGAAATGACCTCAGTGTAATTCCCTGTGTCTTACACTGTGGATGAGGAACTGGCTAATATTGGCACTTGTGTCATGCAGAAGTCTTCATTTCCAACAAGCTCCATTTCACAGGCTGAATAGACATTTGAAACTGAGGATGGATTTGAATATTGAATAGATATTAAAATAATGGTAACTTAAGGCCTTGGAAGGTACCAGGCAATAATTACCGAGTCTGCACAGTGCTGGGCCCTATGCCTGGTCCCTGCTGAGGGGCTGTAGGTACCTGGATGCTGGTCTATGGCCTTTAGTTTTGTTGCAAGTTCTGTGGATATTTTCCTCTTCTTTGCCTCGTTGGCTCCAGAGCCAGCATCTTTTCCCACTGTGAAAAGAAGGCAGGGTGGTGAGGTAGGAGGAAGGACAGGGTTTTTTTGTTTGTTTGTTTTTAAGAACAGGGGTTTTGAAGGCTAGGCCAGTTGTGGGACCCTGGCCAAATGATGTGACCTCTCTGCCTTAATTCCTCTATCTTTCAAGTGGGAGGAGTAACAGCATCATTCTATTTCATTAGGTACTGAAAAAAATGTAATGGGAATATGCATATAATGCCTATAGCTGACTACTGTAGGTGTTCTCTTTCTGTTCCTGTCCATTTTCCCACAGTGAAGCGGTGCTGGTGTGTCTCTCCCCACCCCAGCCCCTGACAGAACGCATGCTCCATCAGGGCAGGTGTTCATCTGTTTCATTCGCTCCTTTGTCCCCAGCACCTAGAACATGACGGGTGCTCAGAAATTACTGTGGCAGTGATGTGTGCTCAGAGATAAGACTACAAGCACGAGGAGGAGCTGGAGTGGTGGCACATGTTCCCAGTACAGGAGAGCTCCACACCTTCCTGAAGCAGATCGAGACCAGTGGGAGAGGACCATAGGCCTTGCAGACATGACAAAGTCTAGATCTTATCCTAACTTTCATTGAAGTCATGGAGGATTTTTTTTGTTTTTAGTTTTGAGATAGTATCAGAATTAGAAAATTAACAAGAGGGTACAAAGAATTTCTTTCCCTGAACTATTTGCAAGTAAGTTGCTGACCTGATGCCCTGTCGTCATCAGGGTTTGGGGAGTTGCCCTCGTGGATTCGACCCAGGCTGAGATGTGGCCTTCAGCTGCCATGTCTCTTTATTCTCCTTCGATCTGGAATAGCTCCTCAGTCTTGATCTTTTTGAGAATTACAGGTCAGTCATGTTGTAGAATGTTCCTCCGTGTGGGTCATTGGGCATTTCTCATGATTAGACTTAGGTTATGTGTCTCTGGCAGGAAGACCACAGAACTTGTGTTCTTAGTATGTCTTGTCTAGAGGCACATGATGTCAGCTTGTCCCATACTGGTGGTGGCAGCGTTGGCCATGTGATTCAGTGATGAATGCTGGCTTCTCCACTGTGAAGTCACTCTTTTTCCCTTGGTAATTAATAGATATTTTGTGGGGAGGTACTTTCTAAATAAGTAAACATCAGTGTGATCTCCTGGTTGCCTTTATTTTTCAGTGATTTTTAATCTCTTACTGCCATTATTTATTTTGAGGCTCAGATTGGCTGTGGCCAGCGGAAGCCCCCTCAGTGTGGCTTTGACCTTTGCACATGCCCCTACTGTTTTTGGAGTGGTTCCTTACTTTCTGGCACAACACGTTGTTCAGGCTTATCGTGCCCCAACTCTGTAATCGACCACTTCTCCATGAGCCCTGGTTCCTTTTACAGGGGATCTGGTGCTACATGTGCTCATGGCTTTTGGTGTGTCACTGCTTCTAGTCCCCCTAAACAGACAAAGCTGGGGAACATATGTGTTTGTATTCATACATAGATAAATACATTTAACCCTTGAGCAACACGGGGCTAGGGGCACTGGGCCCCAAACAGTCAAAAATCTGCATATAACCTTTGACTCCCCAAAGACTATTTTTTTAAATTTCTTTTCAGCATAACAGTATTCATTGTTTTTGCACCACACCCAGTGCTCCATGCATTCCGTGCCCTCTCTAGTACCCACCACCTGGTTCCCCCAGCCTCTCACCCCCCACCCCTTCAGAACCCTCAGATTGTTTTTCAGAGTCCATAGTCTCTCATGGTTCACCTCCCCTTCCAATTTCCCTCAACTCCCTTCTCCTCTCCATCTCCCCTTGTCCTCCATGCTATTTGTTATGCTCCACAAATAAGTGAAACCATATGATAATTGACTCCCTCTGCTTGATTTATTTCTTGACTTATTTCACTTAGCATAATCTCTTCCAGTCCTGTCCATGTTGCTACAAAAGTTGGGTATTCATCCTTTCTGATGGAGGCATAATACTCCATAGTGTATATGGACCACATCTTTCTTATCCATTCGTCCGTTGAAGGGCATCTTGGTTCTTTCCACAGTTTGGCAACCGTGGTCATTGCTGCTATAAACATTGGGGTACAGATGGCCCTTCTTTTCACTCCATCTGTATCTTTGGGGTAAATACCCAGTAGTGCAATTGCAGGGTCATAGGGAAGCTCTATTTTTAAATTCTTGAGGAATCTCCACACTGTTCTCCAAAGAGGCTGCACCAACTTACATTCCTACCAACAGTGTAAGAAGGTTCCCCTTTCTCCACATCCTCTCCAACACATGTTCTTTCCTGTCTTGCTAATTTTGGCCATTCTAACTGGTGTAAGGTGGTATCTCAATGTGGTTTTAATTTGAATCTCGCTGATGGCTAGTGATGATGAACATTTTTTCATGTGTCTGATAGCCATTTGTATGTCTTCATTGGGGAAGTGTCTGTTCATATCTTTTGTCCATTTTTTAATATGATTGTCTGTTTTGTGTGTGTTGAGTTTGAGGAGTTCTTTATAGATCCTGGATATCAACCTTTTGTCTGTACTGTCATTTGTAAATATCTTCTCCCATTCCGTGGGTTGCCTCTTTGTTTTGTTGACTGTTTCTTTGCTGTGCAGAAGCTTTTGATCTTGATGAAGTCCCAAAAGTTCATCTTCGCTTTTGTTTCCTTTGCCTGCCAAAGACTATTAACAACTACTGTTGATTAGAAGCCTCACCAGTAACAGTTGATTAACATGTAATTTGTAGTTATGTGTATTTTTATAATAAAGTAAGCTAGAGAAAGAGTATTATTAACAAAATAATAAGGGAGAGAAAATATATGTATAGCATTGTATCTATCAAAGAAAATTGCATATAGGTAGATCTGCTATGGTTCAGACTGGTGTTGTTCAAGGTCAGCTGTGTATTTGGTGTACGTGTACATGTTTATACATGTGTTCATTTATTTGTCATCTGTTTATTTAAATTGAAAACTGTAAGTAATGCTGGTCCCATATCACAGGATTTATTCTGGTTTTCTCCACTTCCATAATAGTTTTTCTCTTCTGTAATAGTGAAACACCTGGATCCTATTATCCTTCATATCTGTTTGATCAGATTCCCAGGATGTCACCAGTCTGTGGCCATTTCCCCCATCACATGGCCCCTGCTAGGGCTCTGGCATCCATACTGGGCCTTCTCCCTCCTCCTGGCTATGTGAGGCACCTGCCTTTCCCCTCAAGGGTTCTGTTGCTTATACCAAGCTGTCCCTAGGTAAACACCCTCCTCAATCTGCCTGGGCTCTGCCAGCCTGTGCCAGGCCCTGCTTGGGCTCCAAAACCATATTCCATGCCCCTGCCCGCCCCCCAGTGTGGACTCTCTCTCACCCTGCTTGGACTGACTCGTGGTCTGAGCCACTGCAGTTCCAGCCTCTGCACACACCTACCTTGCTGGACCTACAAGCTGCTCCCTGACTGACTTCTGCAGGAGAGGTGTGATGTAGTATGAGACAGTTTTAAAGAGACAACTGTAGCTGCTTCTTGGGGAGCAGCCTGTAGCATGGCTCCACAGGCTGTGAAGAGCCTGGTGTGGAGGAGGCTGCTGAGCCAGGAAGGGTGGTGGGGCAGGGCCTGGCGTGGGGATGGTACGTACAGAGCACATGATGATACCCTGTGGTGCCAGGCTTGCAGGGACTGGAGAGAACGGAGGGCAGGGGTCAGCAGCTGGTGTCCAGGACCCTGTTTCCTTAGACAGGGTGTCTATCGAGTTTGAAGAGCTATTAGAAATTCTGGGTGGAGAAGGGTCAGCCCTAGGATTTGGAAATTGGGGTGGAGATTTGAGAGCTTTCTGGGAAAACAACTTAATCCCAGGAGAGGGGATGACATGCCTTAGGGATAAGATGGAGAGAACAGAGAAGGAGGACCTGGCACTGAAGTGAGGTGGCATTTCAGGGGCCATGGGAAGTCTTACGAAGTATTTTAAGCTATAATCAACTCTGATTACCCTACAACTTTCCAGAACACAGGTGATTTATATGGCTGCTTGGACCTTTCCAATGACTAGGAGACATTATTCATTGGACATTTACAGTTGTTTGGCTGTTTACCCTTACATTAAAAGGTATACATCTGCCTATTAATTTTCACTCACTGGTCTTATGCAGTAGCATACTGTCGTCATTTCCTCCCTGGTGTCCTGCTCTGCCAGAAATTGTGTATCTCACCTTCTGGTTTCTCTGCTTAAAACCCTTCAGTAGTCCCTTGTGGCCCTTGACCTGGCTGAGCCACGGGGCTCCTGGAGGGTGCTCTGCTCCTTGTGGATGTTATCGCTACACTGGCTTCAAGCAGAGCTGCCAGGGCCTGGGTGGCAGGGGCACATTCATTTAACCTGTCCAGGTCTTTTCTCCAACATGAACCACTCTCAGCTCTCCATCATTTGCACTTTGCACATGTGAAATATTTTAAGCCCAGTCTGAGGGCATGGCATTTATTCTAGTTAGGCTGTGCTGGTTTTAACCTGACATTCTGGGGTCTATGTCAGCATGGGCTTAGCTTCAGTACTGTGTCTTCCTCGGATGTGAGGAGCCATGAACCCTTCTCTCGGTTCACCCAGGTCATCTGGTGTGGCACCTGCATCGGGTCTGGTGGGTACTATGGTGAGGGCTGTTGGAAAGCTACCATCCTGGTGCCAGACTAGCCTTGCCTCTGGATGCAGGTGACGGGAGGATCCTTGGCCTACTGTGCATGGGGGCAGATGTGGGGGAGGTCTGCAGAATGACAGGCCCTGTGCCAGGGGCAAGGGAGCTGGGTTAACCTGCCTCTGCTTTATGTAGCTTTCCTGTCATTAGAAGAGCTGGGCCCTTACAGGATGGTGAGGGGATGTGGCATTTGTGAAAAACAAAATTCAGCTGAATACCTGTCAGCTTATTGGCTTTGTTCAGTGACTCATGAGTCAGAGACCATCCAATACAGAAAGGAAGCTGGGAGGAGCAGTACAAAATGAAAGACTTTTATAGGCAGGAGGGAGAGGGAGCAAGGAGGTTACGCTGGAAAAAAAAAAACAGATTGGTTATCACCAGCTGACTTTCCTTTAGGGGATGGCAGGCAGATTACCTCACGTCTGGTACTGTTCAGGTGATTCCTGATTGACTGGTTTAAGATTCCATTTCTAGGACAACCCAAACTGTAAATAAGGTAGGTCTCAATTTGGTGACTTGGGGCTGAGCGTAACTGAATCCATTTTGAGCCTGCGGTCTTGTTTTTAGCAGGATCTGCTCACAACACCCTCTTGGTCAGAAGCTAACCTCTCCTCACACTGTGCTTCCCTTCCAGCTGTTCAGTCAGGAGACTGTGATGAAGTTTGTACCACGGTACAGCCTTGTTCTAGAACTCAGCGACAGCGGGGCCTTCCGGAGAAGCTTGCATGATCCCAACGGGCAGGTGGCTTCCTACATCAGTGAAGTGCACGAGCACGACGGCCACCTATACCTGGGCTCCTTCAGGGCCCCCTTCCTCTGCAGACTCAGCCTCCAGTCTGTTTAGCAGCCTTGATCATGGCTGTGCCAGAAGTCCTCACACTGGGCACCACCACTGATCCAGGAGATCCCGTGCACACAGCCCTTTCTTCCTGCACTTGCCAGTCCTTGGATATGGACATTGGAAGTGGACAGTGAGACCCTGTGGATGTCTGGGCCCCTGTGGGATACCCCTCACCTGGGTTTCACATTGCACCTAGAGGGAAGCATAACATGCCACAGGGAAGATAAATCTATGTTAAACCATTTTCTCTTTAAAAACCTTTCTAAGTACAGTGATTCTCTAGGACTTATAGTAGGCCTCAGGGTTTGGTGGATAGAGCAGATGAAATGTCCAGGGATCTTGTTTTCACTACTGCTGTCCTGCCAGCCTCAGTACCTTTACTATAAAATGCGGTAATACCTGACTTTGGGGGTGGGGCACAGGAAGGGCAAGGAGAGCTCAGTGCAAAAGTGTGGAGGCTGGTGGGTAGAGCTGTGTAAGTGGTAGAGCTGTATTCTCTAGAGCCGTATGGGACGTGGGCCCTTGATCCTGTGTGTTCCCTTCTATAGCTCGCCCCCTCCAGCCTACTTTGGTTCAGCCCCACTCTGAACCACAGGGTTTTTAAGACTCCTGAGTCCCCATCAACCATTTAAAGACAAGGACCTGAGTAAGTGGATAGAGGCATGTTGATCCCAGGAGCTCAGAATGGACCTGCTAAACTTTGTGAATAATCTCCCACCTCGATGGAATGATCCAGCAGTTGGATACTACAGGGCAGGATCTAAGGGAGTCCTGTTGACATCCCTTTGTTCCTTACCTATAGACTAGTAGATGAATAGTGCACATGTTAATATCATTTGCTGGAGTGTCACAAGCCCGAAATTGCTATATATCCTGACAAGTATGTACAAACCAGTCCTAATTTTGTCAGGGGGACCTGTATAATAATGATAATTAAATTGATTTTCCTGCTCATTAACCTTTTCTGATGGTGTTGCCTGGAAGTTTCTTCTCTAATATAATTGGGTTGGTGAATGGAGTTTGATTCCATTGCAGGCTGATAGGAGGATCCTATCAGCCAGACAAAAGGTTGCTTAGGGACAAACAGTCCATCTGGCTTGCTCAGTGTCCCTCACAGGGGAAGTGCCTCTGGCCATCACCTCCTGGTGGTGCTTCATTCTGGGCAAGTCGATATTACACTGTGTTCCTATTTCCAGCCCACAGAATGGGGCTGATACCTGCTCCTTTCTGTCCTGGCTGTTTGTGAGAATACATAAGACATGTGTCTCTGGAATCGTTTTCAGTCACTTGACAAGGAAATCATTTAAATAGTCAATGATGACTGTGATAAAACCTGAACTGCTTGTGCGGTATTGCACTGGCTGGCAACAACCCATCTGCTCCCTCTCCCAACCGTGGCCCCCATCCCCTGCACTGGCCTGGCCTCATGGTAGGGGAAAGAGTCAGGATCTGAAGGTTGGCTCCTCTGTTGTGTTGTGTGCTCAGGGATAGCTTTAAGTGCAACAACAGTGGGACAGAGCCGGAGACTGGCTTCAGTCCAGCCGATGTGACCCAGAATGTGTTAGGTCAATGACGCAATGTTATTTATGTTACTTTAGGGGAAAGAAAATTGCATATAGATTATGAAATACTTTTGAATGGATGATGGTGCACCCCATATATCAGCTGTATAGGAATAAGGTAAAAAGTGATCATTCTGCCATAAAAAACAATTTAAATGTGTGGAATGTATAAAAGCTGACTTCTTAATTGAGAACAGAGGGCTTTGCTTTTTAGTCCTTGCTTTTCACCAAGGTAAAGAAGCTGGTAAATTGCTTTTCACTGTTTTTAGCAAAGGAGTCTTGATTTTGACTTAGATGTTGATTTTCTGTCTCAACGTGTCACTTCCTGTGTTTTATCTGGTAATTGCCATGCTGAGGTACAAAATATGGCCTCATTAGGTTTAAATATGTGGTATGGTTTTGTTGTAAACTTAAAGCAGATTTGCCCTAATGTGAATTACTAACCTGCTTTTAAAATTAAATCAAGTGATTCATTCATTGTGTGCTTCTTTATTGTCTACTACAAAACCTCCAGTGGGACTCAGATACTACCTTTAACAGGACAGAAGCCCTATTTTGTGATTTTTATCATCAACATGCATTTGCAGAGTGGTCTTTAGTTTGTAAAGTGTTTTTGTGAACACTGACACTTTATTGATGGAAAGAGATAATAGTCATTTTATAGGGGGAACTGAGGCTTGGGGGAGTGGTTGGAGAGGATTTGCCCAGACTCACTGGGCACACTGCTGAGTCAGGACCCATGGTCTGACTTCGGGATCTGCTGGGAAATCTGGGCAATGAGGCAGGATGGTGTTCCTAGGACCCAGCCCAGGGGCTAGATGTTGGCTGCACATCAAAGTCCTCTGGAATTCCCAGTCTTCCAGAGTGGCCTAGCATCATCATAGTTTCAAGCTTCACAGGTGGTCCCCATGGCAATGGTGGGGCACTCCTCATTGCCAGGGCCCACCTGTACCCTAGAGAGGGGCTGGGCTGGGCGGACACCTGGAGCAGGGTCAGTAGAGCTGAATCCTTGAGAATCTCAGTATAGCTGGTGAGGAGATGTTGGGCATGGCCAGGGAAAACTAGAACACTCAGGGCGAGACTGTTAGAATTTTGACTGGGTTTGCTCAGTTTTTGAGACCTTGAGCAATGAGTATTTTTTCTCTTCAGTCCTAATTCTGTTATGTCTTAGAATCCTATGTACTTAACTTTATATTTTCTCAGTGAGAATAACATTGATGATATCACAGCTTCCCTCTGTGTCACAGTCATTGCCTCTGAGTCAGAGTAAAGCTCTAAGTTTAAAAGAGCAGTTAAAATTGCGTCGGCAATAAGACCAGTTATTAATAAGACCATGCCTGCTACCTACGATAAGTTACACCATCTCCATGCAGGTGTTCTGTTTCATCTGTTTGAATCCTACCAAATGGCTCTCTGGCCAGTCTGTTCCCAGGTTGGGCTTTGGTGTGCTCGGTCTAGAGAGAAGTATTTCATGGGGTGGGGTGGGGGAGCAGAGTTACATTGCTATAACAAGCCTCATGCCCATAGGACCTGCTCTGCAGGCAGCTGTAGCAAAACATCTCCAGTAGTGGGGTTGGCAGAGGTGTCTCTGTGGAGGACCAAGGCACATGAGCTGTTGGCGTCCACAAATCAGAGTAGCCTCTCGCTGGCTCACTGACTCAAACCCTTTCCTTCTGGTGCCACCATGCCCAGACTAAGAGTTAATTAAAGTCAAGCATTGTCTTCTGTGAAGTATAGAAGTATAGAACATAAAGCAGATTGGGAATAATAAAACAGCTGACATATTCTAGAGTTCAGGTCACCTAGAGTTCAGACCTAAGGTCCTCATGTAGAGAAAAGTTTGCAGAAGCCTGAGATTTGGGGACCTATGGTCAGCTGGCTTCTGCAGGAGCTGGTTTGTCTTAGTTCTTAAGACTTCTCTTTATAGGAAGAGATTTTGAATACTTGGCCCCAAATGATGTTTTGAAAATTGTGGGCATAGGTTAATGTTGACACCTGAGAATTTTTGGATTCAGATTTGAGGCTTCCTTCTCAGTCCCAGAGGGATGGTCAGCCCTGGCTTCTGGCTGGGCAGAGGTTGGTGGGGGGGTTCAAATGCAGCTGGGCTCAGAGCAGAGGTCCTATGAGGTTACTCTCCCCCACACCTGTATGTGCATTCTCATGTCTGACCAGGAGGCCACGTGAGGCTAGGTGGGCCCGTAGCTCTGGAGGCCTAAGTAATGATTTTCAGGAAAGGCCTGGCCTTCCTGTGCTCTGGACCATATTTAAATGTTAATGAAGACCGACTGGGAGTTCACGTGGGTTCCTTCCTTCATTTGCTGCATCATCCTGCCCCTTCAGCTCTGCCCTGAGGCCCATCGGACTCTGAAGCTCTAACACTGGTGTTCCTGCCAACTTGTTTATGTATGCATGAGGTCAGCAGTGCTGGTGAACTCATTTATCTTGATGAAAGGATGGCCTTCAGAATCATCAAATAAATTAAATGTCTTGTGGCATAGTTGCCACCACTGTCCCTGAATTAAATGACCACAAGGAGGTGAACCAGCAAAAATGAATTTGGATTTGGAAATAAAAGCTCTTTCCTCACTGAAGGAAGCCAAAGGGTAATTCATTTTGGGTTGTACATACTGATCAAGTTTACAGCTGCATACTAAATTGTCATACGTCTTTTAATGCAGATTTTGTTTCCTATGAATGATCAAGTCCATATTTTTTAAAGATTTATTTAGAGAGCAAAGAGCAGGGAAGGGCAGAGGCAGAAGTAGAGGGAGAGATTGATTCTCAAGCAGACTCCTGGCTGAACATGGAGTCCTACCTGGGGCTCCATCTCACGACCCTGAGATCATGACCTGAGCTGAAATCAAGAGTTGGAGGCTTAACTGACTGAGCCACCCAGGTACCCCAAGTCTGTGTGTGTGTGTATTTTTTTTTTTTTTAAGGCAACAGTGTATTGTGTATTTTGTACTAATCTATAGTTTGAAGAGGACTGGAGAGGAAGAAATCAAAGTGAGAGGCTCTGCATTCCAACCCAGGCCTACTGGAGCAAGCTTGCAGGGTGGGGGGGCTATCTTCTCTGAGTGAAGCCAATCTCTGTCTGCAAGCTCCTGGGCATGTCTGTGGCCTGGTCTTGCACTGCTTCCAGTGTCAGCTGGAGCCCTGTATTTGACAAGGATGCCAGCACCTACTGCTTCCTCCCCAGCACAGTGTGTCCATCCCTAACCCAGGCTCCCCTCTCCTGAGGGGCCATGGGAGGTGGTCCCAGCACTCTGCCTGCCCAGATACAGCTGAGCACATCCTGAGCCTCCAAGGCAGTGGAGGGAACTTGGGTGTATGACTCCTGGTTAGAAGAAAGTCCAGCTGGAGCGTCAGTGCCCTCCAAAATGGGGTGCTACTCGTTACGCCAGTTCATGATGTGGACACAGGCTGGCCTGTTTCTAGCTGTTCTGGTCTTCAGTATATTTTAGCTAGCAGTGAAAGGCTGGAAAAGGCTCCAACGTGCTGTATGGAAATCACTTAGACTCATAAGACCACTCAGTGAGGGGGATCCCTCACACTGCTCACCTCGCCTTCCTGACTTCTTTTAACAGGGAAAAAGCAACAGTTGTTGCTTTGCGATGGTCAGTTCTTTATTCATATTTATTCATAACTTTATTCATGCACAAAAGGTCAAGATGCACAATAGCTGACTTGTCCCCCTGCCCAGTGCTGTAACCGTTAATTTGGTCAAAGGGATGGATCTCTGCGCTTTCATTGCTGAATGTGGGACCACCAAGTAATCAGGTGGGAGTGGATGGGAGGAGGCTCACTCGGGGGTCCAGAACCTGAGTAATTACCACCAGAGCATCAGTGAAATTAGGGTTAGAAGAAATTAGGGTTAGAAGAAAATGCGAAATACATAATCCCTATGCTGACCCCAGGGGCACTCCCATTTCTGCTCACTGGTGGGGGACTACTTCGGAAGGTCCGAGGGCCTGTGACAGCCAGGGCTGGGCTGTGACCTAGCGCAGTACAGAGCACGAGTGCAGTGTAGTTGAGAGGCGGAAGTCAGTGACAGTGGAGAATGGACACCTCGAACTTCTGGAGCCAGGGGATGACCCAAACTTCTGAGTAGCAGCTGAAAGTCTGCAACAAAGAAGGGCACGCTGAGACCCCCGTCGCAGAGGCCACCCTCCCGAAACGCTCCACAGCGGTTAGGTCCCCCGTGCCGCTGCTGTGGGCTGTGCATGCACGCCTCTTCCTTATGACGTTCTCCCCCTGCCCTAAGTTTCTATTTTGAGAAATTTCACATCTGCAGAGAAGTTGAGAGGTTTAAGAATATACGCTTTTCACTTTCTTTTGCAAGTTAGATTGTCATGTTTGCTCTCTCCTGAATGTGTATGTGTGTATATGATTTCTGAACTGTCTGAAAGCTCCTTTTGTTCTAACCTCCCTGGCCCCAAGCCCAGGGTGTTGATTTCCTGGAGCTGTGCCCCTCAGGACAGGTGGTTGGACGTTGCCTCTTGGGAGCCCTCTCTGTGTTCTCCCGGGTCTGTGGGCACTGCAGGGATGCTGGGAGTGAGATTTGGAAACTTGCAAGCAGAGATGTTTCCCAAAGCCCGGGGAACAGGTGAGGGCTGGGACGTCAGTGAGTGGTTGTGAGGAGGTGAGACCCCTTCGTTTTACCCTTTTTAAGGTATGGTTGGTCTGGAAGTCACAGTTATCTAGAATAGGGTGCTGGATCTTCTTGCAAGAAGTTCTGCCAATCTTCATGTCAAGCATGTACTTCAGGCCCTTCACGATCTAAGGGGAAAAAGGGTCAGGTGGGTGTTACTCGGTCCAGGACAGAAGGGTGGCTGCTCCTCTACCAGCAGGAGGAGGCATGGAGAGTGGGGAAGGATGCCAACATATGCCCCCTTAAAGGGGCTGAGGGTGTAGGGGCCTGTCTGGGACTCACCAGAGAACTCTGGGAGGGAAGCTGCTGCTTGGACCCAGGCCCCTCTCTGCCTTTGTCGTTCCTGTTCACGATGCCCGTTCTCGTCCCCAGAAGAGACTGAGGCTCTGAGTCTGTCCTAGAATATTTCCTTCCTGCCCAGAGCTCTCCATCAGTGGGGACGGCACCTGTGCCTCACCTCCATCCCCGACACCTACCTGTGGCCAGTGCTGACCCACGCTGAGTGCCAGCAGTGGTAGCTTGTTTCCTCCCCCAGTTAGAAAATAAAGCTTTTCCACTTGCATGTGGCAGCAACTTGGTTCCTTCTCATTATGGTCTCCCAATAAAGCCTCAGCCCTGCCAAGGCCCAGGTGGAATAAAGTCGTCCCAATGTCACTGAGGGATAACGTCCCATCCGCCCCCTCCCTTGAGCACTGGCAGGCGCACCAGGAACTTGTTCTGTTCTGCAGTTGAGAGTCTGGCTCACAAAGATCCCACAGTCCCTGGGGCTGAGTCCCTGGGGAGGTAACACTTTCCGATGGGAAATCAGCTTTTAAAGCCCACCCCATACCAGCTTCCCTTTCTGCCACATGCTTTCTAATCATGAAAATATGCTGCTCTTAAATAATTTGTGATTTTTTAAAAGAATAAGGATTATAAGAATTTCCAGTAATCCTATTACACAGGAGAAACCGTTATCAGTATTCCTAAAAACTGTTGGTGTTAGAGTGGGACCCCCTCACCCTCTTTCCCTGGGGTTTGTGTGTGGGGATGAGGCAGTGGTTTGGGCAAGCTCTCTGAGTGACGTGGGCCCATATGGACAATGGCAAGAGGTCCCTTGGCGCTGTGGTGCAGACAATGGGGCAAGGTGGGGCAAGCCAGGGCGGGGGCTCTGATGGGTTAGTGGTTCCTGCAGGCTGGCATTCTGCTTCTCCCCGACTGAGAGCCTTCAGCACGCCCATCTGTGAGGGCCTGTTCCACCCCTGGCCTCCTGGGTTCCACTTTAGATATACTGTGGGCCCCAGCCTGATGGCTCCGCCCAGGAGGAGCTTGTTTTCACAAGAGGCGGCTCAGGGCCTTCTTACTGTGCCCAGGGTACCTCTGGCTACTCATGGACTATTTGTGGCTGCCACTCTCAGCCTCCTGGACTGGGTCTGGGTTCTAGATGGGCACTAGGCAGGTCGGTAAGACAGGAGCCACTGCAGCCTGGCCTCTTAGAGGTGTCCCCAGCCCTCACCTGGACCAGAGCTCTGCTGATGTGAGACTCCTTGAACAAGAAGATGTCATTGGTACAGTTGTTGAAACTTTCAGCGCTGTGTCTGGCTGCTTGGAGGACTCCTGGGTCGTGGGGGTTTATTTTTTTGGGAAATCCTGGCTTCCCATCTGGGTTAAGGGTCTGGGAACAAAAACCTGAAACAGAGACGCATAGAACCAGACAAAAGCATTGCTATGACCAGGGTCCTTGGGCCCAGGGTCGCACCTCACACCTTGTTTCTGCCATCTGCTCCCTGTGTGGCCCCTGGTCGTTTACCTACCCCTCAGCCAGCCACCCCACTCCCCACAGTGCATTGTTGTGTGCCCCACAATTTCTCCCTCCTCAGAGTTGAGGACTAAGCATGAGGGGTGGCACCGTGAGGTATAAAATGTAGTCCCAGCTCGCTGTGCCTGCCCACACAGTCTTTTGCAGAACCTAGAGTCGTTGCTAACATGTGTTAAAGAAACCTTGAATGTTTCTTCAGGTGGCGGAGCCTCCAGATAGGACACAGCCCCAGGGCTTAGAAGAAGGTGCCCCATTGGCCTTTGAGGACACTGTCATCTAGATCCAGCCCCTTCATTTGTCCCCAACGAAGTGGACCACGGAGAAGTGCCCAGAGGTCTGTCCTGCCTTCTCCTATGTGAGGACATGGCTGCTGTCCTCTCCCTCAGTGATTCTTGTCAGAGTCCACCCAGCATCCAGGCTCTGGGTTAGCCCATCCGGGGGCTACCCCCTGGCACCTGGCTTCTGGCAGCAGTGTAGCACCTGATGCCCCTCATCTGCTGCCTCCTGCCATGCCCATCTGGGTGCAAGTCCAAGGACGGGGTCAGGCCGTGCGACTTTATCCCACACAGCTCCATTGCAGGGCTGGCATGTGGTGGAGGGAGGGATGATTGACTTTCTTTCATCCCTCCATGCTCTTCCAATATTCCAAGGAGGCCCATACTTGGATAAAAGATGGGGTAAGGAACATGAGGGGCTTCTACCCCAGCACATGGGTCCCCCAGTGTCTGTCAGAACCAGGGACCCCCATTATCTGCCCCTCTCCTCTCCATATCTTCTGTCTCAGGCCCCACAGAAGCAGAGCCTGGCCACACCCCAAGGGCCCTCACCGAAAAGGACCTGACTTCACTCCTCCATCCAGCTCGCTCCATGGCCCTTCTGGAGCCCTCCTCATCCTGTAGGTACTGGGCGTACAGAAGCTTATGTTCACTGGAGCCCACGTTCCATAAATACACAGGCACAACAGACATCCGCGCAGCAGGTGAAGTAAGGTGGGAGTCGTGCAGAGGTCTGTCCACAGCACATGTAGGACCAGGCTGTGCCATCTGCCCCAATCTGGGTGGAGGGGCCGAGAGCAAGCTGGGGGCTGGGAAGACAGAGGGGTCTGAGGGCTCAGGGCCCCAGCATGGTCGAAGCAAGGAGGGCTTGTGGGGAAGGGCTGAGAGGCAAGGCTGGGCCCGCCATGGGTGTGTGCTCATTGGGGTTACAAACTTCAGATTTTATTATAAAGAAAACAGGGCTGTAAAAAACCCCACAGGCTCTGTATGGCCACAAGTAAGTGGTGGCCTTTTCTGGTTGGTGGCTCATGGTTAATTTAAGTTTATGTCAATTTCTACAGTGGATAACTGATGTCTAAAAATAACAAAAAGTTGGGGTGCCTGGGTGGCTTAGTCAGACATGTGACTTCAGCTCAAGTTATGATCTCAGGGTCCTGGGATCGAGTCCGTGTTGGACTCTGCACTCAGTGGGGAACCTGCTTCTCCCTTTCCCTCTGCCCCTCCCCTGCTTGTGTTTTCTCTCTCTTTGTCAAATAAATAAAATCTTAAAAAAAATAACAGTTTTGGGGGAAAATCTAAATAAACTGAAAGGAGGGAGAAGGGAAAGAGAGTTTTTAGATTTGTAAACTGCTGCCCCTTTTGGAAGATGCTCTCCTAGATTTCTCTTTTGGAAGACGCTCTCCTAGATTTCCCTGAAATGTTAACATGCCAGAGATAATTCAGAGCTGAGCTGTTTTCATTCATTAATTAAATTTAACAGTGTGAAGTTGGGCAGCTCAGTGGCATGGCCCCGTTTCAGGGGCTCAGTAGCCACATGGGATCATGGTGGTGGATGCAGAGAGGGACACGGTGTCCTTTCCGAAGATCCCATGGGACTGCACTGCCCTGAGACTTCACTCTGCTTTCCTCTGCCATGATCTCGGGGACCACCGGTGGCTCAGGCATCTGTGTTCAGTCTGGGGAGACTGTGTTTAGCAGGAGGCAGAGGTGCTGAGGCAGCAGGAAGTGGAGACTTGGGGAGTGTGGGTAGTGGCAGTGGTAACCAAGCTTCCGGGCTGAGCATATATAAGGTAGAAATACTGGTGCTGACCTGTGCCCATTCCATGCCACCCCCCACCCCATCCACTCCTGAGAGACAAGCTCCAGCTCAGACCCGAGACACCTGAGTATATTTGGGTGGTAGAAAATAATGGCAGAAGGCATGAAAGCTCTGGGGGAGTCAAGATACCATCTGGTTCCCCGGTGAAGAAATCTCAACTTTAGGGAAGGAAGCTGGCAGCATGAATTCAACAGAGCATGGAAGCTTTAACAAAAGCTGCACTGGGATGTCCCACTGGGGACAAGGAGTCTCCCACCCATGAGGACTGACAGAAGGGGGCTGAGGGAACTACCACCTACCTTGTATGGGGGGTTGGGTTATGGGGCCAGTGGACTGGCTGGGCTGGTGAACCACCTAGCAGGTGGTTATATGCTGTGCACCTGCTCTGGGCTCTTGTGTATGTGAGAGCCCTGCTTAATGTGAGAACCAGGACAGTTTGGGGGGCATCTGGCTGGGTGGTCTGCCCTCCCCGATATGGGGTGCAGCAGAAGGAGCACTGAGAGTAGGCAGAGAAGACACAAGTCTATGTGTGTTCTGGGACCCTGGAGGGGGTCATCCCCTGGTCAGCACTGCCTGACCAAGCAGGGCCCCACCTGGCAAACTGGTCTCCCCCAGCTGGATTCTTGGACCCAAAGCTGAAACATCAAGATGAATCTCATGACTCCTCTGCAAGGCTCCCTAAGCTTTAGCAGCCCCATGTAACTGGCCCTCTGTCCCTGATGAAAACAGCATACTGCCGGTACCTTGCCCAACACAGGGTCAGGGCCATCTGCCGGTCCAAGTTCTGTCCACGACCAGCACTGGGATTCTCCTTTGCAAGAATCCAGCCCTCCTAGAACAATCTTTGCTAAAAGTCTCCAAAGATGGAAACAAGGAAAGCTGCTTGTGTTCTGCTGGCATCATTGAGTGCCAGCAGCTGGGCTGGTCAGACTGGGTCAAGCCCTGGAACCCGCATTTCCCCAAGCCACCCCCTTGGCTGTGACTCAGGTGGTAGTGCTGGGGGGCTTCTGGGCTCTGCACACAGACACCCTAAGTTGTGGGGGGGCAGGCCGAGGGCTGCTTCCATGGCACCCGTGCTCACGCATCACACGAAGTCCAGTGTGATTTGTACTTTAAACCAAAAGCCATTTGGGCAAACAACTGCAGGCTTCATTTCTGCTCCTCCATTTCTGGAAGAGAAAGAAAGAAGCTACTTTTGCGCAAGGGTTGGAACCTCCAGTGTATTCTGGCCGTCAGAGCTTAGGGCTCCCCCTTTCCCTACTGTGGATCAACATAGCTTCTATGTTTTGCTTTGTATAAATTGCTTTATGTGATTATAAGCTTGTCTATTTTGGGTAGGAAATTGAAAAATACAGAAAAGTATAACAAGAGCAACAAAATGTTATCACTCTTACTATCTCAAATTAAAAGTCAATCTTAGTAACCACTGTTGATGTTTTTTTAAAATAAAATGTATCAAATGTAATTTAGCTTGCATGGAGCAGGATTATAAATGAAGCGAAAGAAAAAGCCTTCGTGGCTCAGTCAGTTAAGCATTTGACTCTTAGTTTCTGCTCAGGTCATGATCTTAGGGTCGTGAGATCAAGCCCCAACTTGGGCTCCACGCCGAGGGGTTTCTGTTTGAGATTCTCTCCCTCTCTCTCGGACCCTGCCCCTGCTCACTCTTTCATTTTAGGAAAGGAAAAAAAAAAAAAAAAAAAACTGAAGTGAAAGAAAGTAGGTGAGGCTGAACCTCAGATGTGTGTCTTTTTGGAACACATGATGTCAGTTCCTAAGTGATTTGGTAATGTTACAAAAAGTTTAGGAAAAATACTGAAGTTGGTTTATTTTTATCTAACTACATGTCTTCCTAAAATATAGGCTTTAAATCAGGAAAGTTTCATCAGTGCAGTTGTCTAAAGAAACAATAAAAGTTCAATTTTTAATTAAAAAAGAGTTGAAAGTCAAATCTATTTTTGGGATTCTTCAAGAGAAATCGGCAGGGAAAGGCTTCTCATGGAGAATAAACATCCCAAAGAGGAGCTCTCCCTCAGGGAAGAATGGAGGCCACCAAGTGAGTACTGAGCAGATGGTGACAGTGCAGGCTGGGTGGCCTGGGGTTCGGGCCAGGGGGTCAGTCCCTTCCCCATGAAAGGGGGCCTGAGCTGTCCTCAGAGATGTGGTATCTGGAGTGTGTGTGTTGCACAGCCAAAGTCTGGGGAGCAGGAGAGTTAAAGCTGTCCCTCCCTTGTCACCACTCTGCAGGCAGCATGTGGGTCCATATTCTACAGGGGAGAGACTGAGGCCCCAGGGGAGTGCAGGGTAGGGTTAAACCAGGCTCAACTAATTATAAAGACCTGTAATGAGAAGATGAGCCACCGAAAACTTGGCTGGGGGCAGGGGAGGGGGGCAGAATGTGATGTGGCAGCCCTGTGGAGCTTCCCAGGAGAAAGTTATCTCTTAACAGGTTGAGAAAGGACTTTTGGGTTTCAACAGAATCTAACAGTGTTGAGGACACTGATGTGGCAATTTCCTAAGTCCTGAAGGGCTTAGGGAGGGAAGATGCCACAGGGCTCTGCATTTAGGTCAGTGCACTTTAATGTCTGGACATGGGGAGGTCACATGCCCAGAGGACACCAACATCAGGGGCCCTGTCACCCCCACAAGAAGGTACTGGAATCTGTTCTCCGAGGAGGGAAAGGAAAGGCTATGGGAGCTGTGGGAGCAGAGTTGGGGTAGGCTGAGTTCCTGTCTCTGTCCAACCACCAGACAGAGGGACCTCCAAGCCCCTCTTTCTGAGGCCCTTGCTGGGGCCCTCATCTGTCAAATGAAAGAAGCACCAGAAGAGATTGCTTCAGAGGGGTGTGTGGGGTGGCGTGGGTAGGCTACTTGTGTGGCAGAGACTCGGAGCAGGGATGTGGACAGGTGGCTGCCAAGCACCCCAGGCCCAGTGAGAATGCCTTCCACGTGCCAGCGCAGTCAGGCCTCTCAAAGGCCCAGGGGTACTGAAATTCTTTACTCATCTCCTGGGTGATGATCCTGAGGCTTAGGGAGGCTGCAGGTTCCACAGCTATAAGGTTTGGGGAGTCTGTAGTACACTGCTCTCTGCATGTGTGTGTAGGCTCTGGACTTTCCAGCTGGCGCTCAGTGATAGAGAGCAGGCCGACAGGGGAGGTCTGCTGCTCCGATGGGGCAGGTGGCTCCCTTTTGGGCATGGACTGGAGAGGGTTTTGTCCAACAGTGAGCCGTGGCAGAGGGAGGCCTGCCCATGAGAGGACACTAACAGTCGTCCAGTGCCACCTGTCTTGGAATTCCCCATGCAGTCCTGTTCCCGTCCCTGCTCTGTTCCGTGAAGAAATGGCGGCAAGGGGAAAGAACTTGGCAAAACAGTTGACAATGACCATCAATTATTAAATTGCCATGCAGTTAAGATGGCAGGCTCCGCATCTCTCCAGGAGACCCTTCACTAAAGAGTGTGAAGGAGTGTGCTTCTTTGTTCTGAACATTCGGTTTCTTCCCCTGACTTGTGCCCCTGGGATGGGTACTAAGTGGGGGGGGGGGGGCAGAGAAAGAAAGTGGTATCCTGAGAAGAGGCCTCAGCATGGGAGCTAAGAATGAAGGTTGGGGAGAAAGAGGAGGTGGGTGTCCTATCCCTGAGGGCCCCACATGCAGCACTGACCCAAGACAGTCCAGGGGCCAGAAGCAAGTGTCACCATGAGGGCATGTGATCCCTCCACTAGCCAGGTTAAAGAACATGGGGTGGGGGCCCTCTAAGTCTCCACCAGCAACCATAGCCTATGATTCCAATGAGGGTATGGCATGGCTTGCTCCTCTGTGCTCTATTGAGGACCTGTGCTCACAGGCTAAGTAACTTGGGCAAGTAACCTAATCTCCTTGTGCCTCAGTTTCTGGAGCACAGCAGCAGTGCCTTCCCTCCCCTTCTCCCCTGTGCTGGCCTGGCAGGAAGTGTCTGATCCTTAGGCTCTGATGGTGGGGCGTGGGCAAGTCACAGGACAGCAACCAGCAGGCAGGAAGCACAGACATCAGATAGAAACTGCTTAACAACCAAGGGGCATCCCAGAGCTTGGTCTTCCTGGAGGGGCCACAGGGAAGTCTCCTTTGGGTAGACAGTTTTCAGTCCCTGTTGAGACCGCAGGGCGGGGGATTACAGAGGACTCTTCTCTTGCCCCTAGGCAGGCCCCAGACCTCCTATCCCTGAACCCCGCAAGGGCAGCTGCTGCCTGGAGCGGAGCCGCCTGCCCCTGCCGCGGAGCAGTCCCCCGGGGCTGGCAAGACAGCAATGACACTTGGGGCCCGGGCAGGAAACTCAGGACGCGTCCCCCCCGCCGTCGGACCTCGCCTCGGGGAGCCGCCAGAGCTCCGGAGCCCAGGCATGAAGCGGCCCAGGGAACACCTAACACCTTGCTCTTACCTCGCAAATGATCTCCGGTGGTGCTCAAGACTAGGCAGCAGAAGGCGAGCAGCACCCCAACGGGCCGCATGGCTGCCTGCGCAGAGGGCAGCGCGCGCTGGGGAAGCTGGGGCCCCTGCCAACGGTAGTGCTAGGGAGCCAAGAGGGGGCCCCGCCCCACAAACCGCCCCTGGCGGGGATAGGGGCTGCTTGCCTCAGGTGGGGGCGGCGCCGTGAGGGGGGTGGGGTAGGGGTGGAAGGGGGATGCGGGTAGGGGTGGAGGGTGTGGGGATGGGCGGTGATGGTTTCTTGCTGAATCATTTTGACCAGAAGCTCCTCACCTGCACATGTCTGGGCTACAAAGTCAACCGCTTCCTTTATTGAGTTTCCAAACAGAGAGTATTTGCAAGGGGAGGAGAAAGATAAATGAGAGCTGTGAGAAAACAAAACCTTTGCGAGTGTCTACCCTTGAAATGTGCATGGAAGGGACATCGCATTTAAAAAGTTACTGGGGGCGCCTGCGTGGCTCAATCAGTTAAGAGTCTGCCTTGGGCTCAGGTAATGATCCCCTGGTCTTGGGATGAGACTGCACTGGGCTCCCTGCCGGTGGGAGTCTGCTTCTCCCTCTCCTTCTGCCTCCTACCCTGCCCAGCTACCGCACTGCGTGTGCTCTATCTTGTTCACTCCGTCATAAACAAACAAATAAAATCTTAAAAAGAAATCAGGGTGGTTTTTTGTTTGTTTGTTTTCAATTTATTTTCAACATAACAGTATTCATTGTTTTTGCACCACACCAGTGCTCCATGCAATCCGTGCCCTCTCTAATACCCACAACCTGGTTCCCCCAACCTCCCCCCCCCGCCCCGCCCCTTCAAACCCCTAGATTGTTTTTCAGAAATCAGGGGTTTTGAAAGCAGAATCATCTGGGTTTTCTTCTCCAAAGGACATGCTTCTCAGTCCCAGGATTCCAGCTTCTGAGCGGCCCCCTGCAGGAGACTCTCCTCTGCTGGTGTGAGTGGGCATCCTCCCTTAGAAAGTGGGCAGGAAAATGGGGTGTAGACTGAAATTTCAGAGAATGGACATCGCCAGGAAACATGCTCCTTCTGGGTGATTTCTGCATCTGGAAACTGGCAGACAGCAGTGTTTGCTGGTTAAATGTTTGATCACTGCCCAGCTTTGGCTCCACACCAGCAAAGGTAAAGGAAGAACAGAGGTTTTCCAGAACAGACGGTGACCCAGAGGTTTGTTTGTTTCCCTTTACATGCCCAACCCAGTAGTTAGAGTGGGGTCTCTGGAGCACATGGCTTGAATTTGTTTGAATTTGGCTCTGCCTTTTAACACCTGGATGACCTTGGTTGAGGGATGGCCTCTCTGTGCTTCAGTTTCCCCTGATGGTTATGGTGGGGGCTTGGAGACTTCCTCAGTGTACATGCTCGGGGCTGAGATAGAAGACATTGCATGGTCTTAGCTGCAGGGCACCCCCCTCTCCGACTTTAGGACTACTCTGACAGGAGAAATGAGATGGCTGAGCCTTTTCCAGATGGGTCCTGCTGCAGCATACCTGCTTTTGGGTAGAGAGATCTGGGTTTGTGTGACTCAGACAAGCCTCGGCTGGTGCCTCAGGGCAAGGCACAAGGGGCCCTGTTAAATGAGAAAGTGCCACAGCACGAAGGAGCTATTCTACAGCAGTATAGTTTCAGGGTTCTCTGGGGGAAGAGTGTGTATGTGTATGTGTGCATGTGTGTAAGTGTGTATATCTGTGTCTGTTCACTGTGTGTATGTGCGTGTATCCACGAGTCTGTCTTTGTTTCTGTTTTTGCATATGTTGGGAGTATGAACACACATAAGTGTGTTGTTCTGATTGTGCACAAAAGGAGGTTATGTATGTGCTTATGTGCCTTGGGTATAAGTCTGTTTGAGTGTGTGCTTGTGTGTATATGTTGTGCTGGTTAATTTTGTGTGTCAGCTTGACTGAGTCACAGATATTGGCCCAGATATTTGGTTAAACATTATTTCTGCATGTGCCTGTGAGGGTATTTCTGGGTTAGCTTTTGTATTGGCAGACTGAGTAAAGCAGGTTGCCCTCCACAATATGGAGGGCCTTGTCTAATCAGTTGAAGGCTTGTGTAGACTAAAGGCTGAAGAAGAAGAAATAATTTTCTATTTACACAAATAGACTGTCTTCAACCTCCTGTCCTAGGATTCAGATTTCAACTGGAACTTATACCATCAGGTTTGCTGGTTGGATTTTTCAGCCTCCAAATCATATGAGCTAACTCCTTATAATAAATCTCTTTATAGACATGGACACAACCACCACCACCCACACCCCACCCTATTGGTTCTGTTTCTCTGGAGAACCTTGACTCATATATTTGTGTACATGTCTGTACCTAAAGGTGTCTATGTGTGCCTATCATGTATATGTCTGTGTCTGTGTCTCTGTACTCTATATATGCATATGCATCTGTGTGCCCGTGTGTGTTTCTTGAATCTGAATGAAAGGCTTTTCTATTCATATATGTCTCTGTGTGTATGCGATTGTGTGTGGCCATGTGTCTCTGTGTTACACGCATTCTTTCTGTCCCATCTGAGACCTGCCTGAACTGATGCAGGGGTGATAGGCTTTCTTCTGAGTCCCTGTCATTCATCCATCATCCATCTGTCCTTGCTGCTGGAAGTGTGGTCCCTGGAACGGGAGTCCCTGGGAACCTGAGGGAAATGCAGATGCTCAGGCCCAACACCAGACATTCTGAATCAGATTCTCTGTGAGTGGGGCTGTTTTCACAAGCTCTCCAGGAGAATTTCCGGCCCCTAAAGTCTGGGAAGCACCGACTGAACCAATTTTGTCTTCCCTCCTGTCTTCCTGTCTCACTGACACACATGATATCTTCTGGCCTCCATATGATGCCCACTGCTGGCTTTGGCCTTGCAGCATCCCACCAATGAAGAACTGTTCATAAAGCATAAAACTATCTGAGTTTCCTGGGGTGAATGGATGTGGGAGGGACATGTGGCTGGCCAGGGTGCTCTTCCTTCCGAGCAGATATGGCCAGGGCCCCAGATCCATCCCTCCACTGGGCATGAAGCTGTGGAGTCTAGTTTTTTTTAGAACCTCTGAGCCAGGACTTTTAAGGCCCAGCCTGCACAGCTGAGGAGCCTCATATCTTTGGCTCGGTGGGTAGGAAGCAGAGACATTGGTGGGGACCTAGGTTTGGGTCCCTCTCTCCCAGGATCTCTTAAGAGCTCTTCCTTGCCTCCCATTGGGGTAAAAAGAGGGGGATGGAGCTTAGGTGACATGGCCCCTGGGTGGCCTGGATTCCCTGACTCTGATGTCCCTTCTTCCTGCCATATTAGACAGAGCTGGCAGCCTCACAGCCAATGCAAACACATTAAATTTACTGCAGAAGGTTCATCTCAGCACAGACAGTGTGAACTCCCAGGCAGGCCCTGCTCTCAGGGTACCTGATTTGTTACCTCCACTGCAGTTCTCTTTGCAGTTTGCAAGCAAAATCCAATGACATGCCTCAAAATCCAATGACATGCCTGGATTAGTTATCTATTGCTGCATAAACAAACAATGACAAACTTGGCAGCTTGAAACACAGGTTTACTGTCTCAGGATAACTGTGGGTCAGGACTGGGCAAGCTTAGCTGGGTTCTCTGCTTCAGGATTTCCCCAGGCTACAATGCAAGTGCCAATTGGGGCCAAGTCCCACATGAGGGCTCAACTGGGGAAGGATCCCCTTCCAAGCTCACATGCTTGTTGGCCATCCTCAGTTCCTAGCCATCTGGACCTCCCAACATGGCTGTCGGGCTCCTTAAGGCAAACAAGGGAGTAAGAATGTCCTAAAAAGTGACTTCGGGCTCCCTGAGCCTTGAGAATCTCATGTGCACAAAGGGCACAAGCTGGACTCTTTGTGGTTTGTGAAGGTCCAATCTGAGCAGGTGTGAAGGGAACCCCCAAGGCCTGTGTCTCACCTGCAGACCAGTGGCAATGCAAATGCACCTCATAGAATCTGTGGAAGGATAAAGAGACAATGCCTGCTGGGCACCTACAAGGTCATAAAAGCCACATCCCTTGAAAAACATGACAAAGGTTTGTTTGCCCATAGCTGTCAGACCGGTAGCCGAATGGCCTTCTCCCTACACTCTGGGAGGTCAGCTGGTCCAGAGCTTTGGAAAGCAGGGGTGCAAGGCAGAGGCAGGAAAGGTCTGAGAGTGCCTGTTGAGTGGATGGAAATACTCAAAAGAGCCTCTTCTGTGTGTTGATCACCTCCTGCATGCACCAGTTAGCAAATTGGCTCAGTGAATTGCCATCATAAGATCATAAGATGGGTATTGTCTTTAAGATGAGTGTCAGTGTCCCCGCTTTACAGATGAGAAGAGTGAGGTTCAGGGAGGGGAAGTACTTGCCTAGGATCACACAGCATGCTTATTCTAGTGCTGGGCTTAACACCAGCTCTGAGGCTCAGCCTGAGGTCTGGACTGTGAAAATCAGTAAAAGAACCTTCACTGAAGTGGGATGGGGAGGCTGGAAGGTAGGGTCCTACCAGTCAACACCAATTACAGGAAGAGTTGTCAATTACGGACACCCAACAGAAGAGTCCTCAGCAGGAAAAAATCATCAATTTCAGGCTCCCTTAGGGAAAAGATGTTCACTGCCTCTCTTGCAAGAAATCTACTACTCCTACAAATCAGCCAATGAGAAATCATCAACACCCTGAATTCTTGCTTCTTTCTGGTAGAATTAGGTTCGAAATAACCACTCTTGACTTCCTCCTCCGTCTCCATAAAATAATGCTGCTCTGCTTCATTGGGCTTGCCTATGGTCTTGCAGTAGCTTGTATGTCCCAAGTTGTAATTCTCTGCTATTCCTGAATAAACCCATTTTTGCTGTTAAGATAAGTGACATATTTTTTAAGGTTAATGGGACCTTCCACCATGTTCTTTCCAGCCGAGGAGGCTACTTGCAGATTCACCTGCTTAGCAACACAGGATTCTGGGAACATTCTAGAGTCCTGGCATTCTACAGGACACAGTGGAAGGCCACAGCCTTGTCCAGAAGAAAGAGCTGGCAGGCCCCTGTAGGATACTTTCAAGATCTGAGCTTTGATGTTCTTTGGCACATCTGTTTGTTTCCACAGAGGTGAGAAAGAGTGTGGGGTCAGAAGGCCAGTTTGAGGGGATTCTGGGTTTAGATTTTTACACCATGTGACTTGAGCAAGTGCATTTAATCCTAGAAAAGGCAACTTTCTGTTCTTGCACCCAGTCAGTCCTCAGTCAGTCCGTGGCCCTCACCCCAGGGATGGGATTTTAGGAGGTCCAGCCTCATGAGGGACAGTCTGAAGGTGAGGGAGATGCAGGGGCTTGGACGTGAGTAGTGAGGTGAGAGAGGGAGAGTCCCACAGTGCAAGCCAGGATTCTGGGAGGGCAAACTGGACTCCAGAGTGGAGCTCTGAGAGGCTGGGTAGAGGACAATAGGGGGTGGTGGGGAGCACTGGCTTGATGGCTGAGTGTCTTTCCTGGATCTAGCTTGTGCTTGTGCCCAGGGGCTCAGATGACCAGACCATCCAGTTCTAACACTGTACTGTACCCAGCTGCCTGGCCACACAGCTGAGAAGCCACAGGAACATCTGAACCACCCTACTGTTTCCCAAACCTGAGCTTCCCTGCAGCCTGTCTTGGCCACAACCAGGTCCCAGTGCTCCATCAGTTAGTGACAGAAATGATAACAGTGAGAGAGAGTGTGTTGCCTGCATTTACGACATGCTGGACTACATGCTGGGGACTTCGTCAGCATGCTATGACTACTTCTTCACTTCATCCCTGTTCCATTACTGTACAGAGAGGAAACTGAGGCCCACAGAGGGTGACAAGTTGCAGGACATTCTGAAGAGCAGGGGCCCAAGCCCTGGCAGTGTGGCTTTGGCTTCTGGGTCCTAGCTGCTGGGCCCAGTGCCTGGCCCTGCGGCATCTGCGCCCACCACGTTGGCACCAGCTCCGCTGGGATGGGTGGGGGGTGACTCCTGAGCTCTGACTGGCCTGAAGATGCTGGTTTGGCAATAGAGGTATCTAATGGTGGCCCAGTTCACTGAGACAGAGACAGGCAGCTGGTGCTGTTACACCATTCAGAAGGGCGGTTAGCCGAAAAGTTACAAAGTCTCACAGAGCGAGCAGTGGCCTCAGGAGTCTCCGTGTGTTGTGCGAGTGAGAGATTGTTTTTATGGCAGAAACAAAAACTGGGTGTCCCTGGAGAGGATTAGCTGATGGGCTTCTGAACCCTTTGTGTTCTTTTTGTTGTTGTTGTTTTCTTTTTGTTGGTTTGTTTCTGATAGCCTTATGTTCTGCCTGTACTTTCCTTTTTCAAGTCCATGGTACTTATCTGAGTGGTGAGGCTACAAGACAGATCTTTGTCTTTGTATATTTCTGTTCACAGATAATGCAGTTTACATGTTTCTCCAGGGCTGTTGAGAGTGTGAGGAGAGTTTTATCCACATGCTGGTGCTGTGATCCCAGAAATGAACACAGTGTTCCTTCCAGGGTAACCACAGACTATCTAGATTCAGAGGATAGGAAAAAACCCCTAGTCTCAGCAAGACAGTGTCACTGTCACATCGTAAGAAAAACATGTGGAAGGGGATGCACTGATGTGGGTGAGTTATCTGCCAGAAGTGGGTCCAGAAAAGATTCAGTGTCTTTACCTGCTGTGAAGACTGTCTCCCTATCTCCCTGACTTGACCTACTCAGTGAGAGTGCTGCCTGTTCTCATCATGCTGGGCATGGCCAGGATGGGGCAGGGGGCAGTAGGCATGCTGGCTTGTAGCCAAGGGGTTCAGGAGAAGCTAACACCACCCCAGCTTGTGGACTGGGCTCTGACGGGCCCATGTCAACTCACTTGGTTCAGGTGAGCAAGTGACTGAAGGTGGGTCAATCAGAGTCCAGTGAACGATTCATTTTCTATAATTGAAGAAGGAACAGCTATCGTTCATTCCTCCATCCTACTCCCTCTCCATCCTTTCCTTTTCCTCCCTTGGATGAATAAAGCAGTCTGTAGCCCCCAGAGTTAAAAGGTGTCTTGGTATATGAGGGCAGGCTGAAGAGGAAGCCACAGATAGGAGAATTGTAGAGAGTCAGCCATGGCAACCCCTGAATCAAACCCATCCTGAAGGTCACATACTTGCTGGATTTTCCAGTTATGAGTTCTCATAAAATCCCTCGCCATGTAAAACCATTCATACTGGAGTTTCAAGGTTTTGTTGTTGTTGTTGCTGTTTATTGTTTTTTTTCCCTCCCTCAACATAAAAGGGGTCTAGCTGACATAGATGGAAAGCAGGTTTGTGGCTGTGTCAGTATCAAGGCTATGTGCTTGCCAGTGGCCAGCCAATCTGGGAGTGTACAGAAGGTGGTAATGCTGTTTACCGTGAGAACTGAGGGACTTTGCAGCAGGGACATAAGCCCAGGTCAAAGGGTGGAACTGAATTCAGGTGCACAAGCATGGTCAGTTTTCAGCACAACACAATGGTCTTGGTTCTTGGAGGCTGGACACAACCTGCCTTCCCTGTGGCCAGTGCTGTGGCCTCTGCCTGGAGGTGACTTAAAGGCCTGGTGTATCTTCTAACGTCCCATTACCTAAGGTTGCCAGTTAAAATACAGGGCACCAAACTAAATTTGAATTTTAGAGGAACAACAAGTGAACTATTAGTATAAGTATATCCTAAATATGGCATGGGATATGCTTGAGCCAAAAATTATTCATTATCCGAAATTCAAATTTAACTGGGCATTCCATATTTGACTTGCCAAATACAGCAGCCCTTATTTGTCTGTAGCCAGTGAACTTTGTAGAACAGAGATGCCAGCTCTTTCTACTGGTTCTCCTGTGTGGATTGGGGGTGCTCTCAGCTTGGAGCTGTGGAGCTCAGAACCCTGGTAGGTCAGCCTCATCAGCCACCCATTCTGGTCAGCCCCAGGGCTCTGGTTCGGTTACCAGAGCAGGAGCAGCGCCTGGTACTGACAGGATGGGAGGTGTTTTCTTTGTTCCTCTCACCCTTATGTTTTGTGCATATATGTCCTGAGAAGTCCTGATACATGCTCCCCTGTGTGGGGATGGGATTCCTCACCTGGCTGTGTCGCTGTGATGGCAAGGTATGCATGAGCATTTTGAAGCAGGCGCCCTCCCTCCATTAGATCCAGCAGGATGCCTGGAGACCAGAGCTCTGTCTGCAGAGCCATCGAGCCTGTCCTGAAGGTGTCAGGCCCAAGCCTGGCCAGCAGAAGCAGAGGGTGGAGTTGCTCTCTCTGCCTGGGCTGCTCCGTGGGCACAGGGCCCCCAATGGTACCCACTTCCCCATGCCTGGGGGTGGTAATCCTTGACTGAAGAGAGCTGACGGGGACAGGGCCACACCCTTTCCCAGGGGCAGCCTGCCTCCCCTTGGCCCATGGCATGACATCTCTGCACTCCCATCACTGCTCCTGAGCTGCCCTCACTCTCCGCCAGGCTGCTGCTCACCCAGCACCATCTCATTGGCTCCCCAGGGAACTCTTCCATAATAGATGGGCTGCGCTATCTCCATAGAAGCGATATTGAAGTTGGATTCTGATGGTTAGGGCGGAGCTCTCTTGGAAGGAGAGAAGAGGGGCAAGAGCTAGAGGAAGGGCACCAGCAAGGGTGTGGCATGTGGGTGTTGGGGTGCTCCTTCTTAGGACAGTCATGCTGCTTCCCTGTGGCTATAGCTGGGGACAGTGGAGGCCAGTCCAGGCTTCATCATGTGGTCCTGGATCATTGGGTCACTCTTGGGGTTGCCTGAGCCCAGGGGAATGAGTGGTTTTGTCCCTGTATCCAACTTAGCATCAACCAGAAAGAAAGCTGATAAGCTTCCCTAACCAGCCCCATGGATGCCCTACATCTGATCATCTGCCTGCCCTGCCACATCCCCAGTCCAACCTGAAACCTTCCCTTTTTCCTGTCATAAAGCTCTCCTGCTCCCTGGCTTATGTTCCTGTCTCTGCCACATGCAGGAGATGGTGGCTTACCTCCCTTGTCATCACAAGCTCTGAAAATGTTGCTTTTGCCCACTTGGGTAGCCCAGGAGAATGAGTTGTTCCATAGTCATCGGTGAGGCTGTTTAAGCCTCACCTGGCAGAACAGTGACAGCTGTGTGACCTATTATCTGGCACCGGGAGAGCCAAGGGCCCTGTGTAGATTGACGGTGTGTTTACCCTAAATTGTCGCCGACCTGCCCTGCTGAGATGCCCCCATAAGGTGCAGCTCCTTGAATCAGGCTCTCATGTGCAAGGGATAGCCTCGACCTTGGGGGTTTGGAGCTGGGAGATCCTTGGAAGAGGATGGCACCAGAGAGGATGAAAAGGAAAAAGCACAAGGCTGGATGCCTTGGAGTCCAGAGCCCAGTGCCATCTCAGGGACATGTGGGCTGCTGACTGATAAGGATAGCCATCTCTCTGACCTGTCTTCCCTCTTCACATCTCTCTGACCAAAGCCAGATTCTCTGCCCTTTAAGGATTTGTGTGATTATGCTGACGGATCACAGGTGTAACCAGGGCAATCTCTCACCCCCCGCTTCCACCTCACCATCCTTAATCACATCCACAAACTGACCTCATGGTTAGGGCCTGGGCATCTCTGGGGGCCATTGCCCTGTTAGCTCCGGAATGTGTCAGGAAGAGGAAGATCTCTGTTTTTTGCTGCCAAGCTTAGGGCTGAGCACCCCCCACCACCACCACTGGATGTGCACCCTTGCAGCCTGCAAGGTGGCAGGCCATGAGATGGTGAGGCCCCAGGGGCATGCCCCAGCTCAGCTGTCTCACAAACCACTCAGCCTTCATTCTTCTCCTTCAGGGAGGATCCTGTGCTGAGTCCCTGCAACAGAACCGAAGACAAAGGTTGGGGTGTACCCAGAGTATCAGGGAGGCAATTGTAGTCAGAGACACGTTCACATGATGGACAGTGGCCACACCGTTAGTGATAATGGAATCCTGACCCAGAGCTTGCAACACCAGCCCACAGCCTCTGTAGCAATTAGCCCAACTGTCAACCTTGGTCAATAACTGCCAATTTCCCTAATTTTTGTCCCTGTATCCAACTTAGCATCAACCAGAAAGAAAGCTGATAGGCTTCCCTAACCAGCCCCATGGATGCCCTACATCTGATCATCTGCCTGCCCTGCCACATCCCCAGTCCAACCTGAAACCTTCCCTTTTTCCTGTCATAAAGCTCTCCTGCTCCCTGGCTTATGTTCCTGTCTCTGCCACATGCAGGAGATGGTGGCTTACCTCCCTTGTCATCACAAGCTCTGAAAATGTTGCTTTTGGTAGTCTTATTTCCACACCAGAAGACTAGAAGAGTGGCTAGAAGAGTGAAGCAGGGACACAATATTCGGGGGGCGGGGAGCTAATGAGCAAGTTCTTGTTGGGCATCTGGGGGTCTCATAACCAGTGTGCTGGATAGAGAGGGATCTGTAGGGTCATGGTGAGGGCTGTCACAGTACTGGTCAGAGTACCCAGGGCAGATTTGGTGCCTGCAGCCACCTTCTGTCTGCACTGAGGCACTGGGATGTGGATGGGACCCCAAGAGCACCTTCTTCTGACAAGGTAACTTTCAGGGGGATTCTTGGTTCTTACAGTGGCCGCTCATTACAGTAGGCCTACAACCTTGGGAAAAAGGCAGCCTATTTTCTTTTCAGTGAATCCCCATTCAGTGGATCTGGGTGTGGAGCTGGGAGTGAGAATTTATTTTATTTTGTTTAAATATTTTAAAATTTTCTTTTGAGAGAGAGAGAATAAATACGGGAGCAGCAGAGAGAGAGGGAGAAGCAGGCTTCCCAGCAAGCAGGGAGCCTGATACAGGGCTCGATCCCAGCACCCTGAGATCATGACCCAAACCAAAGTCAGATGCTTAACCGAGTGAGCTACCCAGGAGCCCCAAGAGAATGAGCAAAGCTCCTGGGGATCCAGGTAAACCCTCACGCACAGTGGTGCAGTTCTCAGGCCGACCACCCACTAGACATACTTGCCCCATGGTCCTGATTGGCCTCCTTTTTACTCTCTGCATTTGTCATGGAATAATTGCTGACTTAAATGGATGGATGGAGATGGCGTCTCTGCCACAGTCACCCTCTGCATCTGGTGATTCGTGTACTACTGCATTAATTATGTGCCCTGGGTGTATCTTCTCTCCGGCATCTGTAGCTCTCAGGTGTCATTCATTTGGCTTGATGCTGACATGGAACCACAGATAACATATCAGTGGCTTTCCTTCTACCATTACTTTCCGTGGTTCTTGTAAAAAATCTCCAGATTGCAATTCCTGGATTCTAATTTGGTCCTTCCTGAACAAGCCCCTCTGTGTGGGAGAATTTAGGGGTTGGTTTTTACCACTTCCCTCACCTTTGTCCCATCTTTAGTGATCTTTATTCTTGCAGAGTAATCTGCTGAGGTGTTTTACTGCCCCCCGCCACCAAAACCTCTGGGATCCAACCCTGTGGCTGACTGCATTTACAGGACTTAGTGTTTGAGAACCACAGCCCAGGATCAAAAGATGGTTATTACATTAAGTTCTTCATTTGATTTCTTCCCACACTTTATTGTAAAATTTTTCAGAAATGTTGAACAGATTGTTCAATGGACACTCATATGCCCACCTCCTCATTCATTCCACACGTAACTTTTTTTTTTTTTACATTTGCTTTAGGATCCATCTGTCCATCCATCAGTTTGTCTTACTGTGTCTGTGCAACACAAAGTAAGCCATGCTTCAGCGGATGTTGAATCCTGGGGATTCCTCTCTGCCCAATGACTGGTCTCTGTTTAAACTCCCTTGGAGATGGAAAACTCACTACCTGCTACGATTCCCCATTACATCTACTCTAGCTGTCACCAAGTTCCCTTCTATGCCAGGGACCCAATTTCGGGCCCTCCTCAGTGTGACTGTTCAAAAGAAAGGCACTGAGAAGAACAGACAGTCATCACTCCCTGGAGTTGTTGGAGCCTGGTGGCTAGGCACTCCTTCAGGGCTTTCCATTTGGAAGGTGGCTGGCAGGGTCCGAGCATGTGCACTTCTAACCAACTCCCAAGTATGTCTGACACAGCTCATCTAGGCCCCCACTTTGAGAATTGCTGGTTTAAGCTTACACAGCAACTTAGAGGTACAGTTAATCCCTAAAATAACCAGGTAGACAGAGTCTTGATGTCCTTTTGTAATGGGTTTGGAAACATGGTTCTGTTCTGAAGTTTCCCAGTCTTTCCCACCCCACTCCTGGTGGCCCCAAGTACAGCCAGTGGCTGTGGGGTATGGCAGGTGCTTTCCCTGTGGCAACTTGCTCCTGTCCTGTGTGTGGTTCCCTTGTGCGTTGCGTGCCTGCAGGTGTGGCTCACATTCTCCCAGTGGCTTCCTGGTTTCTCCTCTCAACCTGGTGTCCATTGGCTCTACTGACTGTCCGGGGATGGGGTCCTGGCCATGCCCCCAAAGAGAAGCATCATCATTCAACCTGAATGAACGGGTGCACCAGGTGACCTTTTGTTTTATTTATTTCCTCTCTGCCCAAAGCTAAAGTGTTCTCTAAAAAAACAAGCGTGTATCTCTAAGACTGCCTTTGCCTCTGTCTGCAGAATGGGGATGCTGTCTTTCACACTGTGCTTTTGCAAATTAAGTTATTTAAGAAGGAGTAAACTTGCGTTAATTGTCAATGGCTTATTAGTACTCACCTAGATGGCCAGGCTGGGGATAGGTGTGAATTTCATCAATTTCCCCATGCTTTTGGGGTTTGGCTTGAACTCAAGGGGCCTTCTTGAGCGAACTCTTGTGAAAGCTTTAATTAACTCTTGCCAGTGTCAATATGTTTTATTACCTTCTGCAGCCTGCAGCCTTCCCCCGTGGCTAATTTACTCTGATGTTTGGGGCCGAGGTAATGAAGGCAGAAGCTCTGCGCAGACACCGAAGTGAATTAAATCATGTTATGGGCTCCAGCTGGAGGGCAGTTCCTCTCCATCAGAGGTGATAATAGAGGGATGTTCTTCTCTGGGTGGGGGTGTGCACCCCAGCAGACTCTAAGGCTAGAGTAGGTGATGCTCCCGTGAGGCCAGAGAAAAGACCGGGAGACAGTAATCAAGATGTAGGTGGTGAGGGAACTTACAGAGAGCCCAGCTGGACAGAGCATCTGCTGCTGGGATCTACATGCAGCAAGCTTGTATAGTCCAGCAACTGAGCCTAGTGGCTGTCTGCAGCTGCTCCCTCCTTGTAGGGCCAGCTCTCCAAGGAGATTAAAGTCTACATTCCAGGTTGGCCGTCCTTCAGAGCCCGTATCCTTGAATGCTGAAAAAAAAAAAAAGCAAATTCTTCTGCACATTTTGCTTGATGGGCACATAGAGGGAGGGCAAGATCTCTACATTCCCCAGATAGTGATTAACAAGGCCATTCAGGATGTGTTTGCACCAACTAGTGATCCAGCATGTTCCATACAGGAGGGCACATTGAAGTTTTAGTCAGTTTCGCTGCACCAGAAAAGTGAGGGGTCTGGGATGCCTGGGTGGCTCAGTTGTTTAAGCGGTTGCCTTCGGCTCAGGTCATGATCCCAGCATCCTGGGATCGAGTCCCGCATTGGGCTCCTTGCTCGGCAGGGAGCCTGCTTCTCCCTCTGACTCTGTCTGCCACTCTGTCTGCCTGTGCTCTCTCTCTCTCTCTGACAAATACATTAAAAAAAAAAAAATCTTAAAAAAAAAAAAGTGAGGGGTCTGAGCTTGGATCTATGACCTTGGTGGTGGCCTTCGAGAGCACGGACATGGTGTCCAGGACTTGAATTCAGGTCCCAACCATCACTCGGAAGCTGGGTGCAGCATATGTCCACCCCTGTTTCAGGAACCCCCTTTCCTCCTTTTGAAAGTGTGGGCAGGAATCCTGCTGCTGAGGAGGCCAGGTGTGGGGGGCATCTTTTTGGCCAGAGCTGGCTTCCATTGGTTTGATGGGCTGAAGTCTGTGCAGGTCTGGCCTCTGGGGTAGGACAGGAAGCCGGCTGTCATGGGGTGGTGGATGCCTCAGCATGCAGCCCCTCCAGGGGCCACATCCTGCGAGGCACTCACAGCTCTTTGTGTCTCTGCCTACAAGGTTGGAAGGGCTGGGGGGCAACAGCCTTCAGAGGTGCACTTTCCCAGTCTCAGAGCCCCAGTGCATGGAGCCCAGTGCCCTGTGGTGGCTACCAGCCTGCCTCCCATCTTAGCCTCTCCTCCTGGCCTCACATCCTGATCATGCTCCCTGGAAACTGCCTTTCGACACCTGCTCTGGGGAAATTTATGACAGACAAAGGTGTCAGTAGTGGGTTGGGGGTGGGAAAACATGAAACAGAAGAGCCTCTAGCACATGGTGCCCTAGGAGCAGGGGTGGGAGGCTATGGAGAAATGAGAAAAGAAATATTGAGGAATGCGCTGAAAATCCAGACCTGGAATACACAATGCTGAGAACCCAGGTGATGAAGCCCTGCAGAAAAGGCCGGCATGGGGGTGCGGGGGCGGGGGGATGTGTGCCTTGGCCTGCTCTGGCTATAGACCCGGGCCCTTGGCTTTGCCTTGGCTCCATCCAGATTAATCCAAATGATGATGTTTGATTTGATTGAGACAAAATTCCTGTGGGTGACTTGAATGTAAGGCCATCAGTGGACAGTTTCATGATCTTTGACAAATTCAAGCATTTGGGTAATCAGCAGCCAGTGGAGACAGCATTTCACCCTCTATGGTGTGTGCCCACTCCCTAGGCCCCCAGCATTCTGGTTCCTCACCACAGGCTCGTCAACTTCACGTCAGCCGAATCATAGAGGTGATACTCCAAGCCCACTTCTTGTGTGTCATAATATTCTTGAGGTTGAAGGCAGGTACGTGCATGGCTTGTGCATTCATTTTTTGGGGGGAGTATTCCATCCTATGAATAGACCACCTTTTGTTTGTTCATTTACTTGTTGATGTACAAAGACATTTTCCCAGGTTTTGTTGTCATGAAAAATGCTGCTATAGATGTTCTTGTATAATGTGTTCATTGTGCAGACTTACGTTTTCATTTCCCTTGGTCGGGCACTGTGGAATCATTGGGTAACTATGTTTACGTTCATAAAAAACTGCCAGGCTGTTTTCCAAAGTGGCTGTGCCATTATTCACTCCTAAGTGGGGTGCCTGGGTTCTTGGTGCTCCACATCCTTGTCAGCACTTGACACTGTCAGTCTTTTAATTTTAGCCATTCTGGTGGGTGCAGAAGAGCATCTCACTGTGGTTAGAATTTGCATTTTTCTGATAACTAATGATGTTGAGCATCTTTTCATATACTTATTCCATGCATCTTATTTTGTGAAACATTTTTTCATGCTTTTTGCTCAATTTAAAATTGGATTATCTTTTTATGATTGATCTGTATTTCTTTATATATTCTGGATATATATCATTTATCATGTATGCATCATACATAGTTTTTCCTAGTCTGTGGTTTGTCTTTTCATTATCTAAGTGCTGTCTTCATAAGCTAATTTTTAAAAAATTTTGATGATTGCATTCTACTTTTGTGATTGAGGTGTAGTTAGACTCTTCGAGCTGACATTTTAACTTGAGGATTTTAAATTAGTCTCATCACACACACACACACACACACACACAAGTATGCAGACACTCCTCACCCCAAGGTAACCTGTGTTGGTAGCTTGCTATACATCTTCCCACATCTCTTTCCATGCTCTTACAAACATATACATATGCACGAGATTTTTTTTTTTTAATTTTACTTAAAGGGTACCCCGCTATGGACTCCAGAAACTATTCTTTTCGTTTAACATAAATTGACCAACAGGTACATGAAAAGACCTGTCAGAATGACTATTATAAAAAAGACAAGATATAACAAGTGTTGGTGAGGATGTGAAGCAAAGATAATCCTGCACACTGTTGGTGGGACTGTAAACTGGTGCACCACTATTGAGGTGCCTCAAAAAATTAAAAATAGAACTACGATTTGACTCTGTAATTCCACTTCTGGCTATTTACCTGAAGAAAATGAAAACACTAACTCAAAAAAATATCTGCCCTTCCATGCTCACTGTGGCATTATTCATAATAGCCAAGACATGGAAGCAACCCATGTGCATTGACAGATGAATGGATAAGGAAGATGTGGTCATATCTATGATGGAATATAGCCATGAAGAAGAAGTGAAATCTCGCTATTGACAACAACATGGATGGACTGTAATGCTAAAAGAATAAGGCAGAGAAAACAAATAGTGTCTGATTTCACCTATATATAAAATCTAAAAGGAAAACAAGGCTCATAGATGCAGAGAAGAGATTGGTAAGTTGCCAGGGGTGAGGGATGGGTGAGAGAAATGGGTAAAAGTGATAAAAACTGAAAAAAGAAAGGCTAAGGCTAGCATAGGTATCACAGAACTGAAAGGGTTGCTGGGGGCCCAAATGTTTGGTAGATTTCTCCACCAGATGATGTTTTACTTTTCCCTATTTTGATTTTTTTTTTTTACACTTTACCAGGAAAAACCGAATTATGATTATGATTTAGGAACAATATCTTGTGATTTGGGAAACTGATTTCACATGCAGTGCCAAAACTCACTTATTAGATTTGACATGCACTCTTGAAGAACATCTAATACATGTGCCCTACATGACGGTTGAAACCGCAGTCAGCACTTACACAAGTAAGACTGACCTCAGGCTGAGCATGGACACTACCAGGACCCCAGAGGATCCCTGCATGTCGAATCAGTTCCAGGAATGGCCCCTACACAAAAATATCAAAAACAAAACCATGTTGTTGTTTTTTTTTTCCTCAGACCATTTTGTTATGCCATTTTAAAATTATATGCAGGCTGTGCCTCTTTAGAAATATATATAAGTCTATATTTTAACACAGACTTACGAAATGGAAATTAAGGACAAAATAAAGTGTTGCAAAACAAAAACAAAAACAAAAAAACAAAAACAAAACAATGTGAGTGGATCCACAGAGGCCGTAGGCAGAGATCTGAGCCTTTTTCTTTGGTTGCTACTTAATATTCCAGAGAATGAATATGCCACCACTGATTCAACCACCTCTCTTTTTAATGAGTTTCACTTCTGCTTCCCGCTGGACATTCAGGTTGTTTCCAGAGTCTAGCTGCCTCAAACGATGCTTGAAACAAGCACACCAGCAAGCCAAGGACAATACTGAGCCTATAGCTCTGTCTGGGAAGTCTGTTGCTGTTTTCCTGTGGGATAAATTCCAACGGTGAGATAGTTGGGTCACGGAGTACGTGTATTTCAAAACTTAACAGCAACTGCAGATTTCTTCCTCACAAAGCTGTAGGAATTCACAAGCCATGGGTGAGTGTCTGTGTCCTTGTGTCTGCAAGCCCTGGATGCTGTTGCTTAACTCGTTTTTCAGCCTCATGGGTAGTAATACTCTTATCTCACTGCAGCCCAACCATGCTTTTCTACTAACTCATTTTAAAAACGGAGTTTTAAAATTTATCTGCATGACTTTTTTTTTACTGTTCAGAATTTTTTTTTTAATTCTTCCCCTTTTCTCTCCAGTGTTCTCTCTTGCTCTGCACCTTGTCATTTCTTTTTTTTTTTTTTTAAAGATTTTTTAATTTATTTATTTGACAGAGAGAGTTCACAGTAGACAGAGAGGCAGGCAGAGAGAGAGAGAGGGAAACAGGATCCCCGCCGAGCAGAGATCCCGATGCGGGACTCCATCCCAGGATCCCGAGATCATGACCTGAGCCGAAGGCAGCGGCTCAACCCACTGAGCCACCCAGGCACCCAGCACCTTGTCATTTCTTAAATGACATGTTTCAGATGTGTTTCAAACAACTCTCAGGAGATCCTCTGTTCTCAATTACTTACTTTCCTTTTTTCTTTTTTTTAAATTTTTATTTTTTATAAACATATATTTTTATCCCCAGGGGTACAGGTCTGTGAATTGCCAGGTTTACACTCTTCACAACACTCACCAAAGCACATACCCTCCCTAATGTCCATAACCCCACACCCCTTCTCTTAAACCCTCCCCCCAGCAACCCTCAGTTTGTTTTGTGAGATTAAGAGTCACTTATGGTTTGTCTCCCTCCCCTCAATTACTTACTTTTCATGTGTGATATCCTCCAGGCCTCAAGCCCTGTTTACCGTGCACCGTGCCAACGGGTGAGTTCCCTGGAGATTCAGCATCAAGAGTTTCTAGAGAAAATTGTTATCAGAGCCCGTTTTGTAGGACTGGGGTCCAAGTATTCTGAATGCATTTTCTTCTTCGAGAACTGATCCTAGCAGGGATCAAATACATCTTGATTGAATCTGAACCTTCCTGCCTGGAGACTGAACTGGTTGCTGGGCCTCATGGCTGGATTAGCTGCTGGAGAGCCAGCTCCTGGCCCCCTATGGAAGCACACAGCCCACCCCAGCACCGTGCAATTCCAGCCAGCTACCAGCAGGGTCTCTGAGCTGGAGCCTGGCGGGGGTAACTCGTCCTTAGAACACAGCAGGCAGGTGTGCAGGGCAGGGCTACACCACCCAGGTCACGGAGAGAGAAGCAAGCAGACTGTGAGCGAACACAGCCTGGCCAAAGGCAAGTGGAGGTCTGAAGACAGGAGGCTCGGCCCTTCTGAGTGGAGAACTGTTGAAGAACTTCAGAGAAAACCAAACCACAGATTTTTGTTTGTTAGCTTGTTTTTCTTTCAGTGTTACTGAGATGTAGTTGACATGCAGCACTGTGCAAATGTAAGGTGCACATGTGTTGTGAAGTGATGACCATGATAAGTTTAGTTAACACCTATCATCTCCTACAGATGCAAAATAAATAAATAAATAAATAAATAAATAAGAGAAAATGAAAGAAAAAAAAAGAACAAGAAGAAATGTATTTTTCTTTTGATGAGTACTTTTAGAATTTGCAACCTTAGTCACTTTCAAATATACCAACAGCAGCGTTAACTATAGTCCTCATGTTGTACGTTATATCCACAATATTTACATATCTTCTTCTGGAAATTTGTACCTCTGACCCCCTTCATCTGTTTCCCCACTGCCCCCGCCTCTGGAAACCACACGTCTGATCTCTTTTTGTATGAGGGTTTTTTGTGTGTGTTTTTTTTGTTTTTGTTTTTGTTTTTTAAACTCCACATACAAGTGAAATCATGTAGTGTTTGTCTTTCTCTGATTCATTTCATTCAGTTTAGAACTCTCAGGTCCACCCACACTTTTTTTTTTCCCTTAAGATTTTATTTATTTGTCAGAGAGAGAGAGTGAAAACAAGCAGGGGCAGGGCGGCAGACAGAGTCCCCACTGAGTGAAGTGGCTCCCCACTGAGCCTGATGTGGGACTGGATCCCAGGACACTGGGATCATGACCTGAGCCGAAAGCAGATGCTTAACTGACTGAGCCACCCAGTGAATGCAGGATCCACCTACTCTGTCACAAATGGCAGAATTCCATTCTTTTTAAGGTTGAATAGAATTCCATCCTGTGTATATCATCTAGTTATCAATCTGCTCTCTCTCTCTCCCTCTCTTTCTCTTAATTATCTATACAAGTGATAATATTTTATGTAGAAAATCTGAATTGTTATACTACAGAGTATAATTAATATAAGAAAACTTGTGTATAGTCTCACTACCCACAGTTCTCTCGTAATATTTCCATGGTTTTCTTTCAGTAATAAAGACACACACACACACACATATGTATGTGTGTGTGTGTGTGTATGTGTGTATATATATATATATTTAAGCATTTATAGATATTTAAAATTTGCCTCACATTGTATATGCAATTGTTTCTTATCATTATACTGTTACTAATTATCCATGTCATGAAGTATTCTTTAAAAGTTTAATTTTTTTTGAAGTATAGTATACCCAGAAGAATGCATATACTATAAACATGTAGCTTCAATGATTCTTCATGGAATGCATCATTTTTATATTGTAAAGTAATTTCTTGCATGTAACTCATTTGTACAGCCCGTTGTTTGTAAGTTTTCTTACAGATAAATAGTTCTGTGGTGAACATCTCTGTGCACAAATCTTTGGGTGCATCTTGGGTGAATGGGTTTTGATCAAATATACATTACAGATGAGAATAGGCACTACTGTATTTTTGCTTTGGGGTTCTCAGGACCTGGGACCTTTATACAAAAACGTTCATGTGCCACTTCTGCAGGATTTGGCTTACATCATTTGTGAAGGGGACACACGGATAAAGAGCTATGCCTCAGTGGAGCAGTGACCCATATCTCAGGCTGCAGCCTCCCCCCGCTCTGTGTGCCTGTGAATGAGAACAAAGATGGCAGGACTTAGATGGGAAGACCCAGGAAACAGAGATGGTCGGCAGAGCAGAGGATGCTGCTGCAGGTGACTGGGAAGTTCTGCTATAGATATCTGGGCAATCATGTCCTGTTCTGGTGGTCAAAAGGGACAGTACCATCAGTCTGAGGTGGTGGGTTTGGGACCTAAGCAAGACCCTGACCTCCTGCTGACCTTTATTTCCCTAGGACGGAGCTGTTCAAAAATGGATGATGAGGAGGGGCACTTGGCTTGGATTGGGCCCTTGAGCCCTTTGGGTACCTGAAGGGGAGATAGGCTTAAGACATGGCTGGGTTTTAGACGAGGTCTTCCCAAATGCAAGTGACTGGGAATTTTTCCAGTTCAGTGAACTTTCTCTTCTCTTTTTGCCTGACTGCCTGCTTGCCTCAGTCCTTCCATCCCTTCCTTCCCCTCTCCCTCCCTTTCTTTCTGCTGTTGACTGTTTCCTAGACATATAAAGTCAAAGGAAGCATTGCCCATGCTCCCAGGGACATCCATGTGGGGCCATGGAGTCCTGGAACCGGTTGCAGGTTCTGAGATGACCTAGTGCAGTGTAACCCACCATCCTGACTGTAGTGATCCAAACAGTGACCATCACCCTCTGCTCTTCCCTCTCAGGCCCTGGGTGGGCTCGGGGATGTGAGTCTGGCCCCAAGCCACTCTGAGACCTAGTGGGATGGAGCTGGAGGGAGCAGCAGGGCTAGCCAGTATACTGCCTCTTTCCCTGTGTGGCCTCTCTGGGGGCTCCCTCTGCAGTGTACCCAGTATGGGAACCTGAGTGCACTGAGAAAGGCTTGCGGAGGTGCTCTATGTGCCCCTTCCCAGTGCTGGGTGGATGTGGTTCCTTTTCTGGGGAAGGAGGGCTGGGAGGACTCTGAGGTGAAAGTGAAAGCTCCAACATGTGGGTTGGAAAGGGAAGATGTAGTGGTAATAAACCATACTGCACAAGGAATGGCTGTGACCCTGGAAGGGGCAGGGGGTTAGAGAGAGTGGTGCCAACTGAGCAAGGCAGGAGGCAGAGCTGGGTGAAGCCCTGAGTGCTTTCCTGCCGTGAAGAACCAAGTCCCCTGGCTCTGAAATGTAAGTTCTCTCCTTTGCTCTACAACATTAGTAGAGTCAGCGATAGACACAGGGGCCTTGGGGAGTATGTCTGTCTGTATCTGTGCTTTTGTGTGGTGTGTGTAGAGTCTGACGTGTATGGTGTGTGTGAATGCATGTAGCATGCTTGCATCTGTGCATGTTTTGTGTATAGTATTACTGTATGTGCACATATGTCAGCATGTGCATGCCTATGAAGGAGAACAAAGATGGCGGTTTATGGACAGGAAGACCCAAGAAGCAGAGATGGGAGCTGAGGTTCAGGCTCAGGGGTATCAGGTGCTATGCATGGAATCGGGCTCTGCCTTCTGGCCCTCTCCTTTCTGAAACTTCTGGGATTGTGGGTGCACTGACACTGTCCCCTGGCCTTTGGTGCCCTTGTTGTAGTTGCGGTCGCTCCTCGTACGGGAGGAGCCTGGTCCGACGGCAGCTGTGGGCATGGAAGGCTGCCGTGTGCCTCTCTTCCTCCAACTGTCAGTGTCCAGCTGATGTCTACCTGCACCAGGTGGCTTCCTAGTGCCATTGGTGATTGATGTTGCATTTTATCTTGAGGTTCTTGTTTTAGTCCATGGGTAGGTAGGTCTGGGAAGTGCTTGTCTGGCCATTTCCACCTGTAGGATCTTAGAGTCAGAGGACTCATCTACACAGCCTAAGATATGCTATTATTTTCCACATGAGTGGGGATCATGCAGCAATCCCCAGCCTTTCCAGTTTCTGTTTCTGACCCACATTCCAGCACACATCTTCATTCTCCCTTCTGTACTTTGGCCCCCCATCATTTCCCCACAAAGCCCTCACTAGTGGACCTGCCCCACCCCTTACACATGGAGGCGCATTCCCACTGGCACAGGGGGAGGGCTGTGTGCCAGTGGCTTTCAAGTCTGGGCTACATCCAGATCAACCACAGCAGGCTCCCTGCGGGGGCCTGGGCTTGCCAGGTGATCCCACTGTGTAGTCAAGGTCCAGAACCACTGCTAGGAGGAAGTCTACAGGACACCTGCTTTTGATACTTCTAGGTAAGAAAACACAGTGTTTTGTCCAAAATAGCTGCTCAGGGGCATTACTTCCTGTATGCTATATCCTAACTGTGTAGAGACCCCTGAGGTCACCCCACCCCCCTCTCAGACATGTGGGACATCCCACAACTGGGCCACCGAGGGCAAGAAGTCTGGGGCTGCTGCACTTTCTCCCTTCTGTTCTCTGTGTGGCCCATTCACTCCCCTCCCTCTCTGCCCTCCGCCCCAGCTGGCTCAGGTCTTCTCAAGCTCAGAAAGCTGTTGCTGGGCTGTGGGGCCATCAGGGATCTTGGAGAAGGGCTCCATGAAATGAACTGCACTGTCTTCCAGGTGGCGCTTTAAGGATGAGGTCCTGGCAAACCGTGAACTTAATGAGAGTGGAAAAGGGAGTCTGTACTGGGTCACACAAGGCAGGGGATGTCCCTGGGTCTGCACCAGGCCTGAGACAGTGAAGGCCCAGCTGTCAGAAGGGAAGATGCTTCTGCAGGGAGAAGAAGTGACACTCTGGTGGCCCTTGATGGACCAACTGCCTGGAGTCATCATGGATCAGCTGAAGTCATGCGAGGGGACAGTTGCTCCAAATAGCTGACACTGTTGGAGACTTGTGGCATTTGGGATTGTTCTGACACTTCTGTCTTGTTGCAGAGCCTCTTTGGGAATGCAGGGCTTGGTGTGACCCAACACCAAGCCTCGTGCTGATGCACTGGTGCCACAGAGCTGACTGTTGAGGGCCATCCTGTTTAGAGCCTGGCAGACTGCACAGGAAAGACTGGCTCCCACACACAAGGAAGAAGCAGACCACAAGGCAGGGAAGCAAGCAGGGAGTCCACTCTCCCAAGGATCTGAAGCTGGGCTGGCTGGAAGCAATGTTCACTGGTAGAAAGTGGGTTTTGGGGTCAAGCCAACCATGCTTCATCTATTCCTTGGCCACCTGCTCTACCAATGTTTACTGAGCAGCTACTGGGGGCCCAAAGAATGATGGGCATCAGTAGGCCTAGAGTCACACAGGAGGCATGGGTGAAACCTGGAGCTTCCACCTACTCTGGATGTGTGTCAGCCTCAGTTTCCCTATTTGGAAAGCCAGCCCCTACATAGTAACAATATAGGAGACCACTGGGATCCTATCAGTTACTTCTCTAGGGCTTATCTGTGCCAGAGTCTGTTCTCAATGGACCCACAGGACCTGGGGGTGGCTGACCTGCAGGCAGATGAGAATGTGCTGGAAACCCCATGCCCTCAGAGCAGCAGGCATGTGGTTCCTGACAGGGGGACTCCCTGGGAACGCCCTTCTTCCAAGGGGTCCTCTAGAGACACAGGAACTCTCACTCACTGCTGGTAGGAATTCAAAATGCTTCAGCCACACTGGAAGACAGTTTGGCAGTTTCTGGCAAAACTAGAAATATTTTTACCGTAAGATCAATTGTGCTTCTTGGTATTTACCCAAAGAAGCAAAAATCTTATGTCTGCCCAAAACCTTGCCCATGGATGCTTAGAGCAGCTTTATTCATCATTGTAAAAACTTAGAAACAACCAGGATGTCCTTCAGTAGGTGAAAAGGTAATTCAGATGGTGGAATATTACTCAGCAATAAAAAGAAATGAGCTATCAAGCCATGAAAAGACATGGAGGAAGCTCAGATGCGTATTTAGTGAAAGAAATCAATCTGAAAGGCTACATGCTGTGTGACTCCAACTCTATGACATTCTGGAAAAGGTGAAACTACCGAGACAGTAAAAGAATCCATGGTTGCCAAGGGTGGGATGGGGGAAGGAAGACGAATAGCAGGACCACAGAGGATTTTTAGGGCCATGTAGCTACTTCATACGATGCTGTAATGATGTCTGTGTCATTTTACCTTTGTCCGAAACCAGAGACTGTATAATACTATGGGCGAACCGTGTGCAGACCCCTTGTGAGGGAGATTGTATATGTGTGGGTGCAGGGCATGTTTGGAAGACTCTGCCCTTTCAATTTTGCTGCTTTAAAGACATACTACCTTTAAATAACTTAAAAAAAAAAAAAGTCTTTGAAAAGCCTGTTGGATCACTAGCCCTGGGTATGGTTCCTACTGAATTATGGCTGTTGCCGATGTTATGTGAGCTCGTCATGGTGTGTTTCCTCTCACTCCTGCCTGTGACGATGAAGCTGTTTTCTGAAAATGTTGGAAGGTATTGGAGAGTGAAGTATGGAGAGATGGGTATTTCTAGGTGTCCGGCTGGCAGGCAGTTCAGGACAGGGGACTGCTGCCTAGGGAGGTCTGCCCTCTGGACCTTCCAGCAGACAGGGCTGAAACGGGCTGTTTTGAGTCAAAGGGTAGAGCCAACTCATCTGACATGGAACGAGTTCTTCCTGGGGCTGGTGCAGGACACACCTTGGGCATCAGCCGAGGGGAGCTGTCAGGGCTTTCTTCTCTTCCCAAGCCTGTCGCTGGCCTGGAGCAGCACTGGTGGAGGCAGACGGCTGGACGGAGGGGTAGTTGGAATGGATTGTGTAGGGCAGCCCTCTCCCCAGCACCTCCTAAGTGAGCCCCTGAGGCAAGCACTATGGGAGTGGTTGGCATTCCGCCATCATGGAATGGCATAAATACGATTTACAGGGACTGTTGACCATTGCTTCTCTGAACAGCAGCAGCAACTTCAGGGTGCTGGTTAGAAATGCGAATTCTGGGCCTACCCCAGACCCACTCTGTCAGACATGATGGGAGTGGGCTCAGCTCTCTGGGGGGGGGGGGTGCTGATGATCCTTGCTCAATCTGAAAACCTCTGCTGCAAGCCATGGATGGGCTGGCCCTTAGGGTTAAATCTGGCCGAGGATGCTTTTCTTTCTTTCTTTCTTTCTTTCTTTCTTTCTTTCTTTCTTTCTTTCTTTTTTCAGAGACTGGAGAGAGAAAGTAGGGAGGGGGAGAGGCGCAGGAGAGGGAGAGAGGGACCATTAAGCAGCTCCACGCCCATCGTGGAGCCATACATGGAGTGGGCTCCATCTCACAACAGTGAAATCATGACCTGAGATGAAATCAAGAGTCAGACACTTGGGATATCTGGGTGGTTCAGGGGGTTAAAGCCTCTGCTTTCGGCTCAGATCATGATCCCAGGGTCCTGGGATCGAGCCCCGTATCGGGCTCTCTGCTCAGCAGGGAGCCTGCTTACCCCTCTCTCTCTGCCTGCCTCTCTGCCTACTTGTGATCTCTCTCTGTCAAATAAAGAAATAAAATCTTTAAAAAAAAAAAAAAAGAGTCAGACACTTAATTGACTGAGCCACCTGGCGCCCAGGCCAAGGCTGTTTTGTAAATAAAGTTTTACTGGGTCACAGCCACACCTGCTCACTCATGGTCCTCTGCTACCACTTTCACTCTTCAACTGCAGAGTGGTTGTGATAGAGCCTATGTGGCTCACTATACTGAAATCTCCATTATCTGTTCCTTGACTGAAAAACATGGCTGGCTCTGGTTCTCAGCCTAACATTGGGGTCACCTGGATGGTGAAAAAACCATGGAAGCCAGGGCTGCAGCCCAGAGATCCTGGTTTGGTTGGCTTGGAGGCTGCCCTGGCTGCTAGGATTTTAAGCTCCCAGCTGATTTAATGTGCAGCTATGCTCGTGAGACCTATGGCTTCAGACCAGCATTTGTTTTAGAGTTTTGCAATCTGCTCAGCCTTTCTCAGCTAGCTTTGCTCACATCCCATCCCCAGCCAGCTCGCTCTTCCCGACACAGGCTTGGGAACGGGGTTCCTTTCCTTCTCAGAGTAGCTCTTGCGCTTAAGTGGGGTGAACACTTGGGCTCCACTCTCGGCATGCACTTGTGAAAACATCTGAGTAGCTCTCCTATGGTAAGGGAAGGACCACCTTTGCAGCAGCCAGCATGTGGTTTGGGCCAATTGTGTCTCTCTGAGGGGTGGAAGGGCTGGCTTGACTATAGCATCGGGGCTGATGGAAGCAGGGTACCTGGGCGTGCCTCTGCTCAAGGGTTCCAGAACACAGGGAACAGCAGTGCGTCAGGGATCTAGAGAACCCAGAGCTGGGAGCAGGTCACCACTTACCAGCTGGAGAAACTGGGCAGATGGCTCCCGGGTCCAGCTGTTTGCACAGGTGCTGGATGCAACAGGTCATCCACAAGGAATTTACCATTTTCATGCTCTGTTAGTTGATGTTCACACTTACTTGCTTTTAAAACAAACTATCCTTTTTGCTGTGGTGACAGAAGAAAAGTGTTCAGAGCATGAAATTTAAAAACTACATTTTAGATCAAATAAGAAATGAGAAATCATTTACCACCCAGGAAAAAAATCCCTGTTAAGATGTTGCCATGTATCCCCCTAGTCCTTATTTCAAAATTGAACACTGTACACAGTTCAGTTACTTTGCAACAACTCCGTGAGGTTGGTGGGAGTAGACAATGCCATCCTAGCATGTGGAAGAGGAGAGCAACCCTGAATGTAAAGGAGAAAGTAAGGTGTGCACGGCTGTGGGTATGAGGATGTTTAACCTTGGGAGTTACAAAATCACTCATTGTGATGTAACCTCCCCCCGGGGACTTGCTAACATGCAGATTCTGGCCTCTGGGCTGGGCCTGAGAGTGTGCATTTCTAACCAGCTCCCCGGGAGAGGCCCACTCTGCTGGTCTGTTCACCACAGTTGAGTACCAGGGACTCGAGAAGAATCGAGAAAATCTAGCTGAGCTGTGTGCTGCAGGCTCTTGTGGTGCTGTGGTGGGAGATAGGGAGAGAGTTCATGCCTAAATGTCTACTCTAGACCTTTTAATACAGAACTTGCAAAACTATATTTTATAAGGAAAAATGTTCTATGGAGGAATTAAACTCTTTTCAAACTGGAATGCTGGCTCTCTAGGAAAATCTTTTCCTTGTCAAGGATAAATATATCAGGCTTCTTACCTTAAACCCTCTTCTCAGCTTCTGGGGTGCTTGTTTTCCCATTTGTCCGGAGGAAGCACACTTGTACTTCCTCCTGGGCAGGCAGATCTGCTTTCTTTCTCGGGAAGCCTTCCCATAGCCCCTGATCTTCAGGGAGGAGGAAAGAATGAGCTTGCAAAAGAGAAGTGAGGTTTTCAGAGTTAGAAAGGCAGGAAGGGAGTTGGCAGGCTCTGTTGCCTGACAGAACAAAAGGCCTCAACCCCAGCGAGGGGCACACCCTGGGCAGACCCCTCAGCACTCTGGGTAGACACCTCAGCAACCTCTCTAGCCGCAGGGCAGGTGGCTGGGGGGGGGGGTGGTGGTATAGGGGACACCTTCCTGTTGCTCCTGTGGGAGAATGAGCTCCTGGGAGGTGAAGTGCAGGACGGCTTCATAAACAGGGAGAAAATGTCTTTTCGTGCAGCAAAATATATTTTCCCAGAAAACATAATTACGCTGCCAAAACTACTCCAGGCAGCTTGAGGATAAGAGTGCCACGAAATGGAATGAGGCAGTTGGTTTTATCTAAAAAAAAAAAAAAAAAAAAAAAAAAAAAAATCTGGAGAATTCAAAATGGCTTAATTGCACAGCTATTAAATAGCTCCTAAATCTGGGAAGATAGAGTGATTTTGTTGCTAATATTTGCTTTCAGCGGGCTGAGCCCCTTTTCTCATCGCAGGCGACATGCTTGAGATTTGGCTACCTTTCCTCCTGTAGCTTAATGGTGACCTTTTTTAGACTGGTGGGGGGAGCGTGACTCCTGACTGTCTGGGAGGGAATCTGCCCCTGAGATATTGCTCCCAGTCTGGGGGAGCAAGTTCCTTTCCTCAAGGACCTTGTGTCAATGAGGCTGCTCCGGGCCAATCCAGACTCTGGGCTGCTGCTAGGTGAAAGAGGCTTAGGGTGGGTTTTGTTTTCAGTTGTATCTGGATTTGAACACAGGAATCTTCATCTTCAGACCCGGTGACCTTGGACAACCTTTGTAACCTCTCTAGGTGAGGACTTGCAGGGCTGCAGCCAGGACCACCAAATAGGGACTTGAGTGAATATCGTGCCTGAAACCAGCAAGAGGGGGCAGCAGTTTACTCCAGAAGTGTCAGATTTCAGAGTCCAACTGAGCCAAGCCCCATGTTTTCCTCATCCTCAGAGGATGGGATAGAGCAGGGATCCTTCTGGAGGATATTGTGTTTTGCTCCTCAGTTTGTAAGAAGCACCCCCCCCCAACAATGTTTATCATTTTATCAGCACTTTCAATAAATAAGAAACACATGAATGCACCCCTCTGGATTTCCTAGCATCTGCTTTTACATCAGTATATTTAGGAGGGTTGACCATGTTCCTAACTCTCAGTGCTGAGTAAAAACTGACAAGTCTGCTGGGAGCTGGGCCTAAGGTGCCCTCCTGCCTCCTGTCATTCTGCTTTACACTGCAGACTTCTGCTTTTCCTCATTCTGACATGGTGCCACCTTTTCGGGGATTTTGTTTCTTGCTCATAACCTTTTAAACAGTCTTTGGTTCTAGGGAAGAGCGATCAAACACTCTGGAGGGGTTACAAACCTAACTGAGATTTTATTCTTTACAACTGGTATGAATTTTTAAGATTATGAAATATTTCAAGTGTAGAGAAAAGGAGTAGAATCCGATAAGCATCCGTATGTCTTCCACCCAGATTTAACAAGTGGACACCATTTACCCTATTTGTTTAAGATTGCTTATTTTTGAAAGAAACAAAACATCATAGCTAAAGAAAGCATCAACAAAACTAAAAGGCAACCTAAAGGATGGGAGGAGATATTTGCAAATAATATGTCCAATAAGGGGTTGGGCATAGTAATCCAATTAAAAAATGGGCAGAAGACACGAATAGATATTTTTCCAAAGAAGAAATACAGGGGGCCAACAGACACATGAAAGGATGCTAACCACAAAAGCCATCACCTTACACTTGTCAGAATGGCTAGAATAAATAATATAAGAAGTAACGAGTGTTGGTGAGGCTGTGGAAAAAAAGGAACCCTTGCGCACTGTTAGTAGAAATGCAAACTGGTGCAGCCACTTTGGAAAACAGTTGGGAGGTTCCTCAAAAAATTAAAAACAGAACTACCATCTGATTCAGTAATTCTGCTACTGGGTATTTATTCAAAGTAAATGAAAATGCTAATTTGGTAAGATATATGCACCCCTGTGTTTATTTCAGCATTATTTACAATAGCCAAGGTATGAAAGCAATCCAAGTGCCCATTCATTAATGAATAGATAAGATGTGGGGCACACACATACAAACACACACACACACATTTATAAATGTATATATACATACACACATATACACACACATATATATTTATATATGTATACACACAGACACATATATATTTATATATGTATGTATATGTATTCATATATATACAGAATGTAATATTACTCAACCATAAAAAGGAGATTATGTCATTGGCAACAAAATGGATGTACCTGGAGAATATTAGGCTAAGTGAAATAAATCAAACAGAAAGACAAACACCATTATAACTTCACTTACATGTGGAATCTAACAAAACAAATGAATAAACAAAAAACAAAGAGCAGAAACAGACAGAGAACAAATTGATGGTTGCTGTGGGGGGAGAAGGATGGGGTGAGATGGGTAAAACTGGTGAAGAGGAGTAGCATGTACTTCCAATTTTTGAATGTACAAGTCGTGGGGACAAAAGGTGTAGTATAAGGAATATATTCGATGGTATTGTAATAGTGTTGTATGGTGACAGATGGTAGCTCATGTGTGGTGAGCATAGCACAACATATAGACTTGTCCTGTCACCATGTAGTACACCTGGAACATTGTGTGTCAACTCTACTTCAATAAAAAAGAGAGAAAAAATGAAATATATGTACAGCTGAGTGTTGTTTGTGTGTGTTCCTACCCCTCCCCTTCAAGTGGGTACAACTATTAAGAATTGGGAAAATAGATTTTTGGTGCTTATAGTTTATATAGAAAATACTATACTTTCCATCATTTCCTGCAGTGTTTTTCACTCATCATTAAATATTCAAAGCTATCCATACTAATACATGTTAGCTTAGCAGCCAAGGAGAGTCCCTTTGTGTGACCATGTGATGTTTTGCTTCTGTTTCCAGTTTTCTGTTTCCATAATCAGAGCTCAAGTGAGGTCTTTGTGTGCACAGTTGTGTGCACTTTGAGTGCACAGCATTTTTGGGAAACAGAGTTTCTAGTCAAAGGGAAGAGAACACATAGACTACTTAGCTGAAAGCATAACCAAATTGGTTGTACCAGTTACTGTTCCCACCAGCATGCATCCCCTTAGCTTCCCATTTCTGCCAATTCTTGGGATTTTTAGATTTAAAGGTTTTTTTTCCATCAGTATGGTTGGTGTGGAATTATAACTCCTTGTGGTTTTAGTTTGCATTTCCCTAATTAATAATGAAGTTAAACACATTTTCCTGTGTTTAAATGCAAATTTATGTCTTTTTCTATTTTTCTATTAGGGTGTTTGTATTTTTTCATGTACTTTTTTTTTTTTACTAGTTCTGTATACATTGTGGCTTTAAATTCTTTTTGTCTAAAAATTTTGTCTTACAAATCTTCTCCTGGTGTATGACTCCTTTCTGACCTCTGTGTGGCATCTGGTGATGGATGGTTTTAAATAACAACATAATGTTCCAGCCCGAAATCTTATGTCTTGTTTAATGAACTGTACTTTCTATAAAGCCATGACAATATTTCTTATGTCAGCTCCTAAAATCATAATGGTATCACGTTTACATTTACATCTTCATCCATCTGGTTTTGTGTATGCCATGAGGTAGTGACCCATTTTTCACTCTTCTATGGTACTCATCAGTTGCTCTGGGCTCCTTTCTCCTCTGGTCTGAAATGCTGTCTTTGCCCTGTGTTAAGCTGTATGTACATGAAGTTTGTGTCTGGGTTCCAGTCTCTTCTGTTTCCTATTGTTTATCCTGTGCTAACTATTCTAGGTTTGTGATAAGTTTGATATCTAGAAGAGTGAGTCCTTTCCTGAGCCTGCTTGCCTTAGGAGCATCTGGGCTCTGCCAAGTTCTTTGCACTTCTGTATACATTTTAGGATCAATGTGCCATTTTACACAAACAATTTTATAGGGATTTTGATTGGATTGCATTGCATCAGATAATGCGTGTGAAAGACTGACATCATGACAAGACTGGGTCTTCCAATGTATAGTTTTTCACTTACTTAAGGTAGAAATCGGTTTTGTACATTTTCCCACCCATAAATTCTCATATATCTTTTGCTAGACTTATTCCTATGTAGCTTTAAAAAATTTAACTAATTTCTAACATTGTAACTGTTGTTTTTCAAATTACTTTTTCTAACTTTTTTCTGGGCTGTAGAAATGCAAAACTTGAATTCTAATAATTTGCTTGTCACTTCTCTTTTTGCTTGGGTTTTCTATGTAGACAAATCAGTTGTAAATAACACATTTGTTTTCTCCTTTCTAATTCTTATGTATTTAAAAAACTCTTTTTTTTAAAGGCAAAACACCTCCACTTGATTTTGAATAGAAGTTGTGTACATAGTTGTTCTTGTTGTGTTTTGAATTTAAAGGAGAATTTGAAAAAAAAAAAAACAACTTTGCATGGCATGTGAGGTTTGTTTGACATTGTATAGTGATCTCTGCTCTCATTCCATGACTATTTCTGTGGAATATCTTTTTCTGTCCCTTCACTTTCAACTTATTTGTGTATGGATCTAAAGTGAGTCTTTTGTAGATAGCATGTAATTAGGTTAAAAAAATCTATTCTGTCAGTCTCTGTCTTTTAATTGGGGGTTTTAACCCATTTTTATTTAAAATGATTATTGATTAGGAAGGACTTACTACTGTCACTTTATTATTTGTTTTCTATATGTAGCTTTTTTGTCTCTCATTTCCTGCATTACTTATAGCTTTTTTGTCTCTCATTTCCCACATCACTATTTTCTTTTGTGATTTACTGATATTTTGTAGGGACTTATAGAAATATTTTTTTCAGTTTTTTTTTGTGTATATTCTTTAGCAACAACCTTGGGGGTTTCCATGGGGATTACATTTAATATCCTAAAGTTATAACAATTTAACTTGAATTCATACAAACTTAACTTTAATAACACTGAGTTCCTTTAGCATTTCCATCCTCACTCTTTCAGTTGTTGATATCCCCAAATTGTATCTTTACATATTGTGTATCCAAAATGTAAAGTAGTATATTTCTAATGTATTAGTTTCTTATATTATGTAGTAAACAAAAAAATGCAGTTACAAAGTTAAAATAATATTAGTTTTTAGACTAATAATTGTTTTTGTATAACTCCAAAATAATACACAATAATTGTTGTGTATGACTCCAAAAACTGGAGTTATACACCACTGTAAATAATACAGGCTTTTATAATTGACCAGGTATACCTTTACAGAGATCTTTTGTTTCTTCATGTGTGACTTTGAGTTATTGTTCAGTGTGCCTTCATTTTAATCTGCAGGATTTCATTAATGTTTCTTGCAGAGCAGGTCTAAGACAGTCTTGCCAGATATAGGATCCTCGGTTGACCACATTTTTCTTTTAGCACTTTGAATATATCAGTTCACTACCTTCTGGTCTCCAAAGTTTTTGACGAGAAATCTGCTGGCAATCTACTGAAGACCCATTTTTTGTGATGAGTCACAGTTTTCTTCCTGCCTTCAAAATGTTCTTGTTGTCTTTTGAAAGTTTGATTATAATGTCTAGGTATGTGTCTCTTTGTTCATCTATCAAAGTCTGTTGAACATCTTGGGTATTTATATTTATGTCTTTCATAAGATTTGTTAAGTTTTTGGCTATTATTTCTTCAAAGATTCTCTCTGCCCCTTTTTCTCTCTCTTCTCCTTCTTGCACTCCCCAAATTGCATATGCTGGTCTGCTTGCTGGTGCCCACAGGTCCTTTAGGCTCTGTTCATCTTTCTTCTATCTTTTTCTCAGATTTAATAATGCCTATTCACTGATTCTTTGATTCTTTCTTCTGCCTGCTCAATCTGCTTTCAAATTCTAGTAAATTTTTCATTTCAAGTATTGTATTTTTCATTTCCAGAATTTCTTTTTTGGTATCTTTTTAGATTTTCTATTATTTATTGATATTTCCACTTTGTTAACACATTATTTTCTTGACTTTGCCCACATATTTCTTTAGTTCTTTGAGTATCTTTAAGATGGTTGTCATTGTCAAGTAGATCTGCCAACAGGTCTTCTTCAGGGACAGTTTTATTAGTTTATTATTATTATTTTTCCTTTGACTGAGCCACAATTTTCTGTTTCTTTCTATGCCTTGTGATTTTTTTTTGTTGTTGAAAACTGGACATTTGAATCTAATAATGTGGCAAGCCCAGAAATTGGATTCTCTCCCTGCCGGAGTTTGCTGTGTTTTGTTTTTGTTTATTTCATTTTAAACTTTTGCCCTATCTGTCACCTTGATGAGGGAGCAGGGGGCTGGCTGAAGACAAAGCAAAAGCTGGTACCTTGCATACCCTCTCCATCCGCTCCCCTTGGTAATGTGTGTGGCATTCCTCAAGCGCCCCTTACTGCCATAAATGATAAATAGTTAACTTGCAGAGATCACAATCCTGCAAGACGAGAGTCTCCCTTGGCTTACAAATGTCCTAAATCTCACTAAAAAAGACAATTGATAGTAGGATTGTGACATCCCACCAAGAATCTCCCAACTATCTAGATGTTAATGACTGGCCTAAAGACAACACTGATCAAGCCTCAAGGCCTTTGGTATCCTAGTAGGCCCTCTTTAGCATGTGAAAACACCGTAGAAACCTCCCTTTCCCTCACCTTCCCCCAACCACAGGGTACATAACCTGCCATCCCTCACAACCCGGGGCAGCAGCTCTTCCTGCCCACGGGTCCTGTCCCTGTGCTTTAATAAACCACCATTTTGCAGCAAAGATGTCTCAAGAATTCAGGGCTCATGAGAAGGGGAGCCAGGAAAGTTGCGCCGGGAGGAGGTGGGCACCCTCGGGCGAGGTTCCGCCACTCTGGAAAGCAGAGTGGCGGAAGTCGCACCCAAGGCAGGGAGGAGGGGGCTTTTAAGGGGTCTCGGAGGAAGCTCAGGGGTCTTTTGGAAGTTTCCCTTATTTGGATATCCCGCCTGCTCATCGGGATCCCATTGGTCCACAGGAGCCCAGGGCAGGGGTCTCAGATTCCTGCTTGGGCCTTTGTTCTCCTGTCCGAGCTCAGGTCTTGTGGCGGGAACTTTCGCCATCTTTGGTAGCCCCCTTCCTGCCAGCCCAACAGGTTCTAGAACTTCATCAACCTGACCATGCTTAAATGCAGACTGAGGTGCAAACTTAAGGTATTTTCAGGTCTTTTCTGAGCTTTCACCTCCCTTTGGGCATGTGCGGTAACTTTCCAATTTCCCCTTTATAAGCAGTTGCTTTGGAATGTCCTAATTTTTTTTTTTTTTTTTTTTTTTTTTGACAGAGATCACAAGTAGGCAGAGAGGAGGAAGCAGGCTTCCTGCTGAGCAGAGAGCCCGATGTGGGGCTCGATCCCAGGACACTGGGATCATGACCTGAGCCAAAGGCAGAGGCTCTAACCCACTGAGCCACCCAGGCGCCGCCTGGAATGTCCTAATTTTTAATGTGTGACTCTCAAAAACAGAAAAAGAGAAAGATGAAGGCAGGGAAAATGTGTCAGCCCTTTAAAATTCCTAGAAGTTACTTCTGCCAGAAGGGGGACAACTTGCAATAACGTGGGGGAAGGTGCAACAAGACTGCCTACCTCTTTGTCTGCACTTCTGGAACAGAAGCATAAGTGATCAGAGCACAATCCCTAATATCTGGAGGACCAGGTTCTTTTTGCCCTTTCTTGCTGATGCAAGGTATGTGCAAGCTGGGCAGGGAGCACATGCACAGTTGTTTGCCATGTGTCTGGGGTGGAGGATGGGTAGCTGCCACTGTGCTAAAAGCTGAAATTGACTAAAATTAACTCTAGTTTACTGCTCAAGCCTTCCCTTGGAAGTTTCAAGCCTTCAATAGACTCCAGAGTTCCAAAATAGCTACATCAGAGGACTCTGCCAGTGCAATTGCTGTCTCCGTGGGGATATAGATTCCTGGTCCTTCCTACTCTGTCATCCACCCAGAATGTTTGTTAAGAGGTTTCAACTTATATGAGGTATTGAATTTTACCCAATGCCTTTTCTGCATCTCTTGATGATCTTGATATTTCTTTTTTTTATCTTTTATGTGATAAACCACATTTTTGAGATTAAACCCTACTTGATCAAGTTTTCAGATTTTTGTTGTTGTTGTTGTTTCCTGCAAAAAGCTTTATTGTTTCCATTTGGCCCTTGGCTTGGGAGAGGACTCAGAGTAGATAAAAAGCTGCCTAGTGGCTGTAGGGAGAGGCTCAGGCATAAGACCTGGCCCCAGGAGGATGCTGGAGGGGCCCCTCAAGGGCTGCTGGGCTTCAGAGGCTCCTAGTTATGCTTGAGGGTCAGCCTTTTGAAGAAATATTTCCCCAGTCAGCCTGCAGAGGTTAGTCAGGTAATTGCCCATCTTGATGAGTTTCACCTAGAGAAGTCATTCTCTAGGACATCACAGAGATGGGGGACTGCACAGGCAGAACCCAGAGCATGCAGATGCCAAAAATAAAAAAAAACAAAAAAAACAACAAACAAAAAAAAACCTGGTTCACGTTCTTCTTCTGAACCAGGGTGGCTTCCTGTGGTGTCTAGGGTTTTACCCCACTCATCTTGGGATGGCTTCTGCACATCCTGGAGGGGGGTTTGACTGCTTGCTAAGCTGGTTTTGAATCTTCCAGAGACACTTAGTGCCTTCACGCTTCTCCTCAGCCAACTCATAGAAGAAGAGGCCCATGCCCTACAGAGCCACATGGTCATGGTTGAAATAAAAGCCCATAGAGAGGTAGTTATAGGAAACCTGCAGGTGCATGTTGACCAGGCCATTGATGGGAACCTCTACCTTGGTGGAATAATTTATAATGAATCTGAGAACTCGTGGTTGATAATAAGGAGCTAAGCTCAAAATGGGGTGTTGGCTGGTCCTGGAGGGAGATGGTGGCTCCAATGGTTTGGAGGGTATTAGAAGGTGGTAAAAGGGGCATCCCTGGGTCTGTTCTGTCCAAACACAGTTGAAGCAACAGACAGATCTATGGGACTGTGATGTGTACCACCAAGATCTCAGTTTTTAAGTGTTATATTCAAATTCCTAAAATTTGCATAGGATTTTAAATTTATGTTTGTGAGTGAGCTTATCTTATAAGTCCTTGGGGTTTGGTATCATGGTTTTACCACATTCATGAAGCAAGCTCTTCCTTACATGCTCTAGAGAGGTAGTATAATTGCAGATCTAGCATCTGATTCTGTCATCTCATCTGTCACCTGACTGCAAAGCCATCTGGGCCTAGTGCTTTCTACTTAGGAAGATTTTAACTTTTTATTCAATTTCCTTAATTGTTATGAGAAAATTTGGACCATCAATCTTAATAAGCTTTTCATATTGAGCTTACAGCTGGTATTAAATCTTAAAAGGGTTAGTTCTATTTTTCACATATTTGTTAACAAGGCTTAGGTGGGAAGCTGGAGACTACAAGTAACTGGATGTCCACGAAGACCTATTAATGCAGAGAGTACAATTTAATCCCAATTGGATAGTCAGAACTGATGGTCCCCTCCCTTGAAGAAAAGCTCCATCTAGTCTTCAAAACTTCCTTCTTTTCACATCTGTGTTGTCTTTCAATGGACCAGGTGATTTGATGCACACAATCCAAGAAACAGAAAGGGAAAGTTCTAGTAGAAAAACAACCATTGCGTTAGAAGTATTTTCAGGAACTCTGGCATGGCAGGAAGAGGCCAAAGTGCTCTGTCCTTTAAGTCCCATGACCTACACTTAATCCCCAGCCCCTTCACATGCTGTTTATATGACCTTGGGCACCTCTGAGCCTCAGCCTCCTCAGCTGTGAGATGGAAGCATGACACAAGTGCCCATCTCAATTAAGGCAGACCACTGAGACTGCCAGATGTTGCCATGTAACCAGTGCTCCAAAGATCACCTGCAAGAGCAGCTAGCTGGGAGCTGGTGGATTAAATCCAGGGTAGTCCTGCTCCACAGGTCTCAGATCCTCCAGCAGGCTGGCCTGGACATGGTCCCATGGCCCTGGCAGCACCACAGGAGGGCAGGTGGAAACACATAGGCCTCTTGGCACCTGACTGGGAGCTAGCTTATCATCACTTCTGCCTTATTCTATTAACCACATTAGAGGCAAGGGACAGGGGAATACCCTTCCCATTTCAGTGGGGGAACTTCAAGTTGCAGGTGAGGCCATGGTTGTTCTTTCTTGCTACTGGGGGGAAGGTAGTATGATGGATTGGATTGTTCCAATAACAGAAATGCTCGTCAGCAGGATAGAGGAATAGTCACCTGTTTATACACAAGTTGGGAAGAATACTACCAAGTATTGTTGAGCTATAACAGAGTTCTAGGGGTTCTGTGTTCCCATCACTCTTCTATTGCTCATCATCACTTTTATTTGGAGATATTTGATACCTTCTGGTGGTCACAAATGAAGTTAGAGATTGGGTACACAGGGGAGGTAGTGTAGCTCAGTGATTGAAAGTGCTGTCTTCAGGTCAGAGGGGCTTAATTTTGACACCCCAGCTTTGCAGCCTCTATCTACGGTGTGGCTTTGGGAGTTTCAGTTTCCCCAAGGTTCAGTTTTCCCGGTTTGACCTGAGAGGAAGCTGGGTGTGGCATATAGAAATAGTCCAATTAATAGTTACAGCCACTGTTGCTTCTATGGGGTCCCTCCAGATAACTCCAGGGCCCATGATGGACATGAGCAATAGCAATTCTCCTATAACACAACCCAAGTCCATCTGTCTGATGTGCAACAATGCCAGTCACCAAAACATCGGGTTTGCAGCAAGGAAATAGTGTATTAGAGAGGCAGCTAAATGAGGAGGCAGGAGGCAAACTTTGAGTCCGCCTGCCTGAAGGGGGAGAGAATCCATTTTTTAATGAACATTGAGCAAAGATGTATGTAACATACATCCCATATTCACTTTGGGTGGAGACAACATCAGAACGAGGCAAAATTCAGCCCTGGTGTCTGGAGGTTATCTTAGAACAAGGAGACAGGACTACGGGCATGTTCTGAAAGCTTGTATAAATTGGATAGGGTCTTGGGCTTATTACCTAGGTAAGGAATGCAGGTTCTTGCTTGTTCCTAGGTTGGAACCATATCAGTTGACCTTGAGTCTAGGCTTCTGCAGACACAACCAGTACGCTTGTTAGTGGGGTCTGAAAAGAACAAGAGCTAGGGAGACACAGTTTTCTGAAAAACAAGCTTTAAACTTTCTGCTAGTCAACCTTATTAATCCTATGGGCATAGTTTCCCTTCTACATGGGGCTGGGGCTAGGTCAGACTCTGGTGCTGCATAGGGCCATCAGAGTAATCTCCTGTTTCCACTTCCCTCCACTGACAATTCTAATCAAGAACCCACCATGGAACTTATCGCTTATAATATCAGGTCCAGATTTTTCATTCAGTTTGACCTCTGTGCATAAACAATGTTGATAATGTCCAGCAGAGAATGTGCATGTAAAGAAATGAGGTCCCTTTGTTCTTCATAAAGCCAATCCATCACAAGTAATGCCTTAAGTAGATTGGTAACAATATAATGAAGTTGATAGTTTGCATACATACCTTAATTTATAATGTTGACCACTTGTATTACATTGAGTATGAAACAGAGCTGGCAAGGAGTGGGACAGAGAACTTTACGCTGGCTGCCATCCTTTGTAACTCTTCCTACAAGTGAGGCCTTGCAGCACACTATCGGAGCCTGAGGAGTTCTCTTGGCCCCTGACCTTCCTAGGTCTTTGAATGCTGCATCAACATGGCTTCACAAATCTTGGCTCTCATGTAAACAAGGCTGTGGGCAGGAAAGGTAGGGACTGTTGTTTTTATATCTGGTTACAAAAAACTGGCACCTTCAAAGTTTGCTATGGGTCTCATTATTAACAGGCAGATGTTGATGGCTTCAGATGCTCAAAGTCCAGCACTAAAGGGCAAGGGCAACAGCCTCCTCCATGTCTCTAGTCAGGTGGTGGTTACCACTAAGATTCTTTCTCCCTTCCCCTCTCTTTCCCCACTGTCTCTCCCTTCCTCTCTCATTCTCTCTTATAAAATAGCTTTATTGAGATGCCATTTATATAGCATACAATTCACTCACTGACAATTCAATTTTTTTTTTTTGGTATGTTACATTGTTAAAAATTTTAGTAAAATTTATACAACATAAATTTTACCATTTTAAACATTTTAAATGTACAATTCAGCATTAATCACATTCACAATTCTACACCATTCCTACAATTCTTTCATCATCCCAAACATAAACTCTGTAACTCCTCAGCAGTGACTCTGCTCTCTTCCCCGAGCCCCTGGCAACTTTTCATTAACTTTCTGTCTCTACAAACCTGCCTACTCCAGATCCATGGTATAAGTGGAGTCTGGAAAATATTAGTCCCTTTGTGTCTGGCTTATTTCAGTTAGCATAGTGTTTTTGAGGTACACACATGTTGCAGGATGGATCAGAACCTTGCTCCTTTTTGTGGCTCAATGATATTACATTGCATGTAAATACCATTTTGTTCTACTGAAGAATTGTTTCTATTTTTCAGTTACTGTGAATGATGCTGCTATAAATATGGAGGCACAAATATCTGCTTGAATCCAGGTTTTCAGTTCTTTTCCACATATACTTACAATGGAATTGTTGGATTACATGTAATTCTACTTTTGATTTTTTGAGGAATGGCCAGACTGTTTTCCATGGCAGCTGCACAATCTTACATTGCCTCTAGCAGTGCACAAGGGCCCCAGTTTTCCCATGTTCTCGCCGACACTTGTTGTTTTCTGTTTCTTTAATTATTTAATAATAGCCATCCCAATGGGTATGAAGTCATATGTTGTTGTGGTTTTAATTTCCATTTCTCTAATGATTAGCAGTGTTAAACATCTTTTTATCCTTTCTGTTTATTGACTCTGTATGATTTCTTTGGAGCAATGTCTATTCAAGTACTTTGTTCATTATTATTATTATTATTATTATTATTATTTTATTTTTATTTTTTTCTGGAGCATCTGGGTGGCTCCGTTGGTTGAGCATCTGATTCTTGATTTCGGCTCAGGTCTAGATCTCAGAGTCCTGAGATCCAACCTGGTATTGGGCTCTCTGCTTAATGCAGAGTCTGCTTGAGATTCTCTCTTTCTTCCTCTCCCTCTGCCTCTCCCTCACTCATGCTCTCTCATGTGCTTGCTCTCTCTAAAATGAGTAAATAAAATCTTAATTTTTTTCTTGTTGAATTGTAGGAGTTCTTTATATATTTTGGATGTTAATTTCTTATCAGGTGTGTGACTTGCAAATATTTCTCCCATTCTGTGAGTTGCCCCTTTATTTTGTTGATCGTGCCTTTTGATGCATGAAAACTTATTTTTGACTAAGTCCAACCTAGCTATATTGTTGTTCTTAGTGTTGTTTTGTCTTTGGGGTCATATCTAAGACATTGTTGTGAAATCCAATGTGATGAAGATTTCCCCTTATGTTTTCTTCTAAGGATTTTATAGTTTTAGGTTTTGCACTTGGGTCCTGAATCCATTTTAAGTTAATTTTTGTAGATTGTGTGAGGTAGGGGTCCCCTTCATTCTCCAGCATTTACATATCACTGTCCACGTTTGATAGGAAGGAAGGAGAAGATGTGAGGAGTCATATTCTCTGGCACTTAGTGAATCTTTGTGCGGTTTTTCTATCCATTCTGGGCTTGGCTAGCAACTTGTTTGACTCCAGTTGTGTGTCATGTGTCAAAACCTATTCTAAGGTTTTGTCACCCACATGTTTTCTGTCTCTACTCAAGTTACCTCCCAGACTCCAGGACTCAAGGCTAGGGGATGGGGTAAAGTCCTGGATACCAACATGTTTGTCCTTAAAAACGTGGTGAGGGCGAAACAGCGCTAATCAGTGGCTTCCAGGGGATGGGGCTGGGACTGGGGCTGACCCCAAAATGGCAGCATGTGGAAGTTCTTTGGGTGACGAGATTATTCTGAATTTTTATTGTTGAGGTGGTTCCATGACTGTGTGTGGTTGACCAAACTCATGGAATTGTAATCCAAAACCATGACTTTCACTGTATGTTAATATAAGCCATGGACATAAAAGAGTGAATGATGTGCTGTTGAGAGGCAGCAGAGCAAGGGGTGAGAACAACCTCTGGAGGCGGACTGTCTAGGTTCAAGTCCAGGCTTCTGACTTCCCAGCTTTGTGATTTTGGCAACCCTGGAGTGCCCAGGATTCCTCTTCTGTAAGAGGAGAGTGGTGGGCATTATTGCATGGAGTGGAATGAGGATTGAACTTTTGTGGCCATGCAGACCTCGTGCGAGAGTTTGGTGTGCCATATAAGGGATCGCTATCGTCACAGGCACTTTTGCCCAAGGTTGGGTTTGGGTCCATGGTGGTGGGGGAAGAGCTGATGGGGTGAAAGGTTCTGGTCCCTGTAAAGTACTCTGCTGTCATGGTTTTATTTGTTCGTGTCACACTGTAGTGTACTACAACCACGGTTTGAGTGGGATTCTCTGTGTCTCCCACAGCATCTCGTGTGTCCTAGACACGTGGCCTGAGGAAGAAGCTGGGTGGGGCTGGGTTGTCCCTCTTGAGCCCCGGGGGTGGCAGGCTGCCTCGGATGGCTGCAGCCCTGACCCCCAGCCATTGGGGGGCCTTTGCCCCATGGCCCCAGTTTGGTGGGACTCTTTCTGGATGTCAGTGCTGCTTTCTTTATAGTGTAATCTCTTTTGCTGCTCATTGGTCCCAAGGAAGAGAGAATGAGGCAAAGGAAGTAAGAGCGGTTACCTCAACTTGGAAAAGCTTCACTCTGCTTTCTGTTGTCCCAGGGGCTGCTCCATCCAAGGAAATGAAATACAGTGTGTTCTGGCCCAATAAGAGCTGTTCCTTATGGGTGTTCCTGGTTAAGGGGAAGCCAGCCTCCCCTCCCGCTATGGGTGTGACTGCGAAGTTCTTTCCAGTTGCCTTGTTTCAGATTGACCCCCTCCCTGTGGTTGGACCCAGGCCTCTCTGGGTCCTTCCAGGCACGCTCGGCCCCAGCTGCCTGTATTTTGGGATGCAGCTCCCCACCCTCAGTTGCATCTACCAACGCATTTCCATCTGCTTTCTGTCTCCCAGAAATTGATTGAAACCTCGTGCCTGCTTGCTGACAGTCTGCTTCCAATTCTTTTTGTGGTAACAGGTTTATTCCCTTTTAAATTTATCTTCTGGCTTGGAAGGGAGGAGAAACAAGTGTGTATGGTAAGCCTGGGATGGGAGTAGCCCCCTTAAATGGCAAATATACATGGGAGTCAGTAAGCAGGCAGTCATTGCATTCTAGCTTGAATGACACTGCTCAGGGTGTCCTTGAAAGGGCATTTTGGAACGTGGAGATCTAGAGAGGGCCAGTTGTATGTGACTAGGAAGGCAGGCATCAGCATGAGGACAGTGAGGAGAGCACTGGGAGCACTGGGAGCACGGAGAGGTGGGGGTGGTGCCCAATGCAAGAGCAGCAGATGAGACCTAGGATTGCCTTGTAAAGGATACCTGGAACTGGCTCTGTTCTCTGTGGGACCTTGGGGGACAGCCTTGCAATGGAGCTGTTGACACGGTGTTTGGGGGGGTGTTCTAGGGGACCTTTTGACCAGATATCAAGGCATTTTCTTTTTCTTCTTGCCAGGTCCCCAACTGATGCATAAATTGATTCTATGAGATGAAACACAGAAGGTTTAGAACTCTAACAAGCAAATGTCATCCAGAAAAGTTTTCACCCAAGCCCTTTGTTCAAGAGAGCAAAAGGTAACATGATTCTCATGCTAGATCCTCACAGTGAGGTTTTTTACAAAAGCCATGGGCAAACACTTGGGATCCTTGGTGGGGGCTTCTTTGCTGTCCTAGAGCAGGAATGAGGGCAGAGTGAGTGAGTAAGGCTGGAGGAGAAGGGTTGTGCGGGCAGTCTATAGGCTTGGAGGAGAAGTGCCTTCTGCTGGGAGGGATGGCCTGGTCACCAGGCAGGATGTCCCTCCTTCTTGCCTGAATGACTGGGACTAATTACCAACCCTCCAGGGTACACTACCAGACAAAAGGAGCCAAGGGCACCACGCTGTCCCCTCTCATGGGGCTCCCCAGGCCATACTGTGACCTAAGCCTAGGCAATTACCTCCAATAACACGGAGTTGCCCCCCCCTCCACACTTCCAGGAGGAGCTGTCTCTGCTTTGCCTCAGACAGTCCTGATGCCTTGTAGGGAGTGAATTTCATGTAACATGAATCATAACTCCATAAAAAATTGTTTCAGAAAAAATATTTTTAAAAAATCAGCTGTGAGATATCTAGCTTATGAACTAGGTGTTAGAATCCAATGCCTTTCTACTAGGAAGACTTTGCAGGTATATCCATGGATCAGGGCATGGCCCGCTGCCAGCTGCATGCGGGCCTGCCTGTGGGAAGAGGAGCTGGAGGTGTAGCTTCTGCCAACAGCCCAAGCTGACCCTTCCTCTGGAACCAGGTATGGATCTTGGGAGCAGTTTGCCTAGCCAAGTCTGCTGGGTTGGGGTGAGGGAGAGGATGAGATGAGTAGGGAAAAGCAGGAAAGCTCAAGGCCCTGCAAGGCTGGCGATTATTTGTTGTTGTTGTTGTTTTGTTTGTTTTTAAGATTTATTTATTAGAGAGAGAGAGAGAGAGGGAACACAAGCAGGGGGAGTGGGAGAGGAAGTAGGCATCCCAGTGAGCAAGGAGCCCTATGCAGGGCTCAATCCCCGGACTCCAGGATCATGACCGGAGCTGAAGGCAGATGTTTCATGACTGAGCCACCTAGGCCTACCACAGGAGATGATTTTGAAGGCACGGTGGCCGTGCCCTCTGGCAACTGAGACCTAGCAAAGGCCTAGCATGGCAGGTGAGATTGGCAGCTACTCCTCTGTGCGGGGCACTGCGGGGCAGGGGTTGCTGTGTAGAGCCAGGAGGGTGCATTGGAGCAGAAGCCTGCGGTCAGAAGAGACTCACTCTGGGCAGAGATGAATGAAGCCATTGAGATGTTCAGTCTGGCCACAGCAGCCAGGCCCTGGGAGAACAAGGTTGGTAAGATCTAGGTGGGGCTTTAGCAGCCCAGAGTGGCCTGAAGCTGAGGACAGAACGTCTAACCAAAGGAGAGTAGAAATGCTGGATGGGGACCAGGATGGAGTGTGGGGAGGATTGGCTGCCTCCACGGAGAGGAAGGGAAGGGGAGTGCTGCAGGTTTGAGGACATGATCTGTGGTAGTCCGTAACGTTGGGGTCCCCAGTGAACCAAGCCTGCTGGTATACATGGCCTGTGCAATCCCCTGCCCTGGGACTTGGTTTAACTAATAAACTGCAGAGGAAGTAGCACTGTGCCAGTTCCAGGCCTAACTGCAAGGAGGCCTGACAGCCTCAGATTTGTGCTCGGGATCCCAGAGACCGTCGGAGGAAGCAAGGTCCAGCCGTCTCCACATCCAGCTGAGTCCAGTTCCCAGCTGGTCCTTCAGCCGAGGGTAGCCACACAGGTGACCTCTGGGGAGGCCAGCAGGCCTGCCCTATGGAAATTCACAGTGCCTGGCTAGAGAAGATGTAATAAACACAGGCCTCTCTGGATGAGACTAGTTCAAAAGCTAAGGAGGAGTATCTAGAAAACTGGGCTTCCTTCACAGTTTCTGGCTGGAAACAGCCAGATCCTTTGTGTCTCAGTGCACTGAGCCGACGGCAAATGCTTGACTTAGGAGAAACATTCACCTTTGGAGGTCATGCACTCCTCACGCTCCCTTTCTGCATGCCTGTCGTGAGCACAGCTTGCTCTAGCCACATGGTACTCCCTATGCCACCACCTTGATTATTACAGCTTCACGTTCCTTCTTGTTTTTCTTATTGCCTTGTTGAAATGATAACATTCACCATAAACGTGGAGACATTCTGGCTCAGGACCTTTTGCCCCTAGGGTCCCTAGGCCCTCTCCTTTCTCCTACTAAGTTGTCTGGAGTGATCTTTTCATTTGCAGCTTTAGGGTTTGCTGGCCAAACCCGACACTAACCAGATCAGCTTGCAGAGTAATCACACCAATGCTTGAAGTCACTGAGTTCTGGGCTTGCTAGAACTGCCCACTGCAGGTTTACCCCCTGACTCCCGACTGCTGGGCAGAGGCTGCTCATTGTTTTTCTTCCTGCTCTGGACAGGACTGGTCCAGGGGCTGGGAAGGGGTGATGCCTCAGGTCAGAAAATCAGTGAGAGACCAGCTGGTAGGCTGCCTGTGGAAGATACTTGAGCTCAGACTGCATCTCTGGGATGGGACTGCTGTGCCCATGATGTCCAGGTTGGGCGCAGCTCCCAGCTGGTGCTAATCCCTTGAAGATCAGCTGACTTTTCTCCCAGACTATGGTTCAATCTACAGAGTCATTCCAAGTCATCCAAAGTGCAGGGCAAATATTACCTGCCCTAAGGTATGTGTCATCCTGTTCCTCACTGAATCAGCTTCAAGCCCAATGTCTGGCTCAGCTATCCTCGACATGAGTGAGTAGGCAAGTGGGGGCCTTCTGCAGCGGCTTCAATGGCTGGATCCCTCCTCAGCTATTCCACAGGCCCTGAGCTGTTCTCTCTAGCCAGACTGCATGTATTGAGAGGCCAGGACCAGATCTTGAATCATTTCCCACTGCAGGGTCTGGAAGGGCGCCTTACACACAGGAGGTGAGCTCGTGGCTAAAGAAAGTGCAGATGGGAAGAGCAGGTGCCGGGCAGGAAATGCAGAGCCCTGAGTCTCTGCAGGAAACAGGACTGTGGATGCTTCTCCTGGAGAAGGGACAGCTCGAGTGCAGGCAAGATGGGAGCTGCCTTTATCTCCTGCAGGCACAGATAGTCCCATGTTTGTTTTGCATGGATAATTCTGATTTATTTAAAATTTAGCTGTTATGACAGAGGGATACTCATAATCTCACCTTAAATGTCTCTCTCTAGGTTCTCTTTCAACAGTGGAGCAGGGAGGGAGGGTGAGAGGACTGTGTGGACAGATCAGTGATGATCTCATGGCAGAAGAAGGGCTTTTATGGGTTGTGGAGACCACACTACAGAGTTCACAGCTTTTTGTTATCGGTGGTCCTTGACCTCCACCTGCTTTGCCTCCTCCTTCACTGGCCCCAGCCCCACCTCCCCCAACACTTCCACTCTGATGAAAACTTGGGGGGTGGGCAAGATTGTTTCATGTGTTTCTAATGTGCACATTTGGAAGTGTACTCCCCATCTTCCTTTTCTTACCTTTGCTCTTGACACAATGTTCTTCAGACCTACCCACAGTACTTCCTGTACATCTGAACTTGCTTTGTACAGCTGTTTTTAGGTGCATTAAAGATGGTCAGTTAATTCTTCCCACTGCGATGGTGGCTGACGGATTGCCCTGAATTCTATCATGATGCCTCGAGGAACACCCTCATGTTTCCTCATGGATACCAGGAGTGGAGACTGGGTCATTGCCACCTTTCCTCCCACCCCCAGACTTATCACTAAGTATTTCATATTTTTTGATACCCATATGGTTATATTTTCTTGCTTTTTTACATGCTTGGTAATTCTTGATTGGATGTCCTGTGTTGCAAATTTTACCTTGGTGGGTGCAGATATTTTTGTATTTCTATAAATGCTTTTAAGGTTTTCTTTGGATACAATTAAGTCATTTAGAAAGTGTTTGATCCATTTAGGTTTCACTTTCAAACATTGTTAAAGGGAATAAGAGTGCCTTTACTCTTGGGCTAGGGGTCCTGGTGAATGAGGCCAGGTTCTTCTGAGCACTCCCTCTGGTGCACTGTGAATTATGAGGTTCCCAGGATGGCTAGTGGAAGCATGCATAGCTCTCCTGTGTCAGTGCCTGTGACGCCCTCTCTGCCTTTTGGGCCCATCTTTTCTGGGTTTGGGTTGTTTTCCCACATGCATTTGCTCAGCTTCTCTCTCCTGAGGACTAGGGACTCTGCAGATCTCTGATGGCCTCTGCACCGCTCTCTCCTCACTGAGCTTCAGTCTGCAGGCTCCCCTGGCACAGAGTTATTTCCTATCTCAGCCACTGGGTCTTTTGCTGCCTGATGCTCAAGTCTTACAAATAGCTATTTCATGTATCTTGTCCTATTTTTTCCCTTGTTTCAGACGTGTGTGCAAGAACAACTTTTCTTTTGCAACAATTTTAGATTACAGAAGAATTGCAAAGATAGTTCAGAGAATTTCTATACTCCCCACTCAGTTACCTCTAATGTTAATATCTTAAATTGCCATGGTACATTGGTTCAAACTAAGACCGTCATGTCCATCAGTACATCTCTATTAACTAAACTCCAGAAACTGAATACACAACTAAACCACTCTCGATTCCTGCCTCTCAGAAATGGTGTGACATACTACATGTGTGATATGTTAAGCCATTAATGTTGGGGCAAAATCGTTACACAGCACTAGCTAACCTACAGATATACCTAATCCATACCCTCCTCTAAGCCTTTGCATACGCTGTTCCCTCCATCTGTGCTTCCCATTCTCTTCTATTCTCATCTGCCAATTCACCCACCATTCAAGGTACTCTAGGGAAGCATGGGACAGCCACCCAGTGAGGTCGCTTCGCAAAGCCCCTGGTCCAGCAGGGCTAGCAGCTGGGCTAGCAGCTGTTCCATTTATAGGCATCTGCCTGAAGAAGGGACAGAAGCTACTGGGACCATGAGATGAGTGAGGATCACCACCAGACTGAATGGAGCAGTCTGAGGCCTTCCATGTGTCACTGTGCTTTCCAAGAAGGAAGACGGAGTCACTGGAGAAGGAGCCAGAGGTGGCAGAGGTCAGGGCTGTCTTTCTTTTCTGATTTTGCACCCAGACCCGTGTCCCCACATTCTCCTCTGTCCTAATCATATGACTTGTCCCTTTCCCAGAAATGACCTCTCTCTGAAAAGACATCTTTCAACCTGCCTTCTCTCCAACTCCTCTTTTTGGGCAACAAAAATGAGATTATATTCTGCAATTTGCTTTTTTCCACTTCACAACACACCATCTAAATCTTTCATGTTTGTATAAGTGTCAATCCTGTCTTTTTTTTTTTTTTTTAAGAGAGAGAACTGGGGGGAAGTGGAACAGAAAGAGAGAATCTCAAGCAACCACAGAGCCCAACACTCTGAGATCATGACCTAAGCCAAATTGAGAGTCAGATGCTTAACCCTCTGAGCCACCCAGGGAACCCCCTCCCATCTTTTAAAAAAACAAACAAACCAGCTTTACTGAAATATAACTGACATATAATAAGCTTTATATACTTAAGATGTGCGATCCCCTTTTTACAAATCATCTCCACCATTTTAAAGTGTACAAGTACTTCAGCATTATTGACTGTATCTTGTCCATCTATTTTTATTTCACTGACTTACTCTCTCATTTTTATTATTTCCTTCCATTTTGGGGGCATTTATCCTTTGCTCTCAACTTCCTAAGTGAGATACTTAGCTAATAACCCCCTAAACATTTAAGGTATAAGTTTCTCATAAGTGTCACTTTGCCTTCATGCTGCAGGACTTGTTGTGCAGTGTTTTCATTATTTTCCAATGTGAAATGATTTTTTAGGTCCATAATGATGTCTTCTTGCACTGATTTATTACTTCCTTTTTCCATGAGTCATTTAGAAGATATTTTAAAATTTCCAAACATATGGTGCTGTTTTGGATATCTTTTTTTTTTCAATTCATATCACACATAATGATGCACATTCCGAACATACATAAATCTTCTAACAAGCTAGAAAGAAATAGATTGGCAATATAGTAAAGACATGGACAGTGGGTTTGAAGTGATGACTCGTGGAAGAGGAAAGCTAGTACACATGTGAACAGGTAGTTGACTTTGTGAGTCATCAGGTAATGCCAATAAACTCTCAAAAAGCACATTCATCTCATCCGATTTGCAGAAATAAGTGGTTAATATAAAGTATTGACAAGGATAAAGGCAAATGGAAATTCTTACACATGTTACAAATGCTTGGAAGAACAATTTGGCAATCTGAACTAATTCATTGACTTGTGTTATTTAAAACCATATTACTTAATTCCAAACATATGGAAATTTTCTATTTATTTTTAAATGATTTTTTTCTAGCTTGCTTTCATAAGTAGATGTACCCCATTTGATTTCAGTCCTTTGAACTTTGTTGAGGTTGAGTCCCACTTTGTGCCCCTGCATGATTTGTTTTTGTAAAGACTGTATATGCACTTGGAAACAACGCATATGTTACAGTTATTGAGAATCAGGTCAAGTTTGTTTATTGTGTTGTGTCTTCTAAGTCCATACTTACTTTGGGTGGGGGTGCTGCTCATTCTACCAGTTATTGTGTAAGATAATTTAATATCTCTCTCTATGATTGTGGATTTCTCTATTCTTCAGTACCAACCATTTTTACTTTATGTGTCTTGAGGCTATGTTATTATGTGTTGGAAGTGTAGGACTGTTGTACTTTCCATTTGGTGGGCAACTTTGATCATCCTGGCATGTCTCTTATCTGTACTACTTCTCCAGTCTGATAGTAGTACTTCTGTACCAGCTTTCTTTCTGTTAGTATTTGCCTAATGAGTTTCTTCTATCATCTCAGTTTCAACTTTTCAGCAGTCTTCTATTTTAGTGTGTCCTTTGTATTTTATTCTTCCACTAATTATTTGATTAGTTTCAATCACTAAATATTTGCTGATGACTGCCATGACAAATACGTACTTGGGAGATGAGAGAAAGCAGGTATGCAGTTCCTTTGCTTGATGTGTGGCTGATACACCATCATGGGACTTCTGGCCAAGGCTTACATGATTTAAAAAAAAAAAAAAGATTTTATTTATTTATTTTAGAGAGAGAGAAGGAGAGTGCACCAGGGAGCAGGGAGTGGGGTGGGGAGGGATAAAGGTGTAGGGAGAAGGAGAACTCTGTCCTGAGCTCAGAGCCTGAGCCAGGGACTCGATTTCACAACCCCGAGATCATGACCTGAGATGAAACCAAGAGTCAGACACTTAACCAACTGAACCACCCAGGCTCCCTTTGCACTATTTCTCTGAAACACTGTGATGTTCTAAGGACATCACCTCTTAATGGGGAAAATATTATATAATTCAAAGTTTATGCAAGGGCTACATTAATTGAGAGCTTGTGTGGAAATCATTCAGCACAGTGTCTGACAATAGACTGTCAGAAAATGATGACAGCTGTCCCATTTGTCAACCAGTGGGTTTTTAAGTATGGTTCCTGACCTGGGAACTGTTACAGATGCATGTTCTTGGGTCTATCCCAGACCTAATGAACTATAATCTTTGGGGTGGCACGTGGCAATTTGAATTTAAAAAGCCCTCTGGGTGGTTCTGAGGTGTGAAGATTTGAGACTCACTGTTATAAGTAATAAACGTATAATGTTATAGACTTTGATAATACTTTCCTGTGTTGGCAGCACTAGGGAACAAACGGTTTGGTTAATCTAGAGCTGGGATTGATCCAGTGATCCTGCAGATAGATGGAGTGCTGGAAGGGCTGTGAAGGTAAAAGCCTTGTAGCTTTGTGCCCGACCACAAGAGCTTTGTGAACTGACTTATGTCAGTAGTTTGTGAAGCTCTGTCATTATCATCATCATCATCATCATCTTCATCATATCTTTTAGTTCATGATGCTTTCAATCCCTTATTCTCTTCTTGCTTAGTAGCCTTAAAGGTCACTTTGCTGAAATTGTTTTTTTACTGATGCTCCTTGTTTGCCTATTTACTTATTTAAGTGCTTTGAAATCACTGTCTGTGGTCACTTGCCTTTATCCTGAAGAACTTCCTTTTAGTGACTTTGCTAACAACATATGTTTTTGCTTATCTGGACATGTCTTTATTTCACCTGCAGTTTTGAAAGATAATTTTGCTGGATATAATAATCTTAGTTGATTTTTTTTCTTTCTTTCAGCACCTTGGATGTATTGTCCCAGTGCTTTCTGGCCTCCCCTGTCTCCAAGGGAGTCTGGAAGTCTGCCTTCAGTCTTACTGAGATGTCCTTGGATATGAGGAGTCATTTCTCTTGCTGCTTTAAAGTTTTTCTACATTTCAGCATGTTTACTATGATGTGTCTTGGTATGACTCTCTTTGTATTTATCTTATGGAGTAATTGAGTTTCTTAAGATTAATGTTCCTCATCAGATTTGAGAAGTTTTCAACTGTGTTTCTTTGGACATCTTTTCTTCTCCTTCCTCTATTTCCTTTCCTTCAGGTACCCATGTTAAGTACATGTTGGTATGCTTGATGGTGTTCCACATTTCTCAAATGCTCTCTTCTTCTTCTTTTTTTTTTTCTTTTCTGCTCTTTGGGTTGCATAATTCCTGTCATTCTATAAGTTCACTCATTCTTTCTTCTGACAGTTCACATCTACACTTGAGGCTCTGTGGTAATTTCTCATTTTGGTTTGTGTTTTTCCTACTCTATAATTACTATTTTGTTCTTAAAAAAATATCTTTATCTCTCTTCATATTCTCTATTTGATGAGCTCTGTCATTCTGTCACCATATCTTCCTTCATTTCTAAAGCATGATTTTCTTCAGTTCTTTAAACATATTTATAATAGCAGCTTTGAAGTATTTGTCTGTTATATTTGGTATCTGGGCCCTGTCTTAGGCAGTTCCTGTTTCTTAATTTTGCCCCCATGTAGGGACCACACTTTCCTGTTTTCTTTGTCCATTACATTTTAGTTGTTGTTGAAAACTGGGCATTAGGTAAATGTAGCAACCCTCAACACTGATACCCCTCTACCTCTCTGGGGTTTGTTTTGTTATTATTGTTTGTTTATTTGTTTAGTGATTCATCTAGATTCTTCTAGTCTGTTTAGAAGTCTATTTCTCCTTCAGTGTGAAACCCTCGGTGCTGTTCCTCACAGGGTTCACCCTTGGGCATGTGTGATCACTTGAGAATGATAGTGGTTGAGCAGACTCTTTGATAATGTCTTTCCAAGCTCTGTCTGGTAACCTAGCTGACTTATGGTTTAGCTTATTGATTTTGAATGCTACCAAATTACTCTTAATTACTTCTACCCAAAATCTTCATTGTTTTCTAGAATACCTTTAGACTTGGTTCTTGTTTCACATTCAGTCACTTCCTTTAGGAATTGATGTGAAGCTCTCTGTCCTTCTGTATCCTCTCTCCTTCTGGGCATAGTATCTGAGTCACTACTCTGGAGGTTGGGTGAGAACCTCACTCTCTGGTCTTCTTGGCTTACCTCTCCGAGCAGGAAACCTTCAACCTCTGAGTTGTCTGGGGGAAGGGTGGTCAAGGCTCTAGTTTTCTAAACTTCCCACTCTGAAGTTAGGGTCTTTACCTTAGGAATGGAGGATATGTGGAAGAAGGGAGTTCCTGAACTCTCAGCCACACTCACCAGATATTTAGCCTCTGCAACTCAAAGTTGGACAGGGTGAGAAATGCTGGTTTTCTTCCCCTCCCAGTGATGCTATATTCTTTGATATGATATGATATCCACTGATTGGAAATGAAGTGATAGGGAATCCTATCTCTATGGCCACACCCTCTGGAGTGGGGCTTCCATTAAGCTGAGGCAGGGCAGGAGAGGGAGAGAGTTGGTTATAGCTTCAGTTCCACAAGTTATGACAATTCTTACTGAGATTTAGTAAATTTTCTGAGCAAATATTCCATCAGTTGTTCTATGACTTTGGGGAAATTTCCGGAGACTTCAAAATGGTTAATATTTTAAAAAATTGAAACTTGATATTATTTTCATCAATTATGGTTGTTTCACTGGGAAACAGTTCACAGGGCTCCTCATACTGCTATTCCCAAGGAATGTTTTTCCTTATCTTTTTATCTAATGTAACAATTTCCATGTTCAGTGCTTTCCTTATTTTGAATTTCTGTTTCTTTCAGGTGTGAACTCTGTAATTTTGCTAGTTCTGCCTTCCAGGGGGCTAATTTTCTCTTCAGTGAAGTCTATTCTTTTATTTAAGCTGCCACTGAGTTTTAAATGTCAATATCATTAGTTTCATTTTCAGAAATTCCATTCAGTTCTCTATTAAAACTATATGATCAAATTTGATCATCTGTTATTCCTTCAATTTTTATTTTTGTAATCATATTAAGCATACTTATATTTTTTAATTTGATAATTCCTACCTCTTCAGTGTGTGCAGTACAATTCTCTCTCCTTTTATTATTATTTAATAATTTAATTAAAATTAAAAATATTTATTTTTTATTATGTTATGTTAATCACCATAGAGTATATCATTAGTCTTTGATGTAGCATTCCATGATTCATTATTTGTGTATAATACCCAGTGCTCATTACAACACATACCTCCTTAATATTATTTTTAAATTGAAGTATAGTTGACATACAATATAAATTACTTTCAGGTGTACAACAAAGTGATTCCAAATATATACACATTATGAAATGCTCATCACAAGAGTAGTTACCATCTGTCACCATACAAAATTGTTACAATATTATTGACTATATTCCCTATGCTGTACTTTACATGACTATGATTTATTTATTTTATAACCATAAGTTGGAATCTCTTAATTCTCATCACCTATTTTGCCCATCCTTCCACTTGTATCCTTTCTGGCAACCACCATTTATTCTCTGTATTTACGAGTGTTTTATCATTTTGTTTCGTTTATCATTTCGTTGTTAAGATTCCACATATAAGTGAAATCATATGGTATTTGTCTTTCTTAGTCCAACTTATTTTAGTTAGCAAAATACCCTCTAAGTTCATCTGTGGAGTTGCAAATGGCAAGATTTTGTTTTTCTTTATGGCTGAGTAATATTCCAGTGTGTGTGTGTGTGTGTGTGTGTGTGTGTGTATACACATCTTCTTTATTCATTTATTGATGGAAAGTTAGGCTGTATTCATATCTTGACTGTTGTAAATAATGCTGCAGTGAACATGGGGTGAAAATATCCTTTTAAATTAGTGTTTTTGTTTTCTTCAGGGAAATGCTGAAAGGTGGAATTGTTGGATTATGTGGTATTTCTATTTTGAATTTTTTGAGGAAACTTCATACTATTTTCCACAGTGACCACAACAGTTTACATGCCCATTAAGAGGGCATGAATGTTCCTTTTTCCGCCCATGCCTGTCAATCCTTATTATTTCTTACCTTTTTTGAAACTAGGCGCTCTGACAAGTGTGAAGTGGTAGCTTATTATGAGTTTGATTTGCAGTTCTCTGGTATTTAGTGATGTTGAGGATTTTTTCAAGTGTCTGTTTGCCATCTGTATGTTTTCTTTGGAAAAAAGTCTGTTTAGACCTTCTGCCCATTTTAAAATTGGATTATTGTAATAATAATTATTATTTTTTGGTCTTACATTGTTTAAGTCCTTTACATATTTGGATATTAACCCCTTACTGAATATATCATTTGCAAATATGTTTCTCCTGTTCTGTAGGTTGCCTTTTCATTTCATTGATGGTTTCCTTTACTGTGCAAAAGCTTTTTAATTTGATGTACTTCCAATTGTTTATTTTTGCTTTTGCTGCTCTTGCCTGAGGAGACAGATCCAAAACATATTGCTAAGACTGATATCCAAGAGTTTATTGCCTATGTTTTCTTTTAGATGTTTTATGGTTTCAGGTTTTATACTTAGGTCTCTAATCCATTTTGAGTTTATTTTTGTATTCAGTGTAAGGAAATGATTCCGTTTCTTTCTATTGCAGGCAGCTGTCCAGTTCCCTTAACACCATATATTGAAGACTCTCTATCTTATCCATTGTATATTCTTGCCTCTTTTGTCATAGATTAATTGACCGTTAATGCATGGGTTTATTTTTGGGCTCTCTGCTCTTTTCCAATGATATATGTGTCTATTTTGTATTGGTATAATACTGTTTTGGTATTTTGCAGTACATTTTGAAATCTGGGATTGTAATACCTCCAGCTTTTTTTTTTTTTTCCAAGATTGCTTTGGCTATTTGAGGTCATTTGTACATTTATACAACTTCTAGGATTTTTTATTCTAGTTTGGTGAAAAAAGTTGGTATCTTGATAGGGATTGCATTGAATTGTATATTTTTCCTTAATAGTCTCATATTTCTTTGTATTTCTGTGGTGTCAGTTGTCTCTTCTCTTTCATTTCTGATTTTGTTTATTTCAGTCATCCTTTTTTTTTTTTTCTATGTTGAATCTGGTTGAAAGTTTATCAGTTGTGTTTATTTTTTCAAAGAACCACTTCTTAGTTTCATCAATCATCTCTATCATTTTTTTTTCTTCATCTTTGTTTCATTTATTTCCAAACTGGTCTTTATTATTTTCTTCCTTCTACTAACTTTGAGTTTTGATTGTTCTTTTTTACCTAGTTCTTTTAGACATAAGGTTAGATTGCTTACTTAAAATTTTTGTTTGATATAGGCCTGTATCATTTAATTTATTCATATTAATTTCTCTCTTAGAACTGCTTTTGCTGAATCCTCAAATTTAGAAATGGTGAGTTTCATTTTCATTTGTGTCCAGTTATTTTTTTGGTTTCCTCTTTTATTTCTTCATTTACCTATTGGTTGTTTAGTATTCTGTTGTTTAGCCTCCCAATATTTTTGTTTTTTTTCCCAGGTTTGTCCCCCTGGTAATTGATTTCTAGATTTATACCATCATAGCCAGAAAAGATTATGCTTGATATGATTTCAATCTTTTTAAATTTATTGAGACTTATTTTGTGTCCTAACATGTGATCTATCATGGAGATGGCTTCATGTGCATTTGAAGAAGCATATGTATTCTGCTATTTTTTGATGAACTATTTGGATGAACTGTTCCGTATGTATTTATTATACTTAACAAATATGTTCTAATGTGTCATTCAAAGCCACTGTTTGTTTTTTCTCCCTGTAGAGATAACCCATTGATAGTGGTGAAGCATTAAATCCCCCTACTATTATTGTATTACTGTCGATTTCTCCCTATATGTCTATTAATATTTGCTTCATGTATTTAAGTGCTTCTATGTTGGTTGCATAGATATTTATAATTTTTGTAGTCTCTTGTTGGATTGATCCCTTTATCATTATGTAATTCCCTTCATTATCCCATTACAGTCTTTGTTTTAAAGTCTATTTTGTCTGATGTAAGCTCTTTTTACATTTGCATATGCATTGGATATTTTTTTCTACCCCTTCCATTTCAGTCTGTGTGTTAGAGATAAATCTCTTGTAGTCAGCATATATATGGGTTTTGTGTTTTTTATCCATTCATTTACCCTATGTCTTTTGAGTGAAGCATTGAGGCCATTTATATTTAAAATAATTATTGATAGGTATGTACTTGTTCCCAATTTGTTATTTGTTTTCCGTTTTTGTAGTTTCTTTCTTTTTTAAAATTTAAATCCATTAGCCAACCTATAGTGCATCATTAGTTTTTGGTGTAGTGTTCAGTGATTCATTAGTGTATAACACCCAGTGCTCATCACATCATGTGCCCTCCTTAATGCCCATCACCCTGTTACCCCATCCTCTACTGACCTTCCTTTCTGCAATCCTCAGTTTTCCTGGAGTCTCATTTTTTTTCCCCTCTGATTTCTAATAGTTTCTTTCTGTTCCTTTTTTTTATTCTCTCTGTCTTCTATTCTCTTCTCTTTTGTCTTATGATTTAATTATCTTCTTTCATGTTATGTTCATATTCCTTTCTTTCTTTTTTTCTGTATTTATTATAGATTTTTGGTTTTTGGTTACCATGAATTTCATATCTAACACCTTATGTATATAGTAGTCCTTTAATTTGATGGTTGCTTCAGTTGAAACACATTTTAAAAATACATTTTTATTTCCCTTACACATGTTTTATGTATTTGATGTTATATTTTACATCTTTTTATTTTGTGTATCTCTTAACTAATTTCTATAAATACAATTGATTTTAGTATTTTTATTTTTCAGTCTTCTTACTAGTTTTACAAATGACTTTTCCTATGTGTATGTTTTTATCTAAAATCTTTTTTCATAATTTTCTTAATTCTAGCTATGAAGAGTTCCTACTTCAAGTTATGATTTTTTCTTTTTTTGCTTTAAGAAGCATACTTCTTTTGGGGTGCCTGGGTGGCTCAGTTGTTAAGTATCTGCCTCCAGCTCAGGTCATGGTCCCAGGTCCTGGGAAAGAGCCCTGCATCAAGCTTCCTGCTCAGTGGGAAGCCTGCTTCTCCCTCTCCCACTTCCCCTGCTTGTGTTCCCTCTCTCACTTTCTCTCTTTCTCTCTGTCAAATAAATAAATAAAAATCTAAAAAACAAACAAACAAACAAACTTCTTTTTTAGTGGTGGTGAACTTACAAAGTTTTGTAGAACCTCTTAAAAAGTCTTGCAAGTTCATTGCCACTGAACTGGCCTAAGGTTAACTTTAGTGGTGATGAACTTCTTTAACTTTTATTTGTCTGGGAAACTCCTTATCTTTCCTTCATTTCTGAATGATAGCTTTTCTGGGTAGGGTGTTTTTGACTGTAGGTTTTTTCTTTTCAGCATTTTGAATATATCATGGTACTCTTTCTGACGTGTAAAGTTTCTGCTGAAAAATCAACTCATAGTCTTATGGGTATTCTCTTATGTAACTAGTGGCTTTTCTCTTGCTAATTTTAATATGATATTATTTTTAACTTTTGACATTTTAATTATTATGTTCTTGGTGTGAAACTCTTTGGATTCATTTTGTTTGGGGCTCTCTGTGCTTCTTAGGCCCAGATGTCTGTTTCCTTTCCCAGCTTAGGGTAGTTTTCAGCTGCAGCTTATTTCTTCAAATACATTTTCTGTGCCTTTCTCTCTTCTTCTGGGATCCCTAAATGCAAATTTAGGATAATTGATGTCCCAGAGGTCGCTTGACCTATATATATTTTAAAAAAAAATCTCTTCTATTTTTACTGTTAGGCATGGATGATTTCCATTACTGTCTTCCAGATTGCTGATCAGTTTTTCTTTATCATCTAAACTGCTGTTGATTCCCTTTGGTATATTTCTTTTCTTTTTAAAGATTTTATTTATTTATTTGACAGAGAGAAATCACAAGTAGGCAGAGAGGCAGGCAGAGAGAGAGAGAGAGAGGAGGAAGCAGGCTCCCTGCTGAGCAGAGAGCCCGATGCGGGACTCGATCCCAGGACCCTGAGATCATGACCTGAGCCGAAGGCAGCGGCTTTAATCCACTGAGCCACCCAGGCGCCCTGGTATATTTCTTATTTCAGTTATTGTGCTCTTTAGCTCTGAGTTCTTTTTTTTTATGTTTCCTATTCTTTTGTTGAAGTTTTCAACTGATTTCAACCACTCTTCTCCCAAGTTTGGTGAGCATCTTTATGACACTTTGAACTGCTTACCAGGTAAATTGGTTATTTCCATTTTTTATACATACATACATACATATATATGTATGTATACTCTTCTTGATGTGGGTTTTATTTATGTATATAGCTATAGAAAGTCTGTACTACTAATCTTCAGGGTACACTCAGAGAACACTGCTTTATATGTATTTGCAGACTTGGTATGTCTGGCAAAGAAGGTGAATGAGCTCAGGGTCTTTACCCTTGCTTTCTCCTAGCACTGTATTGTTTTGTTTTCATTGACTCTAGATTGGAATGGCTTGTTTCCTCACATATTTAGTGATTTTTTCTTTAAAGATTTAAGTTTATCTATGGGGATTTCTTTGTGACCTGAGTTTAAAATATCTCCAGAAAAGATACAAGTTTGCTTCTGTCAGAGACTTGGAAAATGCAAATTTAGGTCTACTTTTGCCTGGATTTTGAGTTTTATTGTCCCACAACAGAGACATGTGACTTCTGGCCCCAAATCACTGAGTATGTTGTCTTCTTAGGGGAGGTTCCTTTATTTTTCAAAGTTCTAAGATCTCTCTCTAGCATCAGAGATGCCTCAATTCCACCTGCGAGGAGGTGGAGCCCCTGGTCTTGTTGTTGGGTACGTTCTGGTGTTGGTTGTGCCCCTTACCTTCCCCACAGCTGCCTGTGGATAGCCTTCCACCTCAGCCAGACCCTGCAGTCTTGTCCTCTCCTCTCAGGAACTTTGCAGCTGATACTCTTGCAACTTCACTCTTCTCTGACATGCTTCTCTGACATGCAAGTACAGGCTTGCATTCTTGCTCTGTGGCTCCATACATGTTTTTGAGATAGTTTTAAAAAGTTCTCGGGGCGCCTGGGTGGCTCAGTGGTTTAGGCCTCTGCCTTCGGCTCAGGTCATGATCTCAGGGTCCTGGGATCGAGCCCCACATTGGGCTCTCTGCTCAGTGGGGAGCCTGCTTCCCTCTCTCTCTGCCTGCTCTCTGCCTACTTGTGATCTCTCTCTGTCTATCAAATAAATAAATAAAAAATCTTAAAAAAAAAATTAAAAAGTTCTCTAAACCTCGTTTCCTCATTTGTAAAATAGCCACTTATCAGTACCCTAATGGCAGTAAATATTTCTTGTCCTTCCCTTTCTCTCTTCATTTATATCAATTTTTTTCCTCTCTTAGAGTAACTATTATGCTAAAGGCCACCGAAAATCTTGAAGTGTGTATTAAATTAGGTAAAAGCTCTACTTATAATATAAAAATGACTTTTTGAAAACATTTTGCCTTTTGATTTGTTCTGCTGTTGTCTTATTACCTGATTTGCTGAGAGGGCAGACAACAAAACAAAAGGCCTCAACATAAAAATGTCTCTTGGAAGCTGATGTAATAAATCTTCAAACAAAATTCAAGTAACTCTTGCCTTTGAGTCATTATGAGAGATAAGTAAATAGCATGGCACAAAATGACAACCCACACAAATGCAGCCCTTTGAAGGTGTTCTGAATGTTGGCATTTAAACACTGCTAGAATGTCTTCAGATCACTGGAATCTTCCCAAGACTGAAGTATCTTGTCCTTTGAATGTTCCTCAAAAGATAAAATGCACTGATTGCCCATATATCTTGGAGTCCTATACATGTAATGGATGCCTTTGTTTCTATTGCTAGATTCTCTAAAAGGGGATAAGATTTTTTTAATTAGAAGTCAATAAGATTCCCTCCCATTTCTCACTGTAATGGATTTGCAAGCTGTTACTGCTACCTCTTTATTATTCAGCATAGTTTAAAATGTCAGCGGTTACTTGCCAGTCACAGGCTATGAAAAGTTCAAGGAAGTTTGTTTGCCACTTCTCTTCTGGATGGCAGTCTCTTATTCCATTTCCCCCAACACATTTTTTTTTTTTTCCTGTAAGAGATGATGATATGATGGTTTTTGTCTGAGCTTGAGGACTTCTTTGAGGAATTCATATGCGACTCACTTATCCATCCCAAAAAGCACCCTTCTTCTTCTGGCAGTCGGTGCTGTATCTTCCAGAAACAGCTCGTTAGGAGGCAGGCTTTCTGTTTCTTGAAGTTTCTCTGCTTCATGAATGTTATTAGAAACCTTTCACAGATATGCTTGCACATTGATGAGCCATGAGCTGGCTTTGGAAGGGCAGTTCCTGCTGCTATAAATGACACCAGGAGAAGATGCCTGAAAAGAAACTTAGAGTGGGCAGGAGAGGACAATGTAATATGCAAAGGGATAGAATGTGGAACCCATTTGCCCATCCATGGATCCAAACACTCTTCTACCCAAACCTTCAACCATTCTTCCACCCATCTATCCACCTACCCATTCATCTAAACACCCTTCCATCCATCCATCAATCCACTCATTGGTTCATCTGTCTATGTATTTAAGCATTAATTAATCTCTTTTCTTCTTTAGAAAGTATTCAAAGACTCTGAACTTAGTGCTGATGTTACAAAGACAAGACCTGGTCATGCCCTAAAATTGCTTGGTGTCTCATGGCTGAAGTTGAGGTAAACATTATATGTTAATAAAAAACATTTGATTAAATGAGAAAAATATTTCAACATGTAAAAAAAGAAAGTTGATAAATAAATAGAAATTCATTTTATAGTGTGAAAATTCTGTAATAAGATATATTCAAGTGGAGAAGAGAGCATTGCATTTAGAGTGGGGGGCAGGATTCTTAGGGAACTTGTCATAGAGTTTACATTCACACCAGTTGTGAATGTGGTGGTGCCCCCTACTGAGGGCCTCTTATGGATGAATGTGGAGCATGTAGAGGATGTCCTCCATGTGAATAGGAATGACAGGCAGAAAGACTTGAGAAGCCTTGCTACAAGATTTGGGCTTTATTTTATAAGAGATAGACAGTGTTAGAAGGATGTGATGATAATCAAAACTTCATTTTAAAGTATCATTCTGGGTTCTTTGATGAATGAGGAAAAGACATCAGGTGGAAAGTTAACTGTTGTTTTCCAGGCAGGAGGTGCTGATGGTCTGAGCTGAAGTGGGCAGTGTAGAGATCAGCAGAGGAAACTCTCTGGGAAGTGGCTTTGGCAGAAGGTGAGGGAGAGATGGGTGTAAGAGGGAGAGAAGGGTGTAAGACAAGGACCAAGTGTCTAATGCTGGGGCCACTGGGAGACCTAGAAAATGGGCTGTAGGCAGGATGGGTGTGGCGTGAGGGTGGCAGGTAGATGGTGGTGTCAAAACAGTGTTCAGTTTAGGGTTCCATGGGATGTTTGGATGGAGGGGTCCATAGATTGTTGGAAATATGTCTGAAGCTCAGGAAGGTGGTGTGAGCAGCAGAGACTCAGAGGTGACGGGAGCATGGAGGTGGAGGTGATGGTCAGGAGGGACATGGAAATAACTGGACACAGCCACAGAAATTCTTTGAATACCCTCTGAAGTGGTCCTAGCTTATTTTCTAAAAAAAGATTTTATTTATTTATTTATTTGACGGAAAAAGAGAGAGTGTGTGTGTGAGAAATAGAGAGTAGAAGCACGGGGAGAAGCAGGCTCCCCGCTGAGCAGGGAGTCAAATGCAGGGCTCAGTCCCAGGAATCTGGGATCACAACCTGAGGTGAAAGCAGACTCTTAACTGACTGAGCCACCCAGGTGCCCTGAAGTCCTAGCTTTTTAATTAATATTTCTAATAGCCATGTCATAGTGTTTGTTCATAGTAAACTTGTGGGGAGCTAAAAAGTAGGATGGAAGAAAGGCTCTTCCGTCTCATTTCTGGATAACTGGTCCTTTGAGTTCAAATGTCAGAAGCTCCTATCTGGTTAAATATTGTCCAAAACTAGCCTATGAGGGCCTGTCTGATTTACTGTCCTGTGTTATATTGTCTCTTCCAGCCCAGTGGCCCCTGTGCCATGGTGGAGTCTCTTGCTGTTGACTACCTTCAGGGTGTTGATGAGTGTTGACTGGAACAGGACCAGGATAAGGAGCGGGTGAGGCTGGAGTGGTCCCCCTCCAGGCTGCCAGGGTTGAGCCCTATTGCATCTCTGAGTAAGGCCATTACCCATGGGAACTCACCTCCCTTCATCTCAGCACCATGTAGTTCTCCCCCAAGGCACAAAGATGCCACTTGTTCAAGGGGAAGTCCAAGTTGTCATGACATTGCTTGATGAGTTTGTCAACAGTGGTCACAGTTTGTGTGCCATTTGCTGTACTTGATGCACCCAGTCTTACTCTCTGGTTTTCTTCCACTTCCTGTCCCTTGGAGAACTCCTAAGATGGAAGGAAGATAAGATGGCCATTTCCTTTGGAAAGAGGAACCAGGGCAGGAAAACCCCCTCTTTTTATGAGGGAATGTCTAAAGCAAATTCACAAGGCAATTCCTTTGTTATTTGTGGAAGGATGGTGAGGAATTTAGAAAAATCATAAAAGTGTTTAAAATATTTTATTTCATTGCATTTTCAAATGTTGGTACTAAATTAGAAGGTGAAAAGTGTGTGCAGGGATAGTGTGGGAGTACTAATTTGAGCAATTCCACAGTAGTACATGAGGGTTCTGCATTATTATGATGCTTCACAAAGCTCACCTCCCCCAACCCCTACCTGACATGGGAGAAAACAAGGAACTGTGAGTTTTTCTGCCCTGGTCAGGGAGGAACTCTGGTGAAATTGGCTCAGAGCTCCTGCGTGGCCAGCAGGCCTGCTAGAGCCAAGAAGTGCTATGGAAATAAAACTGCCTTCTGTATTTAACAGCCAAAGTGTTTTACCTTAGCTAGTGGCAAGAACAACTTTTATTGACAAGGACCATCTGGTGGTTAGTTAGCAGGTTTTTTAAAAAGCTATTAATCAGGACTAAAGAATACCTCTGTCTGTGCATCTGCGGGACATATGATATGCAGACAAAGTCCAAAAACAAATTTAGTTAGAAATGTGATGCAGGTGTGCTTGTATGGATCCTCAGCCTGTCCTCTCTGGGATGGACCCACACCCAAGCACGTGGCCCCTCAGGCCCAACTCTCTGGTCACCTACCCTTGGTCTGTCTACTGGGATCTGGCAGAGGGATAAGGCCACTTTGCACCTCCTTGGGCGAGGTTCATGTCCTTTTTCCTTCTTCCTAAGATGAGGATGGTGATGGTGGCAGTCTCTTGAACAAAGCCACGGATGCTGCCCACTGAGCTGGAACCTGAAGCATGAATGACTGAGCTCTCGATGGACATTTTGGCTCCAGCCAGCAGGCAGGAAGGGATTTTGGGAGGGATCTTTCTGGAGTGGGTAGCCACTCACTTCACTGGTGTTTAAACCCCAGCTTTGGGAGGAGGGACTGGGGGCAGGGAGGAAAGGTGCACCCAGACCTCAATAGCACCAGAAAGCTTCAGAACATGCACTCGGACTGGCGCAGGTTATTCTCTTGAATTTCTGATTTCTTTAGCATAGTGATCTGAAGCATCTTTTCTCAGAAGCCGAGCTTTCCTGTTTCATGTGTTATCCCACCTCAAACTTTGTGCTTTTAGAACATCAGCTAATGAATCCTTACAGTCAGGTGAAAAAAATGGGCATCTGAGATAATTGAGTAGAAAAGTTCACTGGATGATGATTTCCTCCATATTCCATGTTGTGGTTTTGCCTAATTAACTTGAAGTAGCAGGTCTTGAACTAGCAGAACTTGAAGTAGCAGGTCTGGCACAATGTTTAACTCTGGAGCACAGAAACATCTCAAAGACCTCCTGCCTTGAAACTACCATTTTATAGATGGGGAAACTGAGGCTTGGAGATGGAGTGGAATTTGCCCCAGGGCCCATGCCCTGTTTGAAGGATATGGTGATCTGAACTACTTTTCTGGCTTCTTGCCTTGTACCTTGATAGCTAGCAGGTGACAGCTGTCAGATGAGTTCACAGAGTAGATGCACAGAAGGGTGTGTGTAGGGATTGAGAGGGAATTCTGCTGGCTTCTGAAATCTCACCATCTGACATCAGTTTAATGGAATGCCTTTTTACCAGCGGACACTATTATATTGATGCTCGTCAGTGACAGATTACTGCAAAGGATTTGGGACAATAGGTAACTTAGTCTTTGCCACATACGCCAAGCAGACAGTACAGAGAGGGTGGTGTCAGTGCTGGGAAGAGGGGAGGGTTCTCGACAGAAGGCAGGCTTGAACAAGCTGGGGCCTGTGAGCAGGAGGACCTGGTTTTTCCCAGCTTGGTTACCCAGGGGCCCATGGCCCTGGCACTCCCAATGTACCTGCTCTATCTTTCATGGCTCAGAAGGCCATTATGAGAAAGGACTTTGGAGGAAAAGTATAAACTCATTGAGAATAGAAGCAGAGTCTGGATTGGCCATTGGAGTTTGGTACTGAGAATGACTCTGGAAAGCTGTAACTATGAGAGAGAGAGAGAGAGAGAGAGAGAGAGAATATGACCATGCTGGAGTTTTCACTGGGAGCAAGAGATGAAATCCATGAAAGATTAGCATTCTACGAGCTGCCAGGTGGGGATTTCTCCATAGAATGAGCTCTCCTATCCATAGAATGAGCTCTCAGACACTAGTTGCTGTCTCTGAGACACTGGCTTGAGACAGTGGACAGTAAATCAATAGTTCATTTTGCAAAACCTCATGAAATCGGCTTGGGTGATATAGTGAGGATCTTTTCTTGGTTGTTGGCACATTTGGCTTGGATGACATCACAAAGGAACATCACTTCTCTTCAACCCACTTCTGGAGAGCCAAAGCTTCCAGTGCAGGAGACTGTGGTGCACATCAGGGTACTCAGCCGTTTATGAATGGCACAGCCGCAATCCTCAGCTGGCCAGAACAAGGGACCAATGTGATGGCCATGGTTTTCATTCCTGAGATGATTTTGCTTCTCACAAGCTCTGGTCTGCTCATATACCACTGGCACCACTGCCTGATTTGTGAAAGCAAGCCAGCCATGTCCCAAGGAGTTGCTGTGGCTAGTTAGAAATGTGGGCTCCCTATCTACCACCAGGACTTCAACACTAGGCTGATAATAGCCATGTTTTAGGTTTTGAACCAATAGTCGATAGTCTGGGTGTCAACCATGTCTCATGGTGTGAAGCCCATGGCCAGACTCCGTTTGTAATAAAATAATCCCAGTTTTCTGTGATCACTAAAAAGAGAAATATATTCAGTGGTTCAGGATAGCATGGAAAATTGCTGTAAAAAAGCAGAGGCTAAGTTAGGATAGTTAGGGGAAGTGTCAAAGAAGCAGCAGTATTGTGGTTCCTCCCTGGCAGCTCATGGGCCAAATGTGGTTTGCACAGGTGCTCTGCATTGCTGGTTCCCCACCAACCCCTGACAGAGTGTGTGTGTGTGTGTGTGTGTGTGTATGTACTTACGCATGTATGTATTTATAAAACTTTAATGAGTTGCCGAACAGAGATGCTGAGAGATTTTGGTTAGGAGTCTGGCTCTCTCCTTCCAGCATGGCACCACCTGGCTCTAAACAGGGCATGCTCTTTCAGGCTACCTGCCTGCTCATGTGGGACCTAAACTCTAGGACCCTGAGATGGATCTAAGTGGGCCTTCAGGAATGGCTAGAGACTACCTTGGGAGCACCTAGGTTAGAGTCTTGAATTTCTTGCCTTAGCAAAAACTTTCACAACAACATATAAAAAGCAGAAGGTTTAAAGAAAGAGGTTTCAGTCTATAAATATTCAAATCTCTGCCTATCAAAAGACCCTTAAAATTGAAAGGCAAAAGGCAAAATAAGAAAAAGGTTTACAATGAGTGGAGGATGGTTAGATGGTAACCAGAGACTTCTGCCCCCTTTGTCTTGCCCAATTATCAATCACAACCCTTTCACTTTCAAAGTTTCCCTGGTTTGGGCAATAAATTACATGGTTATCTTATGAATGGTTAATATTTGTAGTACATAAGAGTGCTCACATATTAAAAAGAAAATAAATTAACACTGAAAAGTGGAGTAAAGCCTCAAATGGCTAATGTATAGTGTAGATGAAAACAGTCAATCCATGATGAAAATACTCACTTTAATGAAAGAAGGAAGATAACAATGAGACAGTATTTTTGGAGTGGTGATTGGAAAGCTTTATAAAAAATGTAAACACACACATGCAGTTTTTCACAGGTATGGGCCACAGACACTTCTCATCTTACAGGTTGTAACATAACTTGGAAGACTTTCTGGAAGGCACAATTCCTTGTGTGGGGAAATTTTCCACTTCTAATAATGCATCCTTAGGAAATATTTTAGAATAAGCAAAATGGCAGTTACTCAGTGAAGCTTTGTATACAGAAAAGTGGAAAGAAGATAAGTGTCCAACAAGGAGGAAATAGTTACTAGCTGACAGTTCTCAAGTTCTCCCTTTTAACTGCCAAACAACCTTATGAAGTAGGTGCCATCATTATCCCCATCTTACAGATGAAGATACTGAGGCTTGGAGCAGTGATGGCAGCAGTAAGTAGCAGAACGTAGGCAATGTGCCTTCTAACCCCAGAACTTCACTACTATGCAAGCACCTCTCCTAGTTCTTGATGTTGCATCCATTAAGTGGCATGTCCATCAAAAATGATGTTGAAGAGTACTTAGTGATTTGAATTGAGAGATAGGAAATATTTTAAAATGTTATGAACCAACATATATAGTATTGTTATATTTTTATAAAAAGAGAACATCTCTGTGTGCATAAAAAGTGATGGATATAAACCAGACCAGTCACAGATATGCATAGGTAAGAATATCTCTCGGTGATAGGAATACATAGGATTTTTGTGATCTTCTTTTGTCTTGTTTGTATTTTATAAACATTGTACAATGACTATGATTTAAATTTGAAGTAAGAAAAAATAACTGCAAAATTAGAGTAGGGATTTGGCTGGGGAGAGGTGTCATTTTGGATGTGCTGGTGAACTGTGGCCAGCAAATCATGGTAGCTTTGATGAGACCATCAGTCTATTATGACAGACAAAGAGAGAGCAGTTGAGAACTGGGTCTTCTAACTTCTGTTCCTTATTACAAAGTGAGTGGTCTCTTTGGAAGCAGGTCATCTCTTGTTGTCTATCCTGTATCACACATCAGGCAGTGCATCTATTACACATCCCCAGTGGAACAAAGGCAAGAGGCAGGAAGAAAGGAAAGGATGGAAATTGAGGAAACCCTCTTTCTGATAAATTTGAGACACCACCCCCCCCCCGTCCACTTTCTGATGCCTGCCCTTCCCTGGCTGGTGCAGCCTGCCTCCTTTCTAGCTGCATGTCCATTGTGCACCATCCTGACCCACACTCTAAGCTTGCCCGGATAGCCTCACCTTTGACCCTCTTGCCTCACCCCCACTGCAAGCATCCCTGCTATGCTCACTGAATCCCAGGCCTCCTCAAATCCTCAAGGTTTGTGCCCCTATGTTCCCCTCCCTCTTATATCATCAGTTCCCCTTCCATTCTGGATCATTCTTATCAAACTTGAGCGTCACACATATTGAAAATAACTCTCTGAGTCCTATACCTCCCATGACTCCGTTTTTCTGTTTTCCAAGAAAACTTCTTCAACCACGGTCTGTTCTGCCCATGTCCACTTTTTCACCTCACAACCTACCTAGAACCATGCAATCAGGTTTTACCTCTTCCCCCAAACGCACCCTGCAGAAACCACTTAGGTCAAATCACCCACTGTCTCCACTTCCAATTATCCCCGGCAGTCCATACTCCAAGACTTGTTGCCCAATTCCTGAACACAGTGGTTTTCCCTCCCCTTTCTTCTTGAAAATTTGGATTCCTTCTTCCCTACCCAGCCTCTTCTTGCTGCTTTCCTCTGATGGCTCCTCCCTGGGGCTCACTCCTCAGCTCTCCTATCTTCCTTCAACTTCCAGGTGGTCTAACTGCTTCATTGTTGTGAACATTCTCAGAATGTTGGTGGATCTCATACCATGTTGGCCCCATTCCTGGAGTCAGCCTGCCTCTGCTCCTTGCTCAGCATCATGCTTGAGGTCTGACCAGTTTCTTGAAACTTGGCCAAAACAGAACCTATGCTTTGCGACACCTCACCCTCCCGCCACCCCCCAACCAGAGCCCTCGGCCCTACTCCTGCCATGGACTTCCTTATCTCAATATGATATACTACTGATTATCTAGTATTTCATATCAAAAGCCTGGGAGTTAGCCTTTATTTTTTCACATTGTTCTTACCACTCTCCCAATCCACAAGCATCTCCTTGAATGCTGCCTTCAGAATTCCTCATGCAGCTAATCCTTCCTCTGGTTCCTCCACTGCCTTCCCAGAAACCAAGCCATTAGGTCTTTCCTGAGGGTGCTATAATTAACACCCACATTCCTGTCCCTGCTCCCAGTCCTCCCTTTGCAGCCAAGACTGAGTTAATGAAACCACAAATCTGTTGATTAACTATCTTGTTACGTTCCCACCTCTTATGGCCTCCCATTGCACTCAGATCAACCCTAGTCTCACTGGCAGCATCAGGTCCTGTATGATCAGTGTCTGCCTACCCTCAGCCCCATCCCAGCTCCCTCCCATCCCAGTTACAGCCTCAGCCACACAGGACTGGCTCTTTCTTCATGTGCTTGAAGAAATTCACACTGGAGGTAGTCGTACTATTTCCTCCCTCTGCTTCTTCCCTGTTTCTCTGTATGACTGACTCTTCTTCCTAACTCCAGTGTCCACTCCTATGCCACCCCCTTGGAGAGGGCTTCTTCTTTTAAAATTAAAATTTAATGTGGACTCTTAATCTCACAAAACAAACTGAGGGTTGCTGGGGTAGGGGGGTTAGGAGAAGGGGGGTGGGGTTATGGACATTGGGGAGGGTATGTGCTTTGGTGAGTGCTGTGAAGTGTGTAAACCTGGCGATTCACAGACCTGTACCCCTGGGGATAAAAATATATTTTTATAAATAATAAAAATTTAAAAAAAATTTAATGTGTTATTTGTTTCAGGGGTACAGGTCTGTGATTCACCAATCTTAACACAATTCACAGCACTCACCATAGCACATGTCCTCCCCAGGGTCCATATCACAGCCACTCTATCCTGCCTCTGCTGCCAGCAGCCCTCAATTTGTTTCCTGAGATTAAGAGTCTCTTATGGTTTGTCTCCCTCCCGATCCCGTTTTGTTTCATTTTTTCTTTCCCTACACTCCTACAACCCTCCACCCAACCTCTCAAATTCCTCATAACAGAGAGATCATATGATAATTGTCTTTCTCTGATTGACTTATGTCACTCAGCGTAATATCCTCTAGTTCCATCCACATCGTTGCAAATGGCAAGATTTCATTTCTTTTGATGGCTGCATAGTATTCCATTGTGTATATATACTACATCTTCTTTATCCGTTCATCTGTTGATGGACATCTAGGTTCTTTCCATAGTTTGGCTATTGTGGAAATTGCTGCTATAAACATTCAGGTGCATGTGCCCCTTCAGATCACTACACTTGTATCTTTAGGGTAAATACCCAATAGTGTGATTTTGGGGTCATAGAGTAGCTCTATTTTTGACTTTTTGGGGAACCTCCATACTGTTTCCCAGAGTGGCTGCCCCAGCTTGCATTCCCACCAACAGTGTAGGAGGATTCCCTTTTTTGTTGAGGCCTTCTTAATAAACCCTGTGGGTGCCCTGCCTGGGCCTAAGGATTAAATACACCACGTAGTAGGTGCTCAACAAGTGTTCTTTGGGCAGATGAACAGATGGGTGAGGGCTGCTTTTTGTTCTTTCCCCGTGTAGTGGAGACTCCACCCCAGTGTCCCAGATGTAGCTCCAGCTCCCTGAGGTATTCAGGACACAAGTCACTGTTAATAGGGTGTGTAGGGGAACTCCAGGGAAAAAGCCCTGATGACAGGTGTTCTTTCCAGACTCACAGACATGCTTCATCTTGTGTGGTTAATTTTCTGGTGCCCTTCTGTGGGCAGCAACCCCCATACAGGATTTGGAGAACAAAACAAAGATGATAATACTCATTTCTATGAATTCTGTAAAATGCAGTTGACTTATGGAAAATCTGCCTTCAAGTATCATCTAATAGGATAAGATGCTCAGCACAGGTCTGCTGTGATCTATTTTGGACTTCCAAGTCTCCCCAGGGTCATTGATCTGACTGGGTCTGGGCCTGGCCAATGTCTCCCTTCAGAAGGGTGTGATGAAGGGACCATGGCTAGTTCTGTTCTGTCTCGCTGGTGAGGGGTCTCAAAGCACCTGAGCAGGGCTGACAGTCCCCATGATGCTCCAAGCAGCTAGGAGGGAGTGTCCAGAGACCATGGCACCTGGGATCCAGCAGAGACCTGGGCTTCAGGAGTGTGCCTGTGGGTTGGCATGGGACTTGGCTGGAGCCACAGGATAGGTGACTGTGCGGTCCCCTGTGCCTTGGTCAGTTTGCATCTGCAGGGTTGTTTCCTTGCATCACCTGTACCTTCTACCTTCCTTGGATGCTGGAAGAGACAAGCTGGGAGGCACTTCAGTGAGCTGAATGGAGCTCAGAGGTGACAGGGACACCTAAGTTCCTGGTCTGTGTCCCTTGTCTTTTAACAGAGGTACTGACTCCCAGGTTCCAGGACCCTGGGTTTTATTCAGCCCTGGGATGGAGGGGAGGCTTGACTATTTTAGCTGCCAGATGTCCCTAGGACCCCAGTTTAGCATTTCAATGACATTCACGACCAGAGATAAGAAGATTTGTTGGGGACACTGCCAAAACAATTGTAGAAGGTCCAGGATTTCCAGAAAGTCATCACAAAGGGGACCAAAATTTTTCTGCTGTCTGAAGTCTTCTGGCAACTGAAGCTGAGGGTGGTAAGGTCAGGCTTGTCCCCAACACCTGAGCTTTGGCATTGTGGAAGAATCTCTCATCTGAGCTCATAGCAAATATTCCATGACTGAATCTGTGCAATGTGTTTGATCATGACTTCATTTATTCACACAACAAATCAAGGTGTTCTTCTAGGATCTGGGATAGCTCAGTGAACACCAAGGCAAAATTCACTGCCTGCATCTCCTTTGTCAGAAAGACACATTCAAAGGTCTCTGGGAATATCTGTGCCTGTGGAGGGGAGCGATTATTATCAATCAGATGTCCACATTTACATTGTTTCTTTATTTAGATATAAGCTACACTGAAGAAAACACACAGATGCTTAAGTTTCCATTTGATGAGTTCTGGTAATTCTATACCTCTGTGTAACCATCATCCAGACAGATTTAGGACATTGTCATCATTCTAGGAGTTTCCTTTGTGACCCTTCACACTCAATCCCCCCAACCTGCTCTCTACACAGGAAACCCATTCTGATCTTTCAGCACAGATTGCTGTTGCCTGTTGTTTAACTTCACATACAGCATGTACTTTTTGTGTGTGTCTGGCCCCTTTTGCTCCATATAATGTTTTGTTGACTCATCCATGCTTGGACCTATCTTAGAATCCCCTTATTTCTGGGACTGTGTAATAGTCCAAGGTCTGAACAGATGACCAGCTATTTATTCATCACAAGATGAATGCATGGTTGGGTTATTTCCAACTTTCATGGTTATGGGTGAGCACTGTGAACCAAGGTTCCAGTCTGTTTGTGGACATGAGCTTTCACTTCTCCAAATGTGGAGTCATTAGGTCATAGCTGAGATATAGGTTTGAATTTATGAGAAAGTGACAAATAGTTTCCAGCACAGTTCTGTCACCATGCTGCCCACTAACACAAGAGTTCTTGATCTGGACCTTTGCTAGCATTTGACAATGCCAGGTTTCATTTTTTTGCTGCTCTGGTGGCATGTGGTGGTATCTCCCTGTGGTTTTAATTTGCATTTCCTGATCACCGATGACAGTGAGGTTCTCCTGGTGCTCATTGGCCACTTTTTTTTCCACATTTAATCCTAGTGTGGGTTCTGTTCCTCCTTGAATAGAATTTCAGAATTCTAAAATTAGTGGTGAATTTGTACTGACAGCAAGAAGTTTGGAGAAATATGTTAGTACCAAGAGTTGGAGAAATTTTAGTCTTAGTGCTCTTTGTACCTTGTCTTCAGTTATTTTTTTTTTTCAAGACCTATCTGCAGTTATTCTCTCCTCTTTAATCTGTGGCTATTCTTAGATGCTTCTAGGGCGCCTGGGTGGCTCAGTGGTTAAGCCGCTGCCTTCGGCTCAGGTCATGATCTCAGGGTCCTGGGATCAAGTCCCGCATCGGGCTCTCTGCTCGGCAGGGAGCCTGCTTCCCTCTCTCTCTCTCTCTCTGCCCGCCTCTCCGTCTACTTGTGATTTCTCTCTGTCAAATAAATAAATAAAATCTTAAAAAAGAAAAACATCCTTTTAGATGCTTCTAAAAATCCTTGCATGACATCCATCCATCCATCCATCCATCCATCCATCCAGTGCATCAATCTATCCACTACTCATCCATCCACGCACTCAGTGTCCTTTCAGGTGAGAGGTGGTGCTGGGCTTTCTCCTTCCTTTCTTCCTTTGTGTCCACTCCCCATGTCCATGCTGATTTCTGTATCAGACAGTCTTGGGCACCCCTCAAATCCTCTAGGTTCCCTCTTTTACTGCAGCTGTAGCTGTGATGCCAGTCCCACACAGGCTTCCACCAGCCTTACAAAACCTGAAATGGACTTGCCTCTCTTGTTTCTTACTTGGTCCTTCTCTGATGTCTTGGTGTGGGACAGCTGGATCCCATGTGGCACTTACATGTCCTACCTGGGTGTAGAGGATAGTCACCCTTCAAAGGAGTCAATGGGTAAATGCTTCTTCTTTTGTTCCTCCTGAGGGTGTCCTGAAGAGTGTCAGGTGTTTCTCCCTCAGTGTTCCTAGACTGAATGACAGTGGGCATTAGCTGAGACCACCCTAATGCACCCTTGATAGGATATTTCTTTTCCGTGTTTCACTCCCCATCCCTCACACTTATTTCTGGGGTCACAGTCCCACATGACCTTGACTTAGACACTGCATTTGGAGAATTCAGGCTCAGGCAATCTTGAAAATATGTGTCTGATACTGCTTCCATGTTAGAAGCCCTATAATGGCAGACCCGATATTCAGACCAATGTGCCAGTGTTATAACACAAACTACCAGGCTCTTTCAGACCCATCCACTGCCTGCATTTCTCCATCATTGATCCTATCTCTCCCCATCTTCAGCCTTTATCTGTTTTCAACATTGCCAATGTCTGCCTCCCATCATGATTACCCATGCCTTGCTCCATCATAAACCCTCTCTCCATCATCACCCCTGCTGTTTCCCCCTGTCATAACTCCTGTTTCCCTCTGTCACTATCTATACCTCCCTTCTTCATGACCCCTGAATCACCCCCCCACCATTCTGTTTCCCTCTATCATCAATCCTCCCTCCACCATCTCCTTTGCCTTTTTTCCACCATCACTCTACTTCTTTTACAGAGTTTGAAGCTCCCTTCCCATCAACAATGTAGGAGGGTTCCCCTTTCTCTGCATCCTCACCAGCACCTGTCATTTCCTGACTTGTTAATTTTAGCCATTCTGACTGGTATGAGGTGATATCTCATTGTGGTTTTGAAACTCCCATCGAAGGGGATGGCAGTGAAATCTGCCTGGGCTGTATGTGGCATAGAGCTCAGAGAAGTCTTCTCAGGAGAAGGATACATGGATGGAGAGGAGAGAATGAGTGGAGGGTCCCTTAATTTTTGTCTGTAGAGATGTAAGAGTTATGAACACCAGCTTGGGTGTCATACTGAGAATCACTTCTAGTTCTGCTCCTTCATGGCTGCATGATCTTAGCCAATTACTTAATCTTTCTGAGCTACAGTTCCTTCTTCTGTGGAAACAGAATATTGGTAATATGTTCTGCATAGGATTGCTGTGAGAACTTAGAGAGATGGCTCATGTGGCATGCTTGGCACTTGATAACCACTCAGTAAATATTCATTCTTTTTATGTGCTGAGTTTGTCTGCTGGAATGCGACCCCCCAGTGCCCAGATGTTGAGGTCATTCATTCAACTGCATGTGGAGTCACCTTCCAAGGATCCAGACCTATGTAAACATGTACAGAGTTTTCATCAGGTCAGGAGGACTGATGATTAGGTCAATAGGAGCAATCATGAGCTGTGATGAGCCTGACAGACCAGAGGGTGGGCCAGGTGTGGTTGATGGGCATGTCTGGAGTAGTCTGGTACTTCTCAAAGTGGGGACTCTGGAGCAGCAGCAGCAGCAGCAACTCCTGGACACTTGCTGAAACACAGATTTTGGGGAGCCCATCCCAGACCTCTGGATGACTGTCTGAGGTCCGGGAAACTTATAACCTGGCCTCCAGTGGGGGATTTGATGACAGTGAGACCCCCCTGGTGTGGCAGCCCAGTATAGGGTGGTTGCTCCTGAGACCCAAATAAGGTAAGGCATCATTTGCTTGGTAAACCAAGTTTCTTGCCCTGCAGCCACCCTGATTTCTGTCCTTACTTTGGGAGATGGCCGTTGACTTTTCACATCTCTCCAGCTTTGTGAGATACACTGTCTACTCTTTAAGGCCTCTGCCCCATGTCTTCATTCCGAGACCAGAGTGACCACAAGGCCTAACACATCCAGGAAGGAACCTGTGGCATGAGCCAGGGATGCCCTCCCACTTACTCATCTTACCAAAGAGGCATCTATTCTGGTTGTTTCCTGTTTGGATCCGGCAGGACCAGACTTTTCATGTGTCTGCACTTCACAGAATCTTGTGTCAGCCTGTGGAGGTGTACAAATGATGCAAAAGTCAAAGCCCTCTGATTAAAATAAGGAACGGCACACCCTGTGAGGGGAGAAAGATGTGGCTGATCTCTTGGAGGGCCTTGCAGGGAAGACAGGGGGAGGCAGTGCAGAATTTTGCAGCCCAGTCCTTTATCATTTTACACTTTAACAATGAAAATGGCACTAAAAGAAGCCCCCAGAAGACAGAGGGGTGGGATGGGGACTGGGGGGAGAGCCCCATAAATCCTCATCTATGTTCAATTTTCTTCTCTCTGCAGAGTTTTTAACCAAAGAATCCCAGCATGCAGGGCCTTGATCCCCACACCTCTGAATGCTAGGGGAAGCTCCTTTATTGTCTCCAGAGGCCTGGAGGGAATGGGGGAGCTCCCTCACTGTAGGGGGAGTAGGGGGATTTCCTGGGGCCTATGAGACGACACCACAGCTCCTGTGCTGCTGGACAGCAGAGCTTATGCCCACGGCCAGTAGGGCCACAGGGAGGAGACAGAGAGAATTACAGCTATGTCTGCCCACGGTGCAGTCCCTCTAAGGCAGATACAATGTCAGGGACTGCATAAACTAAATCCACAGACACTGACCCTCAGTAGTTGATGTGGCAGAGCAGTCCCTGGAAACACACTGAGATGAAGAGTCACACACAGGTGATTTCTAAGGCAGAGCTGCCAGGTGAAGCCTGCAGGGAGAGGAGGAGACAGCAGGGAGAGGAGAGGCGGGTCAGTATGTGGCTGATCCCATGGCGAACTTGGCCTGCAAGATGGCCACATTTCTCCAATTCACAGATGAAGAAACTGAGACTCAGCAAATTTAGATAATGAGTCCAGAGTTACCCTGATACCTGGTTAGTGAAGTACTGTGCATCTGAACTTGGACCTTTGGACTCCAAAGCTCATGACTGCAGGTACGGGGAAAATAAGAGTCAGCTTTAATGTGTTGAAATGCGGGCTGGGGTGGGGAGGGTGCCTGGCAGTAGGGGCAGAGTGAGTCCCATGTTTGGTCAAGGGTCTTACTGCGCTGGAAATCCCAGGGGTCTTCGTTTGAAAAACCCTCATGATCACACTACTGGTCTGCGTCAAACTCTGAACCTCAAATAGTAGCTTGTTTTCTGAGCACAGAGAGGGCCATGGAAGATCTAACCTGGGGTCAAGCCCAGGGGTCCTGGATTGTTTCTGTTTTGCCTGAGTGTGCTGTGTGACCTGGCACAAGATGCCCCCTTTCTGAGCCTCGGTTTCCCAACTGCTCTTCCAGGTTTCTTCTGACTCTGATTTGGCCAGTTCTGGTAGATAAAAGCTGGTGCAGGAAGGTGGAGTTAGTCCTGGCTTACTAAGCTGTCTGTTACCTGTTTTGTCCCATGTCATCCTGCATGGGTCATATCTATCTCTGACCACAGAAACAGGGTAAAAAAATTGACTCAGATTGTCTTCTCCTGAAGAGACTGGTCCTCTCTTTTCTAACTACTGTTGCCGTAATGGCCAACTGTGAAAATGTTTTCCAAGTTAGAGTTGATTAACACTTATATTTTGAATCTTGGGGAAAATAATCCAATAGTAGGCATGGAAGATTTAGGTGGATACAGCTTTAATAATAGTCATAAAGAAGCAGGGATCCTCCATCTCTTCTAAGCCAACCCACGCTGGCAAATATACATGCTCTCAAACAGAACCAACAGAATGGCTTGTCCAATAGAAATGCATTATCGTGGGGTGCCTGGTTGGCTCAGTTGTTAAGCATCTGCCTTCAGCTCAGGTCATGATCCCAGGGTCCTGGGATCAAGCCCCTGCATTGGGCTCCCTGTTCTTCAGAAAGCCTATTTTCCCTCTCCTACTCCCCCTGCTTGTATCCCCTCTTTTGCGGTGTCTCCCTCTGTCAAATAATTAAATAAAATCTTAAAAAAAAAAGTGTATTATCACATGTTGATGACGGCCTTAAACATCCGCGTGTTCTGGGAAGTCTTTATGGCCAGATGGTGGTAGCAGATGGCGGGACTAGTTTCGGAGGAGGGAAGTGGCTCACCTTGGGCTCCCGTGGCTGCACCATGTGTGATTTCAACAATGAAAATCAACAATTTTCTTTGCAATCACTGAGCCAAGGCTTGTTGCGTATTAAGCAGGATGGTTTCTGGAGAGGGTTTAATTATTAAGTTTTGATTTTACACATACATTCAACTTGTCTCCCTCAAACAAGGGCGGTAAAAGGCACATTTCTGAAGAACCATTGGACCATGTCTGGGGCACAGGACAGAAGAGCAGATGGAGAAATGGCTGGTTAGGGGCACACTTACTGCTTTTCTGCAACACAAAGCCACCACTGGGGAGACGGTTTGGCTCAGCCACTTCAGATGGGTTCCCTGGGTCTGATGTTTTACAGAGTGCTGAAGGAAACCCCAACGAGGCTGGGCTGAGGGTGGGTTGGGGGACAGTTGGTCCTGGGCCCCCAGCCTCACCTCAACAAGAGCATTTTCTATAGACTGTTCACATAGAAAAACTACCTAGGTATTTCAACATTTATATGTTCACAGAATTGTTTGAAAACATAGTTCTGCTATTAAAAACTTTAGAAAACCACTGAGTTCATTTAACCTCTCTGCTTACATTGGGAAAGCAGAAGTAGAAAGAGTCTCGGTAAAGAACTCATGGGTTACCCAGTGAGATGGTAACAGACACCACGGCCTTCACAACACCAGTTCAGGCCTTTGCTCTACCAGTCAGTTATTTGATTAAAATACCCTTTCAAGACGTTTCTTAGTGACAGTATCATGCCTACTCCCTAAACTTTCCCCAAACCAAAACCTGTCCCATATCTATCTTTGGGGGCATTTATTCTTTGTTTCTAATTCTTGAAATACCTGCTGTGACTTTCCTTATGGTCCCAGAGCTGGCATCATCATCCTCAGCTCCTTTGTGTGGGGACTGAGATGACTTGTCTAACTTTTCTCCACTAGTGGGTGGAAGAGCTGGGATGTATGCTTACATACTCCCCTGATGTTGCATACTTATCGCAGGCAGACACCTTGTTCCCGCACAAGTGGCTCTTTCCACTGGTTCATTATTCAGTGAATTGCTATGGCGTGTCTGCTCTGTGCCAGGCACTGTTCCAGGCACTGGAGATGCAACAGAGAAACAGAGTCCCCTAGCTCATGGATGTAAGCCCAGTCTGTTGGTCTTCAAAATTCAAGTGTGGTGCATTAAGTTCAGAGACTAATTCTGGCAGTTTGGATCTATGAGCCCCAATAGAACACTGGCCCACCAGGTCAGGTACATGGTTGATATGCTTTTTAGACATTTGTGTTGTAAGAGATGGAATCCTCACTGAAGCCACTGAAATAAAAATAAAACATGGGTTTTATTTTAAGGATCTTGGAGTGTATCACAGGACCTGAGTGCAGGAATGTGGCTGGGTTTCACACTTCATGAAATGGAAGTGGAACTGGAGACAGAGGCTCCATCGGTCCTTCGTGTCCATATAGTGTCCTGTTTTGTTTGAATGTTGGCTTCATTTTTCTTCCTGAAGCCAGTTTTCAACACTGAGTGCTGCATATTTTACATCTTGTAGCTTCAGTCACCCAGAGAGCCCAGCCATTTTTGTGGGGCAAGGGCTGCTGAGTGCCTTGGACCTGTATGCCCTCCCATGTGAACACATACACACGTAACACATACGCACACACGTGTGTACACACATGGATAAAGGGGGTGGGTTAGGGGCACAGGGAAAGTTTCAGAGGAGGAGAGGTGCTGGGAACATGAAACTACATAGCTACATCATAAAGCTTATCCTGGACGTTCTGCATTGCCTCTTGAACATCCTCACACTTGGGATCATGACATTCCGAAGAGGCATTCAGGGACCTCCAGTGGTCATAGGCCCAAGGAGGTCCAGGCAAAAGCTCAGTGCATGCTCAACTTCAGGACCATGACCAAAGGTAAAAAGATGTCACATCACCCAACACAGTGTTATTTTACTGGGTCCGGGTTCTCTGGAAGACGTAGGAAGCAATGTGGTGCAAATCCTTCCTCCACCTCCTTTGTGGATTTTTTTTGGGGGGGGGCAGGAAGCATCTGTGCAAATATAAAATATCATTTCTGTAATGATTCTTGAGATGCACTTTTTAAAAAAACTTTTTTAATTTTTAGAAGTTTTAACTTAAATCCAGTTAAACATACAGTGTGATATTAGTTTCAGGTGCACAATATAGTAATTCAACACTTCCATACATAACGCTGTGCTCATCATGACAAGTGCACTCCTTAACCACCTTCACCTATTTTACCCATTCCCCCCACCCACCTCCCCTAGGGTAACCAATAGCTTATTCTCTATAAGTAAGATCTATAGATCTATAGCAAACTTATAGGTTTGCTCCTCTCTCTTTCTCTTTTTTTTCCTGGCTTGTTGACTTTGTTTCTTAAATTTCACCTGAGTGAAATATGCTATTTGTCTTTCTGTGACTGACTTATTTCACTTAACATAATATTCTCTAGCTCCATCCATGTTATTGCAAATGGAAAGATTTCATTATTTTATTACTAATATTCCATTGTGTGTGTGTATGTATATGTATGTATGTTTATTTGTGTGTGTGTGTATGTATGTGTGTATATATCTATATCTATATCTATATATATATCACATCTTCATCCACTTATCAGGTCATCAGGTGATGGACACTTGGGCTGTTTTCATAATTTGGCTATTGAGATAATGCTAATATAAACCTCAGGGTGCATGTATCCCTTTGATTTACTGTTTTTGGATTCTGTGGGTAGATACCTAGTAGTACAATTGCTGGATCATAGGGTAGTTCTATTTTTAACTTTAACTTATTTTGTTTTATTTATTTTTTTATTAGTTTCAGAAGTAGAATTCAGTGTCTCATCAGTTGCATATAATACCCAGTGTTCATTATATCATGTGCTCTCCTTAATCCCCACCACCCAGTTACCCCTTTCCCCCAACCCTCTCTCCTCCAGCCATCCTCAGTTTGTTTTAAAAACACATTTTAGCTTCTCCAGAATTAGGATAGTCTTTAGAGTTGATGGCATGTCATAGCTTTCCTGGTAAAGGATTTCTTACTTAGCGGTACATAAAATAGTGGTGTTTTAAATCCTTTGAAATAGAACAGTTGCTGAGGCACATGTCTTTGAAAAAAAGAAAGCAAATAACATGGTAGAACAGACTGGTCTGACAACCAGGGTAGGTTTCATGGCTTGAAGCAAATGGGTTTCAAAAGTACAGGAAAGTTGGCCAGAAGGGACATAAACTTGTCTCCAGGATCCTAACTTTGAGAACTGAGCCAGGTTGGAATGGCAGCACAGGAGGTTTGGGCTACGTGTAAAAATCCCCCTAAATATTGAAATGAGATGTAGAAATTGATTGTGGAGTTCCATTCCAAAGGGTCTTCTAAAAGTGAGGTGATTCTCCATGGTCTTGGAGGTTGTAAGAACGTCTGGCTAATGGCAGAAGTGTGGATCAGTGGACTTTCAGTTGTATTGACTTTGGCTGCAAGTCACTGAAAATGTGAATTTACATTGGCTTAAGGAGAAAGATAATTTATTATCTCACATAAAAGGAAGTCAGTAGTTGGATCCCAGAAATCCTCATCAATCTGTTGAGTTTCCTTTTGCTTTTTCAGTTAACTCTGATTAAACTGTCTTGGTTTTTCTTCAGGCAAGACAAAAAAACATTTACTGTGTCCTTTTTTTCAGAAAGGAAAGTGACAATGTTAACCCTTCCTTGCCCTGGGGCTTGACCAGGCCATTCAAGGACCCAAGTCTCTGACCTGGACTTGACTTCTGAGCAGACTGTCTCAGTGCTCTTGAGGACTGCAGTGCACTTATGAAAATGCCCAGAGGAAGGAAAGGGATATTTTTTCCCACTGTTAGCATTTTAGGAGGAGGGACCATTCCCTGGACTCCCTGTTGACTTCCTCTTGCACATCATTGGTCAGAAACAGACAAAAGCCAGGGAAATGGGGCCTGAACATCAACGTGGTCCATCAGCCATTCCTGCTGCAGCTGGGGATGAAGAGCGGACTTAAGTAAAATCATGACTTTACCAGAAAGGAGGAAGGTCGTTTTCTAAACAGTGTCCACCTCAGGGGCTTTTCAAGGTCACTAGCAGACATAAGGGGTCCTAACAGGTAACATCTACCTGTGCTAGTTTGCAGTCTTGGAGTAAGGCATGTAGTGAGGAGGCCTCTCTGTTCTGATCCATCTTCTGACCCCTGGGCCATTTGAGCCCAACTGGATGGTGACAAAGGGACAACCACAGATAAAGCCAACCTGTCAGGCAAATGTTAATATAATCATTTTTCATCCTGGAAAGTCATTCAGGTGACATTTTATTCTTAAGAAAACTTAGAAGAGATGAGATGAAGACATGAGGAAAAGCAGGAGGAAACTCAGCACTTTAACAAACTTTTCTGGAAAATAAAGCACGAGATCTAGTTGTCAGTTGGGACAGGAGACTTCATGATGCATCTCAGGGAGAAGAATCAAAGAGGGCGGGAGAGGGCTGGGTGAAGAGGTCACAGGTGCCTTGGTGGGACCAGGATTCCCTCCTTCCTTCCATAGGAGAGAATGATACTGGAGCCAAATTGTAGGAAATTGCCATAGTTCTTTCCTGTTTGACTTACAAAAGTAGCGATTTTATGGAGTTCAACTTAATATTTAGTTAAGAAATGCTCAATGAGGGAAAACACTATGAATAGAAACGAATACTGAATACCCAAAGTTCTTAAACCTTAAAGTTCCTTGCATTATAAGGAATCCAGCCAGAAGCATCGCTCCCTTCCATCACCAATCCCATTTTCCCAAGCCAAATATCCTTCCCACACCAATCCTTTGCCCTTACACCTCCTCCAACTCCCCCCCCCACACACACACACCCCGGACTTCTCGACCCTCATCCCTCCTCCCCTCCCTCCTGGAGAAGGTTTCTGATATGTGCACCTGATCCTAACAAGCAAAAACAGGAGAATGAAGGAATTCTTCCTCTCTTTCTCTTTCCTTAAGAAAGCTTTACCTGCCATTCTTTACTGAAACACAACAGAGTGCAAAATCTACCATAAAAGAGTCTCTTTTCTGTGCATTTACAATTCAAATTAAAAAGTCCCATAGACTAAAATTCTCATCTAGATAAGGATTTAACAGACTGTAAACTTTAGTGAAATCCCAAGAAGAAAATTCCATCTGTTTTCTAAAGAACAGGTGCATGAGCTGGAAAATGTTAAAGGATATAGAAATGTGTCCAGAGTGTTGTGATAGAAACACATCCCCAAAGTCTTCTTAATTTCAAAAAGAGACTCATCATGATTACCTCCATTAACCAGCTCAAATAAAATGTGATGGTTTCTATAATCTAAGCAGTACTCCCCACATCAGGAATATTTACTGAAATAAATCAATGTATTATTGCCCCAAGAGGGAAAAATATGCTGATGGGTGGTGGTTTGTTGCAGAGTAATCACTAACATTTAAGTGACAGGTATTGTGCTGAGTGTTTACTTCAGTTTCCTCACTTTATCTTATCAATGATTACATGACAAAGAAACTGGCATAGAGTGTTGTCACATAGGAGCAAGTGTCAGAGCTGGGATTTGAACCTTGGGCAATATGAAAGCCAGCCTTAGGTTTAACCGCTGATTGCCATAGCTCCCCAAAGGGGGTGTGTACAATCTTTTCCGATCCACTTACCTTGTGTTGTAAGATCCCTAGGGCCCAAATATCTGGACTGTGTTCTACTTTCTGTCTCCCGGATATATCTCTGGCAGGTCCTCCCTCATGATGGGAATCTCACAATTATTACGCTTATTTATTTATTTATTTATTTATTTATTTATTTTGACTCATTGCCCTTTCATTTTACTCGAATTTTAGAAACTGCAGAGGGTAAAACAGACTTTACTTTCTTAAGCAGCTTCACTGTTGCAGACCAGTGCACTGAGACAGTTTTAGCGCCTCCCTTTGAATCTTGACATGAATTAAGAGCATCCTTTCCACCTTGTGCTTCCAGGTCAAGCCACAGGTGACACCTAACAGTGATGCTGTCTGAAATAGTGATTTCAGAATCTGGGACATTAGTTGCCAAGTTCCCTGGTTGTGTTTGGGGAAAACTTCCAGGAAGATTGGAATCCAGGGCCATGGTGGAGGGTGTCTACACCCATTGGCTTTACTTTTCATTATTCATTCTTAAACATAAAGAAACAAAACGGAAGTTGCAGACTCAATGTGTTCTATAGCTTAGATCACAGAAGGACAATGGTGTACCTGCTGAACCATCAGGATTCTGGACCAGTGCCTGTCTGCTAAAGAAGCACAGGGTTGAAGTCCAGACTCTGGTCCCACTATAGCAGACATATATTTCCACTTTTGCAGGCGTTCTGTTCAGTCTAGTCTCTGACGGGAGTGAAACCACTGATCACAACCAGGAACAGTGCTGGGATTCAGAAGGATTGACACAGTCTGAATTCACTTAGCTTTTGTCTGCAAGGTAACTTGGTTTCTTTGCAGAATAGGGTGATTTACTTGAACAAACAGTGAATAAATGTTCCTGTCAGTCTGACCATGCCATGGTTCCTGAGAAGCTGGGGCATTTCCTGACAGCTGATGATTCCTCTCTGGGGGTGTCCCCAGGGCAGCCTCCTCCCAGTCTCCCCCAGCTTATGAGGTGGGTTTGTTCTCTACTGTTCATTCCTGCATCTCAACTTAGACATCAGGTTTACTTGACAAATACTTGCAAATGTTTTCCACCTTCTTCTGTCTGTGGGATTTGTATTTGTCCTCCAGCCTATCCGGGCAGAGGCAGACACTCTCTCCTCACCCTTACACCCCCTGCCTTTGCCTTTTTGGGAGGTCGATCACATTGTCTGGGCATTAATTTTCTGTTTGCTGATTGTTCTCACTCTACTATGAACTCCCTTGTACTCAAGAGATGTTTATTGAAGTGAACTTAATCATTTCATTGAAGCTTATAAACCACACTTGCTACAGAAGGAGAAACAGTCCAAGAGTGTCCAGTGGCCTTTCCATTGTCCTTCGGCTCAGCTGGCTAAATTACACCTGCTCATTGACACTGGGTTCTGTGCTTTCAAGAGAGCTGGCTACAATGCTGCCAGAACTAATTGGGTTTCCAACACAATGGGGTCAGGTGAACGGTCACCTCCTGCTGTTGAGGACACCTTTGGACCTGCAAAAACCTTGGTCTTAGGACGAGCTTATGGAGTCCTCATGCTCAGGCAAGGCAGCCATCCATGGGAGCCTCTGAGAGTCCCAGGCCCTGGGTCAGCCTCCCCTTCTCCTATTATTGGGGCATTGATCACATAGCTGAGGATGCCCAGTTCCCATGACAATACCATGGCTTCCCCATGGGGCCTCTTCCCACATGACAGTCCCATTTGACCTTGGTAAAAATTTAAGTCTAGCTTCCCTGGGAGGCCAGGAGCAGGGCCCACAAACATTGAAAGTTGAAAATCTCCTTCATCATTATCTTCTATCAACTAGGTTGCTGTGTTAGTTTGAAATCTGTATTAGCTTGGTCCATGGTGGCCAAGTTCTATTACACTGGGTGTCTTAACCAGTTAATAGAAGTGTATTTCTCATGGTCTGGGGCTGGGAAGTCCAAAGTCATGATGCTAGCTGATTTGGTTCCTGGGGAGGACCTTCTTTCTGGTTTGTAGACAGTTGCCCTCTCTCTGTGTCCTCATATGGCAGTGGCCGGGGTGGGAGGGGGATGTCTCTTTGCTGTCACTTCTTATAGGGGCATCAATTCCCATTATGTCCTCATTTAACCCTAAGCACCCCCTAAAGGCTCCAGCTCCAAAATTGGGAGTTAGGGCTTCAACATAGGAACTTTGGAGGAACACAAACATTTAGACCACAGCAGTCATGATGCTGTGGTGTAGACATTATGTCTACATCCTTTGGAGGCAGACTGCCTGAGGTTCAAATCCTGCCTCTGACCCTTGCATGCAGTGGGGCCCTAGACAAAATTTTAAATCTCTCTAGGCCTTAGTTTCCCCATCTGTAAAGTGAGGACACGAAAAAAAATTCCTACATTGGAATAAAAGTAAATGTCAAATGAGGCTCTATTGAGTGAACTGTAACATCTACTCACATAGGTTTTCATAGTCAATAAAATTCCTTAAGATGCTCTGAACCAACCTGGCCTCTATCTTCTTCCTTTCTTCAGGAAGGCAGGAACTCTGACACTGATAATCTTTCATGCCTGGAAGCCAGGGTGCCAGGACAGGATGCTTTCAACTGTTTTCTTCACTATATAAAGACTTGTCTATAAGTCAAGCCCTATTTTTTTTCCCCATTGAGGATTCATAGTTTATTAACTATAAAGCACGTGTGTGTGTGCCCGCGCGCGCGCGCACACACGCCTGCTTATACACACACCTCACCAAATAAGCCTGCATGGAACCTCACTGTGGGCCTTGCTCCCAGCTGCCAGGTGGCCAGGGAAGCCCTCATCCTGGGACGTGGGGTGGGGGGGGGGTGTAAGGGAAAAGTTTTCCTGATGTGTGGATCTGCTCCCCTCTCCTTATCTTCGTGACTCTGTGTTGTCTGGTATTTGACCTGTGGTGTCCATGTCTGTGTCCAACACTGGTCTGGTGGTCCTAAGCCTCAAGGCCGAGAAGCTAAGTCCCACTGTTTCCTGCCTGCAATGCCCAGTGTGGAGTTTCTCAACAACTAGGTTCCTATTATTTCTAATAGTTTTATATTTTACACAAATTTGTGCATCACAGGAACTGCAGGGAACATGGTCCTATGGGTAACTTCCCTCGAATAAATTGGGACCAATGCCTACTGGGTTCCTTTGTCCCTGAGATGAGCCCCTGCTCCTTCCCCCTGCTCGCACCCATGAAAGCCTTAAGAAAAGTAATTTCAGGGAAGAGTATGTTAGTTTCCCGTGGCAACTACAACAAATTACCACAAGTTTAGTGGCTTAAAACAATGAGAATTTATCATTTTAGAATTCTGGAGGTCAGAAGTTCATAATCAGTCTCAGTGGGCTAAAATCAATCAAGGCTGGCTCCTTCTGGAGGCTCTAGAGAAGGATCTGCTTTGTTGCCTTTCCCAGCTTCTGAAGCCACCTGGACCCCTCCCCACCCTCACAGCCGGCAGGGGGCTACCTTCCTCACTCTACTCTCTGACTCCATTGCAACACCCTCCCGCCTCCCTTTTATGACGACCCTGTGGTTACATTGAGCCCACCCATATAATCCAAGACAGTCTCCTCATCCTCAAATCCTTAGTTTAACCCCACTTGTGTCCAAGTCCATAAAGGGAAACCTCACTAGCGTGGACTTAAAATGCTACAAAGGGGCCTGGTATGGGGAGCGGTGCCACTGAGGAAAAAAGATGTCCATTTTATAGGAAACTTTACAGGAAAAATTGTCAGTCATGGGCCCCAAGAGAAGAATCACAACAGAAAAGACTCATTGATGACAGGGCCCCATGGGGAAAGATAGATATGGCATCTCCTACAAGTCATTGACTGCTCCTGCCACCCAACTGACAAGAAACCCTCATCACTGGGAACTCTTGCTTGTCTCCCAAGGACCTGGTTCAAAATAACCCCTCCCAGGTTCCTCGTCCTTCTCCATAAAATAATGTTTCTGTCTTTGGTTTGTCAGACTCACCTGTGGTTTTTCTTGCTTATCCTGGATTGGCGTTCTCTACTATTCTTGAGAAAACCCCTTTTTGCTGGTAAAATAACTGGCAGTTTCATTTTTAAGGTTAATGCCTGCAAAGTCCTCTTACCATGAAAGGCAACACAGCTACGGATTCTGGAGATCAGGATGTGGACATCTTTGCGGGGGCAAGTTTGCGTTTCTTCCCAAATTAAACACAAACAGATGCTCCCATTTGTCAGGCTCTGTCTAGGGCTGCACATGAATCTTATAATTTAAGCCTGATAAGGGTCCCACAAGGTGGGCACGTTCCTCACTCCCAACACGCTGATACAAGAGTTGAGCCTCAGGGAGGTCGGCTTCATGCAGGGGTGAGTTCAGAATTCAGACACACTGTGGTCTGTCTTAAGAGCTGCTTTTCTGAACCACAGGCTCCAGAGGCTCAACCCAGTGTCTCAAACCACACTGCAGCCCAAGGCTGGCTGGCCTTCCCTAAAGGTTCCCTCTCAGGCTATGCCTCTTTCCTATCCCCTCTGGGGTGATTCATTGCCCATGCTGCATGACAAATGACCCCAAGATTAGCACCTGAAACAACAGCCAGTCACCTTGAGTCAGAATTCCAGTTTAGTGCGGTTCCCAGCACCCCCAGGCTGAAACTGAGTGTCAGTGGGGCAGGGTTTCTGCAGGAGGAACCTGCTTGCGGGCTCCTGTAAGTGGTCAGCAGAACTCAGTTCCTGGAAATTCAGGTCCCCATTTCCTTTGCTGGCTGTCAGCGGGGGTGTTCTCAGCTCCTGGACACTGTCTGCATCACTCCATCATCATGGCTTTGCAAAGGCACACGGGCGTTTAATGCTAGGACTTCTGTCTCTTCCACCCGCTGGAGAAAATTGTCTGCTGGGAAAGCATTCTTGTGCATAGCTCTGGTCCACCTGGATAATCTCCCTTTTGTCATTGAAACTGCCATAATCACAGGGAAAGTATCTCAACCTAAGTGTGAAGGAGGGGTCACTAGAGGCCTCCTCAGAATTCTGCCCTCCACAGGGGCTTGTCAGCACATCCAGACCCTGTCCCCTCTATCGCACCCCATCTCAGTTTCCTGCATGGGGGTCCTGCCCATTCACAAGGCTTAGCAACTAGTGGAGAGATGTGGGGGGTGCACAGGTGAAGGTACAGGTGGGAAAATATCCAAATATGGAAAGACTCCAATGGGCTATGGGGTTAGGATGTGTTTTCTTAGACACAAGGATGGTTTCAAAGGAGTTCCTGGAGACTGTGAGTTTTCCAAGAACATTTTTGTTGAATCTAGGGTTGGAATTGAAAGCTCTCAAAAGCCTTTCTTTAGTGTATCCAAGTCTATGTTTTATCCTTTCCTCAAAATAGTCTGCTGTAGCATTTCTAGCTGTGTGACGGTGGGCAAAGCTAGTAACAGCTTTGTGACTCAGTTTCCCCATGGATGAAGTACAGATGATCACTGTCTTGCCCCACTCAGGGCTGTTACAGGCTAAGTGTTTGGAACATATAAACACATCCAGTGCAGGAGACAAAATAAGGGCAAGCGTTCAGTCTTTTTTTTTAAGATTTTTTTTTTTTAATTTGTTTATTTGACAGACAGAGATCACAAGTAGGCAGAGAGACAGGCAGAGAGAGAGAGAAGGAGAAGCAGGCTCCCTGCCCAGCAGAGAGCCCAATGTGGGACTCAATCCCAGGACCCTGAGATCATTACCTGAGCTGAAGGCAGAGGTTTAACCCACTGAGCCACCCAGGCACAGTCTTAAGATGTAGCTGAAAGGTGTTCTAATTTTATAGAATGAAATGGATCCTTTACTGTGAGAGCAAATAAAATGTCTTTAATGATGGGGAATGTTCAGGTGAATCAACGGGGAGCATTCAAGCTGAACAACTGTCCCAAGGCAGGTGGAGGACACCCACTGGTTTCCAGGGTGCGGGAATGTCATCTTTGCAGATGGACATGTCACTGGTCACCCAGGGCACTTGGGGGAAGGCGATGAAGGCACTCCCTCCACCAGCTTTGCCTAACTCCAACAACAGAAGAAGTTGGGGACCAGCAGGAGAAGCAGGAATGTTGAGTGAGGCCTTGAGCAGGGTCCTGTGGCCATCCTAACTGCTCCTGGCTTTTCCACTTAGTGAACTTTTCCTCCTAAATTCACTTGGGCTGTTTAGGGTTCTTGGGCTCCCTGGAATTTTACGGAGAGTCTCACATTTTTCCAGCAACTTATTCTGCTGGCTTCATAAGCAGCTATCTGGGTCAAAACTAGAGATTTATGTGGCTTCATTCCTGAGACTCTGCTATGTCTGTGGTTCAGAACTACCTGTTTTGCTTTGGAAAGTTTCTGGGCTAAAATATTTTGGCTGTTAGCAAGTGAGGAACATGAGCGTTATGTTAGAAACGCTTTTTAGAGCTTTCATATGCTGAAATTAAAATTTTTTTGTGTGTACTTGTGTGTGCCTTTGTGCACCTATGTGTAAATTGTTGTGTGTGTGACTGTGTATGTATGTGTGTGTGTATGCATTTGTGTAAACCTGGTCCCATCTATACATTCTTCCTTGTCCTGAGACAGTCTAGGGAATGCAAGAGAAGTTGAACTCCTATAAAGCCACTGATCTGAGTCAGGGGTTAAAAGTTTCCATATACTTAGGGACAAATACCTCCTTCTGGGAACGAAAAGAAATAAGAGGTAACGGCCATCAGCAAGAACTGGTTGTCTGGAAAAAATTAGAAGTAACAATTTAAAGCCTCCTTGCACAAATATTTCCGTTTTCCAGGAGCCCAATAAAAGTATTGATCATGAAGAAAGGCATCCTGTGATGTCTTGTGTCCACTAACAGTGACAATCATGAGATAATGACAGTAGGACAGAAGGATGTTTCCCTACTCCAGCTCCTCATCCTTGGGAAAAGTGTCTTTATAAACCAGCATACTATGCTTTGAGAGCAATCCTTTCTTGTTGGCTCCCTTTAATGCAAGCTATGTATGACACTGAGGCTCAAGAACCTGGTGTTGAGGGTCTAGTAAAGGTTCCACCTTGGTTAAGGTTGGTTGGCCTGGTAAGGGCTTTGGACAGTCTTGTCTATCTTCATAGAAGTCTGCCTATCGAGCTGAGCTTATTTAGAAACTTTACGGGTGAGGGGCGCCTCGGTGGTGCAGCTGGTTAAGTGCCTGACTCTTGGTTTTGGTTCAGGTCTGATTTCAGTGTCGTGAGGTTGAGCCCGACAATGCACTCAATGGGAAATCTGCTTAAGATTCACTGCCCCCACCCCCAAATAAATAAATAAATCTTTAAAAAAATAAAAATTTTAGGAGAGGTCAATAGAGAATACCTGTCCACATGATCCCAGGAGGTGAGAGCCTGGACTGCCAGTTGTCCACTGTGGGAGAGAGAAAGGGTATTTGGAGGGTGTTTGTAGGACACAGAAACTCAACCCTTGAGAGTGTGTTGTCTCTGCAATTCCTAGCCTCCTGCAGGTCCTTCTTCACTGAGCCCAGTTTGCAGCAGGCTATCCTCACACTGAGGGGTGGGCGGGTCAGGAAATAATAGAGAGACCCCAAGCTGTGCTTCAGGGATGCTGCCCAAGGGTTTTTAGCACAGCAACCTGGGTTCAGAAGACAAATTTTTCTCTGGCTTCTGGCTATGCTACTTGGGAAAGAATTGGTTTTTCTAAGGAGCTAGCTCTACTTCTGCACAGAGTTAACTTTGTAACTGATTGTGTTTTTCTTTTTGCTATGTTCACTGGGGAGCTGAGAATAAAATTCATATTCAAGTTTAAGAACTGGGTTAGAGAGTAGAACATGGACTTCTAACCTTCCCTTAGACTTGATTTTCTATGCTAATCTAGAGTTTGAGAACATTTATTTACATTTTTCCCATTTTAATGCTAGTGAACTCTATCAAATCCTCTGTGGAATCAGTCAACTGCAAATGATAAGTATTAAAAAAAATTTTAAAAACCTGTTGTATTTACTAATAGGCCAGCAGGCTGCGGACACCCCTCCCCCCCCCCCCACACACCAGGAGGAGGACAGGGATCGAGTACTAAGGTGGGGATGGGCTGTGTGCAGATGGGGTGATGAAAGGTCTCAGCTTAGGGTCAGAAGTCTGGGAAAGGTATCCAAGCACTTGGGAGGCCCACAGAGAGGTGAAACTAACTGTGACTGCTCAGTTCCTGAGTAAGGAGCATGAGCTACCAGCTCTGGGGCCATCTCTTCCAGCCCGTTGTGTATACTGGCTGTGTTGCCTAACCTCTCTGAGCCTCAGACTTCTCTGCAAAATGGGATCAGTTAACAGAGTCAACTACATAAAAGATAGTGAGTCTTAAGTGAGATCAATTTGTCCGGTGCTGAGCAGAGGGCTTGGCATTAGGGACCAGCTGTCATGGTGATGATGATGAGGATGAGGATTAGTGCAATCATAAGGTCCAGAAATTGTGTGTCGGGGACTGCTGGAAAAGTGATGTGCTTCATTTTTTGACTTTTGAGCTTCCAGTAAGTGTTGCTTATTCCCTGGGGGGGGGGGGGGGAGGGAGGGTGTAGATTCAAAGATGTTCTCAAACTAAATTTCCCACCCTAATTCCAAGATCTTGCCTATGGCAGGTATTAGTCCTGAATGACCGTGCCTAAAGTGACATACATATGCAGATGTGATTAGGATTGCTAATCCTTCAGCATTAAAATCAGGAAGTGTTCCAGGTGGGCATAAGCAGAGAAAAGTTTCTTGCTGATGGTGGAAGTCTGAGAGATGCAAAGGTGAGAGTGTTTGACCCTAGCAAGGATCTCTTTCCTAGCCTTGGCATAGAGGGGTCATGGTGGGGACTGACAGCACCCTCCAGGAGCTCAGGACAGTCTGTAATGGGTGGCTGGCCAGGAAATGGGGGTTGCTAGTCCTACCACAGCAAGGAACTGAATTCTGCCAAAACCTGACGGATCCTGGAAGCAGGCCTTCCCTAGGCCCTCCAGATAAAGCATGGTATGGCCAACACTTGATTTGCATCTGTGAGAGCCCAGTCACACCCTCCAAGACTTCTGAGCTACAGAAGTGGATGATAATAAATGGGAACTGTGCAAGGCTGCCAAGCTTGTGGTGTTTGTTACACAGCAAAGATATCCTCTAGCAGGGTCCCTTGTACACGGAGCTGTCCACCTTACAGACCGTGGGTGCCCTGGAAGCAGATGCCACCGCCCAGGGAAGGGACATACCTGTGCCTGGGAGGTTAATTAAGAGCATACAGAGATGGGGCCGTGGGACGCCCCAGGAGAAGGTTCTCTTGCTTCTCCCAGGAGGATGATATGTGACATAGGAGCCTGGATAAAGACAGCCAGCTGGAGGGATAGAAGGTCCTTACAGCATTGCTTTAATTCTGGCTTTCAATTAGATCAGTGATGCCCTTCTGGTGAAATGTTCGTGGCTTAAACCCAAGACTGTAAACCTAATAGGAATTTGGTTCGCTTCACGAATCAAGATAATTGTACTTTGAAAAATGTTTTCGACATAACATTAATTTTGACCTTTACGTAAAGTGTGAGATAAGTGTGTTTTTAAAATGGATATTCATGCATGACACATTTTCCATTACCACCTTATCAGATTTTCTGAGTTCCTGCAGGAGTAGATAGTTCAGGTGTTGAAAATAAGCAATCACTTATTTTTATGTTCTTGCAGGGACATGTTATGGCGATTGAATGGAATTTGCTTTCTCTTTTTCCTACAGGAGCCACAAGAACAAAGACCAAGGGACAGTGCTGGGTCCTGCCTCCCAGAGACCACCAGCTGTGATTGAGGTTGATTAAAAATGAAAAACAAGCAAAGCATTCACCCATCTCCTGTCCTCTCCATACCTCTGTTTCCTGCCCCTGGAAAGATTCTCCTATATCCTTGGCTCTAAGTTCCTTTCTGTGACATAGTTAAAAAGCAGGTTAAAGATTTATTTGTGAATTTCCACTGGATTCCCTTGGCTTCTCGAGTCAATTCAACACTGTCTCCCTCCCACCTGTGAACTCAGGTTAGTGAGTTTACTTCCCTAACCTCACTGGCCTTGTTTGGACAAAGGAGGCCTGTCCAGATGCTGGCCCTGCAGAATTAAAACAAAACAAAACAAAACAAAACAAAAAACCAAATCAAATAGGGGCACCTGCATAGCTCAGTGGGTTAAAGCCTCTGCCTTCAGTTCAGGTCATGATCCCAGGGTTCTGGGATCCAGCCAGGGAGCCTGCTTCCCTTCCTCTCTCTGCCTGCCTCTCTGCCTGCTTATGATCTCTGTCACATAAATAAACAAAATCTTAAAAAAAAAATACCAAATAGAGTTTTAAAAAAATTAAGACAAAATTCATACAACACAGTTTTTAACTATTTTAAAGTATGCCATCTCATGGCTTTTAGTACATTTACAATATTCTCCAAACATTACCGCTATCTAAATCTGGAACATTTTCACCAAAAACAAACTCTGGACCCATTAAGTATCATTCTGGCTGAATATGGATTTGCCTGTTCTGGACATTTCACAGAAATGGAATCATACCGTTACAGGATTATAGGGTTCTTGTCTCACGGAGTCAAAGAATGAATCTCGCAGACACAAAAGGGTGAAGTGAAGTGGAAGTTTGTTAAGTGGAGGTGAGAGCAGAAGGGGAAGAAGCAGCTCCCCAGAGTGAGAGGCCTCCCGAATGGGTTGCCACTGCAGGCTTCTAGTGGCAGTCTTTTATTCAGAACTGACTGGGAAGCTTCTGGCCTTGAGTTTCTTGTGCATTCTTGGTTTGAGCACCGACTCTTGATAACACTCTTAATGACTCAATTCTTTGAGGTTTGGTCATTTTCTGTGTTACACTGTAGCTGCCAAAGAAAAGTACTCTGGACCATCTGAGGCCCGGTAGTCTGTTTCCTTATCTCTTGTTGGCTCTGTTTGGCATTTCTGCCTGCCAGGAATAGTTTCAGAGCCCAGCCAGGGTCCCCCTACTTCTCCCTGCCTAGACCGTAACCCTTTCCTTACTCAATACAGTATAGGACCTTTCTGACCTAACATGTTTTCAAGATTCGTGCATGCTGTAGCAGGTGTCAACATTGCACTCTTTTTTATAGTAGAATAATATTCCGTTCTTTGTTTGGATATACCACATTTGTGTAACCATTCATCTGCTGATGGACATCTGGATTGTTCCGACTTTGGAGTTATTATAAGCATGCTGCTATGAATATCTGTGTACAAGTTTTACTTTAAGTGAGCCCTGCAGAATTTCTGATGTGAGCTAACTATTGGGTTTTATTTGAACATAGTGATGTTCCCTTGGTGAGTGACTGTTAAAAAGACTTTAATTCATTGATTGGCTGCCCGGACATTTGTTTTTCTTCAGAGAAGACTGTATTGTGTTAAATGCAATGGGTTACTTAAAAGACGTTTTTTAAGGACATAATACTATAATGCCTACCCTATACTGCCTGAAAGTCTTCCCATGTTTTGTCTTGGCCAAGAAGCCTCCCATGTGGGTGAGGATTCTCTGATTTTGTTTTTTTAATTCTCCTACTCTCTTCATTTCCTCCAGACCCATCCCCTGTTATCTGTCTTATTAGATCTAATATCTCAGAGACTGAATTAAAGAGGTCAGGCCACTTTGCTGAGAATTCTTGCAGTAATCATGATTTCTAAAACAGGGATATACTGGAAAACATGTGCACAGACCCCATGGCCTTATGTCATATCATGCTGTGTAAATCCAGCCATTTGGGTTGGGGTACATTTGCTCTCACTAAGATGGATTTAGGCTGAGAAGTATTTTGAGCTGCATTGCTGGAAGTGTGGGGGTCTGAGGAAGACTGAATGCTGGGGGTTATGCATGGAGTCCATGTGTGGGACAAATGCTCCACATCTCTCACAAAGTCCCTTCTACTCAAGGCCCCCCATGCTTGACTCTCTGTACCAAGCTCCACACTGTGGGGCACACCACACAGCCTCTCCAGCTGAGCAACGGGGCTGGGGTGGTAACTAGCTGGCTAGGTGTCCTGTTGCCTCATGTATTTTCAAACACTGGAATTACAGCTCGGCAATCACAACTTGGCAAAACAACCTCTTTACTGAAAGCACAGAACTGCTGCGTCTGACCCAGAGAATTGCAAAATTTGTGTCTCAGGCTTTCCTGGGGGGTAGGATTTTGCTGGGTAGGGATTTTGATGACATTGACATGCCCTGCTTTTTTTCCAGGTCTTTCTTTTTAAAAATTTTGACCAACACAAATCATTGAATTTAGGTGCATAAACTGTACGTATGGTGGGATCTCTCAGCTCTCCAAGGGGTGGGGTAGTCCAGAGCCCTGATCCCTCTACAAGGGAGCCCTTCACTGCAGACTGTCTGCAGTTCCAGAGTGATGAATCAAAGACTCACACTTGTTTTGGTAACCCCAAGTTTTTTGCCTCTGTCCTTCTGCTGGTTTAGGCAGACACACACATCATTGTAGCTCTCAGCCCCTTTCCCTGCTCATTGGTTGGTTTCATTAACTGAGCTGCAAGAGACCCAGGAATTAGGATGATCTCATGAAGGGGAGAAATCCTGACCTTTGCAAACCTCTCTTTATCAATATACATACACACACACACACCACACACACACACACACACACATATACACACATGTGTATGCATACATATGTATGTTTATTTCATTATTTGTTTCAGCACTTCTCTGAAAATATGAGAAGAAGAAGAGGGAAAAGAAAGGCAAGCTATTAGAAGACCCCACTCTCTGTGAGCTGCTTTTTGCTACAGGGAAACCCATCACAGATAAAGAAAGCATTAACTCACACTTTATTCAACAACTTTTAAAAGAGATACAAGTAACCCAGTGCATGTCCTGCAAAGCTTTCAAAATGTGAAGGCAAGCAAAACTGTGGCTAAGTAAATGCTTCACATTTGTCAACGTTAGCATATTATATGAGATCAGCTAAATGTGTCACTCAGGTGAGCTGAGCTTTTATGGTCCATACATAGCTTTCCATGGTGTGTTCTCCATGTTCCATCAGGGTTTGCAGTACATATGTTTTCTGTTTATAGGGCTTTTATTAGCAGGCAATGTGGCATGCAGAGAGTGCACTGGGGTGGGAAGGAGTGGGAGAGGGGGCAGCTTTCTAGTTCTGGCTCCTTGGGTACTTTGGAAAAAGTCTTGTCCTTGAGCCATATCTTCAGGGAAAACTGGGGTAGTTTCTTACATCGCAATCTTTGAAATTACTGTAGAATTTCAGAGGCATTAATATTTTGACTTTTTAGAATAAATTTTTGGCACACCCCTGGTTTTCAGTTATTGCTCTATAGCTGACCACCCCACCTACCTGCGCCTAGTTACTACTGTTATTTGTCATTTAGTGGGTCAAGAATCTAGAAAAGGCACAATGTGCAGAGCTTTGCTGGAAGTCTGGATGGTTTCTTCACTCTCGTGTTTGGTGCTGGCACCTGCATCGCCCCACATGGCCTCTGCAGAGCTGGGCTTCCTCACATGGTGGCCTCTGTGGAAGGGAGGGGTGTCTTCTCCACGGAATGGCCCACTCTGGGCTCCAGGCAGGGGTGTCACAGACAGCAGGGAGCGGGTGGCATCACCTGTGGCCCAGCTCTGCCACACCGAATCACCTGATCCCCTCACCCTCCACTTCTCTCTTCCTCAAGACCATGACCACATTTCATACTTGTCCTGCAGTGTCCTGCTTAGGAGTGTAGTCTTTAGCAGCTGGATTTAAGTATTTTTCCTTGTGCAATGAGAATGTTAGCTCATGGGCGCCTGGGTGGCTCAGTCGGTTAAGCTTCTGCCTTTGGCTCAGGTCATGATCACAGGTTCATGGGATGGAGCCCCATGTTGGGCTCCCTCCCTGCTCAATGGGGAGTCCGCTTCTCCCCCTGCTCCACCTCCTTCTCCTGCTGTCTCTTTCTCTCTCACAAAATAAAATGAAAATAAAAATAAAAATAAAATCTTAAATGTTAACTCCTATCCCCAAGAACCAGAGAGTAACTTCATGCAAAGCACCTAGAACAGAGCCTGGTACCAGGTGCATCTTCAAGGAATGGCCATGACTCTTCTCTCCTGCCATGTGGTGCAGGTTCCACCAGGACAGCTCTGAGTCTTAGTCACCTCAGCCTTGCATTTCCTTCAGTACTTGGTGAACAGAACACAATTGGCACAAATCGGCACAAGCTCAGCCTTGATGTTTGCAGGGACATAGTCCCACCATGAGTCATGTTCCCTCTGTGTGGGGTCTTTGGCGGGGTCTGTCTTCTCAGCTTACCCCACTGTCTGGGTGCCATCACTGACCATCCCCCATAGGAGCCGTCCTTGCCCCCATGACATCCTGTTTCATTTTGTTCTTAGCTACTTGCTTCTCTTGGACCAGGAGGTGAGCTCCTGAGTGCCAGATTTCAGTCTGTCATGTCCTTAGTGCCTAGAACTGGACCATCGAAGGGGGAGGGAAGGTGAAAAGAGATCGGCTTCATGCTGATTTCAGAAACACGTTGCAGAGGAATGCTGCCTCCTATGCTGGACTGAAATTTACTTCCTTTTTAAGCAGGATTCAGTTTCATTCAGTCCACTCGGATTCGTATCCAGTCCATTCAGTCTTATTATATTTATGTAAAATCCATTCATAATAAAAATAAAACTGTATCTTCCCAACATCAGCTTAATTTTGAATGAAAACATTTGGGGGGGGGGTCTTAATATGGACACTCAAAGTGCTTGGCCACTTTGTAGCTGTCTCCAACTCTGGCTTTGCTCTGAGTCTGCTGTCCTCCCTGTTGGAATCCATGGCTCCTGGCAGAGTTACTTGGAGTCCACTAACTTCTCAGACTGTTAGCTGGGTCACCCTCACCCTCAGCCCCCCGTCCTGTGGCTGGGATGATCCAGGCCCACCCCAGCAGAGAGGACAGACTCCATTCCTGCTGTCCACCCAGTGCGATTCTCAGAACAAAAGAGAGGAGACAGACTCCTTTTTATTTTATGCAAACATGACTTTGAGCATGTCTTGGTTTTTCCTTCTTGCAACTTGAGTCGGGAGCAGCTATCTGAGTAGTTTATAGGGTAAACTAAATTTATGCTGGATAAATTACTGGAACCTGGAAATTATTGGTTTTACTTTATTTTAAACATGAAAATTTAGGTTTGCTCTGTACCACTCAGTATAAAAGTTCTTAGTTTTCCTGTTTGGTGTACACTCTAGAGTCTGGCTTTGGAACTTCCAGATGTCTGCTGGGTGCGTGGGGTTGCCTGTGTGAGTTTCATTTCCATGATTCTGTCTTTCTCGAGTCTCTCTGTCTCTCACTTATCTACCGTCTCTGTCTCCTGCAGAGATGGACTTCAAGGGACTCATGTCATTCTGCGTGCCTCTGTGACATCTGGGTCATGTGGTGAGGGTTATTATGACTTTCATGATCTTATCATGCACCCAGGGGCTGACCTAATTCTTAATTGGAGAATGTGGGGTACATAGAATGAAGTCTGACCATATGCACACCTTGAATGCCTGAATGGAGGTTCTCAGGCTTGGCCACTCACTAGGACCTGCAGGGAGCACTGGGGCCAGGTCCTCTCTCCCAGCAGGGGACTTAACTGGCCTGGGTTGCATGTGGCCTTGGCACTGGGGTCACAGATCTGAGGGGTGCTGACTGGTGCCAGGCTTGTGGACCCTTGGGTTCTCTGGATTGTCAGTGGAAACAGGTGCTTCATGGGCTCTGGAAAGGGAGGGGGGTAGCAATCAGACAGCATGCCTCTGTCACCGAGCCTTCTTCTCAGGGACTACATGCTGTTCTGGATTAGTAAATGATCAATAGGTTGGATTATTTATTGGAGAAAGATGTCTGCAGGGAAAAGAATGACTGACTGGTATTAAAATGTAATCACGGATAGATTTGGCAGTTTGGTCGTATTTAACATTGAGACATTATGGTGTCATGTTACCGATCATTTTTATTGATTGTCCCCATGTTCAAATTTGGGACTTAGGTCAAGTTGGAACCACTTCATCTGACAGCAGCTGGCTGACTGGGAAGGCCATGAGGGCACGCAGTGAGATGAGATGGAGTCAGGCAGGGCGTGCTTGAACCCGGGCCGGGTGTGCCCACGTCATTCCAGGCTCACAGAGAGTAGATGGGGGACAAGTGGAAGACCTCTGAAAGCCACCAGGCCCGTATTGTCCTTGGGACCCACGTCCCTGAGGTGTCGGGGACAGTGGACACGACAACCCACAGCCCAGGCCTTCCTCCCACACAGTCTCCTCCTTCTCCCTCAGCACCATCTGCTTGGCTGAAGGATGAGCACAGGTCTCTGTTCTGTCCTTTTTTGTCTCACCCACTGGGAGAGTCCCCCACCTTTTGGCTCGGTTCCGATAGATCCATCACGGCTTCCTTCTAACATCAATCCCATCTGCCTCAGCATGCCTTGTCTCCCCTGCCAGAGGAGGACATGAGGAGGGATGGGGCCCTAGGGCGGCACGTTCTCCTGGGGGCGGGGACTGTGGAGTGCCCTGTCCTGCTTTGCTCCCAGAGCTGGTTGTGCTGCTCCTCCATTCTGCTTCAACCCCACTTGAGTCACATATTGTCCCCAGGCCTGGGTCAAGGTGCTGGCAGAGGCCACCTCCTGTCTCCAAGTCTGTTTCCCTTTGAGGCCACACATAGGGTTCGGGGAGTCCTCCACCCAATCCTGATGGAACTTTCAGTCAGCCTCAACCTTTTGTCCTCACCTCCTGTGTGGGTGGTAGAAGGACCCTTTATCCTTCAGGAAAAGACAGCATCAATGACAGCCACTTTCAGAATCACCCTAGATCAGAGAGGGGAGACTGTTTTTCCTTAGAGGCACTGATGAGTTTCCCACCAAACATGTGACCTATTGTCATGGAAACACATGATGTGGGGGGATCCTTAGCAGCCCATCCAGGGACAAGCTCTGTGGATCTGTGGGACATCAGGATAGTGGAGAAGCTGGCTGCCCTTGTCCCAGGGACAGTCTGTGATGAGCACAAATGCTTCTTTGGTGAGTCTGATGAGACAAACCTGTAGGCCTGGGACCCTTCATCCTGAGAGCAGAAGTGGACAGAGAAGTGGAAGGTGACCCTTCACCTTGCTGTGTGACTGCTGATGAAGGAAGAAAACTCAGGCTCCTGTTAGGATACAACCTACTGGGAGGACGGCCCTCCACTGAGCAGAGTGGGAGTGCGGCTGTCAGGGCACAGACATGTGGTGACAACATGACTATGCCACCTCTCAATACATAGGATGGACAGACACAAAGACGAGGATGGAGAGGTGAGAACCACAGGCCACAGCAAGAGTCCATGAGAAATACGGCATTTCTTTATTTTTTGTAAGCGAACTGAAGCACTCACTTCTCTGGATTCTGGTTTGTAAGAGGGGTTCCTGATTCCTGGCCCCTCCTCACGGCCTCTTTAGGGTCATCTCAAGGACTTGGGCACAGCTAAGGCACAGAGAAGACCTCCGACTATAGGTGGTCCCCACTGAGTCCTGCATCCTTACATTCCTCTGTGCTGTGCTCTGAAGAGACCAGGAGCTGCACAGAATCTCCTCCCAGCATGGGCTACATTCTCCCTGGGCAGAGGAGGTAAGGCAGCTCTGTCCCTGGGTCCCAGCCTCTCCTCTCCTTCAGGGCCAGGGGATGGTCTGTTTTATCTGAAGGAAGCCCCTGCCCCCTGTACCTTCTGAGACTCCCACCTCTTCCCTCTAGACCGGACTTGGGATTTGTGAAAACAGAAGCCAGGAGATGTCCACAACCATGTCTATTTTCTGCCCCGCCACAAGCCACCTCTAAGGCACTGCAAGCAATACCTGCCCTAGGAGAAGAAGGAGAAGGGAGAGAACCCAGAAGATAATATCACAGTCCTTTACCCACCACACATGGAGGGCCTGTGGTAAGGTAATTTGGATTCTTCTCTTAGAGAGAAATGTTTTGAAGAATGTTGCTTTGTTTGGGAAAGAGCTGAAGCATATCCTTACCCCAGAGATGGGATAGGGATATGAGTCTTGGACAGGCAGAGCTTGGCCTGAGAGGTCAAGTCCAACCAGATAGTGATTGGTCTCAGGGGACACTGCAGAGCCCAGGTTTCCCCTGTGAGGGTAAAGATGACAGAAGGTGAATCAGAGAACACAGTTGTTTTCAGGGATAGCTAAGTTGGACTTCTTGAGATGGTGTTCTTAACATGCATAAGCTTCAGTACTCTGATCCTGTAGGAGGAAATGAGGAGGTTGGTCCCAAGAACAAGTTGACCCCATGCCACTTCCTCTACCCCTTTCTTTGCTGAATGTGCACATTCTCTGCATTAGAACTGAGGACAAGGTTAAGAATAATTTTCTGCTCCTTGCTGGTGGTCGTCTGATTCTCTAACAACATTCTGGCACTCTTGAGGGCACTGTTGCTTCCTGTCTTATTTTGTGATTGAGGGTTTTGTCTGTGCCATTGAGCCCCCAAGGACAAGGAATCAACTCACCCTGATTCCCACACAGTGGAGCAGTACATTTCCAGCTTCAGGTAAGGCTTGTTTCAGGGCATAAGTAATATGATGTCTAATTTCAGGCAGCTTTTCAACCTCATGGTCCCAAGCTGGTTACCAACATCTTGAAGGGATATCAAACTCTTCATTCCAGGTAAGCAAACAAACACAAAACAAAACAAAACAAAACAAAACAAAACAAAACAAAAAATCCAAACAAAACAGAACAAAAAACACACGAGTCTCATCTGAGCTCCCATGGAAGAAGTTCGAGTCTTCTCTCACAAGTCCTTCCTTTTCATTGTCTGTCTCTAGGTTATGTCTATACACCCCGAGTCCACCATGATGGTTAGGGTAAAGACAGTAAGATTAGTTCCCATACCTGGAACTCATGGGTAGAGAGAGGGATCACTGAGAAACCAAATTCCACAAAAGGGAGTCAGGGTGTTTTGGTGGAGGAATTGAAGCCCATGACTTGTATGTGGCAGGGCTGTCCAAATCATTCATTCATTCATATATATATAATTTTTTTTGGGAGAGAGAGAGAGAGAGAGAGAGCAGGGGTGGGGGGGCAGAGGGAGAGGGAGAGAGAGGGAGAATCTTAAGCAGGATCTATGCCTAGTGTGCAAAAAGATGTGGGGCTGGATCTCACGACCATGACACCATGACCTGAGCCAAAATCAAGAATCAGATGCTTAACTGGCTGAGCCATCCAGGGGTTCCTGTCCAAATCATCTTCCCTTCACTATACCATTTTGTTGTTTGAGGTATTCTTTTTAAAAATTTTTTTTGTTCAATTTATCAAAATGTGTTAATTCAATAAAATTTATTTTAAATATGATCAAAGTGAAACCCTTTCTGGTATATGGTTCTAAGACTGATACACAAAGTCATGAAACTATCATCCCAAAGGAGCTACAGATCAATCCCTTTTCTGTCAAATTCCTTTGTGATGTTAATCTCTCCCCAGTCCTCACCTGGAAACCACGGATCTGTTTTTGGTTGTTATCATTTTTTGTCTCCCAAGGATTCCTTTTTAACATCAAGAAAATACCACAGTGAAATATGATAGTGTTTTGAGTTTCCAGAAAATAGTGATCAAAAGCTCCCCTGGATTCGGGTATGCTCTAGAATGAGTTTGCATTAATCAGTCACCATCGACATCCTTTTGAAAAATGGCACTATTTGTGTGTGTGAGGCATTGCTCTTTTGTTTATGGGTTATTCCTGGGGGACTTATCGATCCACAATCTCCCTGCAATAATTTACAGCCTACAGGTTGGCAGCCACGGTGGTTCTGTCAAACCAAGGGAGCCTCAGAGGCTTCGAAGAAAACAAGGACAGACTTATGCTCCTCCTGCCATCCTGGCACGCTTGTTGGACAAAGCTGGAACAGCTTTGACGGCTCAGTGTGTGCCCTCAGTCCCAGTACAAACAACAGGGATTGAAGGGAGAGATTAAAAGATTTTCACCAATTTGACTTTTTTACTTTTCAGATCAAACATAACTCGGTTTTGCACAAGGAATATTAAAAACAAATGATATGTCAAGTTGGCGAGAGAACCAACCTTACTGGAAGTTCTTTGTGTTTATTTTATGTTAAAATGGATGAGAGCATTTTGAAAAGAATATGCACTGGAAAAAGAATCCATATACTCGTCCAATGAAGGGATCCTTGTGCTGTGATCACATCCTCCATGGTGACGGTGATGGACATAGGGATGTGGGTCAAGATACAAGATCCAGCTGGTGCTGGCTGTCTGGCAGGATGGTAGTGGGCAGCCTTCTTTAGACAGCTTGGCTGGCCCTTGCATTGCCGGATGCTCCTCTGGCTGGATGAAGCAGGGAACATATTTTAAAGAGAAGAACAGAGAGTTTGCATTTCTAATTTGTCATTAGATCAAAGATAAATCATGCATGTGACACCAGAATCCTACCACCTCACTTGCTTCTTTGTAATCAGAATTTCCAGGACCCACATATCTCTCCCTGTCTCTGTCTCTCTTTTTCACAGACCCAGACACAGACACAGATACAGACACAGACACAGACACAGACACAGCTTTTCTGAATATTTCTGCTTTCATCACAATTTCCCATTCATGGTCTGTCACTCCAGTCCCCCTAGTCCCTTGCCATCAGGGGGAGAGGTTATTAAAAACAGGCTCATGGATTCTGCTCTGGAGACTCTGAGTCAATCAACTAGTCTGGAATTTGCATTTTTAGTAAGCAATTTTAGTAAGCAGGTAAGTTCTGATACAGATGGGCTGCATGCTACACAGACGTCTGTTAAACATTTTAGAGATATTTCTGATTGTCCATGAGTTAGCACATTTCTATGCGGGATCCATCTGAAAGGGGCTGACAACTCAAAGGAAAAAAAAAATCCAAATCCTGTTTTATAAGCATGTGGTTTGGGCACACTGGGTTATAGGTATGTCCCACTTTTGCAAAACGAAAGCACAAAAAATCTACCAAACAAACACAGAAAATTATTATTTGTTTATAAACTATAAATGTATTTGTCCTTGGGGCTTCCCAGCCCCTCAGTCTTGAACTCTCCCCAAGCAAAGTCACTGTGAGCAATGGCAGGGAGCAGCAGGTGGCAAAAGTCAAAGAGCCCACCCATATTCCCCTCTTGTGCTCTGCGATGTCTGGGACAGAAATGGTCTGGGGACAGGCAGGCTTGAAGAACCCCAACTACAGCACACCTATCCCTTTTTCTCTTCCAGCAAGTTCCCATCCGGTGCAGGGCTTTGCCCACCTGGGTTGGGAGAGGTTGATTCCCGTCCCCACCCTGCACATGACCCAGCCTGCCCAATCAGATGTCTCCACCCCCCCCCCGAACTTCACTCCAGACACAGGGATTGGTTCAGCCATGGCCAATAGGAAGTTCCTAGAAACTCACTGGAATTTTGGGGGAAAAGTCACCTTACCCACCCACCCACCCCCCAGCCCCCATCCTCGTTGCAGGAACATGTTTCTTCGCACCTGGGAGCCCAGCTTGATTCAGCTTCTGCAAAGCTTCACAGACCAGAGGTGCAGGAAGGAGGCAGGTTCCCAAAGTCAGAACAGATCTCTCACAGTGCGTAGGTCCCATCCATTCCCTCCTCTGTTTAGGCAGGTGAAGGTTGGGTGAGCATGGTTAGCCTGTTGATGGATGCATAAAGCAAGCCTTGAGTGTGTGCCTGGTTCTTCCCCACTTCCATCAGTAATGCCTCAGTGTCCTGAGATAGACAGGGGCACTTATATTTCCACTGGAGAAATCCCGGTTTCTCTCTGTGGTTGTACTTACATCATCAACAACAATATATTTTAATTTTGAAACAATGTCAAAGTTAAACAAGAATTGCAAGAACAATACAAAGAAAGACCTTCCCTCCCAAAGGTTTAAGATTAAATTACCTGTGTGATGATCCCTCATTCCCAAATAGCTTAGTGTGTAACTGTGTAATTCCTACAAATAAGGACATTCTCCTCTGTAACCACAAAACAATTATCATCAAAATCAGGGAATTATCATGGACACATTAATAACTTCTAGTCCTTAAGCCCCATTAAAATTTTTCCACTTGTCCGAATAATGTCTTTTAGAGCAAAAGGATTGGTTCAGAATCAACATGTTCCATTCAGTTGTCTGTCCTTCAGTCTGAAGTAGTTCTTCAGTCTTTGTAGACTCTCATGACCTCCACACATCTGGAGATTAAAGATTAGGAATCTTTTGTCTGGTGTTGTTTACTACCAGGACCAGGTGCATCATGGGCAGGAATATCACAGAAATGAGGTTGTGTTCATGCACAGTATCCTTGAGGGTGACACCAAGGGCTAAACACTCATTATATCAATCCTGGTTCTGCAGCAGCAGCAGAGGGCCATTTATGTGGAAGGTTATAGGTGTCCATCTTGGAGGAGCAGGGAGGTAGAGAATTCCAGCATGACTATATTACATGGAGCACTGGGTGTGGTGCATAAACAATGAATCTTGGAATACTGAAAAATAAATAAAATAAAATAAAAAGTAAGAATTCCAGTGTGATCAATGATATTTACTACTAGGGACTTTGGGAAACAGGACAGGGATAAAGGGTCCTCATCCCCAGAGGCAGAAGAGTCATAATACTTGGTCCAGACTTCCATCTGTGGCTTTGTTATTGACTTGTTGTATGACCCTGGACCCACATATCCCTGTGCTAGTCTCCATTCTTTTATCATAAAATGAAGACAATAGTCTGTCCTCCTAATTTGCAGGCTGGTGTGTGAGTTAGATACAAGGAGAAGGATTTCAGTATCAGAAATCCCCGAGCAAACATATGGCATAGCTTTCCTTACTTGGGGTTGAGCTGGAATCTTGGGGATACTTCACACCACTGTCTCACATTTCTACCAGCTTTGGTCCCTTTCTCAGATGACAGCCCTTTTGGGAGAAGAACAAAGCTAGAGGAAAGACACTATTCACCTTCAAAACTTAACTATAAAGCTACAGTAATCAAGATTTGTGGATTGGTGAAAAATAGATCAATGTAACAGAATAGAGCTAGAAAGAAAGAAAGAAAGAAAGAAAGAAAAGATAGCAGCCAGAAACAAACCCACATATACAGTCAACTGATCTTTCACAAAATAAAGAAACACAATGAAACAAAAATAGTGTATTTGACAAATGGTGCTAGGAAATTGGACATCAACATGCAAACAAATAAAAAACAAAAATAAAAAGAGAATTTAGACACAGCTTACACCCTTCCAAAAATTAACTCAAAGGATCACAGACATAAATGTAAAATGTGAAATTTCAAGACTTCTTGAAAACAACACAGAAGAAAGTCTAGATGACCTTGGATTTGATGATGACGTTTAAGATACAACATCAAAGGCATGATCAATGAAAGAAGCGTGACAAACTGGACTTCATTAAAATTAAACATTTCTGTTCTGTGAGAGACTCTGTCAAGAGAATGAGAAGAGGAGCCACAGACTGGGAGAAAATATTTACAAAAGACTCATCTGATAAAGATCTGTTGTCCAAAATATAGGGAGAACTCTTAAAACTTAACAGTAGGAAAACAAAAAACATGGTTAAAAAATGAGCCAGACCTTAACAGACACCTCACCAAAAAAGGTAGACAGCAAATAACTATGAGAAGATTCTCCACATCATATGTCAGCAGGGGAATGCAAGTTAAAATAATGGTACCATGACACACATATTAGAATGGCCAAAACCCAGAAAACTGACACCACCAAATTCTGGCAATTATGTGGAGCAACAGGAACTCCCATTCACTGCTGGTGGGAATATAAAATGGTAACAGTTACTTTGGAAGACAGCTTAGCAGTTTCTTACAAAACTAAATATACTTTTATTCATAGGATTCAGTAATCCTGCAAAACTGTGGGGACAATAAAATGATCAGTGGCTGCCAGGGATTAAGGAAAATCATGGGAATGAAATAGACAGGACACGGGATTTTTAGGGCAGTGAAAATATTCTGTATTGATACTATAAGGATTGATGCATATCATTATACATTTGTCCAAACCCATAGAATGTATAACACTAAGATTGAACTCTAATGTAAACTATGGACTTTGGGTAATGATGATGTTTCAATATAAATTCATCAGTTGTAACAAATACACCATTCTGATGCATAAGGTTGATGATTGGAGAGGCTATGTATTTGTGGGGACAGGGAGATATGGGAAATGTCCATAGCTTCTTCTCAATTTTGTTGTGTACCTAAAACTGCTCTGAAAAAAAATGGGAAAAAATATGTATTTCTATCTAGCTGTCTCAGAAGTCCTAGTCATCAGGAAATCCAGATCATTTAATTCATTTAATGTTGCTACACTCCACCAGGGGTTCAAAGTATGAGAGGCTTTTCATTTAGTTTGAAAGAAGACCCTGGGAAGCTTGTCATGGTGTAATTGGCAGGAAATCCCAGTTAAAAAAAAAAAAAAAAGGAAAGGAAAGGAAAGAGGATGTCAATAACTTATATCAAAGAAGTCTTGTGAACTTCATTTTCATAGAAAGTTTGAAAGTTAAGCCCTTCTCTGACCAGTAACGCGCGCGCGTGCGCGCGCGTGTGTGTATCACATATATATGGTATTTGTATATATGCGTGTGTATCTATGTGTGCATACATATGTATTTATGTGTGTGTGTGTGGGTGTGTGTGTGTGTGTAAGATGAAATAAAGCCTTTTTGCATTTCAGCCTAAAACATCCCCAAGTCCTAGTCCTAGGGAGCCCTTGTGGCATTGTGAATATGCTTTGCTACATCACCAGCTTTCATAGGATGCTCCTGCCTCTTTTGTGCTGTGACCAAACACCAGCCCAACACAAGCCCTTCTCCTGAGGGGTTCGTTTCCTTTGCCACCCTGATGGGTTTAACTTCCAAACTTTGTATGAAAATGAAGTTCACAAGACTTCTTTGATATTAGTTACTGACATTCTCTTTCCTTTCCTTTTTTTTTTTTTTTTTTAAACTGGGATTTCTTCCCAATTACACCATAACATACTTCCCAGGGGCTTCTTTCAAACTGAATGAAAGGCCTCTCAGGCTTTTTCCATTTGGGCCTCTGGTGGGGTGTAGCAGGATTAAATGATCTGGATTTCCTGAAGCCTAGGACTTTTGACATCTGTCTTTGCAGGACGTGCTGCTGGGATGGCCATTCAAGTCAGGTAGCAATGGGTCTGCAGCACTCCCTCCTGCTTGCATCATGAGCTCACTGCATCACCGTGTACCATGAGTGGGGAGATTGTTGGTTCCTTCAGTGTGCACACCTGGGACACATGAATAAAAAGGTCATTTGTGGGAAGAGAGAAGGCTCATATTTACGTCCATTTTTTTTTTTTTTAGATTCATTGCCAAGTGTAACACAGAGAATAACTTAATGCTCAAAGGAAAAAGAAACAAACCCTAACTGGACATACAAGGCAGTCTGGAAGGCTTGAGAATCAAAGGTATAATAAGCATAATGTTCATACATTTTGTTTTTTAGTTTTATTTTAGTTTTTAAGTAATTTTAAAAAGATTTATTTATTTATTTGAGAGAGTGGGGAGCGGCAGAGGGGGAGGGAGAGAGAGAGAATCTGAAGCAGACTTCCTGCTGATTGTAGTGTCCTATGCAGAGCTTGATCTCATGACCTCAAGATCATGACCTGAGCTGCTATCAACTTGGATGCTTAACTGACTGAACCACCCAGGTTCTCCAAGTTTTTAAGTATTTTTAATTTTATTTTTTCCAGCATTATTGATATAATTAGCATATAAGATTGTTTAGGTCCAACGAGTAAAATGTATTGATTTGATATACTTGTATTGCAAAATTATTATTACCATAGTATTAGCTAACATCTCCATCCTTTTACATACTTAACATTTCTTTTTTATAATGAAAACATTTAAAATCTCTTTTCTTAGTTACATTCAAGTATATAATACAGTATTATTAGCTATTGTTGCCATGTTGTACATTACATCCTCAGAACTTGTTTGTCTTATTACTGGAAGTTTATACCCTTCAACCACCAACTCCTTATTTCCCTCATCCCCCAGCCCCAGGTAACCACCATCCTACCCTGTTTCTACAAGTTCAGCTTTTTTAGATTCTATGTATAAATGATTTATCTTTCTCTCTCTGACTTACTTCACTTAGTATAATGCCCTCAAGATAATATGCAAATGGCAGGATTTTCTTCTTTCTCATGATTGAAAAATATATATATATTTATTTATTCATATATGTGTGTGTGTATGTGTGTGTGTGTGTGTCTGTGCACATTTACATTTTTATCCGTTCATCCACTCACTGATGGACACTTAGGTTGTATCTATGTCTTGGCTGTTGTAATAATGCTGCAGTAAATAATGCTGCAGAATATGGGGGTATAGATATCTCTTTGGGATCTTGATTTCAATTTCTTTGGATATATATCTATAAGTAGAATTGTTGGATCATATGGTAGTTCTATTCTTAATTTTTTGAGGACCCTCCATAATGTTTCTATAGTGTCTGCACCAATGTACAATTCCTACTAATAGCATACAAGGGTTTCCTTTTCTTCACATCCTCACGGACACTTGGTTATCTCTGGTCTTTTTGATAATAGCTTATTTTGGATCTTTAAAAAATTAAGCAAATGCTCTTTCTGTAATTTCAAAAATGGTGTATATATTCTCCTCTTCCTTAGATTCCATGACCTCTCCTTCTAAACCTCAAATACTTCAGTGGTTTGCAGGAGTCATGCTCCCATTTCTTCCTTGATGAGAGAACCCCATTTTTGAGCCATAATGCTAAGTGCCTAGCTCCAAAGGGTGACTATGGCTGGTCTGAGTCCCGAAGGCGGTATCACATCATCTTCCTGAATCCTCACTTTACCAACCTCCTGAATCCTCACTTTACCAACCTCCTTCAAAGCTGGGGGAGATCCATTTCTGGCCGATGAGTCTTTTTTTTTTTTTTTTTTGATATAATGTTCAATGATTCATTAGTTGATTATAACATCAAGTGTTTATCATATCACATGCCTTCTTGGTCAATGAGTCTTAAGATATTCATCAGTTGGTACTGATGGCTTCTGGGAAGAGTTTTTGCTTTCTGATAAAAGGTAAGAGAAACTGAGAGAAGTAATCCTTGCTAGCTCATGTGCTCGTGATGCCTGGAGTGGTGACAGCCATTTAGGGGCTATGAGGCAATGGTAAGGAGGATGACAAACAGCACATGAAGAGTGGGGAAAGGATAGACATCCTTGTGTACTTGAGCCAACACCGGCAACTGTCCATGTTCAGATGTCTTATTACAAGAGCCAATAAATACCATTTTTAATCTATTAGACTAGTTTTCAGGTGCTGACCATCAAAGCATTCTTGCCTGACACCAGCTCCACACTGTTTTGTTGGACCAGCTTATGTCAAAGAGTGTGGTGGTTATTTATGGAAATGTGTGAATCTGGTAACACTCCATTTAGTATCATTCCTATGCAAATGCATCACTGACACTGCCATGTATTTCTTTTTTTTTAAATTTTCTTAAAAGTTTAATTTATTTTTTATTAACATATAATGTATTATTAGCCCCAGGGGTACAGGTCTGTGAATCATTAGGCTTATATACTTCACAGCACTCACCATAGTACATACCCTCCCCAGTGTCCATAATCCAACCACCCTCTTCCCCTCCCTCTGGCAACCCTGAGTTTGTTTTGTGATATTAAGACTCTCTTATGGTTTGTCCCCCTCCTGATCCCATCTTGTTTCATTTTTTCCTTCCCTACCTTCCAAACCACCCCCATTGCCTCTCAAATTCCTTGTATCAAGGAGATCATATGATAATTGTCTTTCTCTGACTGACTTATTTCTCTGAGCATAGTACCCTCTAGTTCTATCCACGTTGTTGCAAATGGTAAGATTTCATTTCTTCTGATGGCTGTATAGTATTCCATTGTATATATATATACACACATTTTCTTTATCCATTCATCTATTAATAACAAAAAACAAACTATTTCATATATTTCTTAAACTTAATGTTGAAGTGTTTCTGGGTCACAGACAGGGCACAGAATGGTGAGGACAGACATGAATGAGAATGAGGTATGGAGGATTATTGAGGTCTTAAAATGGCTCCATTGGTGGATAAGACTGTGCACACTCTCTTGATGCTCATGTGGCAGGTTGTATTTTCCACACATGGCCACAATGGTATCTTTGACTACATACACTTTTCCAGAATCTTGTCACATCCCCATAAGGATGTTGAACACATACCCCTTCTCTTTGGTCTGTGAAGGTCTTTGTGAGGGTTTCAACCAATAGACTATGGAGGAAGGGGCATGCTGAGTTAAGGAAAAGTGCCTTGCATTCCTCCTGGAACATTTGCTTGTGGATCCCAGCAGCCATACTGTGAGGAAGCCCAGCACCAACACCCTGAAGAGAGCTGAGGTACTACAGTCCTGCCTGAGCTCTGAGAGAATGGTGAGTGCAACACCTGGAAATTAATCTCTTCACCCATGCTGAGTTTCTCTGGCTGACACTGCATGGGGCAGAGATAAGACCCCCCCCCCCACTACTATGCCCTGACCAAAGAGCAGGTTCCTGAGAATGATAAATAAATGTCATTGGTTTTAGCAGGAATAGCTTGGAGGGCTAATCTTTTACTTTGGCAAAACTGGCGCTTAAAACCCAAAGTGTATTTTAGCCATGAAATACATTTTATGTTTGCTTATTTTTGTTAAAGCAGTTGTGTTGTCTGCTGCAAATAAAAGCATTCCCCAAGGAAAATAACTGTTGATGGTAGACAGAACACTTGGAGTTAGCCATCTAACAGGTGACAGCATGTTGCAGGCAGTAAACTGATGCTCAGTGGCTGGGGGAATTAGAAGTTGCAGTGTTCCACCTGCTGAATGACATGATGGAGGAGTACTAAGTGAAGGACCTTGAGCCTGCCCAGGGCTCAGGTCCTCTTCTGCTTGGTCCGTCTGCAGGGGGCCTCCATAAATGCTCCCCAGATTTCTAAACCCCAAACAGCATCCTTGAGGTCCCACCTCCCCCAGCCACCATGTGCTTTTGGGTGGCTGCCCTGCATTGCTCCAATCTCTACTGGACTGAATCATTTGCAGGAATCCTATCTGAGACGTGTCCCTCTCCAGGAAGCCCCCCCGCTCCCAAGCCAACTTGGTTGCTTCACTTCCCCCTGTGGCTCCCTAGCCAGACCCTGTACTTCCTAAGGATACTCTAAGCTGACTGGCCGCATTTATGGCATTGGTTAATTGAGGCAGTGGGCACTACATGAGATACGACTCTGTCTGCTCATGAGAGGTCCATGGCTGCCCCTGAGGGAACACTTGCTTCTCTAAAGACAGAGCACCAGGGTGATCCTGTGGGGAGGTGAGGCTGCAGCTCACCCCACCCCATGTCATCTTATGTGTAAGAAAGCAGTGTAGCCCTCCCTTTCTCCAGAGTCAGCTCCTCTTCCAGGACCCTAACAGCCTCCCATGGAAAGCTATGACCTTGTGTTTGCTGGGAAGAAGCCTACCCAGGAAAATCTTCTTTTTGCTAAGATCTGCCTGGAGCCCTGAGATGAATCTACCACTTAGTGTCTGTAACTTCTCTGGAATTTGTAATAAGTTGGGCTTTGACAAGCCACTTTTATTTCCACAAAGCTTAATTCAAGAAATGAATGATCTGAATGATCAGTCTGCACATCAATTTCCAGCCAGAGTGTGCCGTGAAATTGTCTCTTCTCAGGTCAAGCTGGCTGCAGCAGGAATTAGCCATTTTGAAACAAGATGTAAGTGGCTGCAGGTTTATTGTGACTGCTGATTCCTGGGAAGTGGGCACCTTCTTCATACTCAAATCTTCACATTCACTGCTGAAGCCATGGGATTTCCAGGATAAATGAGTTAAGAAAGTCTTTGTATTATGAGTTGTTTACCTTTTACTTCTGTATGGAGACCCTGACTTGGTCAGAGAAGGGGATTAGATAGCATGTGTGCACAAACTCCTACACACATATATGTGCACATGCATGCACACACAGAGACACATGTCTGCACACATGCACACATGCACATGATCCCCTCCACCCATGCCAACTTCCAACAGAGAGTAAATTTAGCCAACAAATAATTGATGGAGCACTGCCTGATATAGTGTAGGGCTGGTCAGTTGTCCTTGGGGGACAGAACACTGAAGTGTAGGCTTAGAAATGATCCTGTCTTCTTGACTACTGGTTCCCCAAGCAGCGGAATGGTGCACACAGCAGGGGCTCCATAAACAGAGTGGGTGACTTCCTTCTTTGGTCCCATTTTGCAGATGAACAAGCCAAGGAAAGGAAACCTCACACAGGCCCCCATTTTCTGATCTACAGCTTTCCCCTGTTGATGTGGCTGTAGGCAAGTCCACATAGAGACCCAGTGCTGCTTGGCCTGGACAGGACTCTCTGGGGTCTGTCAGGTGCAGCAGGCCAAGGTTCCACCCTGTTCTTCCATCATCAGCATTGCCAAGGAGCCAGGCTCAGTCCCTGTGATGCTGTGTGTCCTGGTTGCAATGCCACCATGATTACAAGTCTGTACCCATGGAGTTGACTGGCCCAGGCATTTGTCAAATGCACATAATTGGGCTTCCTGTGTTGAATGCATTGAAAGTCTGAACACAGCTAGGAAAGGTGAATCTTTCTTCATTGGATGCACATTAATAAGGCCCTTCAGATGCAGGAGTTGTTAGTGGAACAACATCTTTCAGCAAATACATGCATGGACATGTGCTTTTTTTATATCTTGGGGAGAGAAAATCCTTCTCTTGTAGACCTCATTCACTGGGTCCCCAGGGCTATGAGCCTGTGGACTTAAGGCTTGATTTAATTCTCTGATTGCTGTCAAAAAAGCAAAATCCCTCATTCTAGAGGGAGGCTTCCTTATAAGAAATGCAAATGCCAGTGAGTTTGTTTATTCAGAATAATATAGTGAAGCCATAAGGGAAGATGTATTTCAGTCCCAGAGTCACATAAAAAGCAGTTTGCTGTCCCTCACGCATGCAGGGCAGGTGGAGGGGAAATGCCCGGTAATTAAGAAGATGAACCTGGACGTGGGGTATGGGGGGGCTCACAGGGAGCCTAGCAGAGGAGGAGCAGGGCCTCTTCTTAGCAAAACCAGGGCCCAGCTGTGCCCTTCAGTGACTTTTGATTCTAGGATCCTTGCTGTCAGAGTCTCTGGAGTCCCTCCAGATGTCAGGTAACTGCTGGTATCTCCTTGGCATCTCCTTGCCAAGGTGATGAAACATAGGTGGGTTGTCCACTTTCCCGAAAATAAACACCGGTCAGGTGACACAGGTGACTGAATGTCCCTGGCTTTGCAGGACAGAGGCCCTGTGTGCTAGTGGCTTTCACCATGCTGTCGCTGGAAGGACTTGAAGGGAGGAAGGCACAAGAAGAATTCTAGACCCCTCTTTAGAGCGACACAGGGTGCCCTCTTCTGTTTTATACAGGGGGCATCTGTGTAAGAATTCCTAGAAGGAAGGAGTCCACTGAGAAACCACTTGCTGTGTTGTGAGAACACTCAGGAGCGCCAGGATTTTGGTGGCCATGATTCATATCCAAATGGCCTTTTGCATGCCCAAGTACCATAAGGCACCTTTGGTGGACCCGTGCGTGGCTTGAGGGCTGTTATTGTGGTGGGCTCCCTTACAGATGGCAAGCCAAGTGCACAGACCCCAAGGAAGGGCAGGCCTCCTGGGCTGGGGCCAAGGATAGCATGTCTACCTTAGTCAAGGACTAGGACAGAGAGATACATATTCATTCTTTTGCTCCTTGTCCCTTTTCCCTCCAGCACTGTTTTATAAGAAGTATCAAACTCACAGAAAGGTGAAAGGAAGGGTGCCTTCCAGGAGGTGGAGCTTCTCCCTCCACTCCCTTCTGGAGTCCTCCTCATCCCTCTCCTGGTCAAGGGTAGCCTGAAGATAGAAGCACTGTTTTTGGTCACATGGAGAGCCCTCTGGGTGTGCCACGCCCTCCCCTCCCCTTCTCAGGCCCAGAGACCTAAGGGTGCATTCTTCATGCTGTGGGGGATGAGGTCCCAGTGGATGGACCGGGGTGAGCAGTGTGGAGATAACTGGATAGCAAAGCTCTTGCGGAATGGGATGTGGGACCTTCTTTATCTTGGGGAGATGTCACCTGTCAGAATCCTGTCCCCTCAGAGTGTGCAGCTCCAGTGTAGGGGAAGGTGAGAGCAATGGCGACCCCTGTTCTCGGACCGTCTATGGAGGGGGGCACATTCTTACCAAGCCCTTCCTGGCAACCCCACTTCGTTCTGCCAGTTTTGACTCCAGATAAGCACCAGGTGCGTCTCAGCCCCATGTAAGAGTGATTTGGTGATGCCCGCTCAGCAATGTGCTGGTTTGTGGGTCAAGAGCCTCTGTGTTGGCTAGTTTGTATGTTCAAATACATACCTATGGTAAAAATATCTGTGGAAAGAGAGGGGGTGTTCGACACACAGAGTTGAATATATTTATTTTAAAATATATATTATTTTAATATGAATAACTTTTTCCTGTGTAATTTTTATTCTTATGTTTTCCCACTGTTCTTACAAAGGCAGGGGGGTTGATGGTAGTTAAGGGGGGTGAGAGAAACCCTCACAAGTTTTCCCCACCCTGAGCTGACATTGTGCAGGGTGTAAGGATGCTGCAGGGAAAAAGGTAGGGACCTTTTAGCCGGGAGAAGCAACTTAATGTCTGGATCAGGGGATGGGGACTTCAGTGGGGAGTTCTGGGGTCTTGGAGCAGCCCTGGGGATCAGGGAAGGCTCCAGAGCAGGGGGAAAGGGGACAAAGTGCTGCAGAATCTTGGGTTTTTAACTAGTGCCCTTAGGGTACCATGCACTAGGCCAAGCACCAGGTTCTCTGGCCTATGGGTCACTTTTGTCATATAGGGACCCTGACAACCAGACTTTCTATTTGCCCAGAGACTGGGTGTGGCACAAACATAGGGAGGTAAGGGCACCTAGCTAGCAGACACATTAAATTCTGAGAAGGTTGTGAGGAATGATGAGTGGAGGGTGACAAAGCCTAAGGCCCCTCTTCCTCTTCCCTCCTCCTCCTGCCTCCTCCTTTTACTTCTTCTTCTCCTCTTTCCTTCTCCTCACTCTCTCCTCACCTCCTCCTCCTCCTCTCCTTCTCCTCCTCCTTCACCCACCTCCCATCTCTTCCTTCTCTGACCTTCTCTTCTCACCTCCTTCACGCCTTCTCTTCCTCCTCCTCCCACCTTCTCCTCCTCCTCCTTCTTGGATGTAGACTCAGTTTATTTTTATAATATTCGATTTCAAAAGACTAAGGCCAAACTAGCAAGGAAGATAGAGGGTAGAGGGACTTCAAAGGCTGACCCAGTCCTCTCACTTTTCTTCCTAGATGCAAACTTAACCCAACCCAACACAACCCAACCCAAACTCGACCACACTAAACCAAAACCATACCAAACTGCCCTGAGCCAACTGAAAAAAATCTGGACCAAGGTCTCCTAAAGTGGTGTGGTTGCACAGGAGTGAGTCATCCATGGTACCTTCTGGAGGAAGTTAAAATAAAAGGAACTAGAAGCATGAGGAGGACTATCAGCACCAAGGGCAAATGTATCATCCACTTAGTCCTGGGAATGGGGTCTCTTATCCTGCCTTAATGTAATAAGGATGGAAGGGAGGATTTGGATGATTCTTGCTGGTCCCTTCAAGGCTAAGATTTGGGAGAGAGTTTTCTTGAAATCTTCACTGGATGACACGAACGGGTCAGGACACATCAATGCTATTCTTCCTCATATTTTATCACTTTCACACTTGTAAAGTTAAAAATGTCAAAGTCATGGGATGGGGGGAAATCAAAGCTCTTCTACAAGTAAGACCTACCCTGGGGAATTGGAAAGACAGGTAGTAAATGGGAGGTCTCTCCCCCAGATGACCCTGGAGGACTGTGCGGCAGCCTGTGTGTGCGGGAAATGCAGTCTGAGCCATGCACACTGTGGAGATGTCAGCAAGCAAGTTTTTTAATCAGACTCACTCATTAATTTGCTGTCTTAGATGACTTGCTTTGCACCAGGCTAGCTAATGAAGTGAGATTTGGGTATCATGTGCAATTATCATTGTTCTTTGACCCGAATGTTGACATTTTCTGGGGACCTCCATGCTAGTGATGAGCATATACAAACAAGTTCTTGGAGTGTTTCACAAAAATCAAGGTGGAGGCCGTTCACAGCATTTTACGGGCTTTTGTAAGTCACCAGTGACCAATGAGGGTCAGGTCAGTTACTCACCCAGAAGAGACTGAAAACAACTCTTGCTCACAAGAAGAAGCCCTTCTGGAGAATTTTATGACTCCAAATCCAATGCCGGGCAGCACTGATCTTCTGTAAGATGTTCGTAGGAGTCACGTCGTTGGAGAGGGTGTGAGGATGATCCCATGGCTGTTGTGTTTTATGGTAGTGCTGTCTGAGGGCACCTGTAGAAATGCAGATTCCTCAGCCCTACCCTAGATCAGAGAGTTGGGATCTCTTGGTGCAGGCCCCAAGAATTGCTCCTGCCACAAGAAGTACACACATTCCCACATACATCCCACTTGCCTGGAGTTAGCAGAGAAATTCTGGTGACCCCATGCCATCAGAATGCCCATGGAAAATGGCAGTTGACAGGATGCAGAGGAGCTGGGACAAGTCAGACTCTGAATGCTGAGTCACAAGCTGATGTGCAGGAGATGGAGGGTGGAATTGGCTTTGGTCCCTTGCCCCTTGGGGTTATGGGGAGGATCTGCTGGGGGTGTGAGAGCAGCTGCCTCATGGGCAAATCCAGGTCACCTGGTCTTGGGGATTCAATAGAGAGCATCCCTGGTCTCTGAGGCTGGGGAAAGGCCCCTCATCCTCCCTCACCTTGCTGCCTGTCCCTGACCTGGCCTCTGACTTGCTCCTGTCTGCTTGGAGATGGCTCAGACCCAGAGACACAGAGACCCCCAGGGGTTGGTCCCAGGCTTAGGGGAGGTCTTGGTGGCTCCACCAGGGGTGATAGAACATCTGGTTGGCAGGAGGAGATCCAGGAGGACGAAATAGGCATGTGTCTTGAACAGCAGGGCACAATACCAAGAGTGGGGCCCAGTTCCCACCATAAGACAGTGACTGTACCCATTCACTCTTGTCTTCTCACATTTTCTGAAACCCTTGAGCCTAGGTATGGCCATGTGACTCAGTTCTGGCCAATGTGATGAAAGTGAAGTGTTTTATAGGGCTTTCAAACAATCTTCTTAGAAGACAGGCTCTTTCCTTCTTTCTTTCTTTCTTTCTTTCTTTCTTTCTTTCTTTCTTTCTTTCTTTCTTTCTTTCTCTTTCTTCCTATCTCCTTCCTACTGCCTAGAATGTAGATGTGATGGCTGGGGCCTAAGAAGCTATGCTGGCCTATTATGTGGTTTGCCAAGAATGTGGAGCAGCAGGACATAAAGGTCCATAATACTTTGGACTTGACAACTAAGAGCTGCCTGTCTCTGTTCTTCCTTTATGCATGAGAGCGACATATCTATCTTGTTCAAACCACTGTTTTGGTGCACGTGAACCCCAAATGGACCAATCTAAGCTAATAAACATTGACATCTGGTGGCAGGGATCTAGGCATGGAATCAGGAATCTGAGAAATATATTCTTGCTCCAGAAGTACTGAACTGAAGAGAGGCCATACTCTGGCCTGGAACTGGTACAAGCCAGGAACTCCTCCAAAAGGCACAAGGAAAAGTCTACTACCTAGTACTGGAATCAGAATTTAGAGTAGTCTTGGTGATAGTGCTAGGCATGGAGTGCTTGTGTCCTCCTGCCCTGCCTAGAGCAGTACAGTTCTCAGAATAGGCATGGATAATTGAAGTTGGAGCACCTGGGTGGCTCAATCAGTTAAGCATCTGCCTTCAGCTCAGGTCATGATCTTGGGGTTCTGGGATTGATACCCATGTCAGGCTTCCTGATTAGTGGGGAACCTGTTTATCCCTTCTCCTGTTCCTCCCCGGGCTGGTATGCTCTCTCTTTCTCAAATAAGTAAATAAAATCTTAAAAAAAAAATAGGTAGGGGTAGAGGTATACAGTCCCAGTTTGAAAATGAAGAGGGTTGCAGTGGCAGAGAGGCAAGCCAGGATCCCATTTCCTTATTTCACTCTTTCTGGAATTTTCATCCTGTCTTGGCAGTTGGTTAATTCTTGCCCATGTTTCCATAATGGTGGTGCTAGACCAAAGGCTGGTGTGTGCCTGAGGGACAACACTTGTTAGGTGGGTACCCTGGAGGGCTGAGGTCTTCCACAGGGGCTGGACAAGCTGAACAACACTGAGCTCTCCAGTTGAACTCACACCCACAAGAAGTCTTGGGATGGATGGACTCACCTGGCTTAATAGCATGGGGCTGTGATAACAAGAGTTCCTGGGAGCTGGGGACAGCCCTTTACCTAGTAACCCTTATTTCATTTAACTTGATCTACTTGTTGAGCCGAAATGAAGATTGTACTTGGAAAATTGTTCAAAGCTGCAGAACTAGGATTCAGTCTTTTCCTATGTTGTCCTGTACTGGGTCTCACTTAGCTCTACCACTCGCTTGTCCATGTCACCTAGTCTTTACATTTCTGTTTTCTCATTCAGTGAGAGGAACAGACTGGATAAATTACCAAGATCCCAAGCCCTAGGACTAGAAGTTGAAAACTTATGCCTACCCGATCACCCCATCTGGTACTGTGCTGCTCTCTAGAGAGCTTAGAAAGAGCTTCTCTCTAGTCATGTATGGGATATTGCTTGTTTCAGTATATCTGTTGTCATGAAACAAACTTTCCCTAACATGAAGATGGAAAGCAACATTCTATCATCTTAGGTATATGTATGCTGTGGTCCGGGAAAAGGACACAGGCACAGTGAGAAGACTTGCCTCCATTGGACAATGTTTGCCTCCACCTGGAGAGTGCAGCACTATCTGTGCCCTCCCTGTGGGGTTTCTTCGTGGTGATTGGCTTCAAGAGGGAGTGTCCCAGTGGGTCGCAAGAGAGTCAGGCAAATTGGTTTGGCTTCTTCTGACCCAGCCTTGGAAGCCACAGCTCACTTTGCCATGCTCTGTTGGTCAAACAGTTACAACCCACCCAGATTTAAGCCGAGGGACACAGATCCCACTCCTTGCTGGGAGGAATGTCAAAGAATTGCAGGGCCCCATTTTTATGCTGTGATGGTAAAGTGGTAAAGGCACACACTACACTCATGTACTCATGTCACTGTGATCTTACTCGTTGACTTGCAGGGGGCAAGGATATCAAATGGACTTCATGTAAGTTTAGTCATGTTGTCTCTCACTTGGTCCTGAGCAATCCTGAAGGTACGTGAACTTGGTATTGGGTTTGCTAGAGAGGTGCTTCAACATCCCCTAGAGGGCTTATTGACGCAGATTCCTGATCTCACCTCCAGAATTTCTGACTCAATGGGTCTGATATGGAGCTTGAGAATGTCTTCTGAGATGTTTCCAGGAGAGGGTGATCCTGCTGGTCTCGGGACCAGCCCTGAGAACTACTGAGAACCAGCTATCGATGACCAACCAGGCCTCGTGACTTTGGAGGCTCCAATGATTAGAACAATGCTCTGCATGCATATTGACAATGCTCCATCAGTTAAGGAAATTGAGAACAACCCAGATATATACATTTTAAAGTTACACCTGAGCATAATCACATATTAAATATGATATTTACATATCACATATTTATATTTATATATTGCATTTACATATTACATCCACAGTTACATATTAAACTATTAATATAATTAATCACATATTAAATATTAATGAAACCTAATACACATATCTTATGTTACCAGTTTAAAATATATGTGAATAAAAAAGTTCTAGTATTTTCTTTCTGTATTCCAGGGCATGGCTTGGGAGCCTGCTGAGTGTCACAGCCTATACTGGAATCCCTTTGGCAGAGCATAGGAAGTGCCTTCAAGGCCCGAAGGTTCTTAGTGCTCAAGCACAGAATTTGTCATTGTAGCTCATGAATATTCATTGAATGCTGCATCTATGGAAGGCAGTAGGTCAGCACAATAAAACATTCAAAGGAAGCAAAAAATTAATCTCACAACCTAGTTGCTACTTTTGAGTATGTATTTCTTGTCTTGTTTCAAAGCGGACTTAAGGCAGCAGAACAAACTAGTTAGAAAGCTTATTAGTCCATAGACAGATAAGCTATAAGATCACATGAATGATTCAAATGCCAATTCAGCATTTATAAGCTGCATGGCTTAGTGAGCTGTTATGGGCTGGACCATATGCCCGCCAAGTTCCTAGGTTGAGGGCCTAACCCTCAGGACCTCTGAATGTGAGGTCTTCAAAGAGGTAACTAAGTTTAAACGAGATCACTAGGGTGGGCTGTCGTCAGATATGACTGGTGTCCTTTAAGAAGATGAGATGAAGGAGGTGCCTGGTTAGCTTAGTCAGTTAAGTGTTCAACTCCTGGTTTCAGCCCAGATCATGATCTCAGAGTCCTGGTATCAAGCCCCACGGGGCTGTGCACTTAGCAGGGAGTCTGCTTGAGATTCTCTCTCTCCCTCTGCCTCTGGCCCCCTTTCTGCCCACTGCTCACATGTGCATGTACTCTTTCTCTCTCTCAAACAAATAAATAAACGTTAAAAAGAAAAAAGAAGAAGAAGAAGAAGAGATTAGGACAGAGACAGACACAGAAGGAAGACCACGTAGAGACACAGGGAGAAGGAGGCCATCCTCAAGCCAGGGAGAGAGGCTTCAGGAGAAACTAGCCCTGTCAACACCTTCAGCGTGGACTTGTGGCCTCTAGAAGTGTGAGGAAATTAATTTCCATTGTTTAAGCTCCTCCATCTCTTGTACTTTGTTATGGCAGGCTGAGAAGACTCACACCCATTCACATCCATTTAGGCATAGAAAGCATTTTCATCGCTCTTGTGACTGGGAGACTCAGGGCTGGGACTGGAGGTCACAGTGTCTACTGCAAGGATGTTGTCAGGCTCTGTCTTGCCCTCTCTCTACCCAGGCTTCTTCTGGGTCTGGCTGCTTCCCCACCTGCTATGGCTGCCACACATTTCCCAAGAGTCTGTCCCCACCTTCCACGTGGCTGTGCTTTGAAGGATCTAATGGTCCCCCTGGAGGCAGAGTCCCCTGCAGACCCACAACTGTGTGCCCCTGAGGGCTGTGAGGGCCCATGTCTATGTGCAGCCGCTGAAAGGGTGGGGTGCTGCCGAGTGAGGGATGGAGGCCACAAACCAAGCTACAGTCATGTGGACAGACAACAGAATCTGGGGAATAGTTTATGTTATTTGCTAATTAAACGTTATTTAGTGATTAGGAGTGTTATATATCACAGTGCAGAGAAACCCTAAATTATCCAACGAAGGGTTTAATATTCCAGGTTGATTTTCAGTACTTTGGGGAGATTTTAATAAGTGCTAACCACAACAAAAGGTCCCGTAGGGGTGCCTGGGCAGCTCAGTCATTAAGCATCTGGCTTCAAGCTCAGGTCCATCCCAGGGTTCTGGGATGGAGCCTCACAGCGGGCTCCCTGCTCATCGGAGAGTCTGCTTCTCCCACTCCCACTCACCCCTGCTTGTGTTCCCTCTCTCACTGTGTCACTCTCTGTCAAATAAAGAAATAAAATCTTAAACAAAAAAATTTTTAAAAAGGAAAAAAAAGTGTCTTGTAGTTAAATATGTTTGGAAAATCGTCGTTAACCTTCCTGGAAATTCAAAATGAATGTTCCTGAATTGAAGGCCCTGAGAATTCCACTTTGAAAGAAAACTCTTTTACACAGTTTCAGCCCAAGTTTCCCAAGTTCCTCATCCTCCCCTACCTGCTTCTAGAAATCAACAGCCTGAAGGATGGAACTAGTGCTCCTGGAAGCTGTCTTCCAAGGGGAGGCGGGCTCACACACACCTGCGGATCTCTGCAGTAATGGGTGGCAAGGGGGTCTCTATTTCAGACCTATGGTAACCAAGGCTGATGGACAAAGCCATGTGCCTAAGTGTTCCCAGTGGGTGAGGCCTGTGGCCAACTTCAACTCCAGGCATCCTACTGCCAACCTCGTTCTCTTTCCACTAAGTCCTGTAGGAGCTACAGCTTCCATTATGCCTGCTTCCTTCCCCAACTCACACACAGTGCAGGGAGAAGGAGTTGGGGCTGGTACTCCAGTGAGAGGTTGTCTCCCTGTCACTCTCTTTGTGGCCTTTGGTGTCTTCTTCTAGCCTGAAGTTTCCTCCTGAAGTGCTGCCTGGCAGTGCTGACCACAGCCACATCCAGCTCCTGACTGCCTCTGAGGTGAGGTCCCTGGTGAAGGAACATGGCGGTGAGCCAGAGGTCCTCACTCCCTGCCCTGCCTCCCAATCAAGATGTCATGGGAGACAGAATCCGTTCTTCCCTTTTAAATTCTCACAACTGTTTAGAAAGGCTTTCAGACATTTCAGGATGCCTGCCATGCAGACCCTTCTGCTTCTACAGGCCCCTCAGCCTTCGGGTGTCCCCCTGCACAGACTGAGTGGGGGTGGCGGGCGTGGGGGCAGCCCTGGTCTTTTGCAGTCCGAGGGCGGTTGTCCCCAACAGCCTGCCCCGTGTCTCCCAGGCCCTGGAGTAGTTCTCTCTCACTGCTTTCAGAAATGATTTCTCATTTCCCACCAGTCGCATGCCATCCCAGTTTCACAAAGCCCTTTAGTTTTACATCTGAGGGGAAGATTTAAGCATCTGGAGTCAGTGGCAGGTGGAAGCGGCGAATCGGGCTACGTGGAAAACGCGTGATGGCCAGCAACTCCTTCACCTGTGAAAGGAGCGGCTTCCATGAATGCAGCCACTCCGATGATGGTAGCCCTCAGAAATGACCCCCTGGCATCCGCTGCGGAAGTACAATACTTTCAGCAGGATGGGCACAGCAGTCACTCTCCTCTGTCTACAGAGTCATCCCCCCATGTCCCGCCACCCCCAGCCACAGCCTCTCACACCTCGGGACCCTGGCCTCTAATTTCAAAGAAAGAGTGAGCTCCAGCCTTGTAGCTTTAGGGCTTCTGCCTGAACCTGGATCAACAGCAAATCACACAGGGTAGTTATTAATGGACAAGATTGTGTGGTAGGGATATCAACTAAATGAAAGCTAGCTCTGCTGTACACTTAGGTCATTAGTTCTCTCAGTGACATGCTTCTGTTCCAGGCCTGCTTCTGGTTCAGGAGCTGGCTCTCAGACACTCAGTGTCTTTGATTTTCCAGAATTGAGCCCATTTGGAAGTGCTGACTCACATTGGCAAAACTCACGTGAGACAGATGTATAAATCAGAAGATCAGTTTGCTAATTTTCCAGGTGAAGTGAGAAATTCTCAGTAGACCAAATTTCTTTGTAAGTCTCTGTCTGCCAACACCTTCTCCCATGGCAAGTGATGTAGGAAACTGAAGTTTGAGTTGAAGCCATTTTGATGAGCATAAAAACAGCACAGGGAGCGGTTATGTTTTGAATGTTCACTAACAGTAAGCCTTTTTCATTCATCCTGATGTATCCATCTACACAACAAGGTTGGCTCATTAGGAAGTAAGACCATAACACTTGAAATGTATTGCTTGAGATCTCTAGGCTGAAAGTGTAGAATGCCCCAACCCAATACTCCATTTTCTGTGTTGTATGGCTGAGTCCCTCCCCAGCTACACACAAGACAAACAGCTACCATCCATTTTCCCCATCTTCCTTTTAATAATGGAAGCCCTGAGTTTTTGTCCAGTGTGTAACCACCCATTCAGATATTGGTCCTGTGACCTGCTTCCCGCCAAAAAGATGTGAGCAGGTGTACAAATCTTCAGTCATTGGCATTTAAAATGGAATTCTGTGTGTCCCACTTTTCTTCCCTTCTCACCAGCTCAGATGTGGCTAAGATGGCATGAGGCAGCTTTGTCATGCCATATCATGAAGACAACACTGAGAAGCAATGTTTGTGTTCTTGGTACTCTAACATGCACACACTTTCACTACACACAGTTGTGTACATCACTTCCTCACCACCAACTTGTAGACTTCCAACCCCCCAAAGAAGCCCATGTTCCATTTCCATGACATTTTTTGAAAACCTCTCCTATTCTTTTGATGCAGGAACATCTTTCTCTACTTCTTTACTCTGGGCCAATTTTACATCTTTATTCTCGTTTTCTCCCCCAAATATGTCTGCTTGTGTTTGGGGCACATGGGGGACAGGACACGCAGGGGACACTATGGTTGGAACAACCTCTGGCCCTGGACTGGCCCTCTTTCCCAGGACAGACCCTGGCAGAGATGGGTGAGCCCTGGGGTGAACGTGTTCCAGGATAGTCTCTCCTGTGGCGGAGGCTGGCGACTGTTGGCATCTCTTGTGGGCATCTGTCAATGCCCTGGGCTCCTCCCCTGGCTATCCTACCCACTCATCTCAGTTGGCTTCCCCTGGCCCTGGGAGAGGCTTGCTCTCTACCTAGGCCCCTTCCCCAAGGAACTAGAGGGAAGAAAGCCTTTAGATAATTACCTTTTACACACAAGATAGTTCCTGTTTGTCAGAATCTTAGTTGGTCACCAAAGCAGTGACTTATGGAGATGGGGGTTTCTGTCCCCTGGTTCTGAGATGAGCTGGGGGTTGGTTCCCTTGTCTCTGGGTAATTTAGGCCAACAGCCTGAGGGTGGGAGAGAGAAAGCAATAAAGACTGTGTAATTCGTTTTCTTTATTTTTGTAGAGGCCCAGGTCATCAGAAATCTTTCTTGGCCTCTCAACTTCAAAGCCAGATCCTATCACCCTTCTTCCTTCCCTTTATTTTTTCTTATTCCTTTATACCAGGTCAAATTCAGGCTTTGGAGAAAGGAGCAAAGCTGGGTATGCTTCCTAGTTTCATAAATAAGAAGCAAAACTAGGCCACTCACCTTTCAAATTCCCTTATGTGAGACAAAAGTGTTCCTGAAAACTGGCAGGATAACAACAAAAGAAAATGTTGGTTTAACTTTTTTTTTTTTAATATTCTAGCGGGCAGGTGGAGTTGGAGTGGACAGCAAGCCATACTTGACCTTTGTCTGGTGTTGGGCTGGGACACGGCAGAGGGGCCCTAATTCTTGAGAACTGTGAACTGCTCACAGCCCTGTGGGGTCAGCTTCCTCATCCCTAATCTCAGTTGCAGTTAAGTCACTCACCTCAAATCCTCCTGCAGATACTCAGGTTGGCCTAGTCCATACCCACTGAGGGCCAAGGGACAGCTTGGAACCATTTTATAGTGCCTCCTTTGCTTTTACTGAGGAGGGCATGGACCCCCGAGCTCAGGGATGTGGTAGGACTTCGGGCTCTCCAGAGGACAGGCTCTTGTGGCTCAGGGCTCTGGTGGTGGTCTGCCTGAGACTCTGTGCCCTGCACGTCACCCCCTAGGGGCCTCCTCTGTTGGGGATGGGAGAATCCTGTGAGTCCACAGCCCTCCCCACCTGCCCTGTCTCTTTCCAATGCTGGGGGGGTCTACCCCGTGTGGGGTCATATGTCAGAGCTGGTGCACCCAGCAGAAGTGTGGGTGTACTCCCTGCTCTCTGGCATTTGGAAAATTGCATTTCCATCTGTAAAATAGTGAAGTTGTACTCTTAATTTATACCATATGCAATAAACTAAAAAGGAACCAATTACCTTTAACAAAAAAGCAAAATAACATAACTGTTATTTAAGTGATCTACTGTCTCCCGTCTGTGTCCAGTCCCTGGGAGGCTCTGTGGTCCCTGAAGGGACACTTCCTCTCACCCCTCCACCCCCACCCCCTGGTTTTAACCACACTGGTCTCTTCTCACTGAGTTCTGACTCTTCTAGAAAGGTTGGCTTAGAATCAAGGGGTGTGAAGCATACCAAAGAAAGTGAGAGGGGTTCCTTTGAGGACATTAAAGGGGACTTGAGCTTGCAACTGAATTTAATTTCAATCCATTAAAGCCAGGATGAGGTGGGGGTTTTGCTGCTTAGATTTTTGTTCTTAATGCACAGGGAGGCGAGTGGTCCTGCCTCTTTATCTGAAGCACTGCAGAAAGTTTCCTGGAACACAAACAAATGTGAATGAAAAATGGATGTCCGCATGGTTGATCCAGCAGAGCCTTTGATCAGTTTGCTGCAAGGGACAGAGGGAAGGAGAAGGGGAAGCAGGATCCATCCCAGGCTGCTTGCAATCACACCAGGGTAAGCAGAGATGGATGGCCATGCTGTGGCCTCCAGGGAGTTCCTACTCTGGCTCATCAGAAAGATTCAGGGCTATGCTGCTGTCCCCATGATGGTTCTTATCAACATGTGGTCATTACCACCTTCCCCCCTCTTTGCCTAGTTTTATAGGCTGATGGATTTGTATTTTTCCAAAGATTCTGTTTCCCTCTGCTCAGTGTTGATTCCACCTGGAACAGTGGTGGTTCCATGGGCACCGGGCTTTTGGTGGGGGGGGATGTTCATTTCACCATACGTCTGGCCTGCTAGGGAGCCATGTGGTTGATTATTTAGGGTCCAGAAGAAGAGAAGGTGTGGCGAGAGGGCAGGGATTGGAGGATTTGGCAGGGGAGGTTTGAGGCAGGTGCCTCTGCCAACATGGAGACTCTGGGCAGCACCAAAACTTGCTTTCACTCTCTTGTTTGAAAAGGGTGTAGCCTGGAGCCAAGGCATTAGACTGTGTTTGCAAGTAAGGAGAACCCAGAGGCTCTATGGTGGCCATTGCCCTCAAAGTGTTGGGTCTCTTTCCTTATCTGTGAAAGGAAGATACATATTCTTACTTCACAGAGATTTATTTTGAGACAAAATTAGAGAATAAAGGTGAATATTGCTTTGAAGAGGATAAAGTAACTGCATCATATCTACTTTAATATTTATTCCCCTTGAAACTGTTGGATAGCAGGTCAGGCAAGGGGATGTCCCTGAAACAGGCAGAGGCACTTGCACAGTCTGTGGGTCCCCCATCTCCATTCCAGGCTCAGGATTGTTATTGCCTAAGTAGCTGCCCACCCCAGGGGGCATTAACTCTTCCCCAGCAGAGGGCATCCAGCTGCCCTTCTGGCTGGCTTGTCCCACACAGCCTTCTTGGGGCATTTTAGTTATCGAAGTGGAAATTATCTGCAGTTACGGTGCAGGGAGTGCCCTTGGCTGCCCAGTGTCAGCATCTGACAAAGCAGGCAAAGGTGCCTGTCACCATTTGGACTCGGGTGTATGTGTGGGGAGGTCGTCAGAGCCTCCTTCCACTCACTTCTCTATGGGGTGTGACTTTGGGGGCTCGGGAGGCTGCAATGTGACCCCAGGACAGCCCCTCCACAGGAGATCCATGGGGTCTTCTTTCCTATACCTCCCTCTTCCTTCCTCCCTTCCTTCCTTTCTTTCACTGGAAGAGGTTCTACTGATGCTCAGCAGTCAGGTGGCAGGGTGGGTGGCACACAGCAGAGGTGAGAGTAAAAGAAATAAGGATGGAATTAACCGGCGTGGGGCTGCGGAAAGTTTTATTTGGATGGGTGAACAAATAAGTTCCAATAAAATAAGCAGAGAAGTTTAACACTTGGGTGCCAGAACAGTTGGAAATCCCTTTAACAAGAAGCAGCCAGTTGAAAAATCAACACAAATTCGATGTGGCAGGTGAGAGCCTTACCCGAGAACCGCCAGCCACAGCTGCCATGAACTTCTGGGAGGGCGGAGGAGACAGTGCTGACCAGGAGGCAGCAGCTGGGCAAGGTGCTGTCCTGCCCCGAGGTCTGGGAAGCCTGGGGTGCTGAGCTTGTGGGAAGGGACCCAATGAATTCTGCAGAATTCACGAGATGAGACAGGCCTCCTGGGGACACAGGGCTCTGCAGAACATACCTGTTTTCTATCTGTTGACTCCCTAACTTCTCCATGACACACTGCTACACAACAAGGCTGCACCCTGGGGTCCAGCTCAAGATGACCCAGGTGCTCCCTTCGCAGCTCATGCTGTGTTGTTGGTGAGTGCTCACATCAGGCCTGAGCCTGAAACCCCACAATGCTCAAAGCAAACCCAAAGCTGGCTCCCCAGCCCTCCCAGGAGATGCTGTTCAGGAATGCCCCCTGGACTCTAAGAAAAAGAGGAAGCTATGAGTGACCTGGCTGTGTGGGTCCTGTTTTGGGGGTACCCAGACTCGGATCCCCAGATGGCCTTGCCTATGGACTGCTGCCTTTAGTCCTTCTGCGAGCACATGGGAGCCTTGACCTCCTTGTAGGCTCTGGCTTCATGGACCCCATTTTTCCTACCTGTGGTTTCTCTTTGGCAGTCAGGGAGGTGCTCCCCATGTCTCTTTATTCCCTCGAGACGAGATACCACATCTCTTCCGTCCACAACTTCATGGATCAGAAGTCACACACATCTCTCACGTTGCTGCTACATTTAAGACAGAGTTGCTATTTTCTCTCTTGCAAAGGTGCATGTGGAATCTGTGGGTCTCTCTGCCTGGGACTTGCCCTAGGAGCAGGTTGGCACAGCCCTCCTCCTGTGTGGCCATTGGTGTGAGGACTCTCATCCAAAGATGGGGGAGACAAGGGTCAAAAGTGAGGATGGGTAAGAGAGAGTCCTGGGGCAGCAGAACTCAGGACAGCTGTGTTGTTTTATAGGAGAAGGAGCAAAACGGCCTTCAGTCAAGAAGGTCTGTGGAGTGCAGTCAGTGAGAGAGTCCTCTGGGCAAGAAAGTGACACACCCCACCCTTGGAAATGCAGTTGCTTGGGTTCCCAAGTGAGAAAGGGCACTTATAGACATATGTAGGGTACGTAATTAATTATGTAACTAGAACAATAATTGGATCAGGATTTGTCTTGTAAAGTGCTGGAAGAAGCAGGAAGTGCCACAGACTTGTCAAAGTCACTCCAGTGGGCACAGGGACTATGGGCTGGTTTCTGCTTTTCCACTTTACAGAGCTCAGCTGGACCTTAGGCGCTTTGGCCAGTTCCTGCCCTTGGCTCTCTGCCCCCGGTTTTCCGTGAACATGTGTTCCTGTTGTCCCCAGACTCCCACCCCCGTCTCCAGGCATCCTGCTAGTTCAGAGCCTCCCACACAGAATCTGTACTAGCTCCTTTCCGAAAGGCGAACATGGATACAGACAGAGCACTTCACTCCCTTCAGGACATGGTCTTCCCTGGGACGCTGTGATGATCCCCACTCTGCTCTGGCCCTCTGAAACAGGTCTGGTCCAGGGGGTTCAGCCAGCCTGTACCCTGAGCTTCCAGGCATTCTTGAATCTGTCCTGCCCTGCCTTTGTGTTCCACAGTGCCCCCCACAGGCCTTGCACACATACATGGATTGAATGCACACAGGAAAGAGTGAATGATGGTCTAGGGTGAGGAGGGCCTCAGAAACTGGCAGGATCTCAAGTTGGGGGAAACCTTGTAATGTGCTCCCTGGAATCCCTCTGCACGGTGGGGTCCCTCTGCCCACATTTGCTCTGTGGATGGGGCTGAGCGTATGCCCAGTGTCAGCTGGAGTGTAGGGCGGACAGGCATGTGGGTGGGGCAGACAGATATCTTGCTGACTGCAGACATTCAGCGGAGCCTCAACCTCCACTGACTGAAGGGCCTCACTGCTCCCCCGCGTCCTCAGACTGTCACTACGTCTTCCCAGATCCAGATAACGGATGACTAATAGGCTCGTTTCTCATCTCTTCTTCTGGAAATGGTTTCAGACCTGGGGGGAGGGTTGGGTGGATCTCACAGGCACAAATGTGCGTTGCTTTCCTTCCACGTGTGCTGCTGGCTGTGTCTGAGGCTGCCCATTTCTAGTACTGAGACAGCCGGCAGAGAGCCACACATTTCCTTTGGCAAGTGTTGTGGTTGTTTGGAATTTAGTTCTACATTGGGTAGTGTGTCCAGCCAACTGTTTAGAACTCTAAGACCTTCAAGGCCCTATACTAGATCAATCAGCAGAGCTTTCCGGAAGCTTGGGGGCTGAAGTCACTTTACGCACTCTTTCTCTTGGAAATCTGAGAGTTGGAGAGTTGGAGCTCTCTGTGGAGCCTGTTTGTATGTCTGGCTACTTGCAAATTTAGTGAATGGTGTGAACTGGAATATTTCATTTAATAAACTGTAGGATTGTTCATTTCTGTGCCATTCTGAGCCCAAAATAGTCCCTTAAACCCACATGAAAACTCATGTGTATAGGGTTTAAGGGGATTAAAACATGATTCTATAGATAGAACATTGCAAACACTGAGCCAGGTATTTTTGCTGTCTAGATCCAGGGAGCAGGAAATCAGGGGATGTGTGTATCCTCCACTCAGTGTCATGGAGCTTCTGGGGGTGGGGGCAGGAACTGGCTAGAGTCCCTTCCCCTAAAGTCATGTCTCTGTCACTCCTTTGCCCTGTTGGCCCTATCAAACACTGTGCCACCTCCTTGCCTGCTTTCGCCATGTCTGAGATATCAGAAAATATTGCCAAGGCAGAGTGCTCTGAAGGTGGCATCCTCCCTTGGCCCAGGGGAGACCCTCCAGGCTGGAGCAAAGTCCTGGAGAGTGGGAGTTTGCATCTTTCTCTGGAAACTGTGCCATGTCTCTCTCTGCTTTTAAATTCTCCTTATCACAACAGCTTCCAAAATCACACAGTGAGCTTCTAAAATCTTGGGTCAGAGAGGTCATTCTCCTGCTCATCCCTGCAATGGGCTCCCATTTCATTCTGCATAAGAGCCACAGTTCCTCCCAAGGGCCAGTGGGGCCTGCCTTCACCTTCCAATCTCACGTCTGCCCAACTTCCTTTCATCCTTCTAGCCTGGCCTCCTGGCTCTTCTTCCAGTACATTGGGCATGGCCATGTCTTGGGGCCCTTTCATTCCTTCTGTCCCAACATTTTTGCACAAACATTTGCTCGGCCAATGTCCTATGGGACTTTCTTTTTTCATCCAACCATTCTACTTGACCTTGTAGATCCTCCCCTCCTCTCACCCCATGCTTCCTTCCCACAACAATTACAGTCTTGGAACATAACTGGTTTTTAAGTTATTTATTATGCTTATTCTTCATCAATCCTTGTCAGTTTTTGCTCACCAGCACAGCCTGAGCACTGAGCAGTGTCTGGCCTGTTGTTTATTCAGGTGCAGAATCTTGATGTTTGCATTTGTCTTTGTTGCATCTTATTAGTTCAAGTAAAATCAACCCATGGCAAGAGCTTCAGCAGATGTCTGATATAACTTTATTGAGATTATTTCATGCATTTCTACATCTCTCTTTATTCTGCCTTCTACTTTCCTGAGTTTATTCCATTTTTCCTTAACTTCTGTCATAAATTGGCTGATATGCTCATTCTTTCTCAGACTTCATCCCTTTCCAATGTAACACTAACTTGGAAACACTAACACTAACTTGGAAACTTTTCTATTGTATCTGGTAAATTCTGGTACGTACTGTTAATTATTGTTCAGTGTTAGGTATTGTCACCCTATAGATTATTTAGAAATGTGTTCTGACTAACCAATTTCCCCTTTTATTAATTTGGAATCTATATACTCTATTCATGTCTTTTTGTTCACACTAGAGATTACAATCTGCGTCCCTCACTTATCAAAGTCTAACATTAATTGATAACTTTACAGAGTGTTTTATTTTCCAAATATATGTTTCAAATCTTTTTATCATTGATATCTAACTTAATTGCATTGTTCAGAAAATATGACATCTGATGCTGACTTTTTTTTTTAATTTTTTATTTTTTATAAACATATATTTTTATCCCCAGGGGTATAGGTCTGTGAATCACCAGGTTTACACACTTCACAGCACTCACCAAAACACATACCCTCCCCAATGTCCATAATCCCACCCCCTTCTCCCAAACCCCCTCCCCCCAGCAACCCTCAGTTTGTTTTGTGAGATTAAGAGTCACTTATGGTTTGTCTCCCTCCCAATCCCATCTTGTTTCATTTATTCTTCTCCTACCCACTTAAGCCCCCATGTTGCATCACCACTTCCTCATATCAGGGAGATCATATGTCTTTCTCTGCTTCCATCAAAATCCTTGAGGAGAACACAGGCAGCAACCTCTTCGACCTCAGCCACAGCAACATCTTCCTAGGAACAATGCCAAAGGCAAGGGAAGCAAGGGCAAAAATGAACTATTGGGATTTCATCAAGATCAAAAGCTTTTGCACAGCAAAGGAAACAGTTAACAAAATCAAAAGACAACTGACAGAATGGGAGACTAGTGTCCAGAATCTATAAAGAACTTAGCAAACTCAACATCCAAAGAACAAATAATCCAATCAAGAAATGGGCAGAGGACATGAACAGACATTTCTGCAAAGAAGACATCCAGATGGCCAACAGACACATGATGCTGACTTTTTGAGTCTCTTTTGAGACTGTCATATGACCCTATACATGAGCAATATTTGTTAATATTCTCTGTGATCCTGCAAAAAATTCATTCTTCCAGTTAATGGGTGCATGTTCCATATATACTCCTTTGTTCATATTTGGTACTTGTGTTGTTTTATATCCTTGTTGATTTATCTGTTTCTTTTTAGATCTCTTTTTAAAATTTTTATTGAAGTCTTTATCATGATGGTAACATTTTCTTTTTAATCCAGACTGAATATCTTTGTATCTTTACTGAAAAGTTTAATCCACTTACTGTTATTATGATTATTGATATTTTTAGGCTCTTTCCGGCCCTCTTATTTTATAGACTTCTTTGTTCTGCTCTCCTCTTCCCCGTTCTTTTCTTGTTTTGAATGAATGACAAAGACCGTGTTTGATCTTCCCAAAACCAAAGGCTATATTCTAAAACTCATCTATTCCAAGACTATGAAAAGACCAAAGTGGCATTTCTGTTCCAAATCTCAATTTCACACTGAAGATTGTTAGATTTGTTTTTGTTTTGTTTTGTTTTATTTTTAAGATATTATTTTGAAGTGGTGTCTACATCCCACATGGGGCTTGAACTCACAACACTGAGATCAAGAGTCACATGCTGCACTGACTGAGCCAGCGAGTATCATTTTTCTATTTCCCACTTCTTTCTCTACTTGTTCGGAATGATATGTACGTGATTTACCGGACTGGCTTCCTTGCCGCTTCTCAGGCATCTCCGGGTGCCCCCCCGCCACCACAGAGCCTGTTATGCTTCTCTCTCAGGTACCATAAGGCTACTCCTTCTCCCCTTGTGTTTTTTCTTAAATGTTACCCTTTTAACAAAGCTTTCCCGACCATCCTAATTAAAATATCAGAAACCTCCCCCCTGCCCTTCTTATCCCTGCCTTGTTTTCCCCCCACTCCACTGTACATCCTATACATTTTACTTAATTACTTTTTTAATGTCTGTCTCTCCCACTAGGATGTAGGCTCTAGAAGGGTGAAAATGTGGGACTATTATCTCCTGCCCCATCCCAAGTGCCTGGGTCAACCTGGCTCATGTCCGTGGCTGGCAAATGTTTGTTGAATGAATCCATGAAAGAACAAGTGGATATAAAACATCATTCAATGGTCTTGGAGTCAACCAGAGGCTTAATCAGAATTCTGCATCCCCTTCCCCATGTTGAATTTCTTCAGGGTGGTGCCTTTGGCTCAACCACATAGGGAGTGACCATCTTCAATCAATACCAAAGATCACTCCTACCACATCTGCTGGGCAAATACTGCTTTTCAGGTGTCACTCAGCCTCTCTTCAGTGTATATGGCTGTTTCACAGGCTAACATTGTCCTCCTTTTGTTCTCTGCCTTCCATCCTTTCTGCTTGTCAATCAGCACACATGAGCTTTAGTTACATGATGGTACTTCTATCTCTGTGCCCAGCTCCACACTCCCTCTGGGTGAACTATCTGAGTTTGATGGCCTGTCCTCTTTACCAAAGACAGCTCCAGAATTTGCTGTCTTTGCCAAATAAGAAAATGGCTAGGCAATGTTTCTTCCCTTAATGATTTTGAGAGAGTTTTGCTACCATTTCAAGATTAGCGCTACCAGTTAGGTTATGGGAGCTAGAATTGGACCTACCCATAGCTTGTTGGGAAGACACTAGGGATGTGATCATTGCAGGGCTGGGGATTCCATAGACCGACGGATACTTGGTGTGCTTGTCACCAGTGCCATGCAGACTTGGGACCACTGCAACTGGATGGATCTGAGGGTTGTTGACAGGTATCCAGAAGACCCCTCCCTCTGCTGACCCCTCAAACCAGTCAGCATAGATTCTAATAAATGCCACAGGTCACATTAGACCTGGCCTTAGTGTGGGGCTAGCACATGGTGAGTGTCTGCTTTAGTAAAATGCCACCCATCCATTTCTGATGCATTATCCTGAAATGCCTCCTAAATTTGCAGTCCAAAATGTGGTGTGGTGTCTCAAGGCCCCTAAGAAATAAATGGACTCAGGGCCTATATTCTCTCTTTTAAAGAAGCAAGTCATGTTTTACTGGCAGACACCTGTGGTTTGTCTCAAAAGAGGACTTTCATGCTCTAGGCTGAAGCAAATGAAGCGAATTACAGACCTATAAGGCTTTCCACAGGCTTTCTTGCATCTGGATGGAAAAGCACAAGTACATTTTTGAAAAGGTGCTCAGAGCCAGATTGTGGGGTTTCTCATAGTTTTGAGTTATTCCTGCATTTGGTTCTCAATGTGATCAGAGCGCAGAATCACCATGGCGTAGCCCACTCCAGGGTAATTCTGTAAAACAGTTTTGGCAATGGTCCCTGGCATCCTGCCACACGGCATCCTATCTGAGCTATGTGTTGGGTTTCTTAACTGAACCAGAATGGGAACTGGGCCTTGGAGGGGGTGGAAACAACTCCCCCCCACAACCAGGGATTTATACTGTCTGCTGTTGGGAGATCACAGAGAGAAAATGATTGAGATTTTCATGGATGGGAGTTGAAACTTTAATCACTAAGAAGTCTGTCCAAATAATCTCATGGGAAAAAGCAACACACAGGGTTTGCAGGGCCTCTGGCTTACTCAGTAACATAGCTAGGACCATGACCTTGAATAAGGTACCTAAGTTTGGGGCCCCTTGCATCCTCTGTGAAATTAGGATCATGGTCCTCATTGTATGGATGTAGTGGGGTCCTTACAGGCAAAGCTCTTGGCACTCTCTGACTTGTGGTGGATACTGTGCACTTAAATTCCTTGCCTTCTTGGGGACACAAAGTTGCCATTTCTTTCTTCTCTTGGAAAGCACCCAAAGCAACAGAGAGAAAGAAAAGCTGAAATGAGCCTCCTGTTGATGATTTAGGAACATGTGTCCCCCTCCCTTCCCCCTAACTAACACAGCCTCTTTCTGTCTTTGAACCAGCCACTTTGTTCCTGCCCCAGGGCTTTGGCACCTGCCATTTCTTCTCTCTGTATTACACTCCTTCCAGTTATTTATGTCCTCAGCCCTTTCTTGTCCATCATGCTTTATTCCTCAGAGACGTCATCCATCACTGTGCTAGCTATATAGGGTCACTCCCCCACACCATCCTGTCTGGGTTTCTTCAGAGCCTTCATCAGTATGAAGAACTGTTACTTTTCAGTTGTTTACTTTTTCAATGCTTAAGAAGTGCTTACAGCAAACCTGCTGTAAACACCTGCTATTGTGATTGCACCTCTGTGGGATGGCAGGGGCTGGAGGGCATAGTGCAGGGCTGAGCAAACAGAGAATGCTCCCAGCCTATATGCTATGCCTTGTTTGAATCATTCCTGTGGATAATTTAAAGATCATTCTCTTGGCAGGGCATTGAAGGGGTTCTTTTCTCTGTCCTGATGAACTGTAATAGATGTGAAATCCATTATGCCTTGTATGTATGGTGTCAGTGGAGCTAATGTATAGACTTTTTGATACAGACCCAGGCACTAATGAGATCACAGTAAGCACACACACACACACACACACACACACACACACACAGTCTAGATCCCACAGACAAGCTTTGAAAAGTCTCAGGCAAAATGCCACTGCCTCCCCTCTGCACCCCCGACCTCTGCACTGAGAGTCCTTCCAGGGAGCCCAGCCTTCGAGTTAAGCTGAACAGCTTTACACTGGCACCTGTCACAGCCCCTCTCCTTGCTCTGAGTCCTGCTTGTGAAAGGAACTTAAGATGGTGTGGTCTGAAAACCAAGTTCTTATGATCTCAGGAACGGGCCTGACTTCATTCACTGTGGTCCACACGTCCTCCTTTTCTTGGGAAGGTTCCAGGCACCAGGATGTGGTGGAGCATTGCCCTGACCGTCCTGGTTTGCTCACCTTTGCAGGGGGGCGTGGGGAGTTCTGTCATTCTTGAAAGCCACCATTTGTCATGTCCATGTAATTAACACCTGTAAGGAGTACTTTCACTTCTAGTTTCTGTTTTACCATTACTAAATCAAGGCCCAGCCAGGTTAGTAAACCTGCTTGTGATCACATACCTTACACACTGAGATTTGAGATATGCTCATCTGTCCAATCTTATGCTCTTAGCCTCTTTGCTAATACTTCCGAGCTGATAGAAATAAAGCATGTGAAACACAGTGGATTGGAGAGGCAGTGAGATTCTGTAGAGAAGGTTTGGGGTCACATCCTGTCACCTTCCATTCATGTGAAGACAGAGGGTCACTTTATTCTGTAGCCCTTTGGCTTATTACCTATAACATAGGGAATGACACCTGCTGTGGTTGTCCAAGGGCTGTTGGGCTGGTCAATTGAGATGGAAGCAGATGTGGTCTGAAAGTTGCTAAGCATCATATAAATATTGATCACTATTATCCTTAGTGGGAATGAAATGTATCAGCATTGCACACTTAAGGAAATGCTTAGGAAATTCATTGAAACGATATGTTCTTCCATGAGATGAATAGTTGAAAACCTGTTTTATAAACACATTTTTTTCCAATGGGACTCCCTGGAATTAGGGCCTTCACTTTGGCTGCACTTCCCATGTCCTCAGGCTGTGCTGAGACAGGAAATGGGGCTGATGCTGCTTGGGGGTATCACCACAGCTCGGAACTGGGCTCCCAGGTGCAGTGAGGGCATCTGGCCAGGGCAGGTTGGAGCCTCTTCACTCAAGGAATAAGGAAACAGGGGATTTGTCTTTGAGACTCAAATCACTTCCAAAACATCTGAGCTAGAGTAACATCACTGAGGAGGAAACAGAGGATATTCTGCAATTAGAAAGAAGGGGGAAGAAATATGTGAGAGGCGCCTGGGTGGTTCAGTGGGTTAAAGCCTGTGCGTTCAGCTCAGGTCATGATCTCAGGGTCCTGGGATCGAGCCTCATGTCGGTCTCTCTGCTCAGCGGGGAGCTTGCTTCCCCTTCTCTCTCTGCCTGCCTCTCTGCCTACTTGTGATCTCTTTCTGTCAAAATAAATAAATAAAATTTAAAAAAAGAAAAAGAAAGAAATATGTGAAAACTTAGGCTCTAGACAACAACTGTATGTGATCCTGCATTTTCCTGTGAGTGCCCCTGCAGGAAAACCCAAAACACGATGCTTCTCCCCAGACTGCTTTCTGGCTACATGTGCCCCAGGGTAACATGGAGGGCAAGGGAGCCCCTAGCAGGGATGTACTTGATGGGCCCCATGCTGGGGATGAGGACAAGATCATGGAGTTAACATCGATAGAAGTTTACCTAATGAGACAAAAATAAAGTAACACGCTATTTTGTTGTTTAAATCCCTGAGAAAAGCCAAAGATGCGGTATAAAAACTCAACGGGGTTCATGAGGCTCAGGGAGGAGGTTCTTGGGGGAAGTGACTTGGCTCCACATTTATACCTGTCCACTGGAAATGTCCCTCGAAAGTCCCAGAGTAAGGCTTAAACTCACCACTTCTAAAGAAGAAGCCAGTTTGGACCAGGGAAAGAGTTCAGTCTCCCAGTCTGTGTCTGTCAAAGGGGTCCATTCTAGAAAGACAACTATCATATGATCTCCCTGATATGAGGAAGTGGAGATGCAACATGGTGGGGTTAAGGGGATGGGAGAAGAATAAATGAAACAAGATGGGATCAGGAGGGAGACAAACCATAAGTGACTCTTAATCTCACAAAACAAACTGAGGGTTGCTGGGGGGAGAGGGTTTGGGAGAAGGGGGGTGGGGTTATGGACATTGGGGAGGGTATGTGCTATGGTGAGTGCTGTGAATTGTGTAAACCTGGCGATTCACAGACCTGTACCCCTGGGGATAAAAAATATATTATATGTTTATAAAAAATAAAAAATTAAAAAAAAAGAATTTCAGTTATGGTGTAAAAGTATTAAAATAATTCAACACATTCAAGCCCTAAAAAAAAAAAAAAAAAAAAAGGAGGGGGTCCGTTCTGCTTCCCATGTCCCCGTTGAGAAGCAGGGACAGTGACGGCTTCTCCTGTGGCCCCACCCCGCAGCATGCATCTCTAGAACTGCGTGCACCTTTCACACACACCTGTTTCCCACCCACCTGGGTCTGGCCTGTGCTGTGATTACAGTGTTTTAATAGGTACCCCCTCCACTTACCTTGTCCCTCACCTCCTGGCTTCCGCAGGCTCGGCCAGCAGATCCACCCACCGGGAACCTTCTGCTCAGCAGCTTCTATGGCTCCCTGCTCCTTTCTTAGTCAAGGCCTCCCCGTGGCCTATCATGTCCCAATGGTACAGGCATGCCAGCCTGACACATTGATGCCCAGAGCCTCTGAAGACCCGAAGATGACTCAAGTGACCAAACTCCGCTGTCCTGGTTGGGGTTGGCTATCCAACTGAGGGTCTCTGCCCATGCTACCTGCCATGGAGGCTCCAGCCAGACAAGGCAATGGGGACAATTTATCCAGACTTTACAGACAGGAATCCAAGGGTGGGTCAGAGGTAGCAGAGGAGATGCAGAAGGAAGAAGAGATGTGGGGCAAGAGACTGGGGTGCTGCTCTGCCCTTACTGAAGGAGGCCTGTCTGAACCTCCCTTCTATAACCAGGGGAATCTGAGACCCTGATGGAATCCATTCTGTAACCTTCTGGTTTGGACTGATGGTCCACGTTGCTGGAGAGTGCCAGCAGGGAGCCTTTACCTAGAATCTGGGGTAGGTGTTCTCTGGGCAGTGGAGGTGCTGGGGAGGGAGTGGTGTTACAGATTGAACATGAAACCCACTCACCGCATGCAATTTTTGTGACATGGATCGTTCCTGAATCTCCCTGGACTTTTCCCCATAGTGAAACAGGGGTAGCTTGACCTCCCCTGGGATGGTTGGGAAGATTAATGACAAACTATGAGAGGGATATGGCATGTGCTCATGGAATCCTTGCCAACAGACTGCATGTAGTGTCCCTCAATGTGTGCTGTCCCTCAATGCCACCACCATGTTGCCCCTGAGCACCTGGGGAGTTTTCTTCCTGCTGTCCACACTGGCAGTTAGCTTGGTGCCATGGGAGGGCAGTCAGACCATCAGAGCAGCTATTTGCAGGGGCACTGGATTCTTCACGTTGACTATAGTCTGGCTATTGTATGGACCCAGCTCAGGAGTTGTACTCCATGTTCCCTCATTTCAAAGAGTCCTGGCATCTAAGCTGACAATTTCCACTGTTTCAGAGGGCTGCATTCAGAGAGGAAAGATGCCTTGATGAACCCCATGTTCTAGGCGACATTTCCTGTTTTGGACTGATGGGGCTGTCCAGAATCTTTTTTTTTTTTAATAAAGATTTATTTATTTATTTTAAAGATTTTATTTATTCATTTGATAGAGAGAGATCACAAGCAGGCAGAGAGGCAGGCAGAGAGAGAGAGAGGGAAGCAGGCTCCCTGCTGAGCAGAGAGCCCGATGTGGGACTCGATCCCAGGACCCTGAGATCATGACCTGAGCCGAAGGCAATGGCTTAACCCACTGAGCCACCCAGGCACCCCAGAATTTTGAACAATATCTGACTCCCACTCCCCACTCATGCACTGGATGCTGAAAGAGTGCTTGGGAGCAGGGAGAGCAGGCAATTAGAGGGTAAAAGAGAAGAGCCACTGCAGACACTCCATATATTTTAGCAGCCAGCAGCACAGACTTGCAGTTACTGGGTGAGATATGCATATTCTGAAAAATGCACAATGGTCTTAAGTGTGTGAGTTTCTTGATAATTAGAATTTCTGTTTCAAGGTAATTTATTTGAATTTCCCGTCTGTGGGAAGTGCACTGACTTATTTGGAAAATTTAGGCCTCCAAGCAAAAATCAACTAAATGACCCCCTTAGACTTAGCTAATTATAATTTAAGGAGTTCCCTCTGGCAGAACTTTGGCAGTATTTATGCCTTTGGGAAGAGCTAGGGAAGGAGGGCAAGGCAGATAGGAAACAGGGCTGTCTGCAATTCACAGATTCCTCTTTGCACTCTTAGGGGCCATGCTTTCCCTCCCCCAGCTGGCTCCAACTCCACAGACTAAGGGACTGGCTTGGAGATAAAGGGCCCCTCCTGTGGTTTTACTGGGAGTGGATGCAAACATATGTTTCCTGGGTTCCTGCTAATAGCTCATTAACATTGAACACATATTGTTGGATGGGAAAAAGCTATTAGGACCACTGAGTTCAGAGCTCCTCCTGCTCCCCACCATCTGTGGATTATAGGGGGTCCCTGAGGCTCATCTCTGCGTGGAAGGCATCTGGAGTAAGGGGCATGTGGGGTAGGTCCTGATAGACATGAGTGACAGCCGTCAGTGAGAAGTTATTCATGTTGGGGGGGCTCTTATGCAAAGGGACAGCAGGTTCCCACAGGAGGTAACAGATAATAGAAATGGGTGATCCTGGTGCAGAGCCCCAGAACTTCAGGCCATGAGGCAGCTTTGGGGATGCTGGTTCATATATGTCCACTCACTGTAAGGGGTCAAAACCAGCTACCATCAAGCAGGCACAGATGGGCACTGGTGTTGGTCTTGATGCTGAAGTTGAGAATGACGGTCTGTTATCAGGGATTCAGTGATGTCACCTCTAATGTGTCCCTGCTTTTCTCAGATGCCCACACTAGGGCATCAGGGACAACATGTTCAGGAGGGTGAGGCCCTCATCCAGGGTCCCTGGGAAGATGAGTGACAGGGACAGGGTTTGGACACCGGTCTGGCTGATGTTTTCTCCTTTGCCTCCTTGAACTGCTGGACAGGACTTGCAGATTCCACAGGTACAAGGGCAAGGAAGCCAGGGTCCTAGTCACCTGGGCTATCAGAGTCTTCGGTGTGAAGATGATTTTATGCCCTGTGACTCTCTGGGACAACAGGGGCCCAGTCTCAAAGTTCTGGATGATATGCCTTACTTCCCATTCTTCCACATTTTAGTCAGGCCCAAAAAGCTGATAAGGGCTGAGCCTACTGGGTCAAGCTCTCCCAGCTATGGAGAGAGGTGAGGTCAAGCCCACGGCACTCCTCTCACTAAGTGCCCGCCCATCCAGCCAAAAGATAAAAGCCCAGATGAAACTTTCCTTTGAAATCTGCAACCCATTGTTTTGGCTAGACAGTTCTATCTGCTCATAGTGAGGGGACTCGAGGTTCTGCTTTGAGGTTTCGTAGTTCCAGACTTGTGGCCAAGGCTATAATTCAAGTGCATGACCCAGTGATCAGTAAAGTGGATGGAAGCATTTGTCTGAGTGCCTGGAAATAGCCCCTCCACCCCCAAGTGCTCTATCTCTAGGATCCCAAACAGGTGATTAGAGAATGAACTTCAGCTCTGGGAAAGCATGAGAGAGGCTTTCCAAAAGCGCTTGACAGTAGGCAGGCCTCCTGGTACAGGGTGAGTGCAAAGCTGGTGGCTCTAAGACCCAGATGAAACTCCTCTCAAGCTCACTGGCCAAGAGGCCAGTTGTTACTAATATCCATTTTCTACAAGTATAGAACCCTACCTTTTAGTTTTGATTTTAGAAGTTCACCTAGGGTAAAGAAGGTGTTTCTCAGCTTGCTTTATGGCTGTGCACATAAAACTAGTCACATATGTGACTAGTTCAAGGCCAAGGGATGTAAGTTAAAGTGTCCTATGGTGGTTTCCAAATGCCTTGCTTAGAAGACAGCTGGCTTTCAACCTTCATCTATTCTTCCCTATCTCTTGGCAGGAATGTAGAGGAGGTGGCAGGAGCTGGAGCAGCCGTCTTGGACCAGAGGCTGCCTACAGAGAAGAAATGGGAGAAGGAGCTGGGTCTCTGGACTGCTTGGACTTGTCTTCTCTCCTTCACTAGTCCTGCCTTCTACCATGTTGGTTCATTCTCAGCTCCATGGTGTTTTCTCTAAGAACTCCAGCCTCACCCTGTGGTCACCTCCAATCCAGACAAGAGAGTCTAGCTCTAGGTGTTCAAACTCCAGAGTGAGTCTCATTGCCCCTGTGTGGCCCAAGTTGGATTGTGGGTCTGTCCTTGATCTACTCGCTATAAAGTGTTAAAAGCTTTGCATGCTGTGCTTATTCATAAGGAAGACAATTCAAGGTGGTTCACAAAAGCAATTCCTATTTATATCTTTTAAGCCAGTGTGTGTCATAGCGAGTGATTCATCACTTCCTTTGTTTGACGTAAGGGATTTGAGTTCTAGGCCAAATAGGTGGCCTGCCCCAGGATATGTGCTTGTGGGGCATGTGTCACTTTCCTGGCATCCTGGCCCTTTCTGCTTCAGAGAAACTTGCTGGTGGCCAAGGTGGCCAGGGACACCCTCTTTTTACCCCCTGACATCTAGCACTTTAGGCATGGGCCTTGGCCAGGGCAAGGCTGATGTGGGGCTTACTCTTGGTGGTGATGGCTGGCAGGGACAGCAGCAGGGCTCCAGGGAGATCATTGTCCCCCTGTGTCCCTATGCTGCTCTGGGCCTATTTCTGTAGCCTCTCAGCACTTTCTGGCATCCCCCTTTCTCTGCTTGCCTCAGCCAAGTCTGTTTCTGGGGTTGGGAACCAAGGATCCGACAGACCCGGTTACTGCAGACAAACACCCTGATATTGGTAGAGACTGGACCTCACCCAGCACAAGGGCTGGCTCAGAGTGGACACTGAGGAAACCCCAGAGATACAGGAGGGGCTAGGCCTCCTGTTAGTGGCTCTTTCTGGCTTGAGTTGGCATTGCTGATCCAAACATGGGCAAGACATACAAGGAGCACAGGGCTGCTGCTGGGCCCAAGGACAGCTGGGCGACTGGCAGACTCAGCTGCAGAATCCCGGGGAAGTCAGGCAAGAAGGTTACCTGGGCCTGCAGATCAGGAAATGTCAAGAGGGGACCGAAGAGAGGCCAGACTCAGGGAACTCCAGCCCCCACACTGTGGACAGGGAACTTTGGGGCTTCTTGGGGAAGCTGACTGAGCAGCTGTTTTCCCTAAAGATTTCTTTTAAATTTGTCCAGGAAGACCCTGTTGCAGCCAAGCAATCTGACCAAACTTAGAGAAAATACCAAGCTTGGAAGATGGATATGTTTTTTCCCATGAAGGCCGGGGTGCTTGAGATGCAAATAAAACCAGGGTCTGTGTGCATGTGTGTTGTGTGTGCATGTGTGTGTGTACACATGCGTGCTTGTCTTCTCCTGTACCTGTAGCCTATAGCCAGTCCCATCCCCTTAGTTCCTTCTTCCATGTTTACACAACAGGATCTGGGATGGAGAGGGCCAGGGCTGGATTGGAGAAGGAGGCTGGAGCTGAGGCACGAGCAGCCTGGCGTTAGGGAGCTGCCTTCTGGAACCACATCCTTTCCCTCCCAGGCCTTGGCTGCCTTGGAGATGGAGGTGACATGTGGCTGTCCCACTTGGAATTCTAACAAGTATTCCCTGGGCAGCTGACACCAGCCAAGTGATGCCAGTGATATTACCAGGAGGAGGTGGGGGAGTTCTGCTGGTCTCTCCCATGATAACAGCAGCATTTAGAACTGGATCCAAAGTGAGTGATGGGTAAAGGACATTGTCCTAATCACTGCTCTCATCCTTTATCATCAGCAGAGTCCAGGGCTCTGGCTTGGGGCACAGTGACGGGGGTGGTGGGGGGTGGTGGCACAGCTGAAGAGCATTCTTGAAAAAGGAAAATCAGATGAGGAATTACGTGAGGTTTCTGCCAGAAAGACCCAGAATAACCTTGGGTCACCTGAAGGTTGAGCTGCTGCACCAAGAAAACACTCCTGCCACCTTAAGACTGACATGAGCTCTCCACAACTTGGAGAGTTTCCCAGATCTACTGTCTCCTAGAATCTCTTGGGGAGCTGATGGAACCCACCCCAGAGGCTCTGATTTATTTGGCTACAGTGTGGCCTGGGCAATGGGATGCCCAAAGTGCCTGTGGGATTCTGGGGGTGGTGGCCAGGCTGGGAACCAGTGGTTAGGCTGTTTGCCTTCCTTGGGCCAGGCATGCAATTCTGGACCTTGACCTCCTGTTAGAGTCACCTGGGTTGTCTTCTAAGAAATTCTGTAGCTGGCTCAACCTGAAAGTTCTCACTCAACCTACCTTATCTGGGGCCTGGCACTGCTTGGGGTAAGGCCCACTGGGTTCCAGGATTTGTGATCTTCCTCCTTTGGTAGATTGATTTGTCACACAATTGAAGGAAAGTGCCTCCTTTGATCTCTGGTTGAGCTAGAGGCCAGCGGCCTTGGGCTGAGCACTTAGAGATGCTGGAATGACGTGGAAAGAGGCACCATCTGTATGCCCCCTCACCTATGCCTTTGCTTCTTCTTTATAACACCTCTCCCAGACTCTGGGCTGGCCTCAGGACCGGTTTTGGTTAACAGGATGTGGCAAAAGTGGGACTCGAGTGGCCCATGTCCTTTTGTTCCCTCTTTGAGCCCGATGGGCGATGTGCTACATGAGCAAGACTGAGGCGGGGGTGGAGGGGTGGGGAGCTGCTGGAGGATGAGTACTCTGTGGCAGAGTGCAGCCCCAGCCTGCCAGCAGGTGAGCCCGGATGAGGTTGGTGCCACCTACCCAATTGCCAACCACAGAGTTGTGTAACAGATACACATAGGTGCTTGTTTCAAGACCCTGATTTTGGATGGTTTGCTTGGCAGTGAAGGGACAGCAGCTTGGGGAGGGCTTTGGGTGCCAGCCTCTACCTCGCTGCACACAGGTCAGTGCAGGGGGTCACTGCCATTTCCCACAAAGGCTGAGTGCTGCTGCTGTCCACCACCACCCAGCTGACTTGGTCCCAAGTCCTCCTGAAGCAGTTCTGGGGCCAGGTGTGCCTGGGATGGACTTGGGTCTGCTCTGGGTGAGTCACACGGGGAGCTCACACTCCATTTCTCTCTGTCATTCTGCAGTTAAACTGGTGCCAGGCAAGGGTCAACCGGGGAAGGTCTCCAGGCAAGACCCTCATTTTACAATCAATCAGGTAGGCATTTTCCTAATTCCAGTGCCAGCAGATGCTGTGGGACTCTCATAATAAAAGACAATAGTTAAGAAGTGGAATAACCCTGGACTTCTATTCGGCATGTTTTTCCCAGTGAAAACCTAGACAGACATTTGATGTCTGGCATTGTCTCTTCAGAGAAATTCTTCAGGCATGGTGTTCTGGATGGCTGTACTTGCCCCTAGGCACCAGGTGCACCTGAGTGCAGTGGGAAGCAATCCAGCTGAGCCACGGATTTGCAGTGGCCTATGAACTTGGTTCTGAATGCTGCAGGGGAAGCTGCTGCTGTTGGAACACAGTGTTTCCCAAAGGCCTGGGGGAAACTTTAACTGTCAGCAGCACATGACAATGGAGAGCCTCTTAGTGGAAGAAAAAAGTGCTTTTGGAGTTGTTTTCTTTTTCTTATTGCTGCTTTTGCTCTGTGTGGGGGACACAGACTGCAAGGGAGAAACAGTTATGGGGTCATGGGAACCACAGAGATGCTGCTATTGCTTAGAACATTCTGGAGACCTTCTGCAGGTCTATAGAAACCGTGACATGTTGGGCCATCCGAGTTCCAGCTGCCAGGACCTGAGACTCTGCCTGCTTTTCCTGGCTAGGGGTGGGCAGCCGTGAGTGGGTTAATGCCCTCAAGTAGTGCTAATGGGAGGTGGACAGAAGACTTGGCAACCTCACCCTGGGTCACTGAGGCCCAGGCTTGATGGGTCACTCCTTGTTCACACCCCCCGTGCTGGACCCTCTCCTTCATCACTCGTCCCTTCCTCTGCCTGGGCATGTCTGCTAACATAAGCTTCTTGCCTTGGATCATATCCATGATTAGCCATGGTAGGGTGCAGGGGTGAGCCACACTAAGAGAACTGGCCATCTTATCTGAGTGTTAAATTAGATTTGGGGAAATCATTTCAAAATATTTGGTGTCCATGTTAGGGTTGTGTGAGGATTAGTTTTATGTGTCAATCTGACTGGGATATGAGACACTCAGGTATCTGGTCAAACATTTCTGGGTGTGTCCGTGAAGTTGTTTCCACCTGGGATTAGCATTGGAATCAGTAGGCAGAGTAAAGCAGATTGCCCTCCCTAATGTGGACCTCATCCAACCCATTAAGGGCTGAATGAACAAAAAGTGGAGACAGAACAAGTTTATTCTCTGTGCTTGACTGTTCAAGCTGGGACCTCCTTCTACTCTGCCCTTGGAGCAGGACTAGGACTTATCCCATCAGCCCTCCTGGGTCTGACTTCTCAGCCTCCACAATCACATGAGTTAACCACCTGAATAATCACATGAGTAATTACTAATTACTTATAAAAAATCTCTTTTATCTGTAATAAAAATATAATTCCCTTATGTTATATATTATAATTTATATTTATATATTATAACAACTTCTTTATAAAAAACGCCCCCCCCACCTTTCTCTACATCTACATCTGCATCTACATGGACACACATATATCTCTTATTGGTTCAGTTTCTCTGGAAAATCCTGGCCAGTGATGATGAAGTAGCTCCCTGTTTTCTCCTGTGGTTCAGAAGCTGCTTTTCTTATTGACAAAGGAGGGCTTCTGGATGGTAACTCCAGTCTTGTGTCATCCCACACACTCCAGCTACTCAAGCTGGTTGGCTCCTGCCACTCCCCCCACCCTGCACCACCCCGTGTCTCTGTGGAGCAGCAGGGGATCGATCTCCTTACACAGAGAGCCTCCTGGAAGGTCTTGGAAGACCAGGGGTCCAAGGACCCCTGGGGAGGGGGGCCTTGTCAGGCCCAGAGAGTGGGAACAAATAGAGGAGCTGGGGAAGATCTAAGGTCTCATGGAGAGCAGCTTCTTATTTTGAGTGAGGTGGTAAGTCGGCCCTTCCTGGAGTACACAGCAGAACTGCAAGTCCTTGAAATAAATGGAATTATGTGTGTGTCTCCATTTCATTGAGCATGGAGTCCATAATCATCACGACTCCCTTCCATCTGTCTGTCTCTCTTTTCTCCTTTCAATGCCTTTTTTCACTTTATCTATAACTATTTATCTATCTAAACATACTATGCACATACTTCAAATGCAAACATATGTTTATTTCACTCTCTCACTCATTGTATGTATAGTGCAAACATACATTACATGTTCTATTAGATAGGAGTGTATATATGCATACACATAGAGAATGATTATGTCTTGGTCTGATGGGTTGAAAAGACCACTTTTCCATTGAACTTAACCTGCACTTAGCAAGCTGAATGCAAGTATGGATTTCTGTGGCACGTCCTTTCAGAACTCCTTCATTTGGGGCACTGGCAGAGGTCATGCTTGATCTAGGGGCCCAGTAGGAATGGTAAATTTGTATGAGAGAATGCACATGTGTGAGTGAGAACACTGGTGGAAACTGTTCCAGAGATAGTAATTGGATGCTTCTCTCCAAGCCCACTGGAGGAAGTCTGACCAGGAACCTGCTTCTTGCCCTGGCAATGTCTTCCTATGCTCCATCAGAGGCTCTCCTTGAACTGGCCACATGTAGGAGTCTCTGCTATGCTTGGCACTGGAGAAGCAGCTCAATCATACAGACTGTCCCTGCCTTCATGCAGCTGACCATTTCAGGAAGATACTCAGAGGAGGAGGCAGAGTCTTCATAAAGAGTCAAAGTGCTTGGTACTGGCTGCTGGATGGGAAGTGAAACTTGACTGTCAGCTGGCCTGGGATTGCCCTTCACCTGACTTTCCTGTTCCTTTCTTAATAGGGCTGCTGTGAGACACAGGACAGACAAACTGGGAAAATATTTTGGAAAGCAGTGTGCACAGAGATCTCTAAGTCCCAGATTACTAGTGGAAGCACCTAACAGCCCACCCAGTCAGGTTGGTTTAGTTGGGAATAATAACCGGCAGGTTTGCCCAATGGATTGTTATCATGAACTCATGCTAGTTTGATGCTGAATTGATCCAGAGGCACATTCTCTTAAATTTATTTATTTTTAACAGAGCTTATGTTTTAGAACAGTTTTAGGTTTACAGCAAAATGATCAAAAGGTACTGAAGTTTCCCATATATCCTATCAAAATCCTCACCAGAGTATTAAATTTGTTATAATAAATGAACTTTTGCTTTTGTGTCATTATCACAAGTCTAGAGTTTGTGTAAAGTTCACTCCTGGCTGTATATTCTCTGGACTTAGACAAATATATAGTAACATACATTTACCATTATAGTATCATACAGAGTAGTCTCACCGCTCTAAAGTTCCTTTATTTATCCCTCTTTCCTCTCCAATTCCTGGCAACCACTGATTTTTCACTGTCTTCATAGCTTTTCCTTGTCCATAAGGTCATGTAGTTGGAATCATACAGTATGGAGCTTTTCAAACTGGCTTCCTTCACTTATTAATATACATTTTGGTCCCTTCATGGTTTTTCATGGCTTCATAACTAATTTCTTTTTAGTGCCGAATACTATTTCCTCATTGACATGTACCATAGTTTCCCTATCCATCTAACTAAAGGATACATTGGTTCATTCCAAGTTTTGACAATTATGAATAAAGTTTATAACATATAAACATCCATGTGTGGTTTTTATGTGGACATTAAGTTTTCAACTCTTAGAGGATAAAATACCAAGGAATGTGATTACTGAATCATATGGCAAGAATGTGTTTTGCTTCATCAGAAACTGACAAGTATGTAATAAAAATAAAGGCCATTTGTACCCTGATGTTCATAGCAGCAATGACCACAGTCACCAAACTGTGGAAAGAGCCAAGATGCCCTTCAGCAAATGAATGGATAAAGAAGACATGGTCCATATATACTATGGAGAATGATGCTTCCATCAGAAAGGATGAATACCCAACTTTTGAATCAAAAAAAAAAAAAAAAAAAAAAAGAAAGAAACTGACAAGTAGTCTTCCAATAGGGCTGTATCATACCACATTCCTGTTGCTCCATATTATTGCCAGCATTGGATGTTGTCAGTGTTCTGGATTCTAGCCATTCTAATAAGAGTGTAGTAGTATCTCATTGTTGTTTTAATTTGAAATTCCCTAATGACATATAATGTAGAGCATCTTTACAAAGGCTAATTTACCATGGGCATATTTTCTTTGGTGTATAAGTCTCTTTCCCATTTTTAAATTGGATTGCTTGTTTTTTTTATTGCTGAATTTTAGGGGTTCTTTGTTTATTTTGGATAACAGTACTTTACCAGATATATCTTTTGCAAATATTTTCTCCTAGTCTGGTTTGTTATCTCATTCTCTTGACATTGTCTTTCATAGAGCAGAAGTTCCTGATCTTAATGCAGTTCATCTTATTTATTTCTTTCATGGACTGTGCCTTTGGTCTCTAAAAAGTCATCACCATACCCAAGGTCATCTGGATTTTCTCCTATGTTATCTTCAAAAATTTTTGTAGTATTGTATTTTAAACTTAGGTCTGTAATCAATTTTGAGTTAAATTTTGTAAAGGATGCAAGTTTATGTCCAGTTTTTGTTTTGTTTTGTTTTGTTTTTTTCCATGTGGATGTTTAGTTTTTCAGCATCGTTTATTTAAAAATAGTATCTTTGGATCATTTTTTTGTCTTTACTCCTTTGTCCAAGATAAGATGACTTTATTTATGTAGGTCTCTTTCTTGGCTCTCTATTTTGTTCTACTGATGTATTTGTCTATTTTTCACCAGTGTCCTTTTGTCTTGATTACTGTAGATTTATAGTGAGCCCTGAATTTGGGGGTGTCAGTCCTTTGATAGTTCTTCTTCTTCAGTATTGCATTGGCTATTCTGGGTCTTTTGTTTTTTTCTATAAAATTTAGAATTAATTTCTTGATATGTACCAAATAACTTGCTGAAATTTTAATTGGGAATACATTTGAAAATCAAGGTGGCAAGAACTGCCATCTTGACAATATTGAGTCTTCCTGTCCATGAACATGGACTATCTCCCCACTTACTCAGTTCCTCTTTGGTTTCTTTTATCAGAGTTTTATAGTTTTCCTCATATAAGCTTATACATATTTTGTTAGAGTTGTATCTAAGTATTTCAGTTTTGGGGTGCTAAAATAAGTAAAGAGTATTGTGTTTTTAATTTCAAATTCCACTCGTTTATTGCTACCATATAAGAAAGCAATTACTTTTGTATATTAAACTTATAGCCTGCAACCTTGCTATAATTAAGCCTGATGCATTTCTTTTTGAATCTTAAAATTCCCATATCTCTACTTTTATTCTCCATTGGTTTGTGGATGCTGTCTATTTTATTATTAGAACTTTTAGTTATATAATCATAGATGTTTTAGTTCCTGCTCTGATAATTCCAACATCCTTTTCATGTCTGATCCTGATGCTTGCTTTGCCTGTTCTAACTGTAATTTTTTTTATTTTGCCTTTTAATATGCCTTGTACCTTTTTTCTTGACAGCCAGATGTGATGTACTGCACAAAATGAACTGTGGTAAACAGGCCTTTAGTTACATGGTGGTGATCTATGGGGGAGGGGAAGTGTTCCATAGTCTTAGGGTTTCAGTCCTAGTCTTTCAGTGAGCCTGTGTCTCTGGACAGTGAACTTCACCAGTACTTCATGCTTCTCAGTCCTGCCCCAAGGTGGGAAAGGATAGTTAGAGTGAATTAGAGTTGGGTATTTCCCTTCCCCCAGGTCCATTAGGATTTGATAAAAACCCAACAATTTAGGCTCTGGTGAAATAGTTTCTTTTGAGGGCAGATCCTGTTAAGGACAGAATGCCCTGGCGTAATTCAAAATGGTTCCTTCCTGGCCTCTCCCTCACCAGAAGCACAAGATTTTTCTCAGATGTTCACTGTGACCACCTGGTGGAACTTCTGAAAGTAAACCATAATATTAGCCACCCCTCCCCCACTACACACACAACTGGATCCCTGTGGAGTTTTTCACTCTCAGATTTGTTCCTCCTGAGCCTCCAGCAACTCATCAATTACAGTTCAGGTTCTCACACCTAAGTGCTGACCCATCGAGGTTTCTGCTCCTGTAAGCTGTGAATCTCTGAATCTGTCTCTCCAGTTTGGGGGTTTGCCTTGGAACTACACTTCTCTGACGAATCTAAGAGCTGTTTTTTTTTTTTCTTTTCCAGCTTTTTATTTATCATTAAGATAAAGTGATGACTTCTAAGTTCTTTATGTGCTGAACCAGATATCAGAAGTCGAGGTGAACTTCTTAAAGGACTTGGGTTGATTAATGTTCAAGATGATAATAGAACTTAAAAAAATTTAAAAACCAGTTGAATTGCTGGGCACCTGGGTGGCTCAGTGGGTTAAGCCGCTGCCTTCGGCTCAGGTCATGATCTCGCGTCCCGGGATCGAGTCCCGCATCGGCCTCTCTGCTCGGCAGGGAGCCTGCTTCCTCCTCTCTCTCTCTCTGCCTGCATCTCTGCCTACTTGTGATCTCTCTCTGTCAAATAAATAAATAAAATCTTAAAAAAAAAAAACAGTTGAATTGAGAGAGAAAATAATCGTACTGTTACATTGGGATGGCATGTTGTATTTTTCCAGCAACTGAGTCTCTCAATCATCCTTCCTTGTATGTGAGGATTTTTTTGTCCATTTTCAGAAGGGAGAAATTGAGACTCAGAATATTTCTTGTCCTGCTCAGGGCTACACCAATAACATTAACCCAGGCCCCTTTGCATTTTAGTGGTGGAAAATTGGCTGGCAGATATGTCCATTCTATCACTGTTAAACATCATGCATTTTCATATTATTAATTATAATTTTAATATTATTAATTTTCATTGTTATTAATTTGAAGGCTTTAAAGTGGGACACCCAGTCCTAATTCTTTTGCCCTTTCCAACTCTGTGGTATCTTTCTTGGCCAGATTTGCACATTTATGTAACTGGTTTCCATCCTGTGGGCATTTGAATTTGCCAAAGACCTGCAAGATCTTATAAAAAAGGTTGCTCAGAGTACAATATTTGTGCTAACTCTTCTAGAAGCCTTGCATTTTAAATGAGAATCCTTGTTAACTCAAAAGGAATGGCTCTCTAATGGCTAACTTTTAGGGAATGCAGTAGGAGCTGAGATTTTCAGCTTGGTTATCCTGCTTGGAGTATCTCAGGTCCGGCTTTCCCTCCTGTGTTGAACTGTGTGGTCGTGGGCATTGGTTGGCTTGCTACACAAATGCTGGTAGCAGACCACCCAGGGCTGATGTCCTGTCTCCTCACCATCACATTTCCTGGGGGTTAGGACTTGATAAAAAGTGGACTCGGCCAAGGAGCTGGCTATTCTGTTGTTCAGAAGGAAGCTGACTTTTTTCCATCTTTGAATTATCATGTTTATTTCCCCCACTTTCCTGACTTCTGCCTCTCTAGGCTGCCCTGTTGGTATAGTGCTAAGCTCCTGCGGGATTGACTCTTTCTAGATACAATGCTACGATTCAATCAGTGACTACCCAACCTCAGCCCTAACACCAAATGCACCAGGAAAAGACATCTGGAAAGATAAAAACAAACAAACAACAACAACCAAAATATTTCCCATTTTTCAGAGTTTCAAGAGGACTGAAACCGAGGAATCTATATGTTTTTATAAAAACAGTGGGGAGATTAAAAGACCATTTTATTGTGAGAGCTTTCCAACCAGACAGCAGTGGAGATAATAGTTTATCGGGTCACTACATACTCACAGCTAGCTGCTCAGTGCCAGGAATCTCTGTGATCCAGCCCCATGCAATACGCTTCACGCTGGATTCTCGTGAAGGCTGTTCCAGGCATCCTACTATGTTCTCAGTCAACATCTCGGTGTTTCTAGGAGAGGATGTTTTTAACATAAGCCCTGAAGCATTATCACACCCAAGAATCAAGAACAATTCCTTAGCATCCAATACCCTGTCAGTGTTCAGGTATTTACAGTTGGCTGATACAGATCAGGATCCCCAGGAAGAACGTTTGCTGAGTTTTATTGGCATGTTTCAAACATCTCTTTCAATCCATGAATTTCTCTCTCTCTCTCTCTCTCTCTCTCTCTCTCTCTCTCTCGTTTCCTTTGAAATTTATTTGTTAAAGGAATGAGGTCCCTGGTCTCTAGAGCCTCTTGATTTTTTTTTTTTTTTCACATGAGCCACCTGCAGATTTTGTTAAAATACAGGTTCTGATTCAGCAGACCTGAGATAGAGCCTGAATTCAGGGCATGTAGCTAACTCTGAAGCAATGTGGGGCTGTAGGTCCTCGGACAACATCTGAAGAGGAGGCTCCTCAAGAGAAGATTACAGTGATGCCAGCATGATCCTGCTCCATCATCTTTCCTGCAAACCATGGGTGATATCAGGCCCAGGGCAGATCCAGATGGATGCTGGTGAGGCCACTGGAGGGTGCTGCTGTGCATTCCTTCTGATGCCCCGTGGATCTGCGCACAGCCAAGCTCAACCTTGTGGGGCCAGCTGCCTCAAGCACTCCCAGCCATCATTTTCTGTAGCTGTAGTTGGAAGCTGTGGCCTGAAGCCAGCTTGAACAACGTTGCACCAACTATATTGTAGCCTGCCAGTGCTGCTCTCACTGTTGCTGCATGGGCCAGGGATGGGGCAGGAGGAGTGTCCACCTGGGCTATGCTGGGAAGAGTAGAGCATTTCATTAGGGGCCACATGTAAGCAATGCTTCTCAGGATCCATGACCTTGTCTAGTCCTCCCCACATTGACACTGGGCTTGGCCAATAGGACATTTGCAGAAGTTCGATAGGTCTTTTGAATCAGGGTTCAGAATGTCCCCCTTGTCCCATCAGGAAGCCTAGTTAGACCATGAAATGATGAGAGGAGAGAGAGGCCCAGCTAACAGCCAGCATCTAGGCCCCAGGCATGGGAGTGAGGCCACCTTGTACCTTCTAGTCCCAGCTGAGTGCCTAGAACCAAGCTCTTGGAAGAGCCTAGCCAACCGCCAACCCATGGACTCGTGAGCAATAATAAATTGGTTTTGTTTTAAGCCACTAAGTCTTGGTGTTTTGTCACACAGCACAGCTAACTGAAACGTCACTGTGCAACAGCTTACCGGATATGTGGAGTTGGTGCTTGGTGAGCCAGGACCTCAAGCTTTCGTTACTGGGGTTTGGCAAACATGAGTTAACTCCCAACATAATTTACTTTTCAGTGTCAAATCATGACTTCTATCCAACCCTTTGGGACACATGTGGCAAAGGACTTGGGGACATAGGCTCTGGAGTTGTGAACCCTGAAACAATTCCCCTGGCTGGTGTCCTTGGACATATTGTGGGCACACTCTGTCCTCTCAGCTTCTGTGAATCCATGTTTCAAAGGCATATATCAAGTTCAGGGCATTTGTGAGAACTAAGCAAAATGAAGTATTTAGAGCTGGATTGTGTGCAGAGTGGCTACACAATATTTTATTATTATTATTAAATATCATTCATAAATTTAGCAGACAATCTGCTTGCTGTCTGTCTCTCTCTGTTACTTGGAGTGTTGTCTGCAGACCAGGAGCATCAGCATTGCTTGGGAGCTCAGTATCATAGCTTTTTCTGTCATAAATAAGATACAGGTACAGAAAACCCCATTGAATGTATGGTCTAGTAAATGATTTTAGGCAGACGCCCTCTTAAGTACTGTGTAGGTGATGAAACAGATGTGCCGGCATCCAAGAAGCCCACCAGATGTCCACCTGGCATCATCTCATTTCTTGTTTTAGTTTGGCATCCATGTGTGCTCCCTGGACACTATAGTTTCCTCTTCCTCTATTCAAAATGTGGTGTGTCTTAGGGCATGCAGCTGGCTTGGTCAGTGGATTGTGTAACTCTTGGTCTCAGAGTTGTGGGTTCGAGGCATACATTGAGTGTAGAGATTGTTTAAGAATGGCATCTAAGAAAAATGTGATGTGTCTCTCCATACTTCTTTTCTTTTCTGTTGATGTATGTGGCCTAACTGGCCTGAGTTTCCTAAGAAGGGTTTTGCAGGCAGGATGTTAAGTGTGTGGTGTAATGGTTCTGCTGTGCTTGGTTTCTGCAGCTGGATCCAGAGCCTGATCAGACCAGACAAGTGTGTTCTTTCATCCGGAGGAATGAGGGGCAATCCTCAAGAAAGTTCTCTTTTCATAAGGTCAGAGACTACTGATGCTTACTACTTGGGACCACAGACTCATTTGGGCTTGCAAAATAATGATCTATGGTTTTTCACTGATCAGCTACAATAGTTTTAGAAAGAGACACTTCTCCTAATCTACTATGGATTATCCAGAGGAATGGTATGTATAAGAAAAGGAGGGTAAAATGGTTGATGCTTTCCCTTTATTTAGGTTTATTCCTAAGTATTTTATGGTTTTGGGTGTAATTGTAAATGGGATTGACTCCTTAATTTCTCTTTCTTCTGTCTTGCTGTTGGTGTAGAGAAATGCAACTGATTTCTGTGCATTGATTTTATATCCTGACACTTTACTGAATTCCTGTACAAGTTCTAGCAGTTTTTGAGTGGAGTCTTTTGGGTTTTCCACATATAGTATCACATCATCTATGAAGAGTGATAATTTGACTTCATCTTTGCCGATTTGAATGCCTTTAATTTCCTTTTGTTGTCTGATTGCTGAGGCTAGGACCTCTAGTACTATGTTGAATAGCAGTGGTGATAATGGACATCCCTGCCGTGTTCCTGACCTTAGTGGAAAAGCTTTCAGTTTTTCTCCATTGAGAATGATATTTGAGGCGGGTTTTTCATAGATGGCTTTGATGATATTGAGGTATGTGCCCTCTATCCCTACACTTTGAAGAGTTTTGATCAGGAAGGGATGTTGTACTTTGTCAAATGCTTTTTCAGCATCAATTGAGAGTATCATATGGTTCTTGTTCTTTCTTTTATTGATGTGTTGTATCACATTGACTGATTTGCGGATGTTGAACCAACCTTGCAGCCCTGGAATAAATCCCACTTGGTCGTGGTGAATAATCCTTTTAATGTACTGTTGAATCCTATTGGCTAGTATTTTGTTGAGTATTTTCACATCTGTGTTCATCAAGGATATTGGTCTATAGCTCTCTTTTTTGATGGGATCCTTGTCCGGTTTTGGAATCAAGGTGATGCTGGCCTCATAAAATGAGTTTGCAAGTTTTCCTCCCATTTCTATTTTTTGGAACAGTTTCAGGAGAATAGGAATTAGTTCTTTAAATGTTTGGTAGAATTCCCCCGGGAAGCCGTCTGGCCCTGGGCTTTTGTTTGTTTGGAGATTTTTAATGACTGTTTCAATCTCCTTACTGGTTATGGGTTTGTTCAGGCTTTCTATTTCTTCCTGGTTCAGTTATGGTAGTTTACATGTTTCTAGGAATGCATCCATTTCTTCCAGATTGTCAAATTTGTTGGCGTAGAGTTGCTCATAGTATGTTCTTATAATAGTTTGTATTTCTTTGGTGTTAGTTGTGATCTCTCCTCTTTCATTCATGATTTTATTTATTTGGGTTTTTTCTCTTTTCTTTTTGATAAGTCTGGCCAGGGATTTGTCAATCTTATTAATTCTTTCAAAGAACCAGCTCCTAGTTTCATTGATTTGTTCTATTGTTTTCTTGGTTTCTATTTCATTGATTTCTGCTCTGATCTTTATGATTTCTCTTCTCCTGCTGGGCTTAGGGTTTCTTTCTTGTTCTTTCTCCAGCACCTTTAGGTGTAGGGTTAGGTTGTGTACATGAGACCTTTCTTGTTTCTTGAGGAAGGCTTGTACCGCTATATATTTTCCTCTCAGGACTGCCTTTGTTGTGTCCCACAGATTTTGAACCGTTGTATTTTCATTATCATTTGTTTCCATGATTTTTTTCAATTCTTCTTTATTTCCCGGTTGACCCATTCATTCTTTTGAAGGATGCTGTTTAGTCTCCATTTAGTTGGGTTCTTTCCAAACTTCCTCTTGTGGTTGAGTTCTAGCTTCAGAGCATTGTGTTCTGAAAATATGCAGGGAATGATCCCAATCTTTTGATACCGGTTGAGTTCTGATTTAGGACCGAGGATGTGATCTATTCTGGAGAATGTTCCATGTGCACTAGAGAAGAATTTATATTCTGATGCTTTGGGATGAAATGTTCTGAATATATCTGTGATGGCATCTGGTCCAGTGTGTCGTTTAAGGCCTTTATTTCCTTGTTGATCTTTTGCTTGTATGAGCAGTCCTTTTCAGTGAGGGGAGTGTAAAGTCCCCTACTATTAGTGTATTATTGTTGATGTGTTTCTTTGATTTTGTTATTAATTGGTTTATATAGTTGGCTGCTCCCACGTTGGGGGCATAGATATTTAAAATTGTTAGATCTTCTTGTTGGACAGACCCTTTGAGTATGATATAGTGTCCTTCCTCATCTCTTATTATAGTCTTTGGCTTAAAATCTAATTGATCTGATATAAAGATTGCCAGTCCTGCTTTCTTCTGATATCCATTAGCATGGTAAATTCTTTTCCACCCCCTCACTTTAAATCTGGAGGTGTCTTCGGGCTTAAAATGAGTTTCTTGGAGGCAACATATAGATGGATTTTGTTTTTATATCCATTCTGATACCCTGTGTCTTTTGATTGGGGCATTTAGCCCATTAACATTCAGGGTAACTATTGAGAGATATGAATTTAGTGCCATTGTATTACCTGTAAGGTGACTGTTACTGTATATTGTCTCTGTTCCTTTCTGATCTACCACTTGTAGGCTCTCTCTTTGCTTAGAGGACCCCTTTCAATATTTCCTGTAGAGCTGGTTTGGTGTTTGCAAATTCTTTCAGTTTTTGTTTGTCCTGGAAGCTTTTAATCTCTCCTTCTATTTTCAATCTCTCCTTCTATATCCTAGCTGGATATAGTATTCTTGGCTGCATGTTTTTCTCGTTTAGTGCTCTGAAAATATCATGCCAGCTCTTTCTGGCCTGTCAGGTCTCTGTGGATAAGTCAGCTGCCAATCTAATATTTTTACCATTGTATGTTACAGACTTCTTTTCCCGGGCTGCTTTCAGGATTTTCTCTTTGTCACTGAGACTTGTAAATTTTACTATTAGGTGACGGGGTGTGGGCCTATTCTTATTGATTTTGAGGGGCGTTCTCTGAACGTCCTGAATTTTGATGCTCGTTCCCTTTGCCATATTGGGGAAATTCTCCCCAATAATTCTCTCCAGTATACCTTCTGCTCCCCTCTCTCTTTCTTCTTCTTCTGGAATCCCAATTATTCTAATGTTGTTTCGTCTTATGGTGTCACTTATCTCTCGAATTCTCCCCTCATGGTCCTGTAGCTGTTTGTCCCTCTTTTGCTTAGCTTCTTTAGTCTCTGTCATTTGGTCTTCTATATCGCTAATTCTTTCTTCTGCCTCATTTATCCTAGCAGTGAGAGCCTCCATTTTTGATTGCACCTCATTAATAGCTTTTTTGATTTCAACTTGGTTAGATTTCAGTTCTTTTATTTCTCCCGAAAGGGCTTTTATATCTCCTGAGAGGGTTTCTCTAATATCTTCCATGCCTTTTTCGGGCCCGGCTAGAACCTTGAGAATTGTCATTCTGAACTCTAGATCTGACATATTACCAATGTCTGTATTGATTAGGTCCCTAGCCTTCGGTACTGCCTCTTGTTCTTTTTTTTGTGGTGAATTTTTCTGCCTTGTCATTTTGTCCAGATAAGAATATATGGTGGAGCAAGTAAAATACTAAAAGGGTGGCAACAACCCCAGGACAATATGCTTTAACCAAATCAGAAGAGATCCCAAATCGTCAGGGGGGAGAAAGGGGATTAAAAAGAGGTTCAAAAAGAAAGAAAGGAAGAAAAAAAGAAAAGAAAAGAATTTTAAAAGAACGAATAAAGAAAAGTAAAAAAAGAAAGAATATATATATTAGATAAACTAGTTAAAAAGGAAAAGGGTAAAAGTTAAAAAAAATTTAGCAAAAGAAGAGAAAAAAATGAAAAAGAAAATAATTACTTTAACTGCAAGACTAAAAAATCATAGGGAGAAAGCCATGAGTTCTGTGCTTTGCTTTCTCCTCCTCTGGAATTGTGCTGCTCTCCTTGGTATTGAAACTGCACTCCTTGGTAGGTGAACTTGGTCTTGGCTGGATTTCTTGTTGATCTTCTAGGGGAGGGGCCTGGTGTAGTGATTCTCAGGTGTCTTTGCCCCAGGCGGAATTGCACCGCCCTTACCAGGGGCCGGGCTGAGTAATCCGCTTGGGTTTGCTTTCAGGAGCTTTTGTTCCCTGAGCCCTTTCTGTAGAGTTCTGGAGGATGGGAATACAAATCGTGGCCTCCTGGTCTCCGGCCTGGAGGAACCGATAGCCCGGGGCCCCACTCCTCAGTGTGCCCTCAGAGAACAGCGCCCAGTTACTCCCGTCTGCCTGACTTCCGGCTGCACTCCGAGCTCACTGAGCCTGCAACTGGTTCAAGGTAACCCCGAGCTGCGAGCTTACTGTCGGCTCTGTCTCTGTAGCCGGCTTTTCTGTTCCAATACCCGCAAGCTCTGCGACACTCAGACACCCCCGATCCTTCTGTGACCCTGCGGGACCTGAGGCCACGCTGACCCCGCATGGGCTTCGCCCCGGTTTAGCCTCTGGAGCAATGTCCCTCAGCGGAACAGACTTTTAAAAGTCCTGATTTTGTGCTCCGTTGCTCCGCTGCTTGCCTTGCCAGGAGCCAGTCCCTCCCCCTGGAGTCTATCTTTCCGTCGCTCTGGATTCACTTCTCCGCCAGTCCTACCTTTCAGAAAGTGGTTGTTTTTCTGTTTCCAGAATTGCTGTTCTTCTTCTCTTCGATCTGCCGATGGATTTGCAGGTGTTTGCAATCTTTAGGTAAGCTATCTAGCTGATCTCCTGCTAGCTGAAGTAGTCTCAGCCTGCTACTTCTCCGCCATCTTGACTCCTCCCTGCTTTCCCTTTATTTAAAGATACTGTATTGATTTCACATATCTTTGAAAAGTGACCAAAAAATTTACAAAATCATTATGAATTCTTGAATTTATATTTTATAGGTTTCAATATATTGTAATTATTCTCTGTTTTGAGGCTCAATTTATCTTATGATGGGAGTCTCTTTCTGTTGGTTTTGGAGTCCTTTTGATGTGATTCAGTGGTCTTTCAGAGTGTCCTTGCTGTCTGCTGTCACAAGTGTGGAACCATTCAAGACCCTATTCTTGAAACTAAATACATTCATTGCTACTGGGTTGCATATTGTCTCGATCATCTATCTATTGTCTATCATCTACCATCTTAAAGGTAAAATACCTAATGAGTCCAAAGGGCCATTGTCAATCCAAATTTAGAACTTACAGTGTTTTACTTCCCTCTTTTCTATTCCAGTTGTATCTCATTTCTCCCACAGCAAAAATCCTGATTCTCAAAGTTATAGGATTGACAGAATTAGAGTATGGCATGATTATTGTTTTATTCCACAGTATCAGTCTACAAAATAGGAATAACAACAGGACGGACTATTGTTGCTCCCAATCTGATTGCTAGCGCAGGTAAAACTGTCTCTTCCCCATGCACTCTGCACTGTTCTCCCACCCTCTGTGACAGCAAGGAATCTGCACTGGCTCAGCCCAAGGCTCTGCCTCCCCCATGGCCCTGTGGGTAATGTGCATTCTGTGTTCACCACCAGCATTTAGATGCATAACCCTACAGTCAACCTGGTTGTTTGAAGCTCTCTCAGTAGATCATGTAGAAATGTCCCAGGGAACATTCCTGAGTCTGTGCGTATCGATAACTGGTAGTCTGCTTCCTCCCACATTCCTCCTACAGGTTCAGGGCAGGTCACTGTGGGTATTTGTCCCCCACTTGTTAGGTGTGGGGGCAGCTTGCCTTCGAGCTTTGTTGTAAGTGTGCACAGTGTTTGGTCCCTCTGCCGAGGTGCCCAGTGTGTGAGTGTGCAGGGGTGGGGGCAGCAGTGACAGAGTAGTGCTTCTGAGGGGTTTAAGCACCGATATTTATCTCTCACAGTTCTAAACCTAGAAGATCAATATCCCATGTCTCCTGTGCTTGTAGACAGCAGTCTTCTTGCTTTGCCCTCACACAGCCTTTCCTCTCCTATCACTTCTGATAAGCTCCATGGCCATGCTGAGTCAGAACCCACCCTACTTGCCTCCTTTCAACCCAGTCACTCCTTCAAGGGCCCCACCTCCAAATATAGTTACATTCTGAGGTTCTGGGAGTCAGGGCTCCAACATGGATTTTAGGGGACACAATTCAGCTCATAAAACATTTTGTGCTGGGATTTCGGGAGACTAGACCCTCTTCTCCTATTGTCTCATCTTCCCAGGGTTTTCCTTTCATGGCTGGTTGATGTTTCTCATGACTGTGTGAGCCCGAGAAGCAGCCCCCAACCCACTCCTTGTATGTGGCCCTATTTGTAGTGCCCACCCTTCCAGCTGACACATCTGAGGGGCTGTCTGCCCCACCAGCATGCAAGCCTGGTGGCAGTAGTGTCAGGCCTGTCCAGCTGCCCCCGTTGCCACAGCCACACTGCCCTGCCCACTGTGCTGTCCCTGCCCCCACAGTGGCAGTGCCAGGCCTGTAGAAATGCTCAGTAAACAGCTATTGAGTAAATGTGTAGAAAGCAGCATTGAGCAGTGGGTTCAAGTCCAGGCCCTGCCTTGATCTGGCACTGTACCTGAGCAAATGGCATGAAGCCCTCACAAGGGATTGACCAGGTGTCCTCTCAGGCCTGTCTTGGCCCCTGTTCCTTACCTGGGGAAGGCTAAATGTGTACACTGCCTTATATAAAATGGACTTCACAGGTAGCATTTAACCCATGCAGCAAAATCAGGCCAACCTTTTTGTTTACCTTCCCTGCAATCAGTGTGACAGCAGGAGTTGACCAGAACCTAGAAGGTTAAGAGGGTCACTGTTTTCTGGCATCGAACTGAGAATGAGGTAGTGGCTCTGTTAAGTGCTTTGGGGACATTTTATAGAAGCAGTTTGCCAAAGAGATTGGAGATCTTGTCTGAAGCAGATCATGGGGCGGCAGCTGAGGGGTAAAAGCACTGGTTGGTCAGATGGGACAATGGGGCTTGGCCTCTCCCAGGACACTTGTCTTTGCTGTGTTTGTGCCCAGCATTCAAGTATTTGTCCATTCATTCAAGCAGCTCTCTTCTGGGCTTTCCTGGGTAAGAGCTTCATTGCCTTCACATCTCAATTTGTGCAAAATTCATATCTGATTCATAAAAAAAAAAAAAAAAACCTTAAATTGGGATCATCTGACTTCCAGTTCATTTTACATTACTCTGTTAAAAAAGAAAGGGATCTGAACTATGGCTATATTAGGAACTGAGTCAGAGCACTTTTTGCCAAAGTGCAGAGGTAACACACTGAGCTCAGGCAGAGATGGCAGGACCTCAGCCCCGGCCCTCAGACACCTGATCTGGACCACAGGATGGAGCCTGTGCCTCACACATTTGCTCACTCATTCGGCCACGACCTAACAGAGCACCTGTCTGTCAAGCTGCCAGGTGACCAAGCTGCCAATTAGGACAATAAACCAAACTGAAAGTAACTGTCAAGCCTCCCTTCACTCACTGGGACTGGGCGGGCAAAGGGCAATGAAGAAAGTGTTTGCCTTCCTGCCTCTCCTTTACCTATGGAACATCACTGGGTGAAGGTCAGACTATGCATAGTGTAGGCCAGGGGGTGGGCAACGTCACTGGGTGAGGGTCAGACCAAACACAATGTAGGTTGGGGGTGAGGGCTGAGGGCTGAGGGCAGGGGTCATCTTCCTGACAAGCAGCCTTGAGCAAAAGTCTCCTGCCTTTTTATAGACCTTGGGAGTCTGGGGTGGTGCAGGAGTGAAAGCGTATTGAGTTGGGAGAAGTGTCTTAGCCAAAGCCCCAGATAAGGGGCACAGAGAGGAGGTGCTGGGGCTAGGAATGCAGATGTCCACCATATGTACACAGAAGCACAGCCAGCTGGGGAGAGTGGGCTGAGTCCTGACCATAGCTCCCTCCAGACACCACAGTACCCTGGTCCTGCAGAAGTCTTCTCTGGGGAGAGCAATTGGCCCATGAAGCCTGCCAGGGATTTCCTGTGGGCACATCTTAGGGAGCACACAGCATCATGACCTAGACCCAGGCTCTTCTCTGCACCTGGCCCTGGCGCAGTTGTGGGGGCTGGTATAGTGAAGACACAGACACCATTGAGCCAGGCTGTGCTGGTGCCTGGAGGACAGTGAGCCCTGATCCTACTGTATAAGAACCAGTAACCACAATCGAGTTGTGGAAAGCTGCCTTAAAAGGTTTCACTTCCCGTCCCACCACACCACCTACCCTCCTTGCTTCATTTGTATTTTTCTCAGCCATGATCAGTTTGGCCCCTGACAGTTTCCAAAACATTTTGTTTTTCTCAGCCTTCAAATCCTAATGCTAGGGGCCCCTGGGTGGCTCAGTGGGTTAAGCCTCTGCCTTCAGCTCAGGACATTATCTCAGTGGTCCTGGATCGTGCCCGGCATGGGGCTCCCTGCTCAGCAGGGAGCCTGTTTCCCCCCTGCCCCTCCTCTGCCTGCCTCTCTTGTCTACTTGTTATCTCTGTCTGTCAAATAAACAAATAAAGTCTTAAAAAAAATCCTAATGTTAGGTTTTCAAGCCTTCCTGCACATGAGAATAATGGGGGAGCTTTTAAAAGCATTCAGTCCCCAGTTCCCTTCCCTGGAGGTGCTGATGTGATGCTCTGCCTGCATCCCCCAGGTGAGCTGCTGTGTAGCCAGCATGGCTCCTCTGCCCCGAAGGAAGGCGTGGTCATCACTGGGTTCAGAGTTAGCAAAGGGGAACTGAAAATGGGATCAAAGCACTCACTTTGGGGATTTAAGGCATAAAACATTTGTCTGTCCTACCAAAAGCACAGTTAGAAACTGGAAGAAGTATGGCCCCAAATATAACTAAGAAGCTTTAAAAATGGGACAGTTTCCGCTCTTTCAGGACATCCTATATGTGTCCTACATAAAGGTCGCTGGGGGGTTTGTGTTGTGTGGTTTTCCTGCAACACATACACTTGGCTCTGCATCAGTTCTTTGTGATGGAGGGCTGCCAATGGAAAGACAAAGTAAAATAAACTTGCAAAGAAAAATAAGACTAATAAGGACCCTGAAGTAGATATAGCTGATGGATATGGTTTGAAGGATACTGTTACACTGGGCACTTTGGTCAGTCAAGTAGCAATTGTCAAACATCAGTAGTCACCTGGAAAGCTTGTTTACACAGACAGCTGGTCCTCAACCAGGGGCTTCTGACTCACTGCCTTGGGGAGGAGCCCAAGATTCTGCATTTCCAGTGAGTTCCCAGGTGGTGTCTATGCTTGGCTCTGCAGGGCACACTTTGAGAATGCTGGTCAAAGTAAAGAAGGTGATCTCAGAAAGTGAATGGAAAGAAAGTGCAATCAGAAAACTTCTTGGCAGGGGACACTGGGTTAGCTCAGTTGGTTAAGCATCAGCTTCTTGATCTCAGCTCATGTCTTGACCTCAGGGTTATGAGTTCAAGCCCTGCGTGGGGCTTCAAGCTGGGGGGTAGAGAGTCTATTTAAAACAACAACAACAACAACAACAACAACAAAAACAAAACTTCTTGCCTGAAATCTGTCTATACTGGATATTAGATTCCTTTCATTATAATTCTGGACTGGTGTTTATTAGGACCAAGACCCAAGGTTTCCAGTGTGGGCCCCAGTATGCACATTTAAGAGAATCTGTCATTTTCTTGAATCTGGGAAGCACTATGCAAATGCTGTTTTCCTCTAGCCAGGGCTGGAGCTTCCAGTGTGAGAATCTGGCAGCCTGGGCTCAGGTGACTGGCCTGCTGCACCATTGGGCCCTGGGATAGAACTGTGACTTTCATCAAGGCTTTCATCAAAGGCTTAACTCTGGCCAAGCCAGTCTTTCCAAGTTACATCCTAGGCGAAGAGTCTTCTGGGAGATCTTACTAAGAATTGCCTGAAAAAGTCTGGAAAAGTTGTGCATTGCATCTTCTTCTTGGACTTTAGCATTTTAAAGTCTCTGGAAGTTCCAAAATGAAGCAGCTTGCCTAATAACTGAACCTTGTGTTTTCTTTAACTAGTTTTACCATAGGGCACTGTCTTCTGGACTTCTCAACATTTCTATTAGGATTTCTGGGAATTCAATTTCTATGGGGCAGCAGAGTGAGAAATGAGCACGGACCCTGTAGTCTGGCCATAGGAAGAGGGCACCAAGTCTTCATGGTTTCAGAAAGCACCTCAGAGGCTCTGTGTGCCTGTATGGAGTCACCATCTGCTCCAGGACACAGAGGTGTTCCTCAGGAGTGGTTCTTTCCCTGAAGCATCTGAAATGTTTCAAGAACCCACAGGGTTGGGTTCGAGAATATAAATCAAACTGAGACAGAGACACATCTGCTTAATTGTTATTTACAGTGCAACTCCTTTATCCACCGCTGCTTCTCTACAGAGCATCAGAGGTTTAAACCCCCTACCACGTGGCCTCAACATCTGGTCCTGGAGCATGCCAACCTTGGAAGAGCTGCCAGAGAAAGTTGCCATTAAAGCCAAATGAGACACTAGAGTTCAGAGCCATGTGACCCAATGTAGGGTTTGCAGCTGGCAGCATTGGCACCACCTGGGGTCCTCTTAGCCATGCAGGACCCCGGGCATTGCTCTAGACCTGCTGCATCAGGCATGCCCTGAATGAGATCCCTGGGAGAGTCACAGGCACATTAGAGTTTCAAAAATACTGTTTTAAAAATAAATAAAAATTTGAAATACAGGCAATGTGCAAAAGCCTAAGTTTCTCAAGCTTGGTTGCTCATTGTAATCACTGGCCACTTTTGAAATACTTACCCTCCCCTATCCTCATTTTAATTTGATTGGAATGGAGAGCATTCTGGGTTTTAAAAGTTCTGTGGGTGATTCTAAAATGCAGCACCCTGGTTGCAGGGCTCCAGACCTGTAGTGGTGGAGGGTTTCTCCCTAGATTGTTCTCCTAGCCCTTTACCAGTGCCTGGCACGGGGTAGTTGCAAAACTCATCACAAAATAACATTTTATTGCTCAACTGAAGTTTTCCTGATCAGGGGGTGTCTTGCCAGGGGTCTGTGTGCATGAAGGATAGAGAAAGCTTCCAAAAACAATTCATTCTAAGGAAGGAATTTGGGTCAAGACCAGAGTCTGAACAAGAGATCTGGGGCCTGTGTCCCTAACACCACTGTGACATGCACAGACCTCCCCTTGAAGCTGAGTTTGTGGGCAGGGCCGTAGGATGGGCTGTCATATTTTGAGGTCTTGCTATTCTAACCCCTAGACTGTACCACAGGTTGTAGATGAATGGGAGGCAATAATTTCAAGATAGGAATGTCAAGTGTCACTTGGTCCCCATGTAACCCTCTGTGTCTTTTCAAGGGTGTGAGCAGAATGCTTTGAAGTTCTTAGGAGCAGAGGACTGCAGCCTCCAGAGTGCCTTCTTTGAAGAATATTCTCCACGCAGTGTTCTGTGTGAGCTGTGGGCTGTGGGTGACAGGTTGGAGGCAGCAGTGGACAGAGCCCTCCGCAGCCCTCACCAGCAGGCTGCCCCTTAGCATTCAGGCCCAAGTGACTTTAAAAAAATCAAGAAGGAACAGTAGCCTAAGGCATATTGAGATCAGCATTCAGCCAGCTTCCCCATGTAACTGGGAAGTGGGACAGATAAATGATCCCATTGCGGGGAACTGAGTGTCCTGCCTTTGAAGCACCCCTTTGATAAAAGGGTTGAGAGAAAACAAAAATACGCTTTCTGTTCAGAAAACATCTGAGGCAAATGGCCCCAAAGTCCTACATCTTTGTGAGGCCCGAGAGTGTGGGTGTGCACGTGGCTGCCCGCTGGGGAGAAGGCTGGTTCACCTACCCGGGTACTTAAAGCACCTGCCGATGGGAAATCAGCCCAGCTGTGTCTGGAGTAGAGCTGTCCCAGAAGCTGCAGCAAGGGAAGGGTTGGCAGGGGTGGACTCCATCTGAGGGGACTCTGGTGACCGACGTCCATCCAAATATGATAGGGATGCTCTCAGCTTCTTTCTTTCTGGGGTCCTAAGGCTGGGAGGTTTCTTCAGCAAGCCCAGACTGTGATCTCTAGCTCTCCATTCTCAGTAGATGAAGGTCATTCTCTATTATTATTGTGCATTAAATGTTACTGTTTCTCTATTCTTCTCAGGCACAGAGAGTCTTGGGGCTGGGGCTGGGGCTGGGGCAAGATGGAGGCAAAGCCATCGGAGGTTGGGATGCCTGAGCCTGTCCTCTGCAGAGTGGTCGTGCCCCAGAGTGCTGGTCCCCACCGGGTTGGGGCTGGCACCTCCAGCTGAGCGCTCGGCCTGCAGGCTGGGCCGGCTCGCCCCTGCCCCACATACTTGCTGCCTGGCATACCCTCCACCCCTGACCCCTGCATGCCCCACCCCTGCAGACTTTCCACCCCTACATGTCCCCCCCCCCCCAACCCTACATGCCCTGCTTGACACCTTTCCTTGGCTCCAGGACCTGCTCTCGAAACCAACGTGACCTACTTCTGGGCCCACATAGAAGCAAGAACGGATAAAAAGAAGGTTCTCAAACTCAAGAGAATTATTTCCATAAATACAAACTGGAGGCTTAAACTGTGTTTAGGCATTGGATGGACGTGATAAAAGGTCTGCACGGAAGAGAAAAAGGATATATGTAACTGGAAATGTGACCAACTAAGAATAGAAATCAGGATTGTGACAGAATATCCAGGTCTAGAAAAGCTTCCAGGATGGGAACTGGGACATGCACAATGTGATAAGAAAGCAAGGCTGAAAAAAGGACTATTTCCATACAGTCAAGGTAGAGTCTACCGTGGTGTGGGCTATGCCCCCCTCGAGTGTGTCCATGGGGGTGGACAAGCCTCTGCTCCTGTCCTGTGTCCTTCATGGGCTGGGAGGTCTGTGTTGGAATGCAGCTACCAGCTACATTCCCTCCAGTCCTCCTGTGTATGCTGGTTGGGAGGTGAAGTTGGTGTTTGAAAAAGCTGTAAAGTGTTTCAGGGCACACAGTAGTTCTCACTGAGATTTCTGCTTTTGTTTGCAAATGAAGTGATGACTTACAGGGAAGTGGTTTAAATAAAGTGGACTGGTATGGGGCTAGGGGAAAGCACTTGCTGGAAGGACTGTCTGAGTGACTGTGGGAGGGGAAGGCTCTAGGCCCCTGGGGTAGCTGAGCTGAACTACAAGTCCCTTTGTAACCTCCCAGCCTCTCTGCACCCTCCTGCTGCCTCTGAACTTCTGTGGTGTGCCTGGTGGGCTGGCTCCTTTCCTCAAGACCTCTCAGCACCTCTCTGCACCCAGGCCCCATACCCAGCTGCTGAATCCAAATTCCTGCAGATTGGGAAGGATCCTCCTGGCCAGCCCCCTTCTGACCTCTGCCCTACACACCCTCCTGAATCTATTAAGAATCCACACTTTGTTTTTAAGCACACTGTGTCTCCCAAGTTCAGACTTCACAAGACATCAGTTGTGGAACAGCCCGCATTCCTGTGCCCTACCCCCTCATGTCCTGCTCCAAAGAAGGGCAGCACATTGGAATTATGGCTGCAGTTGTTGCCCCTGGGATTGAGGCAGGAGTACTTCCTTCCCACAGTGGCATCCTGGGCCCCCTGGCTGGGGCAGGGGAGGGTAGGAGGGGCTGCTGCTTCCTGGTACTTATTTCCCCACCCTGAACCCTGAATTAGGTGAGCTGGGCAGCACTGCCCCTTCCCACAGATCTGCAGCAGGGATGCTGAGGCAGAGTTGGGTACAGGCTCCTAAAGGGGAAGCATAAGAGAAATGTACTCGGCATGAAAAGGCAAATAGGGGGAACCAGGTGGTGGGTATTAGAGAGGGCACGAATCGCATGGAGCACTGGGTGTGGTGCAAAAACAATGAATACTGTTATGCCAAAAAGAAATAAAAAATTAAAAAAAAAAAAAGAAAAAAAAGAAAAGGCAAATAGACCCCTCCTCCTCGCCCATAGCCCCAGGGAAGGTCAAAGGGCAAAACCCTGACCACCCACAGGCACATTTGAATGAGGAGGCCAGAGACTGTTATGCTGGGACAGGGAGGAGCCAAGGAGCACTATTCAGAGGGGCTCTGTCCTCTTCAAGGGTAGTGGAGACAGCAGAGCCAGGTGGAGGGGAGCCAGAAGAGAAATGTTGGCAGCATTTACATTTCCTATGTGAAGGCAATTTTCCACGTGCTGAGTTACATACATCCCTCTGTGTTGTGTTCCTGGAGCTGCTATTACAAATTGCCAGATTTCAGGGCTCAAAGTGACAGAGGGAGGCCAGAATTTGGAATCATCGTCACTAGCCCTAACCAGGGGTCAGCAGGGTGCCCCTCCAGAGGCTCTAGGGGAGAGCCTGTTCCTGTTTCTTTAAGGCTGCTGCAGGGTTCCTTGGCTTGTGTGGGTATCCCTGTCCTCTCTGCCTCTGTCTTCACATGTCCCTGCACCCCCTCCTCTGGGTTGGGTCTCCCTCTAGTAAGAAGGACTCGTGAAAGCATTTAGAGCCCACCAAAAAATCCAGGACCATCTCCTCATCTCAAGATCCTTGACCTAACCACCCACAAAGTCCTTTTCTGATGCAGGGGTTAGGATCCGGATATCTTTGGGGGCTACTTTTCCCACTCCCCTCCTTCCCTTCTCAGATCTTTCTACTTTTAGTTTTCCAGTAAGGATGATTTTCAGGGAAACAAGAAGGCATTTCCTGTTGGCTGAAACACCTCCATTCTGACTCTGTAATTCTTCCAGCTTTATGACATGCTTTCCCCAGATGCCTTTTCTGTCCTTCTAGGGGTACCATAGGAAACATATGGCTGGAAGTCAGCTGTGCACAGAACCCAGGCCTCTAAAACACCTAACAGTCCAGGACTCTGGAGGGCTTTGGGCCCTTGGGCCCCTCTCTGGGATCCTGAGAGATAGGCTGTGTTTCCGGGTGGCTGAGGCTGCTCCTTTCAAGGTCTCCAGGGATCCGCAGGGGGCGTTGTCACCTTCCTCAACTGCAGAGTGGAGTAAGAACAGTACTTTGCCTGTGGGATGTTAGGTGAGACTGCTGACCTGTATTGAGCTGAGAGGTTTAATATTAAACCAAGTGAGACAGTGGTGAGTGGTAGAGGCAAGTAACAACACTCTGGAACTCCCTCCTGCCTGCAGTTTGGGCAGCAGAGCCTGGAGGTCAGACTTCACGCGGAGCCACTCTAATTCCTGGAGCACAGTTTCGTTCCACAGTGTTCCTGCCCATCCCAACATCCTTCCTCTTCCAGCTCTCCTGGCCCTAGCAGACCTGGGTTTATCTCTCTTGGGTGGATATTCTGTGGAAGATGTCAGTTCTGGGCTCATAATGTCTCAGGTCCCTCCATTTGGCACATGTGGGGTGCCTGCTGGGCCAGGCCCTATCTGGGGCACGTGGGGTACAACAGTGAGCAGAGTGGCTGGTGACCCTGCCATCAGGGTCATCAGGAAGCCCATTTTCTCACAATAGTGAGTAATAAACACTGTGGCATGACAGGGTCAGTTAGTGGTGGTCACTGTTGTAGATCAAAAGGAAGACGAAGGCAGATAAAAGGAGCAGGAGCATGTGGCTGTGCAGTTTTCCCAGCACCATTTATTGAAGAGGCTGTCTTTTTTCCATTGGACATTCTTTCCTGCTTTGTCAAAGATTAGTTAACTGTAGAGTTGAGGGTCTATTTCTGGGCTCTCTATTCTGTTCCATTGATCTATGTGTCTGTTTTTGTGCCAGTACCATGCTGTCTTGATGATGACAGCTTTGTAATAGAGCTTGAAGTCCGGAATTGTGATGCCACCAACTTTGGATTTCTTTTTCAATATCCCTTTGGCTATTCGAGGTCTTTTCTGGTTCCATGTAAATTTTAGAATTATTTGTTCCATTTCTTTGAAAAAGATGGATGGTACTTTGATAGGAATTGCATTAAATGTGTGGATTGCTTTAGGTAGCATAGACATTTTCACAATATTTATTCTTCCAATCCAGGAGCATGGAACATTTTTCCATTTCTTTGTGTCTTCCTCAATTTCTTTCATTAGTATTTTATAGTTTTCTGAGTATAGATTCTGTGCCTCTTTGGTTAGGTTTATTCCTAGGTATCTGATGGTTTTGGGTGCAATTGTAAATGGGATTGACTCCTTAATTTCTCTTTCTTCTGTCTTGCTGTTGGTGTAGAGAAATGCAACTGATTTCTGTGCATTGATTTTATATCCTGACACTTTACTGAATTCCTGTATAAGTTCTAGCAGTTTTGGAGTGGAGTCTTTTGGGTTTTCCACATATAGTATCATATCATCTGCGAAGAGTGATAATTTGACTTCTTCTTTGCCGATTTGGATGCCTTTAATTTCCTTTTGTTGTCTGATTGCTGAGGCTAGGACTTCTAGTACTATGTTGAATAGCAGTGGTGATAATGGACATCCCTGCCGTTTTCCTGACCTTAGTGGAAAAGCTTTCAGTTTTTCTCCATTGAGAATTATATTTGAGGTGGGTTTTTCATAGATGGCTTTGATGATATTGAGGTATGTGCCCTCTATCCCTACACTTTGAAGAGTTTTGATCAGGAAGGGATGCTATACTTTGTCAAATGCTTTTTCAGCATCAATTGAGAGTATCATATGGTTCTTGTTCTTTCTTTTATTGATGTGTTGTATCACATTGACTGATTTGCAGATGTTGAACTAACCTTGCAGCCCTAAATAAATCCCACTTGGTTGTGGTGAATAAATCTTTTAATGTACTGTTGAATCCTATTGGCTAGTATTTTGGTGAGAATTTTCGCATCTGTGTTCATCAAGGATATTGGTCTATAGCTCTCTTTTTTGATGGGATCCTTGTCTGGTTTTGGGATCAAGGTGATGCTGGCCTCATAAAATGAGTTTGAAAGTTTTCCTTCCATTGCTATTTTTTGGAACAGTTTCAGGAGAATAAGAATTAGCTCTTCTTTAAATGTTTGGTAGAATTCCCCCGGGAAGCCCTCTGGCCCTGGGCTTTTGTTTGTTTTGAGATTTTTAATGACCGTTTCAATCTCTTTACTGGTTACGGGTCTGTTCAGGCATTCAACTTCTTCCTGATTCATTTGTGGTAGTTTATATGTTTCTAGGAATGCATCCATTTCTTCCAGATTGTCAAATTTGGTGGCGTAGAGTTGCTCATAGTATGTTCTTATAATAGTTTGTATTTCTTTGGTGTTAGTTGTGATCTCTCCTCTTTCATTCATGATTTTATTTATTTGGGTCCTTACTCTTTTCTTTTTGATAAGTCTGGCCAGGGGTTTATCAATTTTATTAATTCTTTCAAAGAACCAGCTCCTAGTTTCGTTGATTTGTTCTGTTGGTTTTTTGGTTTCTATTTCATTGATTTCTGCTCTGATCTTTATGATTTCTCTTCTCCTGCTGGGCTTAGGGTTTCTTTCTTGTTCTTTCTCCAGCATCTTTAGGTGTAGGGTTAGGTTGTGTACATGAGACCTTTCTTGTTTCTTGAGGAAGGCTTGTACCGCTATATATTTTCCTCTCAGGACTGCCTTTGTTGTGTCCCACAGATTTTGAACCGTTGTATTTTCATTATCATTTGTTTCCATGATTTTTTTCAATTCTTCTTTATTTCCCGGTTGACCCATTCATTCTTTTGAAGGATGCTGTTTAGTCTCCATTTAGTTGGGTTCTTTCCAAACTTCCTCTTGTGGTTGAGTTCTAGCTTCAGAGCATTGTGTTCTGAAAATATGCAGGGAATGATCCCAATCTTTTGATACCGGTTGAGTTCTGATTTAGGACCGAGGATGTGATTTATTCTGGAGAATGTTCCATGTGCACTAGAGAAGAATGTGTATTCTGTTGCTTTGGGATGGAATGTTCTGAATATATCTGTGATGTCCATCTGGTCCAGTGTGTCGTTTAGGCCTTTATTTCCTTGTTGATCTTTTGCTTGTATGATCAGTCCTTTTCAGTGAGGGGAGTGTTAAAGTCCCCTACTATTAGTGTATTATTGTTGATGTGTTTCTTTGATTTTGTTATTAATTGGTTTATATAGTTGGCTGCTCCCACGTTGGGGGCATAGATATTTAAAATTGTTAGATCTTCTTGTTGGACAGACCCTTTGAGTATGATATAGTGTCCTTCCTCATCTCTTATTATAGTTTTTGGCTTAAAATCTAATTGATCTGATATAAGGATTGCCACTCCTGCTTTCTTCTGATGTCCATTAGCATGGTAAATTCTTTTCCACCTCCTCACTTTAAATCTGGAGGTGTTTTCAGGCTTAAAATGAGTTTCTTGGAGGCAACATATAGATGGGTTTTGTTTTTATATCCATTCTGATACCCTGTGTCTTTTGATTGGGGCATTTAGCCCATTAACATTCAGGGTAACTATTGAGAGATATGAATTTAGTGCCATTGTATTACCTGTAAGGTGACTGTTACTGTATATTGTCTCTGTTCCTTTCTGATCTACCACTTGTAGGCTCTCTCTTTGCTTAGAGGACCCCTTTCAATATTTCCTGTAGAGCTGGTTTGGTGTTTGCAAATTCTTTCAGTTTTTGTTTGTCCTGGAAGCTTTTAATCTTTCCTTCTATTTTCAATCTCTCCTTCTATATCCTAGCTGGATATAGTATCCTTGGCTGCATGTTTTTCTCGTTTAGTGCTCTGAAAATATCATGCCAGCTCTTTCTGGCCTGTCAGGTCTCTGTGGATAAGTCAGCTGCCAATCTAATATTTTTACCATTGTATGTTACAGACTTCTTTTCCCGGGCTGCTTTCAGGATTTTCTCTTTGTCACTGAGACTTGTAAATTTTACTATTAGGTGACGGGGTGTGGGCCTATTCTTATTGATTTTGAGGGGCGTTCTCTGAACGTCCTGAATTTTGATGCTCGTTCCCTTTGCCATATTGGGGAAATTCTCCCCAATAATTCTCTCCAGTATACCTTCTGCTCCCCTCTCTCTTTCTTCTTCTTCTGGAATCCCAATTATTCTAATGTTGTTTCGTCTTATGGTGTCACTTATCTCTCGAATTCTCCCCTCATGGTCCTGTAGCTGTTTGTCCCTCTTTTGCTCAGCTTCTTTAGTCTCTGTCATTTGGTCTTCTATATCGCTAATTCTTTCTTCTGCCTCATTTATCCTAGCAGTGAGAGCCTCCATTTTTGATTGCACCTCATTAATAGCTTTTTTGATTTCAACTTGGTTAGATTTCAGTTCTTTTATTTCTCCCGAAAGGGCTTTTATATCTCCTGAGAGGGTTTCTCTAATATCTTCCATGCCTTTTTCGGGCCCGGCTAGAACCTTGAGAATTGTCATTCTGAACTCTAGATCTGACATATTACCAATGTCTGTATTGATTAGGTCCCTAGCCTTCGGTACTGCCTCTTGTTCTTTTTTTTGTGGTGAATTTTTCTGCCTTGTCATTTTGTCCAGATAAGAATATATGGTGGAGCAAGTAAAATACTAAAAGGGTGGCAACAACCCCAGGACAATATGCTTTAACCAAATCAGAAGAGATCCCAAATCGTGAGGGGGGAGAAAGGGGATTAAAAAGAGGTTCAAAGGGGGGGAGGAGTCAAGATGGCAGAGAAGTAGCAAGCTGAGACTGCTTCAGCTAGCCGGAGATCAGCTAGATAGCTTATCTAAAGATTGCAAACACCTGAAAATCCATCGGCAGATCGAAGAGAAGAAGAACAGCAATTCTGGAAACAGAAAAACAACCACTTTCTGAAAGGTAGGACCGGCAGAGAAGTGAATCCAAAGCGACGGGAAGATAGACCCCGGGGGGGAGGGGCCGGCTCCCGGCAAGCGGCGGAGCAACCGCGCACAAAATCAGGACTTTTAAAAGTCTGTTCCGCTGAGGGACATCGCTCCAGAGGCTAAACCGGGGCGAAGCCCACGCGGGGTCAGCGTGGCCTCAGGTCCCGCAGGGTCACAGAAGGATCGGGGGTGTCTGAGTGTCGCAGAGCTTGCGGATATTGGAACGGGAAAGCCGGCTACAGAGACAGAGCTGACAATAAGCTCGCAGCTCCGTGTTACCTTGAACCGGTCGCAGGCTCGGTGAGCTCGGAGCGCGGCCGGAAGTCAGGCAGACGGGAGTAACTGGGCACGGTTCTCTGAGGGCGCACTGAGGAGTGGGGCCCTGGGCTCTCGGCTCCTCCGGGCCGGAGACCAGGAGGCCGCCATTTGTATTCCCGTCCTCCGGAACTCTACGGAAAGCGCTCAGGGAACAAAAGCTCCTGAAAGCAAACCCGAGCGGATTACTCACCCCGACACCGGGTAAGGGCGGTGTAATTCCGCCTGGGGCAAAGACACTTGAGAATCACTACAACAGGCCCCTCCCCCAGAAGATCAACAAGAAATCCAGCCGAGACCAAGTTCACCTACCAAGGAGTGCGGTTTCAATACCAAGGAGAGCAGCAGAATTCCAGAGGAGGAGAAAGCCAAGCACGGAACTCATGGCTTTTTTCCTGTGATTTTTTTTTTAGTCTTGCAGTTAATTTAATTTTTTCTTTTTCATTTTTTTTTTTTCTCGCCTTCGGGTAAAAAAATTTTTTTTTTTTAACTGTTACCTTTTTCTTTTTTAACGATTTTTTACTAGTTTATCTAATATATATATATATTTTTACATTTTTCTTAGGTGTTTTCTTTTTTAAAAAAATTCTTTTCTTTTCTTTTCTTTTCTTTTTTTTTTCTTTTTCTTTTCTTTTTGTTTTTTTTTTCTTTCTTCCTTTTTGAACCTCTTTTTATCCCCTTTCTCCCCACTCACGATTTTGGATCTCTTCTAATTTGGTTAAAGCATATTTTCCTGGGGTAGTTGCCACCCTTTTAGTATTTTACTTGCCCCTTCATTTACTCTTATCTGGACAAAATGACAAGACGTAAAAATTCAACACAAAAAAAAGAACAAGAGGCAGTACCGAAGGCTAGGGACCTAATCAATACAGACATCGGTAATATGTCAGATCTAGAGTTCAGAATGACAATTCTCAAGGTTCTAGCCGGGCTCGAAAGAGGCATGGAAGATATTAGAGAAACCCTCTCGAGAGATATAAAAGCCCTTTCTGGAGAAATAAAAGAACTAAAATCTAACCAAGGTGAAATCAAAAAAGCTATTAATGAGGTGCAATCAAAAATGGAGGCTCTAACTGCTAGGATAAATGAGGCAGAAGAAAGAATTAGTGATATAGAAGACCAAATGACAGAGAATAAAGAAGCTGAGCAAAAGAGGGACAAACAGCTACTGGACCACGAGGGGAGAATTCGAGAGATAAGTGACACCATAAGACGAAACAACATTAGAATAATTGGGATTCCAGAAGAAGAAGAAAGTGAGAGGTGAGCAGAAGGTATACTGGAGAGAATTATTGGGGAGAATTTCCCCAATATGGCAAAGGGAACGAGCATCAAAATTCAGGAGGTTCAGAGAACGCCCCTCAAAATCAATAAGAATAGGCCCACACCCCGTCACCTAATAGTAAAATTTACAAGTCTCAATGACAAAGAGAAAATCCTGAAAGCAGCCCGGGAAAAGAAGTCTGTAACATACAATGGTAAAAATATTAGATTGGCAGCTGACTTATCCACAGAGACCTGGCAGGCCAGAAAGAGCTGGCGTGATATTTTCAGAGCACTAAACGAGAAAAACATGCAGCCAAGAATACTATATCCAGCTAGGCTATCATTGAAAATAGAAGGAGAGATTAAAAGCTTCCAGGACAAACAACAACTGAAAGAATTTGCAAATACCAAACCAGCTCTACAGGAAATATTGAAAGGGGTCCTCTAAGCAAAGAGAGAGCCTACAAGTGGTAGATCAGAAAGGAACAGAGACCATATACAGTAACAATCACCTTACAGGCAATACAATGGCACTAAATTCATATCTCTCAATAGTTACCCTGAATGTGAATGGGCTAAATGCCCCTGTCAAAAGACACAGGGTATCAGAATGGATAAAAAAACAAAACCCATCTATATGTTGCCTCCAAGAAACACATTTTAAGCCCGAAGACACCTCCAGATTTAAAGTGAGGGGGTGGAAAAGAATTTACCATGCTAATGGACATCAGAAGAAAGCAGGAGTGGCAATCCTTATATCAGATCAATTAGATTTTAAGCCTAAGACTATAATAAGAGATGAGGAAGGACACTATATCATACTCAAAGGGTCTGTCCAACAAGAAGATTTAACAATTTTAAATATCTATGCCCCCAATGTGGGAGCAGCCAACTATATAAACCAATTAATAACAAAATCAAAGAAACACATCAACAATAATACAATGATAGTAGGGGACTTTAACACTCCCCTCACTGAAATGGACAGGTCATCCAAGCAAAAGATCAGCAAGGAAATAAAGGCCTTAAATGACACACTGGATCAGATGGACATCACAGATATATTCAGAATATTTCATCCCAAAGCAACAGAATACACATTCTTCTCTAGTGCACATGGAACATTCTCCAGAATAGATCACATCCTCGGTCCTAAATCAGGACTCAACCGGTATCAAAAGATTGGGATCATTCCCTGCATATTTTCAGACCACAATGCTCTAAAGCTAGAACTCAACCACAAAAGGAAGTTTGGAAAGAACCCAAATACATGGAGACTAAACAGTATCCTTCTAAAGAATGAATGGGTCAACCGGGAAATTAAAGAAGAATTGAAAAAAATCATGGAAACAAATGATAATGAAAATACAACGGTTCAAAATCTGTGGGACACAACAAAGGCAGTCCTGAGAGGAAAATATATAGCGGTACAAGCCTTTCTCAAGAAACAAGAAAGGTCTCAGGTACACAACCTAACCCTACACCTAAAGGAGCTGGAGAAAGAACACGAAAGAACCCCTAAGCCCAGCAGGAGAAGAGAAATCATAAAGATCAGAGCAGAAATCAATGAAATAGAAACCAAAAAAACAATAGAACAAATCAACGAAACTAGGAGCTGGTTCTTTGAAAGAATTAATAAAATTGATAAACCCCTGGCCCGACTTATCAAAAAGAAAAGAGAAAGGACCCAAATAAATAAAATCATGAATGAAAGAGGAGAGATCACAACTAACACCAAAGAAATACAAACTATTATAAGAACATACTATGAGCAACTCTACGGCAATAAATTAGACAATCTGGAAGAAATGGATGCATTCCTAGAAACATATAAACTACCGCAACTGAACCAGGAAGAAATAGAAAGCCTGAACAGACCCATAACCAGTAAGGAGATAGAAACAGTCATTAAAAATCTCCAAACAAACAAAAGCCCAGGGCCAGACGGCTTCGGCGGGGGAATTCTACCAAACATTTAAAGAAGAACTAATTCCTATTCTCCTGAAACTGTTCCAAAAAATAGAAATGGAAGGAAAACTTCCAAACTCATTTTATGAGGCCAGCATCACCTTGATCCCAAAACCAGACAAGGATCCCACCAAAAAAGAGAGCTATAGACCGATATCCTTGATGAACACAGATGCGAAAATACTCAACAAAATACTAGCCAATAGGATTCAACAGTACATTAAAAAGATTATTCACCACGACCAAGTGGGATTTATTCCAGGGCTGCAAGGTTGGTTCAACATCCGCAAATCAGTCAATGTGATACAACACATCAATAAAAGAAAGAACAAGAACCATATGATACTCTCAATAGATGCTGAAAAAGCATTTGACAAAGTACAACATCCCTTCCTGATCAAAACTCTTCAAAGTGTAGGGATAGAGGGGGCACATACCTCAATATCATCAAAGCCATCTATGAAAAACCCACCGCAAATATCATTCTCAATGGAGAAAAAAACTGAAAGCTTTTCCACTAAGGTCAGGAACACGGCAGGGATGTCCATTATCACCACTGCTATTCAACATAGTACTAGAGGTCCTAGCCTCAGCAATCAGACAACAAAAGGAAATTAAAGGCATCCAAATCGGCAAAGAAGAAGTCAAATTATCACTCTTCGCAGATGATATGATACTATATGTGGAAAACCCAAAAGACTCCACTCCAAAAACTGCTAGAACTTATACAGGAATTCAGTAAAAAGTGTCAGGATATAAAATCAATGCACAGAAATCAGTTGCATTTCTCTACACCAACAGCAAGACAGAAGAAAGAGATATTAAGGAGTCAATCCCATTTACAATTGCATCCAAAACCATAAGATACCTAGGAATAAACCTAACCAAAGAGACACAGAATCTATACTCAGAAAACTATAAAGTACTCATGAAAGAAATTGAGGAAGACACAAAGAAATGGAAAAATGTTCCATGCTCCTGGATTGGAAGAATAAATATTGTGAAAATGTCTATGCTACCTAAAGCAATCTACACATTTAATGCAATTCCTATCAAAGTACCATCCATCTTTTTCAAAGAAATGGAACAAATAATTCTAAAATTTATATGGAACCAGAAAAGACCTCGAATAGCCAAAGGGATATTGAAAAAGAAAGCCAACGTTGGTGGCATCACAATTCCGGACTTCAAGCTCTATTACAAAGCTGTCATCATCAAGACAGCATGGTACTGGCACAAAAACAGACACATAGATCAATGGAACAGAATAGAGAGCCCAGAAATAGACCCTCAAATCTATGGTCAACTAATCTTCGACAAAGCAGGAAAGAATGTCCAATGGAAAAAAAGACAGCCTTTTCAATAAATGGTGCTGGGAAAATTGGACAGCCACATGCAGAAAAATGAAATTGGACCATTTCCTTACACCACACACAAAAATAGACTCAAAATGGATGAAGGACCTCAATGTACGAAAGGAATCCATCAAAATCCTTGAGGAGAACACGGGCAGCAAACCTCTTCGACCTCTGCCGCAGCAACATCTTCCTAGGAACAACGCAAAAGGCAAGGGAAGCAAGGGAAAAAATGAAACTACTGGGATTTCATCAAGATCAAAAGCTTTTGCACAGCAAAGGAAACAGTTAACAAAATCAAAAGACAACTGACAGAATGGGAGAAGATATTTGCAAACGACATATCAGATAAAGGACTAGTGTCCAGAATCTATAAAGAACTTAGCAAACTCAATACCCAAAGAACAAATAATCCAATCAAGAAATGGGCAGAAGACATGAACAGACATTTCTGCAAAGAAGACATCCAGATGGCGAACAGACACATGAAAAAGTGCTCCATATCACTCGGCATCAGGGAAATACAAATCAAAACCACAATGAGATATCACCTCACACCAGTCAGAATGGCTAAAATCAACAAGTCAGGAAATGACAGATGCTGGCGAGGATGCGGAGAAAGGGGAACCCACCTACACTGTTGGTGGGAATGCAAGCTGGTGCAGCCACTCTGGAAAACAGCATGGAGGTTCCTCAAAATGTTGAAAATAGAACTGCCCTATTACCCAGCAATTGCACTATTGGGTATTTACCCTAAAGATACAAATGTAGTGATCCAAAGGGACACATGCACCCGAATGTTTATAGCAGCAATGTCCACAATTGCCAAACTATGGAAAGAACCTAGATGTCCATCAACAGATGAATGGATCAAGAAGATGTGGTATATATACACAATGGAATACTCTGCAGCCATCAAAAGAAATGAAATCTTGCCATTTGCAACAACATGGATGGAACTAGAGCGTATCATGCTTAGCGAAATAAGTCAAGCAGAGAAAGACAACTATCATATGATCTCCCTGATATGAGGAAGTGGTGATGCAACATGGAGGCTTAAGTGGGTAGAAGAAGAATAAATGAAACAAGATGGGATTGGGAGGGAGACAAACCATAAGTGACTCTTAATCTCACAAAACAAACTGAGGGTTGCCGGGGGGAGGGGGTTTGGGAGAAGGGGGTGGGATTATGGACATTGGGGAGGGTATGTGATTTGGTGAGTGCTGTGAAGTGTGTAAACCTGGTGATTCACAGACCTGTACCCCTGGGGATAAAAATATATGTTTATAAAAAATAAAAAATTAAAAAAAAAAAAAAGAGGTTCAAAAAAAAAGAAAGAAAAAAAATAAAGAAAAAAAAATAAAGAAAAGAATTTAAAAAAAAGAAAACGAATAAAAAAAATATAAAAAGGAAAATATATATATATTAGATAAACTAGTTTAAAAAGGTTAAAAAAGAAAAGGGTAAACGTTAAAAAAATTTTAGCAGAATAAGAGAAAAAAATGAAAAAGAAAAAATTACATTAACTGCAAGACTAAAAAAATCACAGGGAAAAAAAAAAAAAGAAAATCACAGGGAGAAAACCATGAATTCCGTGCTTTGCTTTCTCCACCTCTGGAATTCTGCTGCTCTCCTTGGTATTGAAACCACACTCCTTGGTAGGTGAACTTGGTCTTGACTGGATTTCTTGTTGATCTTCTGGGGGAGGGGCCTGGTGTAGTGATTCTCAAGTGTCTTTGCCCCAGGCGGAATTGCACCGCCCTTACCAGGGGCGGGGCTGAGTAATCCGCTTGGGTTTGCTTTCAGGAGCTTTTGTTCCCTGAGCGCTTTCTGTAGAGTTCTGGAGGACGGGAATACAAATCGTGGCCTCCTGGTCTCCGGCCTGGAGGAGCCGATAGCCCGGTGCCCCACTACTCAGTGCGCCCTCAGAGAACAGGGCCCAGTTACTCCCGTCTGCCTGACCTCGGGCTGTGCTCCGATCTCACTGAGCCTGCGACCGGTTCAAGGTAACCCCGAGCTGCGAGCTTACTGTCGGCTCTGTCTCTGTAGCCGGCTTTCCCGTTCCAATACTGCAAGCTCTGCGACACTCAGACACCCCCGATCCTTCTGTGACCCTCCGGGACCTGAGGCCACGCTGACCCCGCATGGGCTTCACCCCGGTTTAGCCTCTGGAGCGATGTCCCTCAGTGGAGCAGACTTTTAAAAGTCCTGATTTTGTGCTCCGTTGCTCCGCTGCTTGCCTTGCCAGGAGCCAGCCCCTCCATTCGGGGTCTATCTTCCGTCGCTTTGGATTCACTTCTCCGCCGGTCCTACCTTTCAGAAAGTGGTTGTTTTTTTGTTTCCAGAATTGCTGTTCTTCTTCTCTTCGATCTGCCGATGGATTTGCAGGTGTTTGCAATCTTTAGATAAGCTATCTAGCTGATCTCCTGTTAGCTGATGTAGTCTCTCCCTGCTACTTCTCCACCATCTTCGGGAAATGCCTTTCTAAGCAAAATATATATCTGGAAGATTTGATCAGTAATACTGATCTACCTTACTAGAAATATTTTTTAAAAATCACCAGTGATGGAAAAGTAAAGAAAGCAATACAAACAAACAAACAAAACAAAACATACAAAAACAACAAAAAAACAAACAAAAAAAAAACAAAAAACAAAAAACAGAAAACATTTGCAGCCCTACTGGCATAAGGCTTACACGCTTCTTTGAGCAACACATTTTACAAATGTTCTCATCAATCAGTAAGAAGAAGAAGAATGTTTAGGAGCTCAGTTGAAAAGGGGGAGGTTCACAGAAATATAAAAATGAAATTGATCAATAAGCATATAAAAGAGAGGCTTGCTCAATTTCATTCAGAATTAAAGACATGCAAGTAAAAGGAAAAAAGAGATAACTTCTCTGCAAAGAAACAAAACTCACTGATGGTGAGGGCCTAGCAGAAAGGGCAGGCTTCTAAACTGTTGGTGGGACCACACACTGGGCCGGCTTCTCTGGGGCCATTCTTGGCACTGTTCATCGTAGTAAACAATGCCCCTCACGTTTGATTAGACAGTCCCCCCCGCCTCCTGTATTCACACAAGTCAACAGGGAAGTGGGTATACATACTGTGGTGGTAATGAAAATCAGAAAAAAAAAATCAAGCTGTCTATGATTAAGAAATGAACTAATGAGATTCTGACAGCTGTCTGGATAGATTGTCATAGAATGATCCGTGCACATTCCTTTAAGTGTGTACCTGCATCAAAGAATCAACAGAATGAGGTGACTCTGCCTCTGCTAATAAGGGAGTATTTCCAAGACATACTATGGAGGGAATAGCAAAAAGGGTATAAAAATAGAATAACACATAAATAATTAAGCCTTTTGGAAACTTTCTGTTCTTCTACCATTTTCTTTTCTTTCTTTTTTTTTTTAAAGAAGAATGTAGGGACTAACACACCCTTTTAATATGTTTTTAAATATTTTTAAGGTTTAAAAAGTGTTTAAAGTTTGTAGTTCCTAGTAGGAAAACATTATCTGAATGAATACCCTAAATGGCAAACCATTGTAGAATGTTTCAGTTGCATGGGGAGCAGAGGGGTAGGGATTCTCTTCACAGCACCCCAGCTTTCTTCATGAGAAGGTCGGAGGTACACTGGTTTGTATTATTGCGACATCCATTAGGTGATCGAAGTTGCTTTTCCTTCAGCAAGGGCTTTATTTGTCAGAAGGGCATTATGCTTGACCTCCAAATTTGGCTGACAATTTACTGATGAGATTCATAACCTTTGGGTTGCTCTGATATTTTGACATATTCGCTGGGTTCTGGGCCACATCCTGGAAGGCCACCATAACTTCTGGATCCTGCATGGCTGCAAGAACTTCCGGATCACTAAGAATTTCATTGAGCCCAGGCATTCCTGCCATTCCAGGCATCCCCCCTGCCATTCCAGGCATTCCTCCAGGAAAATTACCGGGCATTCCCCCAGGAAAGCCACCTGGGAAAGAGCCATACTGAGCTCCTGATTGTCGTCTGGCTTCTTCCTCCCTCTGGGCTCTCTCGTGTTCTTCCCGAGCCTTCTTAACCCTTTCTATTCTTTCTTTGATCTCTCGCTCTTCACGTTTTCGCTCGTATTTTCTCCGATGTTCAGCAATTTTCTGGGCCCTCGGTTGAACTTCTTTCAGCATCGCACTAGCATCTTCATCATAATCCAGTTTGCAAGCAAGGGCAAGATCATGTGCTGCTTCTTCCCAATGGCCCAGAAATCTATGTGCTTTCCCGCGCCACTTATAAGGCTGAGCTGAATCAGGATTTATTTCAATAGCTCTGTCACAGTCTCGAATGGCAGCATTTGGCTTCTGTAATTTGATGAAGACACTGGCTCTCTTGGCATACAGAATGGCCAAGCGAGGATTTAGTTTGATGGCATCTGTGAACAAGTCAATGGCTTTCTGTAGTTCACCATCATTTAGGGCATCAATGGCAGCCACTTTTTTATCATTTGCCTGATCCATCATTTCCTCGGTTATCTCTGCATTTTCATCTCCCATTTCTTGAGGGGCATCGGTATCTGGTTCAATCACACCTTCATTGTCAATTTCTAGATCACTCTCCTCACTTGATGGTTCATCTGTCTTTATGTTTTCCTCCGCCTTCTTACTATCTGGTTTTTCTTCCTTGATACTGTCTTCTGATTTAGTTTTATGAGTGGCAGGTGGTATTTTACTCCCCATGCTCTCCACCCACTCCCGCAGGAAATGCATTTCCTCGGTGTGCAGAACGCTCGGATCCTGCTTACACATTTTCACGAAAGCCCGAAGCTCGCTCACTTTGCGGGGGTCCATGGTCCAGAGGCAGTGGCAGGTGGCAGGCGCGGCTGGGGTTGCGACCCGATTCCAGGTGCGGGTACTAGCTCAGCGTGATCGTGTAGAAGGGGCTACCATTTTCTTTATGTTTTATTTTTGCTTTTGGATTTTCTTCCTTCCTCATTACCAGGTGCGAATAAGGATCCCTTCAATCCAGGGCTGGGTGGCGCACAGACTGACATGCCTTCATCTTTTTGTCCTCTTAACTGTTGGGTCCAGCCTGTTTTTCCCAAGTTGGCTGACCCATGTGGTAGAGCATTGTCATCTGGGGGGTGACTGGAAGTGGCTGCCCCTAGGACAGCCTGCATTCCTTCTTGCACAGTGAACAGATGCTCCCCTGATTTCCCTGTTCAGTGCTTCTCCAACACCAGCCCCCCACCCACACACCTGGAGGACCTGTGTGGGAACATGGTGGCCCCTCCTCAGAATTTCTGACTTGGGAGGCCTGGGGGTTGGCTAAGGGTGTCATCTCCAAGAAGTTTCCAGGCGACACTTGTGTTCCTGGTCCTGGGCCCCACATTGAGTCAGTTCCCTGAGATGAAAAGCTGGGCTTTTCCTGGATCTCTCCAGAGCACCTTTCTGGGCACAGAACTAATACTTAGTTTCCCTGATGTATGACTGTATTAGATAATCCCTAAGATCTTAAGCAGTGGGAAGTCCTAAGAGAAGCTTGCATGTACATCTTGGCTTGACCTTGCTGGCAGGAGGAGGGTTTCATGAAGGTCCTATTCCTGGGACCCAGGAGGCCATGTAGTGGCATAGACACCCAACCGAAGCCCTGGGCTCTACCCAACTGCCTAACATCACTGTTCTGGGCTGTGCCAGTGGCTTCCACTGCATGATCCTCCTCAGGGTCTCTCCCAAGTGCAGGAAAGCCAGTGCCCCATGAAGGAGGGTTGGTACTAGCCCATCCTCCTAGCTTTTTGGGGGAATATCCCCCAGGTATATGCCTTGAAGGCCCCAGACTTCCCAGTGGGTCAGAGCCCCCATTGGCCTCCATGTTACTGATGCTCTGTTCTGTCTTGTCCCACTTCCCACCTCCTCTTCCTGCTTCCCAGTATTGCCTCCAAATAAACCAGATCCCTGTGTCAGGGCCTGCTTCTGAGGACAGGCCCTTACCCCAGTTGCCAGGTGACCATCTTCTTTCTGGCCTCAGCTTGACAGTGATACTCAGAGACTCAGTGCAGACCAGGTTCTGCACTGCACAGAGGCTTCTGAGCTGGCCACCTGGGGTCATAGGCACCTGCTATTGCTGGTGGAGCAGCAAGCAGACTGGGCCCATAGCAAATTATCCCTCAGGCTACTTGGCCTTTGTGCAAGTCCAGAGACAAGTGCTCCAGAGAGAGCTGCTCTTTGGCCCTGCTTCTGGGGGGTATCTACTGAATGTCTGCAAATAAGGGTAGAAAGGAAGGGGAATTTTGGTCTGGCAGGTAGCTCCTGCACAAGGGCAGGGCTATCCTATAACCAGGGGCATCTAAGGGACACACATTCTCTGTGCATGGCAGCAGCTACCTCCTTTCCTGGGTGGAAGGATTTGCTTCTCCATGTCAAAGGTTAAAACAGTTGTGTTTTCCCCTTGCCCACTGCCCCTCATCCCCTCAGAAGCCTCCTTTTCAAGGGGTCACTTCACTTACTGACTGCATGAAGAACAAGCAGTGTTAGTGGGAAATTGGTGGGTGGTTTGGGTGAGTTCCCCCAGAGGTAGAAATGGTGGGACAGGGGTTTGAGTGTGGTAGGTGAACTCAGGGGTTCCTGGAGGGGAAGAAGGCTGAGATGAGGGAAGAACTAGCTTGTGCAAAGCTGTGGGCATAAAGGCTTGGCCCATTGGGGCCCTCTGAATGACAGTGTGTAGTGACCCCAGAGCTGTTTTAGCCAAAAACACTGTGAAGCTGGTTTCTCTCTTTCCAACTCCCATTTCTAATCAGCTAAGGGCTGCTTCTGGGGCATTAAGTCAATGTCCCTTGTGGTCTGACCCTACCATGCCAGGAAAAGCCCTTAGGCAGAGTCTCCAAGGCCTACAGGGAGGCATTGGCAGGAAAGGAACCACAAGAACTGGGGTTTTATGGACAAGTCACCCTCAGTAGTGACTCTGGCAAAGACTACAGGGCCACTATTTTTTATTGAAATATTTGGGAATATAGTAACTAATAAAAAACCTTTCAGAGTTAATGTGGAACAGAGTCTATTTAAATGAGAACAAAAGTGTAATATCTGTGCTTCCAGCTAATTGGACTTCTTGGGAACTAGAGGATGGCATACAGCCCCTGTGACGTGGATTTCTGTTTAGCAGAACCAGCACAAGCCAGCATCTTGCAAAGTCACTAGGCAGCATTATTAACTTTAACTGCTAAATACATGTGGTCACTGAAAATCTAAAATAATACATTATAAACTCTGTATTTAAAGCAATAAAAGAATTGGTGCTATTAGGAGCTGGGAGAAAATTAGCAATGTTTAAAGATCTTTGTAAACAAAGACTGCATTGCACTTTTTAAGCACAAAAATTTCTGGGACATATTTATTCATGTCAGAGGAGAGACTACCCCACACTCGATGTTGTTTGGTGACAAGATTTTCGATACAGTGGCATTGCATCACTGGGCAGATAAACCCAATCTCCACAGGGGCCTGGCTTTTGTGAGGTGACCGTGTGCCTGGTAGAAAAGAACAGGGTTTGCAATTAAAATATAATTCTTCCCCCTCTCACCATTCCGTGAATTTGCTATTGTCAGCCAGCATTTGTCATCCAGTCCTGCCCACACCCTGATTTCCTTTTAGGGAATGATGTTTTTACCTTTGGATTTTGTCTGTTGGGACCAGGCTGTCTCCATGCCAAGGGGCAGGCATGTGAGCTGACTCAGGCCAATGCATCTTTGTGTCTGCATCTCAAGGAAAGTGACAGAGTCAACAGTGGTTGGATTCATTCACCCCAGGGAAGGCAGCCTGAAGAGCCCATTTATTATGATTCTCTCTTTTCAGTTCTCTCTGGTAATCTACAGGGGAACCTGCTTCCAGCCTGGGAGTCCAACCATGCCATTTCAGTATACAGGCTTCTGAGATCCTTCCTTTGAACTTTCTTTTTCCATTTTTTACCCTATTTTTTTTAATTGAGGGAAAATTGGTATATAACATTACATAAATTTCAGGTGTATGAGATTGTAATTTGACATCTGTATACACTACAAAGTGATCATCACCAAACATCTAGTTACCATGTGTCACCCTTCAGTTGACCTACTTCCTCCACTGCCCACCTCTGACCCCCTTCCCCTCTGGTAACCAATAATCTGTTCTCCATATCCCTGAGTTTGTTTTGTATTGTTCAACTTTTTCATTTGTTCTGTTCTTTAGATTCGAAATATGAGTGAAATCATGCAGTATTTGTCTTTCCAGGTCTGACTTATTTCATTTAGCATAATGCCCTCAAGGTCCATGCAAGTCGTCTCAAATGACAAGTTCCCGTTCTTCTTTATGGCTGAGTAGTATTCTATTGTGTATGTATACCACATCTTCTTCATTCATTCATGTATCAGTGGACACTTAGGTTCTTTCCCCTAACTTGGCTATTTTAAGTAATGTTGCAGAGAACATGGGGGTGCATGTACCTTTTAGAACTAGTGTTTTCATATTCTTGGGATAAATGCCCAGAAGTGCAATGGTTGAGTCATATGGTAGATCTATTCTCCCTCTCCCTGATTTAATTAATTAACTCATTAATTAATTAACTTATTAAGTGCAAGTGAGGGGAATGGCACAGGGAGAGGGAGCAAGAATTTCGAGCAGACTCCACACTGAGTGTGGAGCAGGTCATGGGACCTGTTATCATAACCCTGAGATCATAATTGGAGCTGAAATTGAGAGTTAGATGCTTAACCAACTGAGCCACCCAGGCACCCCAATTCTTAAGTGAGGAATCCTCATAGTGTTTTCCATAGTGGCTGCAGCAACTTATATTCTCATCGACTTGCAAGAGGGTTCCTTTTTCTCCACATCCTCTCTAATACCTATTTCTTTTCTTTTTGATAAGTGCCATTCTAATACGTGTGAGGTGATATCTCATGGTGGTTTTGATTTCCCTAATAACTAGCGAGATAGGGCATCTTTTCATGTGCCTGCTAGCCATCTGTAAGTTTTCCTCAATAAATGTCTATTCAGGGACGCCTGGGTGGCTCAGTTGGTTGAGCAGCCGCCTTCGGCTCAGGTCATGATCCCAGCGTCCTGGGATCGAGTCCCACATCGGGCTCCTTTGCTCAGCAGGGAGTCTGCTTCTCCCTCTGTGTCTGCCTGTGTTCACTCTCTCTCCCTCTCTTTCTCTGACAAATAAATAAAAAAATCTTTAAAAAAATGTCTATTCAGATCCTCTTCCTATTTTTCAATTGGGCTATTTTTTAAAAATTTTTTTAATGGCTGAGATCTATGAATTTCAGTTATAAACACCTTGTCAGATATACAATTTACAAATACCTTCTCCTATTCAGTGGGTTGCTTTTTCATTTTGAGATGGTTGTCTTCCTTGCACAGAGAATTTTAGTTTGATGTAGTGCCATTTGTTTTTGCTTTTGTTTCCTTTGCTTTTGGTGTTAGGTCCACGAACAGATCACTAAGAACAATGTCAAGGAATTTGCCACCTATGTCTTCTTCTGAGACTGTTATGGTTTCAGGTCTTACATTCAAGTCTTTAGTCCATATTCAGTTAATTTTTGTGTATGTGTGTAATTCAATTTCATTCTTTTGCATGTGGCTGTCCAGTTTTCACAACATCATTTATTGAAGAGACTGTCCTTTCTCTATTGTGTGTTCTTGGCTCCTTTGTCAGAAATTAATTGCCCATTATGTGTAGGTTTATTTCTGGACTCTCTATTCTGTTTTCTTGATCTGTATGTCTGTTTTTATGCCAATACCATAGTGTTTTGATAACTATGGTTATGAGCCTGCATTTCTCTCTCCCACTCCCCCTGCTTGTGTTCCCTCTCTTGCTGTCTCTCTCTATCAAATCAATCAATCAATCAATCAATCAATAAAAACGTTTTGATAAGGGTTGCATTGAATCTTTAAATTGCTTTGGGAACTATGGACATTTTAATAATATTAATTCTTCCAATCCATGCTCATAGACTCTCTCTGTTTATTTGTGTCTTCTTTAGTTTCTTTCATCAAGGTCTTATAGTTTTTTTAAAATTTTGTTTTTATAATTTTTAATTTTTTACAGCTAAAACATTTTATTTTCAATACAGTTAATTTACTCATAAAAACATTCTAAAAATGTACAATTTTTACTTTTTAACAAAATGTAATAGAACATAAAAACTTCAAAAACAATACTTAACATTTACAATTCAAAATCAAGTTACAAAATATTAAATATTTACAAAACTATATCTTTTAAAATATTTATAAAATTACATGTAATTTTATAGAATTGACATAAAAGAATGTCTCAAAAAATGGGAGAATTTTCCTTCATTCTGTCCAGTATAAACTGTGAAGATTCTTAAGTACATGAGGTCTTTGGTTTCAGTGTCAAAGCCTTCATTTTTGTCCATGTAAGAACTTAAGTGAATGTGAAAGCCTTGTTACAATCCCTGGTATTGACTGTGGAAGAGCACTGAGCTCCCCTCCCCCCGGAACAGTGTAATCAAGTTGACCTTTGTCCTCAACAAGCAAGTACGGGTTTCAAAAGTGTTGATTAAAAGATTTTTTCTTTCTTTTTCTTTTTTTTTCCAAGATTTTATTTATTTGACAGAGAGAGACCACAAGCAGGTGGAGCAACAGAGGGAGAGGCATAAGCAGGCTCCCCACTGAGCATGGAGGGATCATGACCTGAGCTGAATGCAGATGCTTAACCTACTGAGCCACCAAGGTACCCCTAAAAGATTTTTTCATTCAGAACCTCAGGACTTTGCAAATTGAAGTTCTTCAGGACCCTTGGCTAAAGATCTTATTTATTTGACAGAGTTAGAGATAGATAGAGAGAAAGAGAGAGAGAGCACACAAGAGTGGGATTTGTAGGCAGAGGAAGAGGGAGAAACAGATTCCTTGCTAAGCAGGAAGCCTTATGCAGGATTCAATCCTAGGACCCTGGGATCATGACATGAGCCAAAAGCAAACTCTTAACTGACTGAGCCACCCAAGCACCCTAGTTTTTAATTTATATGTGTGTGTGTGTGTGTGTGTGTGTGTTTCTTTGAGAGAGGGGGCAGAGGGAGAGAGAGATGCAGGCTCCCCCTTGAGCAAGGAGCCGGACACCAGGCTTGATCCCAGGATCAAGACCTGAGCCAAAGGCAGATGCTTAACTAACTGAAGCATCCAGGTGCCACTCAGTGTTTTATAGTTTTAAATCTTTCACCTCCTTTGTTAAATTTATTCTCTTTTATTCTTTTTAATGAAATTATAAATTGCTTTCTTACTTTCACTTTCTTATAGTTAGTTATTGGAGTAATAGACATACCACAGATTTATGTATATTGATTTGATTTTGTATTCTGCAAGTTTATGGAATTTATTAGTTATAACAGATTTTTTGGAGGAGACAATAGTATTATCTATAGTAGTATTATGTTATCTACAAATAGTGATGGTTTTACCTCTTCTTTTCTGATTTGGATGACTTGGTTTCTTTGTCTTGCCTTCTTTCTATGACTAGAATTTCCAGTACCATGTTGAGTAGAAGTGTGTTCATCTAATTTGGAACTCTTGGGCTTCCTGAACCTTGATGTGTGTTTGCTTCCCCAGATTAGGGGAGTTTTCAGCCATTATTTCTCTAAATATGTTTTCTGGCTCATTCTCTTCTCTACTCCTGGGATTCCGATAATGTGAATATTATTCTGCTTGACATTGTCCCTTAGGTGCCTTCACTTTTTAAAATTATTTTTTGTTTTGCTGCTCTGTCTGGGTGAATTCTACTGTTTTGTTTTCCAGTCTTCTGGTCCATTCTTTTGTTTTATCTATTCTACTGTTGAATAGCTCCAGTGTATTTTTTTTTCAGTTCAGTTATTGTATTTGTTAGCTAACTTCTGTTTAGTACTTTCTTATATTTTCTATTTTTTTTTTTTTACTGAAGTTCTATTCATTCTTTTCCTGAGTCTTTAAAGTATTTTAGGACCATTATTTATATCTGTGTAAGGTCTTTTTTCTGAGGTTTTGTCTTATTCTTTTGTTTGGAACATTCTTCTGTCTCTCCATTTTGTCTGACTCTCTGTGTTTGTTCCTATGGACTTAGGATATCGGTTACCTCTTCCAGTCTTGAAGGAGTTGCCTTGTGTAAGAAATGTCCCACAGGGGTCAGAAGCACTATTACCCATGAAGACCATGGCCAGGCACTCAAGGGAAATCCTGTGTGTCTGCACAAGCCTGCCTGCTGTAGTGGCCTGTGGCAGCAGCACAGGGTGGGTAGGACTCCTGCCCAGCCTGATTGTGCTCACAACAATAGTTGTGAGTTAGGTTCTCAGTGGGGCATGCCCTCTAGTGCTAAGAGGTTTGAGGGAGAGTTCCAAAATGGCACTAACCAGCACCTGTGTTAGCGAGTTAGAATGAGATCACAAAATGGTGCCAGCCATTATCTGTATCTCTGGAGAGTGTCATTACTACAAGATCCTGCCTTCTTGGCAGATGCCAGAAGATTATTAAGTGGGTCACCTTCACATATGCTCTAGGTGTCTTCACATATGCTCTAGGTGCTTTTGTGCTGGGTCCTGGAGGAGATAAGTCTGTGCATGAACCCTTTAAGGGCAGGATCTCCATTTTCTATAGTTCTGTGATTATCCTGGATATAATCCCTGTTGGCTTCCAAAGCCAGTCATTCTGGGATCTTTCCTCTCCTATGCAGGATCTAGGGGTTGGCTTGTCTGATGTGGAGCACAGACTCTTTGCCTCTCAGAGAAGAGTTCTGTATTTTGGAGAAGCCCCTGATTGTGGGTTACTGCATCTGGGTGGGTTTCTTTCTTTATTTCTTTTTTTAAAAAATTTATTTATTTGAGAGAGAGAAGAAGAAGAACAAGAAGACAGAGATTGAGTGAGTGGGAGAGGTGTAGAGGGAGGTGGAAAGGGAGAGAGAATCTCCAGCAGATACCCCACTGAGCACAGAGCCCAACATAGGTCTTGATTTCATAACCCTGAGATCATAACCTGAGCTGAAACCAAGAGTCAGACACTTAACCAAATGAGATATCCAGGCACCCCTGGGGTGTTGTTTTGTTTTGTTTTGTTTGTTTGTTTGTTTGTTTTCACAAGCATTTGTCTTTTTGTTGTGGAAAATCTAGTTTTCAGAGGAAATTATTCTATATATAGTTTTAAATTTGTTGTGTCCAACATAACAGGAGGAGGTAATTTCAAGACCTTTCTACTCACCATTTTGAACCACCCCCCAGTGAATTCTTTTAAAGCAAAATGGATTTCGCATACTTACAGCTACACCCTCCTGACTGATACATTTTACCACAAACAAGTGCCTTATAACTTGTGGCCATGACATTGGCTATGAGATTTTTTCCCAGACTTTTCATGTCTTGTTAATGTAATGCACATTGTCTTTAATATAGTTTTGGGGACCACATTATGACATACATTGCCAGTGGCCCGCCCTTACCTCCGTAGTGCAGACTCACACACACCAACACCTGCATTCCTCTGACTCCTAAACCTGGAGCCCCAGACTTTGTAGGGCAGAAACAACTGTCCTTATTAAACGTTTTCTAAAGTCCTGACTCACAAAGTCTGTGAATATAATGAAACCATGCTTCACATCATTAATTTTGGGATGATTTACTGTGCTGAACTAGTAACTGGAACATGTGGAGTAAGACCTGGGAGCAGGAAGAGAATCCCTGTTGGAGGTCCTATAATGAGCAGTCACAGAGTAGCAAGACCAAGGAAACATTGGGATAGAGCAAAGGTCCCTGGGTAGGAAGTGTCATAGCTTAAAAAAACACAGTCTGTGGCCAGGCTGGGCTAGTGCTCAGTAGTCACCCCACAGAATCTAGACTTTTTCAAATATTTTATTCAGTGAGGGATGGGAGTTGCAGCACCAAGCTAGCCTGTGTGGCTGAACTACATTCTTTATTACGAGAATGCTAACATAAACAATTGATTGCAAAGAGCCTGTGGTTTGGTGTAACCCCTGAAGCAATTTAATTCCTTAGGTTCAAAACCAAAAGTGACATACAAATTACTCTTTCTCATATCTTTCCCTTTATTGAAATGGAAGTTGTACATCTAATTCTGATGTTTTTTTCTGGTGTCTCAAAGCAAGGATTTTGTCCAGCAGTAGCTGATGGGAGAAACCATAATCTAATGATATGTGCCTGGCTCTCCTGGGTGGGTGGGATGCTCTACAGGAGCCTTATTTAAAGCTGGATGGGTGCACACTGCTTTCCTTGCACAGGCAGAGGTAAAGGGAGAAACCCATCCATTCATTCCCCTAGAATTGCTTCAGGAGTTACACCAAACAGCAGAGGCCCCAGATACTGCGATTTGTCTGAGGCAGAGTAGGAAATGACCCCAGAGCAGAGTCCCTGGTAGGGGTGGTTCCACAGACCAGTCAAGGGTCCTGTACATGCAGGTTTCTGATGGTTATAGTCATAATCCCTCGTGAGCAAGAGGAGTGGGTGCAAAGCCAGGTCTCCCTGCTTTTGGTAAGCAAGCCTCTTGAGGTCTCAGTTCTCATGAACAAATGTCTCTGAGCCACAGCGTTGTTGTGGGGACTAAGTGAGATGTATATAAAATTCTTTAATGTTCACAGGATATTTAATAGATGCCAGTCACATTCCAACTCCCTGTTTCCTTTTTAACATGTGAGGGCTGAGTGCAGACTATCAAGACTGTGTCCTTCCCCCTGCCCGTGGTGGATGCACCATAAAACCCCAGGGCACTTGGAAAACAGTTTGTAGAACCATGGCCCTTCCTAACTTCCCAGTTGTTGAAAGTGAAAGCTGGAGTTCAGATGGCGAAGTGATTGTTCTTCCAACACATTTGAGAGTCACCTGGCTAGGTAATGTTGGACTCACACTTGACACACCCCTCGCTGGGCTGGGACTGGCATTGAGTCACATCCCTAAAATCTCCTTTGGGCCAATACGTTAGCTTTGATCATGTGCACATTAAGCTGCCTTTTTCATTTATATATAATATATCCATTTATTTTATAAATATATATTAGCTAGCTCCTATGTGCTAAGAACTTTTCTGGGTGCTTAGGGACAAAGTGGTAAGATAAATGAATAATGATCCCTGTCATGAAGGGTTTCATTCCATTGAAAAAAGGAGAAAGTCTGTAGACAAGACAAATTAGTAAAATGTACGGGATGTTAGGTGCTGAGAATAACTAGGGAAAAGGAAAGGGAGTGATGATGGAGGAGGGAGAGTTGGAAGAGGGAACACTGAAGTCATCTAGAGGAAGAGCATTCCAGGCAAAGCAACAAAAAATGCAGATAGATACCTACATGGCTTCAAGTATTATTTAATGGCTCTTGGTCACATTATTGTGGTGGTCATGGGTATGAGAAGATAAGCAATTGAGTGTTAAGGGAAGAAGATAAGCAGATGGGGCTCCAGGAGGCTGGTGAGAGGAGCATCAGAGACTGATGAGATGGGCAAAGGTCCTGCCCTTGGCCACTGTGCGGGCAGTAGAGAGTGGTAGCTTTGCCTAGGAGGTGAGTGTGATAGTGTCTAGCCTTCCCAGTAGAATGGGCTCAAAGAAGCATAAGGTGACTGCTGCAGATGTGCTGGTTGCCACCCAGAAGCCCTCCCCTGACCACTGCAGTGCTCACAGCCTGACTGTTAATACACCGTTATGTAGGGGTCACCTCTAGACCCTGAAGTCTGCCTCTGCTAGGGCACAGAATTGGGAAGTCCCTATTTCCGTGGACCTTGGCTACACTGTTCAAGATCAGCTGTATCAGTTATAAGCAGATATTGGGTTTCTGATGACGTGGATGGGTATGTCACATTTGGCATTTGATAGATCTTGACTGGTTTTGAAATTGGTAATTAGCATATCTCTATTTGTTCTAAACTTGAGTATGAAACAAAGGAGGAATGGTCTACAGGCCTCCTTCAAAACAACCCATAAGAACTATGGCTTATTTCCCAGCTTTTCTTCTGGCTAGTGGTGTGTGGTATTGGCCTGGCTGGCTTCTGAGACAGGTCACCCTGTGACTGGAGAACAGAGCAGAGCAGATGATGCCAGCCCAGGAACTGTGACCCTCGTTTCCACTGGCAACCTGCATGGAGACAGAACCTAGCAGCAGTGTGTCCAGCTCTGCCAGGCTCCTGGGACCATCACCCAATGACCAGACTCTACCCTTCCAGCAGCTGCAGGAACCTCTGCTCCACAGGTCTGTGGGGAGAGCCGGGCCTTCCTGACTTTCTGGAAACTTTTTTAAGAAAGTTCTCTAGGGAATGGATGATTTTTTTTTCCCATTCAAGGTGGATGGACAGCCCCCAGCAAGTAGATGGTAGATGGTGCACGAGACATAAGTCATCAGTGGCATCCTTGTCTTGCCTAGCTTACCTGAGATTATTCTATAACAACAGGGACAGAGTTTCATCAAAAGCAGCCACAATCTGATGTAAATGCATTTTGGATAACTGATTAATATGTCAAAATATTCAGCTCCCAAGGTATGATAAAAATAACTTGAGTTCTCTCTAATTTTATGATTTAGCATTCAAATGACTGATCTAAATTCTTTTTCATAAAATCCAATTTAAACCTGTCCCCTTCAACCAGTGGTTTTGGATGGTATCTTTGCTGAGCCCTGAATTTGTATGGGCCAGAATTCATGGAGGAAGCCACATGTTTTGGAAGACTGGAGGTTCATGGGTTATCCTCACAATAGCACTTGCATCTGTATATTAACTATCATTTTTATAACATCAAAGAAAGCAGGAAGTCAGGTACATATTTGCTGGGCAGTCACAGCTCCTGCTGTATGCTTTAAGGGATGTGCTCTTTCCATACCCAGGCAGAAGTTTAGTTGGGTACCCTGTTGCTCATTTCCTCTGTCCCATGGTGGTGACCTTCCATGTGAATTCACCCTCCCAGTTCTGATATTACTTCTACTCAGCTCTCAGTGGAATTCAGCTTATCCTGGCCTCCTCAGAAAACAGAGCCTGAGACATATAGAGTATGTGCTCACCTTTTATTGTGAGTGCGATCCTTAGGAAGTGAGGGAATTGGGGGAGGTGAGGCAGGAACAGTGGGGAGGGAATAGGAGGTATGCCAGCTGATTCCTGGGTGTGCCTGGCATGTTCAGAGAGGCCTTAAGAAGTTTCTGTGCCTCTTCATTCTTGATTTTGGAGAAGGATATGAGAAGAATGTACCTGTACCTCCCATCCTCCATGGGTAAAAGTCCCCCTGCCCAGCCCTGACCAACGCCCCCCCCCCATGCATTATCCCTCCAGACTTTCAAAGAACCATGTGTGATTCAGATGCCCTAAGGCTTCATGGACAACTGGGAAATCCTGGAGTGAGTGTAGAGGGGCAAGTTGTGGGTGGAGGAGTGCTGTCCCTTTGTGTTCCCAGGCAAGGAAGGGACGGAAGCCATTGGTGCAGCCTGCAGCAGCTATGGCAGCAGGGACCCAGCTCTAGACACAGGTTTTCATAGGCTGGGACCAGTTCCTGAGATGGGGACTAGAGAGGGATGATCTGGCTTAGCGTTGTTTTGACACAAGGCTTTGTAAAGACAACACTGAGCACAAGTTGGGAAGTAGTCAACACACATGATGGAATACACTACTAAAAATCTATCATTAATGGACATCGCAAACAGAAACATCATTCAGATCTAGTTAATATGGTCCTGGTATGAACTTGACTGATCCTTGAACATGGAGTTACTGGAACTGTGAGTGTAGGACAGTCAAGAGAAGTGTCTTCACTGTGGCCCTTTTATTTTTATTTTTTCATTTCTCCCATTTATTAAATAATAATTGAACAATATAATTGTATATATTTGAAGTGATCACGGTGGTCCTTCTATCGCTCTGTTTCTGGGAAGTCCATGGGCTGCAATACCTCACAGGGTCTATTTCCACTGTATCTGAGATGAGGGATGAGTTGTGAGAACACGAACACACAACCTACACATGCACACACACTCACACATTCTTACTTATACTCTCACACACTCATACACACACACACAGGAGTGTTAGATTGAATTCCTTATTTAATTAGCCAGCAAACAATGTTTTATCAGAGTTAAGGGAGCCATAGGATAGAGGATGGAGTGCTGCATAACTCCATGTAACGTTCCTTGGACCTGGCCTCTCCGGGCATTTAGCTGCAGGTGATTATCCAGTCTTGGTGAGGTCTTGTCAGATCTGGACAGCCCAGTTCCTTTTCTTTTTGTATATTTTTATCTTGACATAATTTCGGACTTAGAGAAAAGTTGCAGGTTTAGGATAATTAACTCATAATAACCCCTTTACCCTCATTTACCATTGTTGACATTTGCCACACCATTTTCTGTGTGCATATCTAATGTTATTTTTTTTCTGACCTACTTGAGCAAAAGTTGGAATCATTGTGACTTTTACTCCCAAACATTCTGTATATGTTCCCAAGAGCAAGAGCATATACATTCTTATTCACAGTATATTATCAAAATTCAGTAATAACATTTTTTATTGAAGTATAATTAATGTACAGTGTTTTATTAGTCTCAGGTATACAATATAATGATTCAACAATTCTATACATTGTTCATCAAGTGCTCATCAAGATAAGTGTATTCTTAATTCCTTTTATTTAAGTTTACCCCACCTGGCATTGTGCACTAACATGGGTGAGGAAGAGGAGCTGCTAAGGATTGCCAGAAAGCTGGCAAAGATGGCCAGGAAGAACATGGAATGGGCCCTTGATTTTCTGAAGAAGCTGAGAAGCTATCAGATGTCCATCTAGCTACTCCAGACAATAAGTATTGGAGTCACCATTAATGAAATCTGCAAGTTCTGGTCAAAGAGGTAGTGTCTGTGGCCAAAGTCCTCAAAACTGGAAGCAGCTGCTATACTCACCTGGGCCCCCCAAAGGAGAAAAAAGAGAGGAAAGGAAAGGGAAAAAGGGCTTGACTGTTCTGACTGGAAGTCAGAGGCAGGACTTTCTCCACCAAGGAAAAAAATAAGGTAGGAGTCTAAAGACAGAAGAGACTCTGTGGACTCCAAGACTTCAGCCGCCTTCTTTCCAAAAAGGCCATTGGCAGAAAGATCAAAGAGCAGCAAATCAAAAGCAGAGAGTCCCAAAACCCCCAGCAGTCCCTCAAACCCTTCCCTCCCATCTTCTTCCTGATGCTCTGCTATCTCACAGGGGACTCTGTGTGGGACAATTGTGTGGAGATGCTCTCAGCAGCCTTGAAGACCAATGATGACTACAAGTACTATAGAGGTGACTGTGACAAGATGGTGTCAGAAATCAAAGATGATACCTACCAGGAGCTCAAGAGCATGGACATGAAGTACTAGAACTTGGTACATGGTTGAATCAGCAACCTCAAGGACTAGGAACCCTAGCCTGAGGAGGAATGTGCTCAGGGGGGCCATCTCTGCTGGACTAATTGCCAAAAGTATGGCAGAGGAAATGGTCACTGATGAATTGAGGGAATTGAGGCATGCCATGACCCAAAAGGTTACCTGTTAGCACCGGATAACCAAGATCGGCAGCACCACCACTGACTTCTTCCAGTGCAGCATATACAAGAAGCACAGTACCTAAAACCAGGTGCAGTTCATGCAGTACTGATGAGCTCATGACTACTTTTGTCTTATGCAATGAATGTGGCAATCACTGGAATTTCTGTTGATAGAAATGCCAGGCAGGAGTTAAGTGAACAAAGTGAGAAGAACAAAGATAAAGCACAAAGGCATTGTAGCTAGAGGAAAAATAAAAATTAAATTGAAGAAAAAAATTCCCTGTATTTTACTCATCCTCCTACCTACCTCCCCTTTGGCAACCACCAATTTGTTGTCTGTATTTAAGAGTCTGCTTTACTATTCATCTATTTTTTTCTTTGTTTGTTTTGTTTTTTAATTTCCACATATAAGTGAAATAATGTGCTATTTTTCTTTCTCTGACTTATTTCACTTAGCATTATAGCCTGTAGTTCCCTCCATATTATTGCAAATGTCAAGAGCTCATTCTTTTTATTGTTGAATAATATTCCATAATATTTATAGATATCACATCTTCTTTATCCATTCATTGGTCAGTGGACATATGGGTGCTTACATATCTTGGCTGTTGTAACAATGCTACAATAAACATAGAGGTGTATATATCTTTTCAAATTAGTGTTTCTTGTTTTCTTTGAGAAAATACCCAGTGGTACAGTAATTCTAATTTTAAATTATAATTTTTTGAGGAAATTCCATCTCTTTTCCTCAGTGGCTGCAGTAGTTTACATTTCCCACCAAGAGTGTAAGAGGGTTCCTCTTTCTCTGCATCCTTGTCAACACTTGATTTTCTTTGGAAACATGTCTATTCATATTCTCTGTCAATTATTTTTCTTCTGTCCATTTTTAATCAGATTATTTGCATTTTTTTTTGGCTTTGAGTTATATAAGTTTTTAAATAGCTTTTGGATATTCATCTCATAATGAATGTATCGTTTGAATATATCTTCTATTCAGTAGGTGCCTTTTCTTGTTTTGTTGATGGTTTCCTTCTCTGTGCAAAAGTTTTTCTTTTGGTATAGTCCCAGAGTTTAATTTTGCTTTTGTTTCTTTTACCTGAGGAGACATATCTAGAAAAATGTTTCTACTGCCAATCTCAAAGAAATTATTACCCATCTTTTCTTGTAGGAATTTTATGGTTTCTCTATCTCACATTTAGGTCTTTAATCCATTTTGAGTTTATTATTGTGTCTGGTATAAGAAAGTGGTCCAGTTTCATTCTTTTACATGTAGCTGTCCAATTTTTCCAGCAACATTTATTGAGGAGACCTTTATTCCCCTTGTATATTCATGCTTCCTTTGCCATAGATTAATTGGCCATAAATACATGGGTTTACTGGTACAAAATAGACATTTAGATCAATAGAAAATTTAAAAAAATTAATACTATTATCTAGTAAAGCCAATGTCTTGGACTATGCTCATTATCAGTCTTTCTCCTCCACCTAGATCCAAGCATGAGGGGCATGTTGTGGTCACTTGTCCTTTGCTGTCTATTTTCCTCTAGAGTAGTTTCTCAGTCTTTGTCTTTCATCACTTTGACATTTTTGAGGAGAACAGTCCAGTTATTTAAACAATATCCTTATGTTTAGATCACATGTGAGTCAGGGACATCCGGGAAGCCCAGCAAATCAGGAAGGACAGCCCAATGGGTGTAGCATCCACCAGGAGATTCTATGCTAAATGACCACGTGTGTGAGAGTTTGGGATAGTTTACCAACTGTTCAACTTCACAGTCCTAGAACCATGGTCAATATCTGGAAGATAGTATCTAGTGGGAGGTGGGACTGGGGAGAAAGCACAGCCAGGAGACAGGAGCCCTGATGATGGTCTCTTCATCCTGCCTTCTACCCCTGCATAAGGCCCACCCCATCACATCACCCCTTCAAAATCTACTTGCCTCAGACTTCATTCCTCTAAACAATTATGAAACAGAATTCACTTTAATGGCTGCTGTGAAAATCTGATCCCCTGTAGCATCATGGCTGCTCACAGGCTGCTGTCCTGGGTCAGTTCTGACAAACCAAGAATCCCCTTTCCACCACTGTTCTTGGTTCAGACTGTACAATGCTGAACCGTCTGCAGCTATCTGCAGAGTTCTAGACATTCCCACTCCAATTTGCCATTGTGGAGTGCTGTGCAAATACAGACACTTGTGGAGGCATAGCTACCCTCCATGAGATCTATGAAATCTCTTTCTTTGGAAGGAGAATGACTTTTCCTGGTCTGGGCATGTTGTCAAAATACCTTTCTTCTTCGTATTTGGATGTCATTCATTTGGTGTACATTTTTGTGATATCATGTCCTCTCCCAAATGCCAAGGACATGGGATGATTAAGACCAGAACACCACTACCTCAGCAGGTTTCCTGCTTAACCTCTTAGTGCCCATTTGTACTTATGTCTTTCTTCCCCATGTCTTGATTTTCTATATTCTAGCTCTGCTTTACTGAATATCTCCTTGATACACCATTAGTTTTAAGTGATCTTAGTCTTTGGGAAGGATAGTGCATTTTATAAGTTTTTCCACTAGTTATGTGCATGGATTTTCTCAGTTCCCCAGGAAACGGACATTCTCACTCTTATTTTCTGGAGAGAAAACCAGTGGAAGAAGACAACATTAGCCCAATTTCGCAGGGTAGGTTGAAAGGAGAACCAATCTCACCCAAAAGTAGAATCTTTTCCTCCTCATGTAAGTCACTATTACAAATAAAGCTAAGAGCCTAAGGAAGCAACTAGTAAATGACCATAAAGGTTTGATTGCTGGTGTGCTGACTGGCCACCTCTTTGTAGGCTTCCCACTTAAGCCATTGCATTTCATGGAATCAGTTAGAGCTTTTGTTTCTACTTCTATAGGCCACAGCTTTCTGTCATTCTCACTACAGTATCCCTAGCACATTAGAGTCCAGGGCTGTCAGGTGATGTTGAAGAAGCATCTGTGATCAGCATGTGTACTCACTTGCCTTGAACTCTTGACCGAAGAGTCTCCATGATGTAAACTTATCTCTACAGGAGACACCGCCCAAGCCAGGTGGAGTGGCTCTCTGTGATCACATGCTTTTATCTGAATCCATACACGTCACTGTCTGCATTCTGTTGCAAAGACCAAGAAACATCATTTTCATGGTGAAGCCCCAGATACTTCATGCATCAGAGTTGTGTGAAGCTTGTCACTTGGTAGTGTCTGCTTGTGGCTGGGTCCATTTCAGAATCTCATTCAAACTTCCAGTGGTTTTGAAACAGAAAGGGACCTGGAAAATCATTGTAGCTTAGTTGGAAAATCTCTCTCTCAGGTTTTCGTGGTGGCCTGGAATGCTATGTTGTGTTGTTTGGTCAGTTGGAGAAATGAGTGTTGTGATTGATAAGTGATATCTGCCCTGAGGCAGTGGCAGTGTGGGGGAGGTGGAGGTGGAAAATTGGTGTAATGTAATTGGTAGCTCTAACCTGATTGCAAACACTGCATAGTAAAAACTAGAGAATTATCACCTGGGGAGATACCTTTCTTCCTTTAGAAATATTCAACAGACACCAGTTGAGATAGCATTGAACAAAGCAAAGTCCCTCTCTCATGATGCTTGCATTATCATGGGGTGCCCAATGTGGTCAACTTTAGATCTATCCAGCATTTGCTCCCATGTAGGTGTCTGGGCCACACTGTCTAGACATTCTGATGGAGCTTGTTCTGGACATGTTCCGCCATCTTCACTTTTGCAGTAACTCAAGCGCTCCTCAAACAGTCTGAGGGGGCAGCGAGGGAGCCACACTGTGAGAGGAAGTCTGAAGGTTGAATGAGGTCACAGTTATGGAGGCCTTTGAATTCCCAGATAAAGGCACTGGTCTTGACCTTTGGACCCAGGCTAACAGATACCCTCATGTGGGCACCTCACCCAGCTTACCGTCTGAAGATTGCTACTATTTCCTCTTGCCACACTTCCTGCCTCAGAACCCTTCCCAATGGTGTTCCAGGCAGCTGCTTTCAGTTGGCTGGTGTTGGTGTGGGAATGTCGTCATGTGCCTGCCCTACTCTGCTCAGGGGGAGCCCATGTTGGTTTCTCTGCTGAAAAAAAAAAGAAAAATAGAAAAAGCATCCATGAGCCAGAAATGGAAATGGTAGCCATTAAGCAAATGTCCAATTATCTTTCTCGATGGTGCCTAAATGTGCTGTTTGCTTGCTTATTTGCTGCCTTTCTGAGCAGCAGGCTGCCTGCCTTCAGGGGTTCCCTGTATAAGGATGGCCAGTACAGAGTACATGGGGGCTTTATTTTGCTGTCATGAGACTTTAATTTTTAGTATGTTAATATGAATAAGGGACATTTGCTTCCATGTACAGTCAAAGCTATTTTATCAGGCATCTTTCTTTTCCTGGACAGGAAAATCCTGGTGTTTCATTGCATCCCAGCCCCTCCAGCCTGAATGTCAATGTGACACAATTTGGCAACAGAGCTGGGCAGAATTCTGCCTGAAACGCCCAGAACCCTTCCAGGGCCCTGTCCTCTCCCAGCTGTGATGGCTACTTCTCTCCTTTAGATACAGTCATTAAATTGCCATTTTGCAATGAGGAAGGTCTCTCTCAGGAAGATTAAAAGCAGAAAGTAGGCAGCATTATCCTCACTATATTTATGAGATAGGAGATGATGGAACAATGTGGACAGGTGCAGGCAAGAGGAGTAGCCACGCAGAGACTCAGGAAAATCAGTGCATTTCATTAAAGGACAATGACACTTAGGCCCTGGCCCATGGCTGGCCTTAGAGCATCGATGACCTGGGTTTCAGTGCCCTCCTCATCATTAGGGTCATCTATGCTGCCAGCTGTGCTATGTCATCAGCTGCTCAGCATACAGCCAGGCCTGCTTTGGCTGTCTAGCACTGTGGCTACTGCCAACAGCAACAGACAGTCACTCAGCAGCACCAGCCACCTTGAGGAATGCAGATCTTCTGTGCTCCTCATGCAAACATTGGCACATGTCTTACAGAGGGATTTTATCTTGTTTCAAGACAGTTCACAGGCCTGTCTGAAAGATGATATTTGGATCTCAAAATATTGGGTTAAAATTTCTGAGACAGTAGAAGGGAATATTTGACATGCACGTATTTAAAAGTTTGGGCTGATTGCTGCTCTAGAGGCATGATCCCTGTCATCTTAGTTGCTACAAATAATTGATCAAGTGAATAGCCAATCCTTATGAGGCACACATGGGCCAACTGGGGTCACATAACTGGCTGAGGTGACCTCATCTCGCTCCACTAGGCAGCTCTGTGAGCAAGGCTTGTTACTCCTGCTGCATGGATGGTGAGTTCGAGGCTCAGAGATGTCAAGCCACCATTCAAGTTGGACTGGATGGAAGAGGACAATCTAGAATTTAAATCAGATTTCTGGGGGTGCCTCTCTGGCTCAGCCTGTGGAGCACATGATTCTTGATCACAGGGTCATGAGTTCAAGTCCCACATTAGGCGTGGAGCCTACTTAAAAAAAAAAAAATAAAAGCAAGTCTCTCACTGTCATTCCTGACTTACTCACTTCATTGTATGCTACCCCTTCCCCTCCAAGAGCTAACTGACTACTAGTTTCTTTATCTTTGGTTTTCCCTTTGTTCTTTCAGTTCTAGAGCAAACAGAGCTTTGTTTTGTTTTGCTTTTGTAAATAATTTAATTGAAAAATAACCACTGGATGCCAGAGGCAGCATGTATCAGCTCCTGAGGCTTGATTGTTACATTTTCAGGAATCTTGGGACTGGCTGTTAACACAGCCATTATTAAAAAATAAATTATATTAAATTTACAGTTAAATTTTATATTAAAAACAGTGGTAATAAACACTCAAAACTTATCACTTCCTATTTGTTTTACTATATTTTACAGTATCTGTGTTCTTGAGGGCATTTACATCTGTTGTATCTACCACTTCTCCTGTGTTGGTGAACATCTCATTGGGAGCTTGAAAGTGGCCTTGGTTGGGAATATTTATACCACAGAATTTGGCAAATATTGCAGAGAAGAGCTTTTCTGCCTAGACAGCTGGTTGTTAAACATTTGCCAACTCACCACGGGGGATGACAAACATGAAGCGTGTAGAACTTGAGTGTTGTACCCCGTGTAACGAAAACCCAGCTCAAGATGTAGGTAGTTTGCAGGCCCCAGGAGAATCCCTCATGTCCCTTCCCAGCCTACACCACCTACTTGCCACAAGGTAAATGCTGTTCTTGTGTTTCTCACCATAGTGTAGGTTTTCCAGGTTTGATCTTCATATAAACAGAATAATACAGTATATTCTCTTTAGTGTACAACTTAGTTTGCTTTACGAGTGTTGGTGAGATCCATCATGTTGCAGTATGTAGATTGGTTTATTCCTTTTTATTGCTGGACAGTACTCCATTATATAAATATCCTGTAATGTATTTGTCCACTCCCCTGTAGGTGGACATTTGAGTTGGTTCTAGTTTGCAGTGCTTACGACTTCTGTGGAAATTTTTGTCCATGGCTTTTGGCAAACAAAAGACCTTTATTCCTCGTGGGCACACATTTAGGAGTAAGGTGGTGGGGCTTTAGGGTGGTGTCCATTTATCAGCTACAGATGTGAGCAGGCAGTTTGTTGAAAGCCTATATTAAGGCTCTAGGATTGAGACTGTAGTTGATAGAAGAATAATTTAGAGACATACCCTGTCCTCAAGGCTTATCACCTTTTGGGGAAGATAGACCTATGTGTGCATGATCTACAGCAATAACATTTTGAGAGTTCAGTGAAGAAAGAAGATGCATCTTTTGGACGATGAGAGGGTGCTGGGGGAAGGCGGCGAGATTGAGGAAGGGTACCAGCACAGAGATTATAGGAAGTGCACTTGAGTGAGTCCTTGTGTGATGGAGAACATAGGGGCACCATGATTGAAGCCACAGTGTCAGTGTGTGTGGCACTGCAGTGAGCTTTATATCCATTCATACTTGGGGTCTGTGTCTGGACTAATGTGCTTTGGTCACTATCCTTTGGGGAAAAAATGGAGATGATATTTCTCAGGACAGCAGGCATGTCTCGACTGGTATACAAGGGCCACCAAAAGAAATTCTGATTCAAAACTTGCTTCACTGAGAGATTCTTTGGCCAAATCTAATGCACAATTTGATAAACCTAAGTGACAAGAAGCTAGACTCATTTCCTTGGTAAATCCTCCTCTCCTTACCCTCTAGTTGTCTTCCTATATCCAGTTCTCTTTTTACCTCCCATCTTTCTGATCTCTGTCCCTCTGCACTTCTCCTGCTAGTCCCTCCATTTCCTTTGTCTAGACCCCTTGATTTGTCTTGGCAGCTCTCCTAAGACCTCAGAATGCCTATTGCCTCTAAAGATCCATCCCACCCATAAACCAGGTATGCAGGCAAATGCAGTTTGAATTTTGGACCCAGGCTGACTCAAGTGCTATAATTAAGGGTTTCATAAATCCAGACAAGGCTAGTTATTCATAGAAGAATTTAGTATTCTTTTGGATATATATGACCCAGGATTACTGTGGTTTTATGTGTCAAACTGACTAGCCTGAATTGCCCAGATATGTGGTTAAACATTATTCTAGATGTGTCTATGAGAGTGCTTATAAGTAAGTTAACATTTAAATTGGAGGATGTTAAATAAAGCAGATTTCTGATTGCCCACCTAAATGAGCCTCACACAATAAGTTTTGGCCCTGAATAGAATGCAAAATCTACCTGCTCCCAGCAAGAGGGAATGCTACAGCAGATGGTCTTGAAATATAGCACGGGGTCTTCTTGGGGTCCCCAGTGAGCTGGCCCTCCCTGAAGATTTTGGGACTTCCCAGCCTCCATTATTGTATGAGCCAATTCCTTAAGATAAATTTCTTTACACACACATACACATACACATACACATACACACACAACACTATTGATTCTGTTTTACTAAAGAAAGCTGACTAAAATAGTTAATTGACCAATACAAATGTGTACACATATTGATCAGAACCTCAGATGCTAAAGCCTGGATGGCAAAAGCTGTTTGGATAAACCTGGAAAGAGACCCACAAAAGTCCGTCTTTCCACAATAAACCAGAAGGTCAAGAAAAAGCCTGTAATTTAGGGCAAATCCTCCTAAAAGCCATGACTGAAACATATTCAGTAAAAATCTATTGGACTATAACTCTATAATGTAAATAGAGAAAAGATAAAAATACAGAAGATTTTAAGGATAGACTAGAAAACACATTTCATCAACATTTGAGACTTAAAGAAGGTGCTGACGTGTAAGGCTGAGACTTTCAGGTCATTTTGTCAGTGGAATTAAACTGAAATTGGAGATCTAATCCAAAAACAGAAGATAGAATAGGAAGCAGCCCTTAACCTGAACTCCAGCACCTGGCAGAGTATGTGGGAAGGACTTCAGAACAAAAACAACAGAACCTAGAATAGAGGTACGCCCCTAGGACCCAATAGTCATCTGGCCCAGTTCCCACCAATCACCTGCTGACAAGGACACTATAGACACTGTAAGCAGAAGGGACATTGGAATAATGATTGTCCAATTGTACAAAGGAAAAGCCAAGACAAAGAAAAATCATAAAATTCAAAGCATCCAGTATCCTGCTATATACTCTTAAACATGCAAGGTAATTAACTGTAAGTATGGACAGTCCACCTCATTGTTCCTGATAGATGGGGGTGCTATTCCTTCTGCATTCAACTTCGAGTTCTTTGCTCAAGTCTTCTCATTTTAACATAACATAAAGTGGTCACAGATCTTTGCCATTTCCCAGTCTTTAACTGTAACCCTTGGGCATCTGACTGACAAAGGTTACTTTCTGCTTTGTGATTCCTGGTAACTTAACAGGGTGAGACTTGCTCTGCTGTGGAAGTGTAATTTTAAAACTACACCAGAGGACTATTTCCTGAGGTCCCAGGGGACTCCTTTATTCAAAGTGAAGTGTCTTCTCTGGATACACATTTGCCTCCTCTGCCATGTTTGATACATGGCCCTGATCAAGATCTTGTCACTGTTGGTGATACTCTATGGGCTGTGAGTTCCACTGACAGAGATAAATTCGTTTGAGGAGAACCTATCAAAATTTAGACATATTTTATAGAATGGTTACGCAAATTTACCCAATGTCACATGAAGCAAGAAACAAAGAAAAGTTTCAAACTTAATGGTTTAAAACCTTTTATAGAAAGTCTTCTCATACTCTGCACTATCCCTTAACACTCCTTTCCACCAATAAATAAAGCAAATGGATGAGGATATTGGTTTGTTCAAGATCTCAAGGCCATCAACAGAGCTTCCCTATGGTGCCTAACCCAAATGCCATCCTGCCATCAATTCCTCCTGAAGTCTCTTGCTTCACTGAAATGGATTTTCGCTCTACATTTTTTAGTTCCTTTGAAGCTGGGATTTGGGGAGGATAACAGTGCCTCTGACAGCCATGCCCCAGAGACTCACTGAAGCTTCTTCCTAATCCTTTCAGGTCCTCAATGAAGAGGTTAAAAGATCTAAATATTCTTTGTAATTTAGTTCTGATACAATATGTGGATGATATCTTGTTTTGTTCAGAGAAAGGAAAAGAAGAGAAGCCTATAAAAGATTCCATTTGCTTGTTCTAGCTATGGCAGAAAAGGGACATAAAGTTCCAAAAGATAAATTATAATTCTTCCAGAACACAGTCCATTATTTAGGGCATGACCGATCTCAAGAGGGAAAAACACTCTGTGATGGACAAAAGGCTATCAAAGCTTATCCTAGACCTGTCACAGAATGGCAGTTGAGAGAATTTCTGGTTTAACTGCACACTGCAGATAATGGGAGACAAATTTCTCTGAGACTGTGACACCTCTTTATTAATTGACTAAGTCTCCCATGAGAACACCTCTGCTCAGGGACCCTACACATAAACAGGCTCTGGAACCTGAAGAGGACTCTGAAGAGGGCTCCTCAACAGCCTCCTTCCCCAGGTATCCTTAATTACAAAACGCCATTTCACCTCATTGTGCATGAGTGATCTAGATAAGCCCCTCGTTGGCTGGCAACCCTATGAGCTTCCTAGGTAGAATCTGAAACTGTACCCCCTACACAGAGGGCAGGGAGAGGCGGATGAAAGAGGCAGGTACTCCGTGTTGGTAGATGACTTGTCTAATAAGCAAGGAGACTTACATAAAAGTCTTGTCTTGGGTGTAGCAAGACAAGTAGATCTCTGCACCTGTCTGCCATAGTCTTAAAGGTTTATATTAAAGTCTTAACTGGGTTTAGTTATATATACTGTCCAGATGGTTTCAACACCACATCACTCTCTCAAGGCTATATCCTTTAAACAGTTCCTATTACGGAATGCAACCTGTGCAGCCACTATGGAAAACAGTATGGAAGTTCTTCAACAAATTAAAAATAGAATCGTCCTATGATCCAGTAATTCTACTACTGGGTATTTACCCAAAGAATTAAAAAACACTAATTCAAAAGGATACACGTGCCCCTATGTTTACTGCAGCATTATTTATAATAGCCAAGATATGGAAGCAGACCAAGGATCTACTGATAGATGCATATAGATTATATTATGGAATATTAATCATGAAAAGGAAGGAACTGTTGCTATTTGCAACAATATGAATCGATCATCTAGAAGGTATAATGTTAAGCAAAAGTCAAAGACAAATACCATATGATTTCACTTATATGTAGAATTTAAGAAACAAAACAAACAAATAAATAGACCCTTAACTACAGAGAACAGAGTGATTGTTATCAGAGGGTAGGTGGGGGGGGGGGATGTGTAAAATATATGAACGGAATGGATGGCAGAACATACATTCCAAGGACAGAATAGGGGGCTCCTGGGGTCAGCTATGAGGTCAACTGACCGTTATGGCTCTTGATGACTTCCTTCAACATTCCATACCTTGTGGCCTTATCTTATATGACCCTCTTCTGCACTGGGCCTGGAGTGGTCAGCAAAGGATTTCAGGAGCATGGCTCCTTTGATAGCTATCCAGCTGCCATAGAAATAGTATAGGTACATGTAGAAGGAAAACAAAGATTTAGGTAATGATCCCAAAATAAGTAGCATTTTTTTTTCCACCAAGAGCCCTGAACCATGGGGCTCTTGGTGACTTCTTAAGTCCCCAACCTAGGTGTCAAATTACTCAGGGTATTCAGTTGTGTCCTCATGTGATTTCATAAAGATGACCCATTATCAGATTCATCGGGTATGAACACGCAACATTTGGTTGATAACCCTTGCAACTGGTGCCTTTCTGTGAATCAGTAATACTGTTCAAGTTCCTTCTATTCTGGAGTATGGTTTATCTTATTAGAGACATTTTAGTGTTCGGTTAAGACAGGCTTTGTCAGCTTATTGACTTTAGGGCTTGCTGGCTGAATTTATAAGAGCTTCTCTTTGTGCTATATTGTCCTGCTGGCCAATGGAGGGGACAAACATTGTGGTCAGAAGACTGTACCAGTGGAAAACAGAATGTATCCATCTACTTTGAGGAGAGGGAGGTTGTGGCTTTAGTAACTTAACTCGGTTGTAATACCATGCATATTGGCTGGGGGAGGCAGCACTGCCAGGTATGAAGAGACAGAATGGGGGCAGGACCAGGACCCCCACTGTCTCCCTCTTTCAGTGATGCAAGTTCCATTACATGAACAGTGTATTTCAACAGGTCTTGTTTGTAGCAGGGTGATGGGATCTCTGTGGAGACTGAGTAGTTGCCCTCAGGGTGTGAAGTAATTTACCATCTGGGAGGGATGTCCCATTGCAAATTCCACTAGATAATTCCTTTCCCAGGTGTGATGGTACTTGGTGTTCTCAGCAACCTCACACATTGACCCATGATGAGAGTTGGGGCAATGGCTGTTTTCCATGACTTCCATACCTTGTGGCACTGGGTGTTTCAACAGGGATCCCCATTCTGGCATATGGAGCAACAGGCCCTACTGGTTAATCACTGAAATGTTTTAAACCCTGGGACAGTACTGTAGTCCTCCCAGCCAAAGTGCTTTTACCTCTTAGTAATCTAACCAGCTGCTTTAATCTTCCATTTTTTCCTTTCTACTAACCCTGCTGATTGTGGATTAGAGGGGGAATAGGACCTCTATTCAATGTCATATTCTTTTGACTAGTCTCACACATGATATGTGACCTCCACTCACTGTCTATTTGATGAGGATATCTGTACATAGTACTCAGCTTCTTTAATCCCCTAATGGTTTGCTTGGGAACAGGGAAAACCTTGGTTTAGGATAAATGTAGTGTCCACCCAAACCTAGACATATTTAGAATCCTTACTTGGAGAGAGGGGACAAATATGAACAATTTGTCTACCCTTCCTGGTTGGGAACTTCAGTGGATATTTCCAGATTTCTTTGGCAGTGTCTTTAAACATTGATTAAAATACATAGGATGTGCTGTTACTGTGTTCACTGAGTCACTGTATCTTAAGGATAATCCATCACCCTTGTCAGTAGGCCATGCCACCTGGGCAGTCAATCTGATGTTTCCACTGGTGGATCAGTTACAAGGCCTTATACCTGAGCTGGGCATCCACTTACATTTTCCAGTGGATGTCAGCACTTTATGAACAGTAATGTGGAAAACAGTTGAGAATTGTCTCACGCTTTTTGCAAGTGAAACCAAAAGTCTTTTCATCTATCCTGACTCCATGAAGATTTATTTATGATTATCAGTGCCTCAGTTTCTTATTGTCTAAACCATTGGGGTAATCCATTTAGGAAAGCCCAGCTGACAGAACAAAGGTTTGATGGCCAAGGCTCATGAGTGTTTACCAACCAAACCTCCCCAAGTTCAATCTACTAGTGGTTATGGTTCCTTTCTGTTTCTAGATATCTGTATACCAGACATCAGTGAGAACTTTCCTTTTTCCCTCCCTACAGGCCACAGGGGTCACTATAGGAACAGGGGTGTAAGTATTTGGAGGATCTACATGCTTTACATGTAGTAGCACCTCCATTTCTAGAGACAGTGGCCTGGTGGACAGAGTGCTCCTCTGCTGCAAATAAGCATGCCCCTTAATAAAAAAGGGAGTGGTTACTTGTTACTTGTTAAAATGTGTTTATTGTTACTGCTAATACTTCTTTCTGTTCTTGAATCAATAAACACACATGATAGAACAGGCTGCATTGCTTTAAAGAAAAAGCACTGGGCTCTGTAAGGCTGAACCTCATGGCCTATGGGATTTGTTCATTTGGCCTGAGTTGAGCAGTTGGGGTTTCTGGGGTACTGACCAGGGTTTTAGCTCCTATAAACTTGATGCTTTAATGTCTCCACTGTTTGCATATACTTGATACTTCTTGCTCCGAACAACCCCATGATATACCTTTGTCACCTTGTCTTGGCCTCCTGTTTACTCCCTACCCCTACTCCCCAAACCTTCTCCTCCCAGGGATGTACTTTTCAAACACAAACCAATCAACCCACAGTCTACACCCCACCCTGCCAACAATGAATAAGGGTAATTTCTCCTTTCCTATGCTATCTTCAGAAACCATATAAAGGCTTAGACCCACACATCATCTCTCTGCACTTCTGGCTCTGTGGCCTGAGGCTTGGTGATTTCCCTATGTGGCCCCTTGCAGTGTGATGTGTACTTCTTGTACTGGGAACCAAGTATAATGAACTACCTTTTCCATAGCAGTCATCTCCCAGTCTAATATTATTATTCAAAAATAATAATATTTTTAAGCACCTTGTTCTTAGACATTTTACAAGGACTATTAATTGTCCTTGGTTTTATTTTAGTGGTCACAATGCTGACTCGTTGTGTTCTACTCAGAGTAATAAGTGCTTCTGCACAGTCTAGCTCTTATTAGATGATGGCCATTATAATACAGCAACCAAAAGGTCAAGGAGGTCTTAAAATATGATTTGCTATGGAGATGGCTGGACACGTTTGAGCAACACAGCTCTGGATCCCCAGCCTCCCAGAACTGGTCAACCACTTGCAAGTGAGAGAATTGCCCAAGGGCGTGGGGAGAGAAACTGATTATATAAATGGACAATGGTTGGGCATTGGGGCAGCAATCAGCCCGAGTGTTCAGAACTTAATAAACAATTGTGTTCTGACTTATGACCAACCACGGAAAGCCAAACATGATACCCAAATAAACCACGAAGACACCCCATTTCTAACTAGCCAGCTTCCAGCCCTCCCTGAGGCCAATAATCTTTAACGAAACCATACCGAAATCCTTCCCTTTTTCCCCACAATAAAGCTTTCTTGCCTACCACCATACTCCCCCCAGCCCCACTGCCTGCCTTTAAGTCTCTGCCAAATGCAAGTGATGCCAAACTCCTGACTTTAGAAAGGAGATATCTTATTTGAAGCGATTATTTCAAGGGGACTATTGTCATAGTGGGGCAAGGACCAGGGTTATAGGGGACAAAGAAGGATTGCCATGGGCTGAGCACTGGGACCTGAGGTATATGGTGGCCAGAGTCAGACACTAAGGTCTTCCTTCCATAGGGAGGACTGGACAAGGCTGGGAAAAGCCAGCGGTGCAGTGGGGTGAATGTGTGTCACCCCAACATCCACCTGCTCTCAGAGGGGTTGCATGGAGGGCTGTGTGCTGGCTCAGGCTGGAGGTGGGCAGAGTTCAGAGCCTGGGAAAAGGAAAGACTGCTAACCTGAGTTTGACTGAAGAGCACTTTGTTTAGATTGGTTAGTGCGTATGAAACAATTCAGTGGGGTCTGATGGGCCTGTGCTGGCTTCATCACAGGTAGATAGTGTGGGTCTTACCTAAGTTATACAGGGAAGTGGTCCTTTGTAGTAATCCCTTTCCACAAAGGGTGGGAGATTTCTTACCTTCCATTTTTTTTTTTCCAGGAGTACTGGGCTCGTAAAGGTCAACATGGTCAGTGCTACATAGTGAGTTCTGGGTAAATCATCTCAGCTTGTTGTCCTTTTCTTTTACTTCCATAGTTAGGAGAGCTCAGGACCCAGGACATCACCTTGGCTTCTTCTTCACCCTCTGTTTCCAAGCCCTGTTTCCTGCCCCTCAATACTACTTCTGTCTTGGTTCACGCACTCATTTTCCAGTAACCTCCTTAGAAACAATCTAGGTGATGCCTGGGTGGCTCAGAGGGTTAAAGCCTCTGCCTTTTGCTCAGGTGGTGATCCCAGGGTCCTGGGATCGAGTCCCGCATCAGGCTCTCTGCTTGGCGGGGAGCTGCTTCCCCACCCTCTGCCTGCCTCTCTGGCTGCTTATGATCTCTCTCTGTCAAATAAATAAATAAAATCCTTAAAAAAATAAAAACCTTAAAATCCATAATCTAGGAAGCTGGCATTTGAGGCTTTGTATGTCACATGTGTTTTTATTCTTTGATAATTTTTAGTGGTTTCTATGAAGTAGAAGTCTAGATCAGATGTAATTTTCCTTTCAATTTTTCTATCTTTGTTCTTGGTCTTCTCACCTTCCGGAGGTGGCAGGTGAGATTCTAATGATATTTGAATAGATGGTCTTCCATACAACAGTGCAGTCCCTGAGAGGAAAAGGCTATTCTAGGTCAGCTGATGGGACTCAGCCACTAGAAAGAGACCTTTCTCTGGTTTCTAATGCAATTAAATGATTCTTTTTGGATACTTTTCTTTACCTTTATTAATTTAAAAAAAATTTTTTATAAACATATAATGTATTTTTATCTCCAGAGGTACAGGTCTGTGAATCGCCAGGTTTACACATGTCACAGGACTCACCATAGCACATACCCTCCCCAATGTCCATAACCCACCACCCTCTCCCTCCCCCCCTCCCCCCAGCAACCCTCAGTTTGTTTTGTGAGATTAAGAGTCACTTATGGTTTGTCTCCCTCCCGATCCCAATCTTGTTTCATTTATTCTTTTCGTACCCCCCAAACTCCCCATGTTGTATCTCCACTTCCTCATATCAGGGAGATCATATGATAATTGTCTTTCTCTGACTGACTTAAAATTTAATGATTTTTTTTAAAATTACAAAGTCATGATAAACATCATAGAGCATTTAGAAACCATCAAAAGTAGGAGACAAAACACCAAAAATCTTGACACGGAGAAGGAAGGATGGTTTTCATTGCGCATACTTATTCCCTTTCTTCCTATCTATTGTTAAATGTTTGCCTCTGGAGATAATAGGTGTCCTGCTCTGCTTTAAAAACAGAAATAAAACAAAAAATTGAACTTTAAAAACTTTAAACTGAAGTTTTATGAAATCCAAATCATAAATGAATAGCTCAGAAAATTTTTACAAGCTGACCTCACCTTGTAAGCAGTCTTTAGGTCAGCATGCAGAATGTCTCCAGCCACCTGAAGCGCCTGTGTATGAGGTCCTCCATGCTGCTGTGTCCAACAGCATTACTGAGTCAGTGCAATGAGAAAGGTTTCAATTCTCCTGCAGAAGCAGGGCAATTGGCCAAGTTACTGATGAAATTTTGGCCATGTTGTTTTTTCTCTTTCTTCGTATTCTATTTTCACTCCTTTGTTGTTGTTCCAGATAAGGTGCTGTCAGCAGAACCTTCCTGGTTGACAGAAACATGATTTAATGGGGTTGGGTATAGCAGCAGCCAGCAGGCTTGTGAGTCTGTCCTCATAGGACAGGCAGGGCCTTGGCTCTGACTGGTCCTTGAAAGAGATTTGAGGTCAGCTTTTATGGTCAGAGCCACCTGGCATGTCTGCCTGCTTCTAGAATTCTGTTTTCAGAAAACTTGGCCACTAGCTGTGCTTGGTTTTCCCTGTAGCTGAGCCCAGGGCCAGGAAGAATCCTGGGATAGGGTGTCTGGCTCTGGTCTTATGGCCCAAACCTCAATGGCAACAGAAGTAGATCTTGGAAGCTTTGGGGAGAGGGCAGTCAGTCAAATCCCACATTCCCTGACCACCTTGAACCATAGCATAGAAATAGCACCTCTCAGCTTGGCATAGGTAGATGTTCTGTAGCTGAGACTGCATAAAGTTCTTTTAAACATCACAGCAGAAGTGACTTCTGCACAGTGTCAAGTCTCCTCAAGGGTATCATATGAGCAAATAGGGCTTGGTGTCCAGTGACATATTCTACCTGGCACACAGGTTCTTTCACAAGCACGCTTGAGGCCTTCCTCACGCCAGAATAGCAGGTAATATGAACAAGCTGAGCTGTCATTCTGTACCTAAAGGCTCTATCTGAAGGTGGAACCGATGGCCCAGCATGAATGATGTCAGCACCCCTAGCGACCAGGAGCCGACTTTACCCTGATAGCACCTCTAGGACGGCTGGTTAATCCTCTGCATATCTGCCCTACCTTTCAATCTTTTCCCATGGATCAGAGTGCTGGTGACACCTTGATAGTGCCCCCAAGTGCCCTCTGGAAGTGACCCGCACATTGTTGTTCTGAAAGCCAATGGCCCCTGGCCTGTCTGCCGGAAGATGCTTTCCCTCTCCCTGGGCATGCACAGGCAGGCCAGTAGCAGGCAGGAATGACTGTCATAGGAACTTCTTTATATGCCTTATTTTACTTTCTTGGTTGTAGATCTAAAGTTGGGGTCTGCATCTGACACATTTTTGTGTCCCCCACAGTGGCTGGCATGTAGTCTCACAGAGGGTAGGTCTTCAGTAAATGCTGACACACAAACATGAATGTGATTATTTGGGAATTGCTCTTAAATCATCAAATCCCAAGACATCAGTGCATTTCCTTATCTGCTTTTCCAGACCCTAGAGGCATAATAAAATTAGTCAGAGGGGCAGAGTTCATGCTTTCCCCAGCTGATGGGAGCATAGCATACACTTTAAGCATCTGACTCAGAGCCAAAAATGTTAACCTCTAATTAACTTATATCCTCCTGACACCTATAATGTTAGGATTATGCTAATCCATGAGGTTATTAATCATGTCTAATTATTCAATTAAGGAAGAGCAAATACCAGTGGAGATGCAAGCTTGTGAATGATTTAATAGAAAAGTCCAGTTTGACAAGCCTGGAGCCTGCTGCTTGGTGGTAAGAAAGAGGATTTCCAGGCACCAAGTGGCTTTCAGGGAGAAGTGAGGCATGGCACCCAGTCTCCCTGGAGATCAGATTCTGTTTGTGGGCTCAGAGCTTGTCCTGCCAGAAAGCATACATCTATCTTTCTTCCTTAGAGCTGAGGGAACTTCTAGCTCCCAACACAGACCTCTGCCCATGGCTGGGTGGGGCTGCTGTGGCCTCTTAGCAAATGGTGACCTATTTAATACATATCAACTCAACATAGGTCTTAAATGTTGTCTGGGTTGTGGGTATGATATTTGGGCCATCATGTCCTGGAGAAAAATGTGGACTCCACATTAATTTGGTAAAAAGAAGGTGATGTGGCTTTTCACCTGGGTGCTTGAGTCCGGAGGTACATAGACTTTTCAGTGGGCCTTGGTAACAGGGGATAGTTCTGGATCCCCAGAGTCCATGTGCTGTCTTCCCTAAGTCAGATCAGGACACATGTCGATTCCCTCTGCCATCCCCCAGTAATGATGCTCACAGATCCCTCCTGTCTCCTATTCTTGGAAAGCAGGACCATTGGAACACTGCAGGTGAATGTGGGATCCAAGCCCAGCAAAGATTTTCCCCACATCAAACCTTCATGTTGGAATGCTCTGAATCCAGATGTCATATATGCAGCAGAAGGATTGGTAGACTTTTCCTTTAACATTGATTTAATGGCCATGCCCTTTCCACACGTGGACTGTAGCCAAAGACTGCAGTGCTCTTGGTAGGGTGTCCTGTGGGAACAACGCAGAGAACATCAATAAAAAAAATTGAAATCAATTATTTTTCATGAATTTCAAAGTAACAGCTTCTTCCCTAATCTTGGTGATGCTTGTCATCTGGGTATGTCATTTTATCAGAAAGAAAAGTACCTTTGAACAGCCAGAGCAGTTTTAAATATAATTTGAATTTTGGGAGGAATCACCATTTTTTTTTTCTTTCTCACCAGTTTTTGTTTTCAAGATATACAAACTAAAATTTGTTGATTCGAATTTTGTGTGCCTTCTTACAAAAGAAGTTAATGCCCATTTTATCAAATCAGAGGGTGAAACATTTATTCAAATTACAGACAATCCTCATCTTTATCAAAATACATATTTACTACTTTCTTATTTTCATTAACAAAAATTATATGCAATCATCGTACCCTTAGGTTTTTAGTACTTTTACCTTCTTTTTTCTTAACTATAAGACAAACTTTGGTCATTATGTCTCATAAAGTTGACAAAGCCATTTATGATTTTAATAATATGTTCTTAATTCTTCCCAAAAGCTTTTATCATATATTTTATGAATGATTTTTTCCTACATATGATATTCTACTATAACAAGTTCAATAATGAGAAACAGCATTTGGGCTTATTTTTACAATCTGTGATAACATAAATATGGGATTGACTACATTATTTTTAAGCATTCTTTGTTTTTTAATGCACTTTAAAGTATTACACATTATACTTTAAAATATGCATTCATTTTTATTGTGATAAGATATGCATAACACAAAATGTACCATCTTAAGCATTTTTTTAAGATTTTATTTATTTATTTTGAGAGAGAATGAGATAGAGAAAGAGAGAGAGAGAGAGCACAAGTCGGGGAAGGGGCATAGGAGGGAGAAGGAGAGGGAGAAGCAGACTCCCTACTGAGAAGGGAGCCCAATGTGAGAGTGGATCCCAGGACTTCAAGATCATGACCTGATACAAAGGCAGACACTTAACCAACTGAGCCACCTAGGCACCCCATCTTAAACCTTTTTTTTTTTTTTTTGTCTAAAGAATTAGATTATTTAAATGAAATGGAAATATAGTTTAAGGCAGCAGCTTATTCTTTTTTTTTTTTAATTTCTTTTCAGTGTTACAGAATTCATTGTTTATGCACTACACCCAGTACTCCATGCAATAGTGCCCTCCATAATACCCACCACCAGGCTCACCAAACCTCCCACCCTCTTCCCCTCCCAAACCCTCAGATTGTTTCTCAGAGTCCACGGTCTCTCATGGTTTGTCTCCCCCTCCAATTTCCCCTAACTTCCTTCTCCTCTCCTGCTCCCCATGTCCTCCGTGTTATTACTTATGCTCTAAAAATAAATGAAACCATATGATAATTGACTGTCTCTGCTTGACTTACTTCACTCAGCATAATCTCCTCCAGTCCCATCCATGTTGATACAAAAGTTGGGTATTCATCCTTTCTGATGGAGGCATAATACTCCATAGTGTATATGGACCACATATTCTTTATCCATTTGTCTGTTGAATCTGTTGAAGGGCATCTTGGTTCTTTCCACAGTTTCGCAACTGTGGCCATCGCTGCTATGAACATTTTTTTTTAAAGTGCACAATTCAGTGGCATTAAATCCATTACACTGTTGTGCAGCTACAATCACTGTCCATCCCCTAACTCTTTTCATCTTATAAAACTGAAACTCGGTTGAGTTTCTGTTCCCCCTCCTCCCAACCCCTGGAGACCAACCTTTTACTTTCTGTCTTTTGTAAATTTGACTGTTCCAAGTACCTCATAAAGTAAGAATCACACAATATCAATCTTTTTGTGATGGATTTATTTCACTTACTCATTAATGCTGTAGCATATCAGAGTTTGCTTCCTTTTGAAGGCTGAATCATTTTCCATTGTATGGATATGCCACAGTTTGTTTACCCATTCATCTATTAGTGGACTTCTACATTTTAATTATTGTGAATAATGTGGATAAGAACGGGTGGGTGTGCAGGTATCTCTTAGAGAGTTTGCTTTCAATATGGGAAGAGATCTAGAAGGGCAGTTTCTGGGTCATATAGTAATTGTATTTTCATTTTTTGAGGACTCTCTCTACTGTTTTTGACAGTGGCTGTCCATTTGGAATTCTGGCCAGCAGTATCAATTCCCATTTTTCCACATCCTGGCCAACACTTGTTTTCTGTTTTTTGATTTTTTGATTTTGGTGGTTTTTTTTTTTTTAATTTTTTTAAAGTAACCATTCTAATGAGTATGTGATGGTATCTCACTGTAGTTTTGATTTGAAGTCCCATGATGACCCTGGATGTTGAACATCTTTTCATGTGCTTTTTGGTCATTTGTGTGTCTTCTTTGGAGAAATGTCTACTCAATGTCTATTACCCATTTTTTAATTGGGCTGTTTTTGTGGTTGTTATTTCAGAGTTTTTACTCTCTACATTTTGGATACTGATTTTTTGTTAGTTTAAGGGATTATATCTGTGGGGAGCCATGTAACAGCTGCTAGAAGTCACGTAGACGGATGTGTCTGAGGAGGCAAGGCTGTGAATGATCAACCCAAGGTATTTGGGTGCGTTCATGGGTGACGTACAATCTATACTGGGAGTCTTAATAGAGGTACATAATTAACCAGGAGTTATAGGAAAGGCACAAAAACAGAATGAACAATAAGTTTCGGGTGGGGGTTACAATCGGTGTTCGAGGTTCCCGAATCGTGATTGCTAATAAAGAAGTTTGCCACTCAACCTCGTCTGTGGGTCGTTCTTGCGGGTCGAGAGCGACAATATCCTTTATTGGATTAAGATGATAATAATTTTAATCTTGATCACATTTAGTAATATTTCTTACAAGGTGCATATCACAGTTTATTCATCAGTGATTTTTATACTGTTTATTGAAAGACACATCCACGATTTCTTTGAGGTGAGAAGTGGCATATGCCTTCAGCCTTGCAGGAATACCCATTTGGCAGTCGACTTGAGCCAGCTGAAGCTGCCATTGCTCATCTTCTTAAGCACAGCGTCAGTGGCTCTCCATCATTTCAGCTGGCTGACCCTCAGCCTCAAGGTCTGGATGAAAATATATTTAAAGCATATGATAAAATAAGACCTAATTCTTTCTCTTCATCAGTTGAACCCAGTGCATCTGAATGAAAGCTGACAGGCATGTCCAATGGTCCTCTGCGAGTCATGCAATGGGGTCTTTGTGCAATGTCCCAGACACTGAGTAGTCATGATCTGCACAACTTGGTACCAAAAACCTTTCTAAGTCAGGCGGTTTCTAATTATTGGCTTTCAGTAAAATCAAAAGGAGATCTAATCGCTATAACTAAGAAGGAGTCCTAGGTACTGAATAACACTTGTTGGTGTAGCAAAATCCTCACCTACTCTCAGATGTGAACAAAGTTTCTCTATGTCTACAGGTAGAAAACAAAAACACAAAAACCAAAGAGCACAATAAAATCAAAGCTAAGTCTGTCTTGTTGATTCTAGAAGTAAGCAAATTTCATCCATGTCTTTGCAAAGACAAATTATAGGGCCCTGACAAAGTGAATTTGTTTTGTATGAAACATAGGAAGAGGAGATCCAGTAACTTCTGGATAGGTGGTTAAGACACGCTGTCCCTCCTTTTTCTCTCCTGACCTAGGGGACAGATCATCAGGATACAGAACAACTCCAAAATCATCTCCTTGAGAAAAGCATTCCCATGTAATTTCACTTATGTATAATAATTTACTAACAACTCTATTCTATTATCTTGATTTGATCAATTATGTGTCAAGAATAATTGTAATGATAATTCGATCTAGAAAAAACATTTTAAACACCTAAGGCCTTTAATTCATAAGAAATTTCAATTCATATACATGTTTCTGTTGCAGAATTTTATAAGGATGATAATAAAGCACTTTCAAGCATAAATTTTATGACATTAGAATAAAATTCTATGAGGGAAGTGGGGTGAAGCTATGCTCAAGAAGAAAAAAAGAAGTAGTAAGATTTCTGACTCCTAAAGTGGATGCTACCTATCTTATTTTTGTTGCTGTTCATGTATTTAAAAAAAATGGATAATGGTGGGTTTTAACTTGCCCTGGTAGGTTTTTGCTGTTGTTATTCTATTGCACAAATTCTAAAGTAAGACCTAAACGTTTTATTTTGAAGCAACAGTATTTATAGTATATAAGAAATTATATATTTGTGTTCAAAAGTTAGGTGGTACCTTAAAAATATGTGAGGGGAACTTCACACTTGTGTTAAATTTTGTTGAGTGAGTGCAGTGGTGGGACAGCTGCTGAGGCATAGAGATTGGGCAGGACCCACTATGTCCATCTATTTAGGTAGGGTGGAATGACTGAGTGAAGAGAAGTGGATGCAGTGAGCCTGTGGGTGGGGAGGCATCTAATCATAAAGGCCTTGGGTGAGAAGCCAAGGATTCTGCTGTTTAAATGGGATATTTAAGTGGCAGGCTAGTGATGGTGAGGGCCATCTTAGAAAGTTTGCTTCATGCTGTGATAATGCAATCTGGCATATAGAGAGGGTAGAGGGACAGAGCAGGAATGTGAAGATTTAGGATCTGAGAAATGAGAAAGGCAGAAATTAGGCAGGGTGGCAGCAGGGAAGAAGAGAGGTGGGAGGACACATATTTGGCAAGTAGAAATAACAGGTGTTTGTGACTCAGGAATGGGATGCAGATAAAGGAAGGGGAGGATTCAGTCTCAGGTTTCTGACTGATTCTCTGGGAACAAATACTGTCAAGGATATTAGAAGCAACCTCAGGTCATTAGATGATAACTCAAACTTCTTTAGGCTTAAAGAAAAACAAAGTTTCAT